>NW_028092609.1:0-600000 GCF_014824575.4 Sturnira hondurensis | reverse complement strand
CCCAGGCTGCTGTTGATGACTTAGTTGCAACGCGGCGAAATGTCAGAGGAAAACCACGCCAACACCGCCTAAGTAGTCCCCCCCAAGAAAAATGCAAGAGACATAACATTTAACAGACAACTACCAGGGTGTGGTGGGGGGTTGGCAACAAGTCTTCAGAAGCCACACTTCCACACGAGCCCAAAAATCACCTTAGAAATGTATTTTTTGTCTTGCTTTGCTTATGCCTGAAAATATGCAATTGATTAGTTGATAGTGGAAAATGTCATAAAGGCTAAAAAAATAAACAGAAGAACTCAAAGGAAAGAGAAAAGAACAAGCAGTCCAGTGGGGAAAACAATCTGAGCCAAGGCCTGGCTGGTGGCTCAGCGGCTTGGAGAGGGAGCACCGTGGGTTCCATCCCTGGTCAGGGCACCTGCGTGGGTTGCAGGTTCGATTCCAGCTGGGGCATGTAGGGGGGGCAACCAATTGATGCCTCTCTCCCTCTTTTTCTCTCTCTCCCTCTCCTCTTTCCCTTTCTCTCTCTTTCTGAAATCAATGAATATACCCTTGGTGAGGATTTTTTAAAAATCAGAACCAGTGCCTTCATGTCCTCAAAACACGTGACCCTCTGCATCGCCGGGGCGCCTGAGGAAGGCAGCCGGGCCTATGGCCAGGGTGAGCAGCCAAGTCGAACGAGTCAATGAGCTTCAGCCATGAAGGGATCCAGAAACACCGAGAACATTGGACCATATTCCTTGAAAAAGGATCAGCCATGAGTGATTTTAAAGCATTTACCACTTAAAAACCTTTTAGCTGGGCCCCTTTTGAATTATGACTACACGATTTTAAATTACTCTTTCCAATTCCTCACACACACACACACACACACCCCAGTTGCCGCTGTTTCATTTTCCAATTATGTACTTTTATTTTAGAATGATGAAGAGTCTACTCACTGGATCCAGTCCTGTCAGCCACAAATAGCTGCTCACTTATTCCTTCAATCTGAGACACGCATGCAGTCGGTCCACCCGGCTGGTCTCCCGGCTCCGACGTGCTCCACGCCCACAGCGCCGAGAGGCCAGGGAGCTCGGGGGCGCCCGGAAGGCTCGGAAGGCTCGGGCTGAGAAACGGGTTTGCAAACCGGTGCTCCGCTCCATAAATTATTATCATTCCTGGAGCTTCCTCTATCCCCCCGCCTAGCAGATCCACAACCACATAAACAGTAGCGAATGCACGGGTGTTTCTTCGGCAAGGTGCTCTGTCCCCATTTTTTAAATAAAGCACTTGGAGACGCACGTCTCCGTGGAATCGGAATGGGAAGCCGCGTGGGTCTGTTTCAGACACGCTCGCAAACGTGCCCACACACAAAAGGAAACGAGAGGGACAGGTAAAAACCAGCGTTCCGCAGCCCCTGTCCACACACCCATCCCGTCACACTCAGCACTAATGGGCACTTGGGCCTTGGTCACACTCAGCGCTAATGGGCGCTTGGGCCTTGGTCACACTCAGCGCTAATGGGCGCTTGGGCCTTGCGCAGAGGGTGGGGAGAGGGGAGCAAGAGGGTCCTGGCTGCTCAGCGTTTACACACGATTTCCAAAAAAGTGAGCATGGAGCTGCATTTCTCGTGGAAATCCATTAAACAGATGTCACCGTGGCACCATCAAATCGGCACGATGGTGACCCCACGCTGAAGTCTGAGGCTGGGGTTCTGCGTGTTTTACGATCCATTTAAGTGGATTTCTTGTGATCGTGCGGCAATTTGCAATTAAAGATGAAACCTCCGAGGTCTGATCAGGGAGCTACTGTGTCTGGAGGACAAAGTTACAAAAGCAAAACTCCATCTGCCATCCCCGCTCCACCCCCTTTATGCAGGGAGGGGGACCCGGGTCGGGGGCACCAGCACCGCCAGGAGTTCTGTAGTGAAGGGGACGGTGGGGCGGGCGGGGCTCGGGGGCTCCGGGAGCCGGTGCAAAACGCTTTGCAGCCTCACAGGCTGCACCACCGTCGGTAACGCAAAGGGATGAAGCGAAGGGGAACGGGCGGGTGTCCTAAAAATTGAAAGCAGGCGTCATTTTCTTCTTAAAGTGGTGGAATGAGCACAGGCGATGCTCTAAGTCTTTTCATGCTCGTCAAGGCCGAGCCTCAGTCCTCCTGGGACAGAGGGGACGGAGACCCGAAGACGCACGGGAGACTCAAACTGCCAGGTGTGGGCTGGGATGGAGAGAGGGGCCTGCTCGGTCCATGGCTCTGAATTCAGTGCAGCACCATCCACGGGAGGGGAGACTATTTTTTTTTAAGTTATTATTATTGTAGCTGCTTCTGTTTACGATGCATGACCAGGCTCCAACATCAAGCTGGCCAAGTTCATGTCTGAGAAAACCCCCGAAGACTCATTCACAGAAAGGCACAGAGAGACCAAAGAACTTGCAAGTCACTACCCAAGTTCAAAATTAAAACACAGAACCTCAGCAGATTTTCTCCATGGGACTGGGCTGTTCTCGCTGGTCAGAGATGTTTTCAATGGAATCAAGCACAAGTAAGTCTCGTCTCATCAGGGGAATTAAAAAAAATAAGTCAAAACAAGGTAACACGTTTGTTTGGGCGGCAGAACGGCCAGGTCACCAGGGAGAGCCACAGGGAGTGGAACCAAGCCAGGCACAGTTCACACCTGCCTCCCAACGCCACCCCCAAAGGGGGCCTCTTCTTTTCTCTCCCTTGGGGTTGCTTTTGCTTTTTCCATTTTTTCCACTTCTGCAGACCAGCTCAAACATTTCAGGGGCAGTCTGGAGAGGACGCCAGCTGGTGGTCTCCTCTGGAGGGGACCTCCACCCCCCAGGAACCCTGACACGGCAGGGAACAGTACTCAGAGTGACCCACATAGTTCAAACACAGGGGCTGCGGCCGCCCCCAGCTGTCCCTTCACCCCGTCTCCTCCCTGCCAGCCCGTCTCGTCCTACCCTCGGCCAGAAGGAGGACCCCACAAGCAGCCTGCCCCTCATCCGAGATGCCAAGAACAGTGACCTGTGGGCAGAGGGCCAGCCGAGAACCCATGCCCAGGGTCCTGCACCTGAGGTGCCCCTTCCCCTGGGGTCCCTGGCTCCAGCGGTGCAGGCAGACAAAGGTACCGACTGCCAAACGGAGCGAGCTCAGGGAGAAGAATGGAAAGGGGGGGTGCTTGAAAAGACCCCTTTTCTGTTGCCGGCAAGGGAGGGCCGATGGGAGAGACATGTCACATTGTCACATGAAAGATTTTGACAGACAATTCAGGGATGACGCAGAAATCCCACCCTGAACTGCAGCTCACCACAACTTGAAAGGCATTAACTACCCCCCACTAATTGCACGTTTTTCTGTGCATTACATTTACTTGTTAAAAGTCCTTGCCTGGCCAATTCATTTCCTCCGCCCCGCTATCCGTGATCCGTTCGCAGGCCCGGAATGGGAGAAACGAACTCATTTCAGGAGATTAAAAGATGACTGCGCTTTGGGGAGGGTTTTCCGTTTCCTGCCAGTCCGGAACTCGCACCCGGAATGCTGATTTTTTCTCCCCAAGTGCGGCCCTTCGGTGAGGGCCGCTAACACCCTCAACTCCTCAGACTCACGCAGAGAAACATGCCCTGTGTCCAGTGGGCACTCCAGGGGCCTCCACTGCCTGTGGAGCCGTGTGGCAAGTTCACGGGGACAAATGAACTTGAATTACTTTCATCAGATGAAGATTTAATAGTCCCATGGGTGGGCAGGGACGTTTTTTACAAGCGGGCTTTTCTGCAATGGTTATTCTATGTTATCTCTTGCGTTCCTGACGTTTGGGCTCAGGGAGGAAGATCCCCAAGCCCTGTCTCTCACCTAAACTCAGCCCTGGCCTGCCTGTCCACCGGCACAGCCCCCTGGGCACTGGCTGGGGGGTGTGAGGGATTCTGCGTGCACACTGCAGTCACAGCCAGGACAGGGTGCCCCACATGTGGACGGCACTCGGAACCTGCCCCTGGCTACATCATGGGGACCTAGTTCAATCCAGGCCTTCCGAAATTCCAAGGGCTGAGAAACAGACAGGACGTCAGTGGCACAACCAAGCACTTCCAAATACGTGATTCGGCCCCTGTGACTGCATGGTCACCTGCTGAGCAGCCAGCAGCCCAGGGATGTCCCCCCCACTGAGTGAGCACTCATATAGATGTGGCCCACAGAGTCACATCTATTTCACAGAGACTCATCGTCCTGAGAAAGGAGGTTTCACAAGTACGGTGGAGCGGCCGGTGCGCGGGGAGCCAGGCTCGGGGGAGCAGCTCCTTGGGCCTCTCATGCCACAGGCCCTGGTGCCGTGTGCCTGATGCTGGGACGCCTCTGCTCACCAGGGCTCTAAGCCCCAGAGTGTCCTTGACTGCCAGAAGCCTGCCCCAGCCCAGCCACCTCTACTGCTTGGCCCCGAATGGTCTCCTAGGGCACTGGTCTCGGTAGACCAAGGCCTGGCTTCCAACTTGCATGTGGCCGTCAGCCAGTGGCCTCTCTGACATGCTCCAAAGCATTTTGGCCCATGTGACAAGTTATTCATGAAGTTGGTTTAATCTGGGGGGGGGGGGGGGGGCNTTGTCTGGAGGGGGGGGGGGGGGGGGCGGCAAAGACCAATCAGGGTATGACAGCACTTGAGCCTGCAGGAGCCCACAGCAGGGCTGAGCCGGCTAATAAGTCGCGAATGACCATTGCAGTCCTGCCGAGCCAGCTCGACCATTCACCAGCCGGCCCACTTTTGTCCCCCATCTAATTTCATAATTGCTCGCCATTTAACAAGCTCTCCTCCGGGCTGTTCAATAGGATCCTTGGAAGTGGGGAGGGGGCAGCAACCAAGCTCCTGGCAGGGAAGTGGGAGAGGGGCTGCCCCAGTGCCCGGGGAGAGACGTCCCAGACAGGTCAGCTGGGCAGACTTGGGGTCCAATGCCCGGGTGGTGCCTCTGGGTCCCACCTCATGTCACCCAGCAGTGTGGAGAGGGGATGGCAGGGGACCGGGAGAGGGGACCTGCAGCTGTGGCCTGCCACAGCCGCCTGAACACACCAGCTCTGCACGCACCAGGATGGAGGGAGACTGGGCATGAATTCACTCTCCTGTAACAAGTCCCAGAATAAACACACGAGAGACGGAACTGCTCCTCAGCACGGGCATTCGTGAAATACTGCCTGTGTGGGCTGGGACCTGTCTGGTCAGCCGCTCAATCCCCTGGGCCAGGCGCACAGCAGACAGCGACAAATACGTGTGGAGTAAGCGAGTGGATGGATGGATGGACGGACAGACGGAGGGGCGGACAGAGACAGGAGGGAGGGAGCGAGTTTCCAGCGACGGCTAGCAAAAGTGACCACCAGCCCAGTAGTAGTGCCCGCTCCGCTGCCCCAGGTACCAGCAGGAACCTCGCTGCGCACAGTAGGCTCTCAAAGACCAGGGGCTGCTATTGTTACAACGGTCACTACACTTGCACCAGTCTTCCTCCTCCACCAGCTACTCCGCCGGCAGTCAGCAGTGGCTGGCGAGCCGGGGAAAAGTTTCGCTGACCCCTCGGCCCCAGTCCGAGTCCAGCGCCCGGCCGAGTCCCCTCCGGCGGCATCCGCTCGGCTGGCGGGGCTGCAGGGATGCCCGGCCGGGCACTCGCACGCGCCAAAGGCAGCCAAAGTAACTTTGCGGGCGCCCCTGCGCCGCGCCGAGGGCGTCACCCCGCACCTGGAGAGGGTCGCGGCCGCGCCCCCGCCAACCCCGCGCCCGCCGCGCCCCGGCCCGCGCCCCGCCCGCCACGGCCCTACCTGGCCCCGGGCTCCTCTTCGGCGGCCGCGGCGGCGCGAGCAGCAGCGCACTCGGAGGGAGGCAGGGGCCCGGCTCCGGGGAGGGAGGCGAGCAGGGGCGGGGGCTCCTCCGGCGGCGGCCGCCTAGCCGCGCGTCCGAGGCAGCAAGTGGGAGCCAGACTCCTCCTTCGGGGGGCGGGGGGCTCCCCGCCGCCCCCTCCCTCGCCCGCCCGCCCGCCCGCCGCGCCTCTGCGAGCCTCCCGACTCCCCCGCCCGCCTCCCCCCTCCCCCTCCCCCTCCCACCTCCCTCCCCCCCTCCATTCCCGCCTCCCCCGCCCCGGCGCCGGGAGGGGTGCGCTCTCGCCCTCGGTCCTGGGCCCTGAGCTGCCCGCCGGCTGCCTGGAAGGCCAGGCCTCGGTCCTCGGTCCTCGGTCCTCGGTCCCCGCCCAGGCCTGGCGTCCGCACCCCGTCGCCGAGGGGAAGGCAGCGCGGAAGCGGCTTGGAACAGGCAGGAGGAGCGCGGCCCTCGCTGCGGCACCCGGCCGCCTATCTCCCGCAGCTCTTGGCCGCTCCGCGGCCCGCCTCCAGCCCGGGCCGGGTGGGCGGGGAGCGGGGCGGGGGCGCTCTCACCTCCGGATCCACGAACGCCAAGGCGGGCAACGCGAGCAGGGGCGTGCGCGGCTCCTTCCGGGGCGCTGTGGCCCCGGCCCCTGCCCTGGACCCCCGCCCAGAGCCCCCAGGTCACCCTGCTCCGGACCTCTCCGGGAGTCCGAGAATGTCCCATCTGCCCCCTTTTTGGGTGACTGGACCCCAGCTTCTAGGCTGCATAGGCCCACTCCCCTCCTGCATCCCCATCTCTTAACCCCAAATTCCCAGCCCCAGGTACAGCGGGTGGCCAGCCACCTAGGGTGGGGCAGGTAAGCCGTCAGGCCTGAGGACCTGGCCCCTGTTTTGAAGAAGACCCTCTCTTCTTGCGGGGCGGGGACAGAGAGCAGCACCCCCAGTTAAGGTGGTCCCACCCTGGGGAGTTTGACAGGCCCCATGACCTCTAACCCCTGCTACCGAGGAGAAGAGGTGTCCTCAGGGCCTCAGTAGCCAGGGTTCAGGGCACAGGGCACAGGGCAGACCCAGGCCATGCTGACTGGAGAAGAGGCAAGGAGAGGGGTGGCCCCTCTGAGGCCCCTCAACAAATGTTTATGGGCGCCCTCCCCCCACATTCATGTCACACTCCTGCGTTCCACACAGCCTCAGACGCAACCCGGAGGGACACCTGTGTGTCACCTCCCACCTGGCCTTCCTAGGGGAGAAGCAGCCAGGGACACGGAAGAGCCCCCCTCGCAGGCACAGGAACAGGAGTGGGGACTGCTGCCCAGGTGACTTCCTGGGGGGGACACTCTCCAAGCTGCCAAGGAGAGAAGGCAGGGACAAATCACTGCTGGCAGAGGGGGCAGTCCCTGCAAAGGCAGCTGCAGTGAGACTGGAAGGAAGAGGCGAGGTGGGGGGGGGAGGTAGGGGGGCCATCAAGAAGAGCCTGGGATGCCTGCCTATGGGGTAGACTTTGTCAGTGGGGAGCCACAGACCTTTTTAGAGCAGGACCCCGACTTGGTCATGTTTATTTTTTTAGTTTGCTCTGGTAGTGGGACAGAAGGAGGGGAAGTCTCCAGAGGGAGAGGCTGGGGGTTGCAGGGGGTGGTAGAGGCCTGGGCTGGTGGAGGCCGGAGAGGGGGACAGGGGCTAGCCCAGGGGGCCCCAGGAGGGCATCCCCCTCCTCTTCCTTGTCTTTGAACTTCATGTCTCTCACCCTGTACTGGGGTGATTCAAGGGCATAGTGAAGGAGCCAGGCTGGAAATGCAACCTCAGAGGGCAAACGGGAAGGGCAGGTGAGAGCCCCGGGCACTGGGCCCTGCGTGGGCAGGCCCTAGGCCTTTCCTCAGAAACAGGGAGCTGCTACACAGGGTCGCCCAGGGGCCGTCCTGGGACCCGGGCTCCCAGCACCCTCACCCCATCAGGCAGGTCTCGCCCGGAGGCGGGGTGGACCACACTGACCTTGCAGCTGCCCAGCTGGAGCCCTCCTGCCCTGGGAGGGTGGGAGCCCCGGGCAGGCCCTGCCCAGGCCCAGCAGAGAGGAGAGTGCAGGGCTCACCCGGAAACTGAGGAGAGAAGCCCACAGGTAGACAGACTCACAGGCCCGGTGGCCCAAACCCACAGCCGGCTCCACGGCTCAGGTGCCTGGCCTGTGCAGGGGCCCAGGGCTATGGGGGGCCCAGATGCCACCCTGCCACCCAGGCATGGCCAGTGAAAGGCAAAACGGGAGCTCTATCAGAGAGCATCGGGAACTACGGGCAGGATGGAAAAGGGAGAGACGCCCACCTGGAGGGATGGGGCAGGGTCCCCCAGAAGGCCGCAGAGGGCCGGGCCAGGAGGCGAGGGCAGAGCGTGGGCAGAGGGGCGTCCCCAACAAGCATCCCTGATAGCAGGAGCTGCAGGTGCTCGGGAGAGTGCAGGGACTGTAGGGACCCCTGAGGGACCGGAGCACGAGGCAAGTCACACAGGTCCTCAAGTGCCATGCTCTGCAGACCCCGGGAGCCTCCGAGGACATTGGAGCAAGATGCTCTGGGGGGGCAGGTCTCCTATCCCAGAGCCCTGGAAAAGGCCATTGTCTATTTAGAGTGAGGGAATGAACAAGCGAATGAAGGTGAGACCCAGGGACCTGAGCCGCCTTAGCACACGGGCTCTCCCAGCTCTTGCAGCAGGGCCGCCTCACTCTGGGCCGAACGGGGGCCCCAAACCCAGCAGGCAGCACCTTCCTGCCTCTAGGACTGCAGGCACCCCCAAGCACACTTTCCTGCTTGGGAGGGAGGGCTTGGGCTCCGCAGCCCAACTGAGTCCACCTGCTGCCCGCCCAGGACAAAGCCCAGCTTGGCCGTGGCCTCAGGGACCCTCAGAGCACACGTGGTTTGGGGCAGGGAGAAATTTGCGGTCCTGGTCCCTGGGGCGAGAGCAAAGGCCTTGTGACCCTCTCCCCCAAGGCCAGCTTCCTCACCGCCTCTAATCCCACCAGCCCTCCCCTCCACTNGAATGAACAAGCGAATGAAGGTGAGACCCAGGGACCTGAGCCGCCTTAGCACACGGGCTCTCCCAGCTCTTGCAGCAGGGCCGCCTCACTCTGGGCCGAACGGGGGCCCCAAACCCAGCAGGCAGCACCTTCCTGCCTCTAGGACTGCAGGCACCCCCAAGCACACTTTCCTGCTTGGGAGGGAGGGAGGGCTTGGGCTCCGCAGCCCAACTGAGTCCACCTGCTGCCCGCCCAGGACAAAGCCCAGCTTGGCCGTGGCCTCAGGGACCCCCAGAGCACACGTGGTTTGGGGCAGGGAGAAATTTGCGGTCCTGGTCCCTGGGGCAAGAGCAAAGGCCTTGTGACCCTCTCCCCCAAGGCCAGCTTCCTCACCGCCTCTAATCCCACCAGCCCTCCCCTCCACTCCCAGAACAAGCGCTTGTTGAGCACCTACTATCCGCCTCGCACTCAGCACTCCCTTTGGAGCAACCCGTGAGCTCCCCATCCAAGGGCGCGCCCTTACCTGCACCACCCAGGCCCAGGTGACGAGCTCCGGCTCCTCCGGGCCCCAGCACTGCGCCCCCAGGGCCTGGAGTTCAGCAGGTGCCCGGGGAGTGGGCTCTGGGAGACAGAGAACAAGGAGCGCAGGGCGGGCAGGGTAGACCCACTCCTAAAAGAGCAACGGATCTGGCAAACACAGCAGACATTCTGCTTTTGGAAAAATTTAATAACACAGTGGCACTTGTTCGTGGAGGCTAATAGAAACACCACACAGTCCTACACTGCTGAACCAGCCAGGGCGGCTCCTGTGTTTGGGAAGCGCTTCCCAGGCGCCCACTGCGTGCTGGAACCTGGAGAGGGGAGGAGGGGAAGGCTGACTGCCCTTGGAGAGGCAGGAGGCCAAAGATGCTCAGGATGCCGGGAAGGAGAGGGTGGCCAGGGCAGGGAGGAGGACAGCAGGGACACCGCAGAAGGTGGCGGGCGCTCCCCAGGAGCGAGACCTCACCGTGAGGGCAGGTGGTGAAGGGGCAGCCCAGCAAGGGGCCAGTCTGTGAGAAGGCTCAGAGCCTCGAAGGAGCACGCAAGGCCATCCCCTGGACAAGAAGGTCACCTCCTGGGAAGGAGTCCCAAGGCAGTAGCTGCAGGCCATTTCTAGTCGCCCCAAATCAGAAACAAGCTGCATGCCCCCTTTGAGGCCAAAGGGGATTGGCTTCAAAGATTGTGGTGCGTCCAGGGAATTGCAAGCGGCCAGGCCATGTTGCAGAAACTCGGCGTTGGTTGCGGGGAACTGATGGCCACGCTCCCCGTGCCTGGGGGCAAGTGAGGGGGTCGCACAGGAGCGCATCTGATTCTGCACTCCCAACACACAAGAAATGGAAAGAACGAGACCATGGAAGTGTGTGGGGCAAAGTGTCAACCTGGGTGATTTTCAGCTTTCTTCGTGGGAACTTTTGTGGTTTTCAACTTTTCTAGGACCATCAGCATATTGTGCAGGGAGCGGAGGGTATTCAGGGGGTGAGCAGGGCAGAGAGGAGGTACGGGCAAGGCCCGGTCTCGGAGGACCTCCAGTGCCCTGGTGACCGAGGGCCGAAGGCTGTCTTATCTCCTCGGGCCCTCCGCGGGGCCTGGCTCGTACCCCGCAAGCAGGAGATGGCTATTTTCAGCAGATATTCACTGGGTTTCAACACTGCCAGGAGCTGCATCCGGCCCCCAAACCACCCTGGCAGGGGAGGCCAGAGGATTTGGGGGCGTGAGGAGGAGGAGTCAGCCTAGGCTGGGCGTAGGGAGCAGGCTTTTGCGGGGAGGGGGCCTGGGCTGGGGCTGGAAGGATGAAGCCTGGCTTGGCATCCTCACCTCTGCTCTGCTGCACCCCACCAAGGGCCCTGCCGCCACCCCAGGTGATCCGTCCAGATCCCGGCACAGCCCTGGAGCAGGTCCCTCTCAATCCAGCTGTCTGACGCGGGCCTGGTCCCCAGCCTTTCTCCAGGGTCAAAAAGCCACACCCTGTCAGGGACGCCAGGCCCTGCCCACCTCTGGTCAGGCTACGGTACAGCCTGCAATGACTGCCCCAACTTTTTAACTATACCCCGACCACTGGTTCAAATCCTGCCTCTGCCCCTGATACCATGTGACTCGGAACCTCAGTCTCTCCTCCTTTGTCATCATGAAGCCAGAATAACAGGCTCAACAGCGAGTGTCCAGGGTGCAGCTGGCCCTCGGGAAGCAGCGGCTGCTAACTCCGCCACAGCTCTGAATAACACCGAGGCAGGGGTCCCGACTCCCCCTGTTTAGTTCTGCCACCGACTGGCCTGGGGCCTCCGGGTTCTGGCCTTGCGGAGCAGTGATGTCACAGCTCCCTCCCGGGCCTGCACAAAGATGTGTGACAAGAGCTGCCAAGACACCCGGAGCTCCATCCTGCTGCCCCTGGCTGGGGTTCCGGCCAGGCTGTGTCCACACGAGTCCTCACCCCCGCTCTGGGGCACTGCCTGCACAGGACACTCTGGCCAGCTGCCCCCAAAAGGCCAGGTGCAGAGAAGGACCCTTAGGCGTTTGTCAGCAGACAAGGCCTCAGGAAGGGCGACCTCTGCCCGCCCTCCCCCCCCCACGCTGCTCTGGGACCAGAGTGGCCAGGAGCTGGACAGAGGCCAGGCCCAGGCCGGGCCAGCTCTCCTGAAGGAGGGTCTGCCAATGATGTGGGTGGCCTAGCTTCCAGCACCTACAGACTGGCTCCTCACAGGCTGTCTGTGAGCCTTTATGGTTCTCAGAGAACTTTCCCAGATTCCGTGTAGCTAGTACCTTCCTCACCACAGCCTGGGCGGGGCCTCAGCGAAGGGCAGCCTTCCCACTTGAGAGAGGAAGAAACCGAGGCTCCGGGAGGTTTCAGGAACTGTCCGGCCAGTAGGCGATCGATGCATAAAGTTGGGACTACAAGGCCAGTCTTCGAATGCCTGTGCGCACCCCCACCCACCCTGCCCCACCGGGAGCCAGGCCTGCTCCTTCCATCCCCACTGAAGGTCCCGATACAGGCAGAGCGCTGCTGAGCTGTCCAGGGTCCTGGCCAGGCCCAGCCCTGACCCACAGCTTTCTCTGGTCCTTCCACCCCTTCCAGCCTCCTGGATAGCAAAGAGGTGGGAATAGGTGAGGCTGGGCTCCCCAGGGCCCCATCCTGCCCAGCTGCACTGCCTGTGGGCCCTTGGCTACCACACTCCAGCTCTCAAAGCCTTGGTTTCCTCTTCTGAAAAATGGATGCTGCGGGGAGCAGGCCAGGAGGTAGTTCATATGCCACAAACATCCACAGATGTCCCGGCCATCCCCGCTGGGCGAGGCACAGCCAGAGACACAAAGGGACTTGGAGCCAGCCCTGCCCCTTGGCCACAGGTCCGACCCCGGAGGCAGTGGATGGTGTGAAGCAGGGACAGCAGGATGGAAAGAGGGACCGCGGAGGTAGGATGCCAGGGCTCTATGACTCACGGGTCACAGTAGCATGCATCACTAGTCCTGGGCACTTTGCATGAGGCTCCACCTCGGACCTCACCACCGTCACGCCCACTCAGCGGGAGTGGAGGGCCGTGGTGGCAGGAACCGGACAGAGGGGGATCCACAGGCTGGCCATGTCCCCGTGCAGCCCAGCTTATGATTTCTGTAATGTCCCTGAGCTCCAGATCCTTCCGCCTGCCTCCTGAGGGCCTGGTGAGGGTCGGGTGAAGCAGACTGGCACCTACCTCAGCCCATCGACATTGAACCTTTGAACCTTGGGTGGGATCAAGAGCCGAGGGTGCAGCTGGGCCACCGGGCCCAGCCCATTTCCCTCCTGCTGGAAGGCCCTCTCTCCCGCAGACCCTGGCCAGAAGAGAGGGCATTGGAGGAGAGCACCGTCCGGGCCTGCCACTGGGGCCAGGGCAGGTGGCCTGACCTGCTGCCCCACCTTCACAACGGGGTTAAAGACATCTGCCTTGTTGGGTTGCGCCGAACACATGGGGTAAGGCCCAAGAACTGCCTCGTGCTGGCTGTGACTTTCTGCAAGGACAAGTCAGTGACGGTCCCCAGGGACCCAGCTGGCCCTTGCCCCAGCCCCTTCTTGGCCACTGGTGCCCCCTCCTAGTCACTGCTGGACCCCAGCTCCATTTCTGCCACTCTGCAGGCGCTCCGCAGACAATGCACCTGGTGTCCTAGGCAGATGGACCTCAGGAAGCACCCCCACTTGTGCCGATGCCTGAAATCCCCCCACTGGGGAGCCATTATCCTCGGTGGAAGGCAAAACCCCAGGAGGCATTACAGTGGGGGGCAGCTGTACCAGGCTCCACATGCAGGGGGCCCTCCTTTGGGACGGAAGCCCTGGCCCACATTCCCGCCAGGCCCTCGTGCCTCTGCTCGCCAGTCTCCCATGCCCACCACACCCCACTCCCCCAGGGGCCTGCTCTATCTTTGGGGTCTTACCTGTCAGAAAGATCTTCCTCCGCTGAGCTTATAGCTCCTTCCCTGTCTCGCTCCCCACCCCACCTCCAGGGCTGCACAGGACCCTTGGCTACCTCCAGGGTGGCTCTGAGGAGCCCTGGGACCGTCAGCGCAACTCCAGGAGTCTGTTCCTCCCCAGATTCACAGCCCCCTGCCGCGACTGTCTCTCAGCTAACTTAGCCGCACACCCCCGCCCGTCTTGATTCCCTGGGATGAGCCCCAGGGTCTCTGTTCCCAAAAAGTTGGCATCCAACCAGTGCTGAGAGCAAACAAAGCTCTCAGGTAGTGCCTGGGATGAGGGCAGAAGCCAGTGTTGCTCTGCTGCTGTAGCAGTCATTCACACTCTAGTCTGAATGTCTCCAGCCTTTTCCTAAGAGCAGATTTGAGTCAGAACTATCAACATTAGATAAGGAGAGATCCCAGTGCCCTTTTCCAACCTCACTTTATTCCTCCACTCTACAAATAGGACACTGAGGCCCAGATTGAGGAAGAAACACGGGAGAGGGAATACTTTGTCTCCGAATCAGAAGGATGGAGAACCAGCCCCTGCAGGGGCGGTCGAGGGTGCAGGACAGGGCTGAAAACACACGGTTTCTCCATCCGGGACTGTGACGCCAGAGGCCTGGGGGCTGCCGATAACCCTTCGGGCTCTAACTCATTGGGATGCGCACCCAGTTTACAGATGAGGAAAGTGAGGCCAGAGCTAGAGTGACTCAGCCAAAAGGTGCATCCAGACTGGCCTGATGGTCACGCGCCCTGTGTGTGCAAGCTCCCAGCCCTGGCAGAGCTCTGCAGGCAGCGAGGGGGGAGGAAGACGTGTGTGCGGTGCCGTCCCCAGGCCACCACCAGCACTAACACCCGCTCAGCTGCCCTCCTGACTCCCACGGCTATGGGCCCCTGCACTGCCCAGCTGCTGCGGCCCCTCCCGGGGACAACAAAAGCTCCCATGGGTGAGCACTCACCTAGGCCTTTAATCCTCATACCCACCGAGGACGGGGGCATTCTTAACTCCCATTTACAGATGACAAGCCGAGGCTAAGGGAACGGACTTGCTCAAGGTCACACCTAGAGTCCCTCTTGGGCCAGAGGGACACGGGTTCCGGCCCCGCTCTATCCCGGCCTCTGGCTCTCTGCTGCTTCCGGGCGGAGGAATGGCACGGAATCAGCCCCCAGGCTTTGCCCTGTGGAGTGCCCCGAGCAGACCTCACTGATCAGCCGCAGCCTTCCTTCCCGTGCCCCAGGGCACAGCCTCACAATCTTTGCTTCGGGCTCCAGAAACACTGCCCTCCCAAAAGACCCCCTGGCCCCAGAGAGTCCCACCTGCCACAGGCCCTCAGCAGGCCTCTGCTCTGCGGTGGTGCCCTGGAAGTGGGTCACTTCCCTGCGGGCTCATGTCTGGAACTGATCTGGGACTTCTCAGGTTCTGAGAGTTCCCACCCCTCCATGCTGCCCTCTGTCCCCAGACACCTGCCCCACACTCAACCTCCAGACTTGAAGATGACAGCTGTCTGCACCCTGCTGAGCCCCAGAACCCCCCTTCCCCGCTGGCCCAGACCCAAAGCTGCAGCCCCTGCTGAAGCCCCCTCTCAGAGGCTGCCCTCCAGCCTCTGCCGCCCTCAGGGACCCCTCGAGCCAGCACCCCTCCTCTCCCGATGTTCAGGCACCCACCCCACCTGCATTTACTCCTGCTCGTGTCTCCCGGCCCAGGAAATGGGACCTCTGTGCCTCCACATCACCCTCCCGCTCCTGCCCGTCTCTTCCCACTTCCCGACCTCCTTCCCTGGGAGAGGCTTCCACAGGCTCCGTCTCCCTCTCCTCGCCTCCCCAGCCATCTCCTCGGCCACAACAGGGCCACCCACAGCCTCTTCGTGCCCACAGCAGTCCTGCTTGCCCCCAGCCACGAGAGTCTCTCCCCATGCAATCGGGATCCTCCTGGGTGGCCCTCCAATCTGCACGTCCTGGTCCTGGGGGCGTCACCCCAGTCTCCGGATACAACTGCCACCTTCCTTCTCATCAGCTCTGGGACCTCAGGTTGGCTCCATCCTGCCCCCCCTTAGTGAATGGCACAGCAGCAATGACAAAGCTGTCACTTACTCAGAACTTGTATGCCCGGCAGTGGCCTATGAAGGATTGATTAGCCAGTCCATCCTCCATCAACTCTATTCACTGACTCCGAATACGTTTATTGAACACCTACTATGCTCCACACCCATTTGTAAGCACTGGGTACTGCAATGTAGTGGCTCCCTGGGCTCACACGGCCTTGAGGTGGGCTTCGCACCCTGCGCTCACCCATCCCCCTCAGGCCATGGCCTCCCCATGGGCCACTCACTTCAAATCAGCCCCAGAACTGTGCCCACCCCTCACGGTTGCCCCTGGAGCCCAGCACCCTCAGGGCTTTGTTCTCTTCAGGAGCCCCTCCCACCATCCCCACGGCCTGCTGCCAGCCTGGCGGCGGCCGCCCCACCAGCACTGCCAAGCCGTCGGCTTCGCGCTTCGCCCAGAGGCAGCCGCAGGCAGTGCCAGCAGCTTCCCTGGCGCACGCCCACCTCCGGCCGCTCCCCGTGTGTTCTCGGGTGCAGACACCCGCCAGCCCGGCAGGCACCCAGCCTGGCCGGCAGTCACAGGAGTCGGGGAAGGGTCGGCGCCAGCGGAATCAGGAAACTGAGGCTGGGCATCAGCCAGGCCTCCTTTGAAATGGTCCAGATTAGCTGAAGCAGCCCAGCAGGGTGACAATTGGTGTCTGGGGTGGCAATGGGTGTCTTCAGAAGGCCGTTTCCTCTGCTGGGCCGTTCCCCATGCAGCCCCACGCTGGCTGCTCGGATCTCAGCAAGGGTGGGCGCTTTTTCAGAGGAGGGCCTGCCCCAACCCGGGTCGGAGCTTCCTCTCAGTGCTCACACTACCCACCCCGATGCCCAGCCAACAGGGGCCCCGGCGGGAGCATGATGGCTGAGGGAGCTTGGGGTGCCAGGTAGGGCCTTGCACAGCTCCACTGCCCTTCACTTAGCAGTACTGCCTCTCTCCATGCGTGGGCACCTGGCTGGCCCTTCAAGACAGCCGTACTTGGGTCCTGGAGGCAGCTGAGGGCTAGACAAGGGACACCTGACTCCTCAGAGACACCAGGGGCCAGGGGAAACCCTGTCCCACCTGTCCCATTCATGCCTTTGGCCATGAGGCGAGAGTAAGAGAGCCCAGGCCGGGTTCCAGGATCACCTCTGCTGAGTCCCTCCGGGTTCTCTGAGCCTCAGCTTCCTCCTCCGCTGAACTGATTCTGAGTCTTTCAGTCAGGTGGTGACAAGTGAAAGGAGGTGACAGACACCAGTCCCTGCCCTGCCCCGTGCTCCTGCTGCTGTCCTTTCAGAGGGTGAAAGCTGTGACCCTGGGGGTCCCCTGGAATAATGCAGAGGCTGCTGCCCCCCCCCCCCCGTCTGGGGCTTCTGTCTGCTGGGGCGGTGCCAGGACCAGCCGGCCCAGGACCGGCTGGCCCAGGACCGGCTGGAGGCAGGGACCACACTGGCCTGGCAGAGAGAAAAAAACACGTCTACAATAGCAACCACGTCCGAGCAGCATAAGGAAAAATTGTGGCTGTTATCTGTGAGGGCAGTGAGTTTCAGGAAAGGTCGAGAAACCCAGGGGGTTCCGAGGCCCTGACACCTGCAGCACCCAGCTAGCCCGCCCACTCCTGGGATCAGATCTCCCTGTTCTGGATTCAGATTCACTGGAGAGAATCCCATTGGGCCACACTTGAATCACGGATCCAGTCTGGACCAATCAGCTATGGTTGGGGCGGGGCCACGTTGCCCAGCAAGAGTCTGTGGAGAGTCTGCGGGCGGGGCAGCCGCTGCCAGATAGTTTCTCATTTAACAGGTGGGAGGTTGAAAGGCCCTCAGGATGAAATGCCCCCTGGTAGCGTGTGCCCCCAACACTCTTGACCAGCCCAAAGACCCTGCGGTGGGAGGGAGCCAGGTGTGTTGCAGGCGAGGAGGAAGGCGGAGAGGTGGGGCGGGGCGGGGCCAGCGGAGAGGATCCTGAGTGAAGGTGGTGGCCCCAGGGTAGGGAGGCCTGAGCTGCCACTGGGGACTTGAGGGTGACCGGCATAGACAGATGTGGCCTGGGGGTCAGGAGGGGGTCAAGATCACCTGGGAGATGCCTAGAAAAGACAAAAGGTCAGGACTGAGTGCTAAACAACCCAGCCCTCAAGAAAGGGGTGTAGGGAGAGGAAGCGGCAGAGAAAATGAGGGAGGGTGGGGCTGGGGAAGTGGGCAGTGGGGGGGGGGGGCCCAGGCCCATTCAGGAGTGATAGCAGGAGCGCCCGGCAAGAGAACCTGGAGGTGACAACCGGAAGGTCATAGGAGACCCTAAACGGAGACCCTAAACAGAGGGTCCCCGAGGGGGCCAGGGTGACGGGAGTGAGAGGAAGAGACACCCCTGCAACAGAGCACCTCTGTGCTCCCAACTCTCCACAAGGGCAGCAGTTGAGTAGGACAATGGCCACCGGGGCAGAGATGTCTTTGCTAGAAGGAGCCAGCGTCTGGAGCCTGGCGGGAAATAGCTGTGTTCTGTTCCCGGGGCCCTGTAGCAAAGCCAAGGAAATCCTTGTTTCATGGACAGGAAACAAAGTGAAACCAGGGCACGCAGCACAGAGCTGGGACCCTGGGGCCCAGCCTAGCACGCTCTCCTCCAGCCCCAGTCATGTGTCAGGAGATGCTGTGAGCAAAGATCAAGGCTGTTGCCAGAGGGCAGAGCTCTGGTTGGACCTCCTCTCCCCCGGCCTCAGCCCCTCCCTCAGGGAGCCTGAGCTGGGCCTCTGTTTGTCACGTGCCAGCTCTAGACCGACCTGGTGAGGCCAGGAAGGGCTGCACCCTGCAGGCGCCCAGCTCTCGCGTGAGGCCTGGGGTGCACACTCCGGTCAGCCGGACTCCAGGGGACAGCTGAGCTGTCTTGGCCGGCGGACACTGGCACCCCCCAGGTGGCCCCTTTGAAGCTCTTGTTCAAAACGACCAGCCATCCACAACAGGTCCAGGAAGCCCGAGGAAGCCCCCCGGACCCCCCACCGCTCTCTCCTGGCACCAAGGCAGAGCGGGCAGGACCGGGCAGCGGCATGCAGGAAGCGGGGTGTTTATATCGAAAACAGAGGCTGAGGGGAGATTGTGCCTGGGATTCAGCATCGGGGAGCTGCAGGCATCCCGGTGCCAGGCCGCGTGTTTGCACCGGTCCCCGGAGGGCTCCCGCCGCCTCGCAGCCTAGAGCCTGATTAGCTCCATTCGTCTTCCCGTGTGCCACGTGTGCTGTGCGTGGGTGGTGGGATATGCTTCATCTCCCCATTGTTGGGGGACCAGCCTGGCACCCCCCACCCCTCCCGCTGAGGGCCTGGTGAGCAGAGACGCAGGGCCAGCTCCTTGCTCCCAGCTCCCCCACTTCCTGCTTCATCCACGGTCCACACTCTGCCCCTAAAGCTCCATTCCATCCCTCAGCTCGTTGACAAGCGGCCCCAGGCTCAAGCTGACGGGAAGGTGGAGGAGCCGGGCGCCTGCACGTGGGGAGAAGCGGGAGCTGTGGGAAGGTGCCAGGAGCCCCTCAGCCCCAGGCCAGGCTCCCAGGCCCACTGCTCACCTGCTGGGTGACCTTGGGCAAGTCTCGGGCCTGGTCTGGGCCCCATCCTTCACCTGGAAATGGGATGGTGCTCATCATAACCTGCACCTCGAAGGGGATCATGAGGACTCGGTACCTCAGGGCAGGTGAATGTTTAGAAGCCCCTGGTACTGCACCTGGGCTCAGCGGGTGTCAGGGCCTTTCGTCCGGGCTGGAGAAAGCTGGTGAAATGCCATCTGCATCCAAGTCACCTCCCTCCTCCACACAGAGCAGGCGAGTGGGAAGTGGCCACGAAGAGTCTCCGTCCTCTCTCAGCGCCCCTCCCAGGCGTCTTCTGCACAGAATTCCCTTCAGGCCCATCTGGTGTCCCCTTGAATGTCGTGAGTCCCAGCACCCGGCGAGAAGGTGTGTCCTTGAGCAAGCAGACACGCCCAGGGGGCGCTGGTAGTAGAAACGATGGCCCTTCAGCTAAGGCTGCCCCTCAATCCAGGAGCAGCCGAAACTCAGCCCTGTTTCTGGCTTGGTCTGTTCTTGGCAGCGAGATCACAGCACACAGGGGAGGCGCAGGGTCGTGGTAGAGTCGTCCTGAGCCTCGGGGTCCTTATCTGTGACACGAGGCCCCTGTCACGGGACTGTGGGCCCGAGGTCGGGGTTATGAGGCGGCAGGTACATGGCAGGTGCTCAGCAGCGATGAGCTGACCTCATTGTCATGGCTCCCCTGAGCCCTCCTGCGAAAGGTTTTGTGGATGCTGTAGTCACATGACAGTGATAATCGGGCTACAAAGGATGGACATGGGGTGACAGAGGCCTGGCAAAGTAGCGAGAGTCCCAGTGAGGGGTCAGGCAGACACGGGTTCAAGTGCAGACTCCACCCATACGAGCTGGGTAACCTTGGTCCTGCCATTTAACCTTCCCGAGCCTCTTTGCAAGAACAAAAGGGGAAAGGCACTTGAAGGGGTCAGGGAGGTGCCTGCACACAGTGGGAGCCGGTGAATGTCAGCCACTGTTTGAACTTGTGAGTAGTTGGGGAAAGATGTCCACTCACCCACTCACACATCCTCTCCCGTCCATCCATCCGTCCTGGGTTGTTGCAGTCCCCGTCTGGGTCGCCGACAGCACCTCGCTGCATCAGAGCTGTGCTTCCCCAGCTCCATCACTGCCGTGTCCTCAGTGTTCATACCAGTGCCTGGCACACAGTGGGTACACAGACAATAGTCACAGCATGAATGAACAGTGAATGTCCACCTACCTGGCCTGGTCCCCTCCCACCCCGGGCCCTGCCTGGCCTGCCGCCCCTCCCCCGGTCCCCAGCGCAGCTCTCATTGCAGAGGCCCCCTTGCCAGCACCCCATTGTGGAACCTGTAATTGCAGGCTCCTGCCTCTCTCCCCCCACCCCAGTCTCCCTCTTCAGCAGAAAGACAGCCCCTGGCCCCATTGTGCTACACAGGGATGACCTCACCGGGCCTCCTAAGAAGGGGCCCAAGAAGGGAGGGGGTGGGGAGTAGGGGATGGGGGACAGCCAGGCTCAGGTTGGGAAAGCCTGGAGGCTGTGGCCTGGGACAAAGGGCCAGAGGGGAGTGCGGCCCTTCCTGACAGTGGGGGGAAGGCAGACAAGGGCGCTTTTCATGGAGCGAATAATTGGGGGGTGGGCACAGTGGATTCTTCCATGAGAAAGGATCTCAAGGGAAGAGGGGGCTAGGAGGCTGTGTGCGAACGGAACTTTGGAGACGCAGAAAGACAGGCAGACGGACCAGGGCCTGCCACCTGCCCACACAACAGGCCTCGACTTCCTTGTGGACAAGCGACAGGAGGGCCTTCCCATGGGCTTGTGGGTCTGTGGTCGGTAGCAGAGGTCAGGTGCCGAACACATAGCAGGTGCCCAATAAGTAGGCATGTCTCCCCACTCTTTCCTGGACTCCCCTCATTCCCCACCCTCCCACCTCCCAGACTCAGCTGCCCAGCTCCTGCGCTGCCCACCCCAGGGCTGACCCCGGGAGCCCAGAGCTTGGCAGGGCCCCTCCCACAGTGTCCACTCATGGGCAAGCCCAGGGCAGGTCCACCCAGTGTGGACACCTGAACCTCACCTTGGGTTCCCAAGTATTGTTCCAGGCAGCCCCCACCTGAGGGTCCCTGAGGAGGGGAGCACCTGTCTTTGGCATCAGGCCCCTCTCTCTAGGAAGGGGGACAGTGCCCAGGTCAGCCTGTTGTGGGATGGAGGGGACAGCTTGAACCAATCTCTGTGACCCCCCACACCTGGGGCAGGGACAGCGTGGGACACGGTAGGGATGGAGTGTGGGGACACGATGCCTAGCCAGCCTTCGGACTCCTTGTTTATGATGGACAGATACTTTCACCAGAGTTTCATCAGCATTGTGTAATTTTCAGGAGCAAGCATTTTCCGAATTAGAACCCGTTCTGTTAACCGGCCAGTCTTGCATCCAGTGTGATTAACCCGTTCCTAGTTTAATGGCTTTATTCTCGTTTTCACCTTACGGACCTTGTTTTCCCTGAGATCAAGGTGACACACAGACCAAGGTGACTTATCCACTGAAGACGTCACCCACCTTTCCAGCCACATCACACTCTGGCCCTCCCAGCTTTTGGCCCCGAGGGTTCCTTAGGTGGCAGTTTTGGGTTTTTTCTGCCAAGGCCAAGGTTTCAAGGACCAATGTTAGAGTTCTAAATTGGGTTGAAAGGTTCGAGTCTCCCCTAAACCAACGTTGCCCTGGGGCTGGATTTGATTTGGGGATGATGCTCCTCCCATTGAGACTCATCCTGCTGGTGGTGGGTGGGGTGGGGGTGGGGGGTGACACCCTTCAGAAAAGAGATGTAAGGGTGAAGGGTGAGGGCACACTGCAGGGTCCAACATCCTGGGGTCCTCATGCCCTGTGCCTGAGGGTGCCCTGTGCCCTAGGGTGGCCCAGGTCCCCTACCGCAGAACCAGGACTGGAAAAATGTCCATGGGAAAGGACAACAGCCCGGTGCCGCAGGGTCACCAACGACCCCGCCAGGCGCTGGCCTTCTCTGCCCGAACTTGGCCTCGGCTCCTGATTATCTCTGTGGTAGGCAGCTTCTCTGAAGGCCCCGGGGTCCCCTCGAATGTGGGCATCACCTGCAACTTGATTCCAACCCATGGGCTATGCATAGGGGACAACGCTCTGGTGAGGCTGCACCAGGTGCCTTGCTGGTGGACCCCCAAACTTAGGGCTCCTGTGAAGTCACTGCCACCCTCGAGGGGCCCACATGGCACGGAGCCCCGGGTGGCCTCCAGACCACAGCCCAAAAGGACCTGAACGAGTGCCACCAACAACCACACGGGCTTGGAAGCCTGTCCTTCCTCAGCTGAGCCTTCAGGTGAGACAGCAGACACTGGGCTGACGCCTTGACTGTGAGCCCATCACGCCGGGATGACCCAGCTGAGCCACAGCCCAGGTTCTGACCCACAGAGCCTCAAAATAATGAATGTGTGTTGTTTTAAGCCACTGCCCCTGGTGGTAATTTATTGTGCAGGATCGGACAATAAATACACCAGGCGAGCATAATAATTATGGAAGAAATAGCTGTAGCAGGAAGATGCATAAGCATCACTGAGCACCTACTATGTGCCAGGCTTTATTCTAGGCACTTCACATGCATCTCATGGTCACCATCGACAGGTGCCAAACAGGCTCAGGAAGGTCAGCAGGACAGAGCAAGGTCCAAATTCCAGAGCCTGGCAGTGCGCTGAGAACTGGCGGAAGGCGGGGGCAGCCCCCTTTCCCTGCCACGCCCCTCCCCTTCCTTCCCTGGGCACACGCAGACTTTATCCTGTCACGAGAGTGATCGTATGGACCCAGATGTACCTGCAATATCATTTTGCAGACAGATTTCCCAGAAACATAATATCACTTTTACCTGCACTGTTAATAAGCATTTAATTCCTTCAATTGTCTGGTGGTCCATTTGCAGGGGAAGCTGAACTACCTGATCATTTCTCACTTCACCTGCCGTACGGGAAATAGATTCAATTAGAAAAAATCTATTGCTAATTTGAAAGCTCTGATTCTATAATTTCCTACAGGGAAGACATGTAAATTGCGTGTTATTTAACACCCTTTTGTGGCAGGTGAGTTCCATGGGGGGCAATTATCATCCACTCTCTACTCTCCTTACAGATTCCTGACAAGAAGGAAGAAGGAGGGGCCGGAGGAGGAGGAAGGAGAACAGGAAAATATTTTGAAGGCTGGTCTCTAAGCAGCTTTAGAAACCACTACATTGGAAAGGCCTGACTCGGTGCCCCACTGCCCACCCATCACCGGGCGGCTGGCCGTCACGCAGGCCAGAGCCCCCAAGGCCCCTGTCCTTTCTCAGCCATTCCGAAGCTGGGAAATCTGCAGGAGGAGAAGGAGGGAAGCCGCCAGCTTCTCTGTCACCTGCTGTGTGGCACAGAGCTGTCCCTTCGCCTCTCTGCCCAGCTGGTCCCTGTCTGCACATTAGGGAAACTGTAATACCCTCCAGCCCAGCCTGAGCCTTTGGGAGCCTCACACCCCCTGTCGAGTAGAAAATGAAACCGGGACTTGGCAGGAGACAAAGCACTGTCCCGAGCACCCACTGGGGTCTGGTTTCCACCCCTCCCCACGCCCACAAACAGCAAGGAGGGCTTTCTCTGGTCAGGCCCAGCTCGGTCTGGCCGAGGGGTTTTCTAAGACGATTTCTTCCCGCACAGTCCTGGCAAACAGATCCCGCATCGCCCTACATGCACAGATCCGGGTGGTTGTCTCTGGAAGAACGTTCGAGAAGCCGGGACCGCAGCGGGGCTCTGAGATTGAGATCTAGGGATGGGGGTGGGGACAGGGAGACCTAGTTTTTGCTTCATGCCTTTTAGTGCTGCTTGGATTTCGTCCCTCCTTCCCTTCCTCCTTCCTTCCTTCCTGCGTCCTTTCTTCTCTCTTTGTCCATCCTGTACCCACTCAAAACATGATTTTATACATTTATGCATCTATTAATTTTTAAACGACTTTACATATTTATTTTTAGAGAGGGGGGAAGGGAGGGAGAGAAACGTTGATGGATTGCCTGCCATCAACGGGGGGGACTGGGGACCTGGCCCACAACCCAGGCACGTGCCATGACCGGGAATCGAACAGGAAACCTTTCTCTCTGCTGGACGACGCTCAACCCACTGAGCCACACCGGTCAGGGCCATCTATTCATCTTCAGCAAACTTCACGCGTGACCCAGAGCCCTCTTCCTGCCCTCCACTGCCTCATTCCCTCATCCAGGTCACAACACTTGAGCACCGTCTGTCCCCAGACAGACACCAGGCTGGGCACCGAGGAAAGGTCGCTTCCACCTGGAGCTGCCCGTGAAGGAGAAGCAAGAGTCCGTTGCTCTCGGCGGGGAGCTGTGAACCCACACAGCTCATCTCCAAAAAATGAATGCGCTGGAATCCTGCAGCACCGGGGCCGCTTATCTGCGGGCGGGGGCGGGCGCCCCCTGCTGGCTGCCTGTGAGAAGTGCGCCCGCTGCCCACTCGTTCCCATTCAAGCCTTCCAGACGAGGTTGTGCCCTGGATCCTGCCGCAAGGGACCCGGGAGGGGAAGTGGAGGAGGGATGGCATCCTCATTCCCACAAGTTTCTTCCGGTGCTTTTCAAAGACGTGACGTCTTTACATGTCAGAGATTTGTCAGGCATGCTATTAATCATTAACGCTCCAACACACACGGAGGGCCAGCCCCTGTGCTAGGCACTGGTGACATGATGAGCAACAAGCTAGTCACGCCCCCTGCAGGCCGTTGAGAGCAGGTGCCGGGATTAAACAGCCTGTCACTCAGGAACGGTTTAATTACAAGCACAGTATTGCTTCAGGCGGAAGGAGAGCGCAACATCTCTCCGCTTGCCCTCTCTGCCTGCGCGGTGGGGCAGGAAGAATGCGATGGCTTCTTCACAGATGAGGTTCAGAGAGGTGAAGTGGCTCCCCCAGAGTCACAAAGCAGGTGGGAATGGAGCTCACGGAGGAACGCAGGTCTGCTGATCCCCAGGAGGCAGAGGGCGCAGGGCCCCCAGTCGACCCGCAGATAGACTGCGGAAATAGGCCCCCAATTCCCTCCCTAGTAAGACCCCAGGAGTCGCTATTTCTCCAAGGCCGGTGCCAGTGGGTTTCCGCCACTGCTAGGAGTTAGAACGGGCCCCTGCGAGAGCTCTGCTCCCAGCTACAGGGATGAGCAGACAGCAGACCCCAGGGTGGGCACCTCCCTTCCGGAGTGTTGGGCTCCCTGAAGAGGTTCCCGGAGGCCCCTGGTTGGGAGACCAGGTGCAACTCTGTAACCGTGATGACAGAACGCAGCTTCCAACTCCAGGGCCGCTGGCCCGGCCGTTTTCAGAGCCAGAGTCCTAGTAAAGGTTGTCCACTTGGTCCCAGGGTGTCCCCTCTCATCGTGGGCCCAGGCGGTGGAGGGTCAGATGAGTTGTCCCCTACCTCGGGCAGAGCTCAGGGACCTTGTTAGTGTCACCAGAGTCAGCCCAGATGATGAGTGCCACCTGGCCACGTGGAATGACAATTGTTGATGGTACGCTCACCCTTCACCTTGCACCATACTGAGCACCTTTACCTCCATTATCTCACCTACCTGTCACTGACCCCCTCTTTTCAATCCAGGACACTGAGGCCCAGAGAAGGGGAGTGACAACCCAGCATCACACTGTGCTGGGGAAGCACTGGGTTCCTACTGGGCAGCTCTGGGATCAGACCCTGGTCCCCGGAGATGTCAGCATCAACTCATCAAGGGGCAGCCTGGACCCTGGCTGGTCCTGGGTCCTGGTGGGAATTGTCCCAGAGCCCCTGAGCCCCATGACAGCTTGCATCTCCCACTATAGCCACAGGGTGGCAGCAGCGCCCCAGCCATGGCCCGGCCTGGCCGTGGGGCTTTCCCACCTCCGCTCTGCCTGGGAGTCCATGGCAAACCAGGAGGGAGCCCCAGGCAGCGCGGCAACGGCATCAGGAACAGAGGGAGAGGTACACAGTCTTGTTCGATCCACACACAGTTTTTCCAAAATAATAATTGGTTGCTAGCGTTTAAAAATCAGGAGAGCCCTGGCTGGTGTGGCTCAGTGGATCGAGTGCCTGCCCGGGAAGCAAAAGGTCGAATAAATATCAGATTTCTTACCCAAACCCAGATGGCTAGACTTTCTTGGGGATGCAGGGAAGTGAATAGAAAATCTGGCAATAGGGCATGTCCACCCTTCCTTCTGGGCTGGACAGCTTCATCCCCTTTGGCACCACTGTCCCCTCCCCACACACTTATTATTTATGTGGCCTTGGGCTTCAGGAGGCATTGGCACTTGAGACCAGTGGGGACGCCCCAGCTGCGCTGTCTCAGACAGCAGGGTCTGCCCACCTCAGCACTAGTGGCATTGGATAATTCTGTACTGTCTGGGGCTGACCTGCCCAGGGAAGGGGTCGGCTGCACCACTGAGTTATGACAGCCACGAGTGTCTCCAGACCTTGCCAAGTGTCCCCTGGGCCACGACTGCAGGGCTGCAAATGTGCTAGGCAGCCTGGGTTGCTCCCCAGGGCGCGCGCACACACACACACCGAACTCTAACAGCGCCCCTTCTGGGCAGGTCCTGAGCTGCAGGTCTTTCCCAGGGACCGAGCTAAACCAGAGCCCTTGCATCCCCTGGAAACTGGAGGTCTGGAGGGATGGGCACTGAGCAAACCCTTGATCTAGGCAAGGAGGCTGGGCCACAGGTGTCCCATGGCCCAGGCAGAGGTCCCGCTAGAGCACAGGACAGAACCAGCCGGGGCAGTGCCCATAGTTCAGTGTATCCTGGGGCGCCCGTGGGCTAGAGTTGCCCTGGGAGCCCTGGGGGCACCCGCCCCAACACAGAACCCTGTCTTGCCATTGCAGGTGCCTCCCCTGGCTCCAGCTCACCGCAGGCGTGACATCCTGCCCCAAACCTCTCACGTACCCTGAGCTCCAGGCCTGTTGGGGTCCTGTCCCCTCCATGAAGGGCCCTAGGAGTCTGGTGGAGCAGGTGGCCTCCTGTGGCCCTAGCCCTTCCCTTGGGTCCTAGCACCCAAAGGAACCCAAAGGAACTCTGCGGAGGAGAGGGGCTGGATCTTGTAGCAACTGCCACCAGTAAACCTGAAATCCTACCCCTGGAGGAGCTCAGCCACCAGACACCACACACTCCAGTGAAAGGGGGAGAAAGTGCAAGGAGTCCTGGGAGGTGCCCTCACTGGTCCAGGACTGGGGAAGCTCGGGATCAGCCAGCCTGGAGGTTCAAGCCAAGGCCCCAATCAGGGCTCAGGTAAGTGGGTGGACGGGTGGCCAGACTGCATGCTGCACCCCAGTCTGGGACTGGAGGGGCAGTCGCCCAGTGTCAAAGTGGGGAGACAGGCTACAGACGAGGACACCAAGGCTCAGAGAGGCCAAGAGATGCCACCAAAGACACGCAGCAGAGAACATGTTGGTGCCCGACCGGAACCCAGATGGGCCTGGCTCCTCGTCCCGCCATGGCTGCCTGCTCTTCTCCATGAGCCCACATTCCGGTTGGGCTGCTGGCTTCCCCTCACTGGTTCTCCGGAGTTCTCAGTATGTTCTGGATAATCGCCCTGTGTTCCTTATATACGTTGCGAGCTTGTTCTCCCCTGTGGCTTGTCTTTTTCATCTATTTATGGTCTTTTGATTTTCTAAAAATCTCAATGTTGATACAGTCTAATTGATCACCTTTTCCTTTACTGTTCAACTCAAAATCCTAAACATATTCCCACCGAATGAAATGGTCATGTCTTTTCACGTTAATGCGATGAACTGTACTAATCAATTTCCCAACCACAAGCCAACCTCGCCTTCCTAAGGTAAACGGACTCAAACACGAGGCACCGTGTTTGCAGTGATTATTGCTGAACGCTCTTCACTGGTATTTTTTAAAGCATTTTGCATCTCTGACAGTGAGTGAGGGTAACTCGAAATGCCTCCCTAGTGCTCCCTGTCCTGACTGCCTCGCATTTGCAAACTGATACAGTAAGTTGGAGACTTTTCCGGGTGAATAGAACCATTCATTGTTATCTGGGGGCCGTCTTATCTCTAATTATGCTTCTCTCCCTTAAAGTCTATTTTTATTTTTTTTCGAATATAGCCATAGCAACTTCCCTGCAGTTGGTATTTGCCTGGTACATTTTTTTTCTATACTTGGACTTTCAACAGTTCTGGGCCTTATGTATGAGGTATGTGTCTTGTAAATAGAGCATAATCTAGATATTTTTAAAATCCAGGCCGACAATCTTCTTTTAACTGGACAGGGTAGCCCTTTTCCATGCATTACTAATAGATTAACTGCCTAGATTAATTTCTACAGTCTTATGAGGTATATTCTATTCATTCTAACTTTTCCTGCTCCCAACCCCTGCCTCCCCTTCCCTTCAATCATTTAAGATTTTTTTCTTATTTTTCTTTCTAATTGTTTAGAAATTATACATTGTAGGATTGGTTTGTCACGCTTGCCCTAGCTATACTAACATTGAGCACTTAATGAACAAAGTCTAAATTTTATCAATATATGTGCCCCCTTCCCAAGTAACTGAAAGAACGTGAAAGCTTTAATTTTGACCATCCCCTTCAAAACAACATGGTTTTGTCTAGTATTTTGGAACTGGCCTGGGGTTCTTTCCCACCATAAACCAGACATTACTCTTGTGGAGTCGTACAGACAAGGTTTCCTAGTTTCCCTCCCAGTGGTCACCAATGTCTCTGCCCATGTTTTTCTCATGTGTCTGTGTGTTTTTTTTCTGGATTAATTTTCTGGGGTTTTTTGAATGGCTTTTTAACATAAAAATTATTAACATAATTTTTACTGATTATGCTCTTACAGTTGTCCCATTTCCCCTCTTTATTTCCCTTCTCCCTGCACCTCCACCCCACCCCACCCCCCCGCCACCTGCATTCCTGCCCCGCTTAGTTCATGTCCATGGGTTGTACATATACGTTCTTTGGCTTCTCCATTTCTTATACTATTCTTAACCTCCCCCTGTTTATTTTCCACCTACCATTTATGCTTCTTGTTCCCTGTACCTTTCCACATTCTTCCCTGCCAACAGCCCCCGCACTGGTAACCCTCCATGTAATGTCCGTTTCTGTGATTCTGTTCCCATTTTAGTTGTCTGCTTACTTTCTTTTTGTTTTTAGGTTTCATTGTTGATAGTCGTGAATTTATTGTCCTTTTACTGCTTATAGTTTTGGTCTTCTTTTTCTTGGATAAGTCCCTTTCACATTTCCCATAACAAGGGCTTGGTGATGATGAACTCCTTTAAAAGCTTGACCTTATCTGGGAAGCACTTTACCCCCCCCCCCCCTTTCTAAAGGATAGCTTTGCTGGATAGAGCAATCTCGGATGTAGGCCCTTGACTTTCATGACTTTAATTCGCAGGCTATACCAGCTGGGTCTCTTTCATGACTTTGAATACTTCTTTCTAGCCCCTTGTTTCCTGCAAGTTTTCTTTCGAGAAATCAGCTGACAGTCTGATGGGAACTCCTTTGTAGGTAACTGTCTCCTTTTCTCTTGCTGCTTTTAAGATTGTCTCCTTATCTTTAATCTTGGCTAATGTAATTACGATGTGCCTTAGTGTGTGCTTCCTTGGGTCCAGCTTCTTTGGGACTCTCTGAGCTTCCTGGACTTCCTGGAAGTCCATTTCCTTTGCCAAACTGGGAAAGTCCTCCTTCATTATTTGTTCAAATAAAGTGGTCAATTTCTTGCTCTTCCTCTCCTCCTTCTGGCACCCCGATGATTGGGTGTTGGAATATTTAAAGTTGTCCCAGAAGTTCCTAAGCCTCTCCTCATTTTTCGAATTCCCGTTTCTTCATTCTGTTCTGGTTAAATGTTTATTTCTTCCTTCTGCTCCACATCATTGATTTGAGTCCTGGTTTCCTTCCTGTCAAAGTTGGTTCCCTGTGTAATTTTCTTTATTTCACTTTGCATGGTCTTCACTTCTTCCTCTCTTTTGTAGCCATACTCAACCATGTCTGTGAGCATCCTGACTACCAGTGTTTTGAACTGTGCATCTGATAAGTTGTCTATCTCTTTGTGGCTTAATTGTATTTTTTCTAGAGCTTTGATCTGTTCTTTCCTTTGGGCCATTTTTTGTTGTTGTTGTCTGGGCTCACCTGTTACATAGTAAGGGGCGGAGCCTTAGGTGTTCGCCGGGGTGGGGCAGTCATGTACCTGCGTCCTGACGCTGTACGTGGGGGAGGGGTCTGAGGGCGAACAATGGCGCTTGCTCCACTCTGCCAGTTTCCAGTCCCTTCCACCACTTCCCACAAGCAAAGTGGGCCCTTCTGGTGCTGATTCCCGGGTGGGTGGGTGTGTGGCCATTCTAGGCCCCTGTGGGTCTCTCCAACGAAGTCTCCTGTGAAGCCGGGAGTCTCTCCTGCCGCTGCCTCCACCCCCACACGTGTTTCCAGTCAGAGGTTTGAGGCTTTATTTCCCCGCTGGGACCCTGGGTTGCGCGGTCTGGCTCCCCAGTTGTTTCTCCCGGTTTATCTGCACACAAGTGTGGGACCGCCCGCTCCGACAGCCGCGGCCTCCCCACGAGTCCTCTCCGCCCGGCTGCCCGTCCCCGCCCCTCCTACCGTCTGGGTGAGTGTTTCTTCTTTAACTCCTTGGTTGTCCCACTTCCATACAGTTCAATTCTGTCAGTTCTGGTTGTTCTTTGTTTTTAAATTTGTTGTTGTCCCTTTGGTTGTGTGAGGAGGTGCAGTGTGTCTACCTACACCTCCACCTTGGCCAGAAGTCCTGGAATAATTTTCATTTAGAATTTTCCTCAATGAGGATATTTTAGTGGTAAAAATCTAACAGTGTGATTTGCATATGTTTACACTTCACCCACATTCTTGAAGGATAGTATTGAGCTCTCGGTGGACAGTCATTTGTTCTCTGCACAGAGTCCCACGGGCTCGTGGTGTCCAGGGGCGATGGAGAGAAGGCCGCCATGGCTCTATTGACCTTTGGAGATCCATCATTTCTGCTCTGACACTTTTCACACCTTCTCTTTGTCTTTGACATTCTACCACTTCACTACCGTGTGTCTGAGTATGAGTTTGGTTTTTGTTTTGTTTTTTCTAGTTCCCCTAGCTTGAGAGTCACGGCCCTCCCTGGAGCTGAGGCTGGCTCTCTACAACAGTTCTATGACACTGTCGGCCGTTATCTCTTCTCCAGCGCCCTGCTCCCCGTTCTGCTGTCTCCTTTTAGGGCTCTGAGCAGATGGATGTTGGGCCCTCTGTGTCCTGGACAGTTCCCTTGGCTCGACTGCTTCACGAATTCTTTCCTTGGTTGTACCTAATCTGCTGTTCAATCTGCCTCTAAGTTTCAAGTTTTAGGTTTTACATTCCTCATTGCTGTGAGTTTTATTTGGTTCTTTTTCCAAACCTGGCTGTTCTTTGCGGACTCATACTCCCTGCTCATAATTTCAAAGTTGCCTTTTATTTCTTTAAGAACACACACATACACACACACACACACATACACACACATCTTCTTTTAAATCTGCTTGCAGCCTGCATGGGATCATTTCAAATCTCAAGACCTTAAGGATGGGTTTCCTCTGCCTCTTGTTTCTGGTGGTTCTCTTTCTCTCCTTGTAAAGTTCCTTGTTTTTCACCGTGAGTCCTCCTTTTTTTTGGAACCTTATTCATGGAGATTCTTCAAGGCAGACACATAGTTGAACTCCTTGGGGGGAGGTGCAGGGCTCCCTTCTGCGGGGCGACTAGGGGTTCTACCCAGCAGGGGCCACTTTAAATGAAACTCTCCGCCTGAGTTCCTTGGAACCACACAAGTCGCATGAACTCAAACCGAAAATCACATGAGGACCAGCTTGTGATGACAGATTCTCAAAGGACATCATTTTTCTCTCAACTCAACCCAATGTCAAGGTCGACACAGGCACGTTTGCTGTCTGTCCTCTTCCACCGGGTGAGATGTCCTTTTCATTCCTTCCTGCACTCGGGACAGAGCCCCTGGACCCCAGCTTTGAAGGCGTCTCCTGGGACGTGCCCGCCTTGAGCGGCACCCCACATTCATCTCCTGCCCCTGAATCTCTCGCAGCTGTGAGAGCAGAAGGGCGGAGCCTCACACCTTTGCTTCACTTCAGAGACCCGTCATTTCCCTGCTTCCACGCCCGTGGAGCAGTGTATGGAAATCAAGCTTAAAAAACATTTGCTCTCGCACGTTCGTCATAACCAGGACGGTCCTTAGAGGCAGTGCACCTGGCAGCGTGCCAGAAATAGCCGCTCCCTCTGAGAACTTTCTGGCACTTGCCGCTTTGGCCATTAGTCCATTCTGTTTTAGCACACACTACAGCATCCCACACTTATCTGTGTGTTCCGCTCAAGGTCACGGGCCGCTCGAGGGCAGGAGGAAGGGAAAGTCCCCTGATGGGGACACGGAGCAATGTCTGCCTGGGAAGCGTGAGGAGAAGCATCTAGCCGGCTTCATCCACACAGTCCATGCATCTTGGGGACAGCCAGTGCCCTGGGCCTGATGGCGGTCCCTGCTGGCTGGGAAGGAAGGACGGTACTTGTGTGGACACATGCGCGGCACTCGCCGCTCACCTCGGAACTAAGGACCACGTTTCAGTCGGGACACAGTCACAGGGACACAGGATGCTCCAAAGCTGACCAGTAAGAAACAAGTCCCAGTGATGCAGGAGGCGACACTTCTCAGCGATCGGAGTCGTACCAGCCCCGAGTGGGGCCCGCGGGTGTGAGCAGTCCTGACCAGCAGGCAGGGCCGGTGGGCAGCAGGAGCCTGGCCATGGCCGCGATGGACGGTCAGATGGAGTCGGTGACTCAAGAGCCCTCCTCTTTCTTAAAATGGAACTAATCCTGGCACCAAAACACACACAGGTCTTTCAAACCTGGCTGCTTCTCCCGCCTCCCTTCACACCCCTGACTCAAGGGGCAGCATGACCCACGGGCAGGTTCGTCTTCTTCCAGGGCTGCTGGCGAGCTGATGTGGTTTTTTTTTCACAGCCGAGTTATTTCTGATCTTGGCCTTGGCAGAGAGAAATACAAAGCAACAGTGGCTGGGAGACATGTGGACACTGTGCCAAAACGAACAGCGCTTCGGCGTCCTACCTCGGCTCTGCCAGCCTCGCACAAGTAAGCTCTAACTTCACAAAAAAACACCTTCCAACACTCCCGGTGTAAAACCAGTGTGAAGGAGGGCCGGAGAGGGAGCTCTCGGCGGTTACGACAGAATCACAGACCAGTAGCACTGGGCAGGCCCGTTGGTGTAAAGCAAGCTGGGAAGACCCCCCACACACACACACACACACGTTGTCTCAGCTGTGTGACCCTGCTAAAGTCACCCATCCCGAGTCTCCACTTTTCTGAACCCCAAACAGAGGTGATGCCCATGAACCTACCTCGTGAGGTTATCCTAACAGCCTGGTAAAACGATGTACGCCACCACATGTCATCACTGCGTCAAGCGAGGCCCTGGTGCGTGCTGCCTTCCTGCTATGACAGAGGCTGCGCTGTTACTGCTGCAGCGCCACGTAGGCGATAACGATGATGACGTCGGGGGAGAAGAAACCGGACCCGAGAGAGAAGGAGACACGCTTACAGTGCTTTGAAAAAGCAGCAGCAGAAGCAGGATGACAGCCTGGCCCCCCAGACTCCCCTCCTTCTGCTGTCATGGCCCATTTCCAGTTCTGGGGCCATTTGGTCACTGTGACTGGGAACTGCTTGCCAGCTCACCCAGCACTCCTGCACACGGCCTCTTGCTTCTGTCTTGTATCAACTGTTTGAGGTGCCCATTGTATGGATGCAGAAACTGAGGCCCAGAAAAATGAAAAGACGATTCTGGAAAATCGGCGGCAGAGCTAGGCTTCAGACTCAGATCCCCTAGCGTGGGATCTGCCTTCCTCATGTGAAGGTCACCTGTGCTGCTCTCTTCAAGTTCATATTCATGAGGCCGGGCCCTGTGTGCATGCACGGGACCCCAAGACGAACTGGGCCCCCTCCCTGTCTTGAGGAAGCCCACCGGCTGACGGACCAGGAAGGCATTTAAAGGAATCAGCAGGGCCCTCCCATAGAGGTGACAGATTCAACACTGACTTCTCCTTTGTCACTTCCCCAAACCCTACTAAAACGACAGTAGAAGAATTTCTCCTAAAGCCAGAAACTCAGAAAAAGGGAGAGGGCGCGAGAGGATGGAGCAGGAACCAAATCTGGGGAGTCCAAGAGCGGAGGGACTGACTTCGCAGGAGAGGAATCCGAACCCTAAGCTGCTGGTGAGGCCCGTCTGGATTTTATCAGGAAGGCCCAGAAGGCTGGGTGGAGGCTGGGCTGTCCCAGGAAGAAAATGGGCTTTGGCTAAGGATTAATCAAACACGTGTTCACAGAATAATTTAAAACCTCCAGTCTTCTCCCCAGTTCCATGCAACCAAGCCATAAAGCCCCATAACCCTGCCTGACAGAAGCCTGGGGGGGTCACACTCTTGACAGTGAAACAGAGTCCCCATGGACTGGCATGTCGTGAACAGCGAGAATCCTGGGATATTTCCCACCCGTGTACCGGCAGCCCCATCTTCACCCTCCAGGCAAGAGATTAGCTGGGCTCTCTCCGGGGAATTTGACCAGCCCAAGGGGAAAGATCTTTAGATACAGATGTTAGCTTTTCCCAAACTAGGCTCCCCAGCCAGTGACTCAGAGACTCTCACATCACCAGGCCCGGCCCGCACATCCAGGGAGACCAATCAGCTCTCAGCTTGTGTGAGCCGACAACCAAAGTGATCACACTTGGGAGGAGAGCACGGAGCAGGAAAGGTGGAGACTGAACAAACAACATCTCAAAAAGAGAAAAGCAACTTGAGAAAAACAGAAATTATCTGGAGGGGAGGGAAGAAAACTCAAAACAATAAAAGCAAAAAAGTTACCAGGGACATCCTTTGAGAAAAAAGAGAAAATATTTTACCCATAAAACAAGAACAGGATCCTACGAGGAAAAAAATTGAACATTCAGAGAATTTAAAAAGAGCCTTTAAAAAATAGCAGATGGCCCTGGCTGGTGTGGCTCAGTGGACTGAGTGCCCGCCTGCAAACCAAAGGGTTGCTGGTTGGATTCCCAGTCAGGGCACGTGCCTGGTCCCCAGTAGGGGGCGCACGAGAGGCAACCACACATTGACGCTTCTCTCCCTCTCTTTCTCCCTCCCTTCCTCCTTCTCTAAATACAAATCAAATCTTTAGAAAACTAAAAAATAGCAGATATTTGAACTTGCAGTAGAAGAATTGGATTGTAAATTTGAAGAAACAGTCTAGAAAGTAGAGCAAAGGGGCAGAGATGGAAAGTAGAAAATGTGATGTTTAATTGTACTGCCGGCTGGATCACAGGCACCCAGGCTCATGGCTGAACGTTCTCTCTGGGTGGGTCTGTGAGGGTGTTTCCAGATGACATCAGCACCTGAATGGGAGTCCGAGAGAAGCCCAGTGCCCCGCTCAGGCGGGCAGGCCCCATCCCAGCAGCTGAAGGTCTGAGCAGAACGAAAAGCTGGAGGGAGAAGGAATTTGCTCTCTCTGCCTTAGTGCCTGAGCTGAGACAGCAACGTTCTTCTGCCCTCAGACTGGACCTCGCACCATCAGCCTCCTAGAGCCATGGCTCTCGTGGGCGTCTGGCTTGCAGAGGGCGGATCAGGGCACTCACCGGCCACAGTCGTGTGGGGGTGGGTAGATGGATAAGGAACCAATAGGATGGATGGACAGACAGATGACAAACCTGGCATAGCTAGATGCAGAAAGATACAGAAAAATAGGCCATAGGTAAAGAAAGAGGCAGAGACAGATCTTGTTGGTCCTCTTCTCTGAAGAACCCTGAGCAGTCCACCGGGGGGTGGCAGCCCGTTCACAGAAAGGTGGACCAGAGTAAAGGAAAGGAGGGTACTCGTGAACAATCCGGCATATTTCCAAAACTGCTCCCAGTGCATGGATGGCGCAGTGGCACCAACTGCCCCGCTGGGTGATACGTGGAAAAGGCCCAGGCCAGGGCACTTCGCCGTGACACTTGAGACACCGGGACAAAGAGGAGGTCCGCCAGCTTTCAGGGAGAGGAGCGCAGGTCACGCGTGAGGGGCAGGAATAGCTTTGGACTTCTTGGCGACACGGCAGCCAGCAGGCCCAGGAGCAATGCCTGCGAACCGTGGAAGGGAGAGTATCTCCGAGCCAAGCTGTCGATCAAATGAGAGGACAGAAGGGGGGTATTTTTAGACATGCCAAGTCTTGAAACATTTGCAGTCAATCCTCATTATTCACAGAAAACTTATCTGCAAAGTCACCTACTCACCCAAATCTGTGTGTAACCTCAAAGTCAACACAAGCAGAACTGTGGCCGTGCGCCGTCCTGCAAAGAGTGGCCAAAATTTGGGCCACTCGGGCGATGCGCTGCCCTGTTGTTCTGGCTCATGCTGCAAACAAGTGTCCTCCTCACCGTCTACTGGGTGCCATGCAATGGCAGTGACGTGCCCTTGGGCAAAATCCCGCTGTTAGATGGGCTTCCTTCAGGCCTGAGTCACTGTGCTGGCGGCCACGAGTTCCGTGTTCGTGAATCAACAACGTATATTAAACGGGTTGTCTTTAAACAGAAAATACACATAAAACAAGGTTAGTCCGCCTTGTTCGGTGGCTGGAAATGTTGTGACCACAGACTCATAGGAACCTAACCCGGCATTTCCCCTAGGAACAATGGTGCCTCATTGGCCAACCCGGTGTCTGGTGACTCGACAGAACATGAGGACCACGAATGATGAGCACCGACTGTACTTTCTTTGTGTGCTATCTCAGGAGATTGCTAGAGAAGCTCCTTCACCAGCACAAAGGGCAACTCAAGGGAGGAGAAAAGATGGGATACAGAAGACAGGAGAGGCAAGGCCAGGGGAGGGAGACGCCAGTTCGCCAGGCCCGGGCTCCTCCAGGGGGGAAGATGGCCTGGTGGGTCTGGAAGTCTCATGAGGAAAGTTTAGAACTGAATTAGCGACAGTTGCACAGAAAACGAAGCAAAGGAGAAATGAGACCATTATCTGGGGCACCACGATGCAGGGACCACTGTCATAGCAAAGATCTCTTCTCCGCCCTAACACTCATGGGGCACTTTCCTCTGATGTCCTGTTGGAAGAGCTTTCGCGTGACTTGACTCATTTAACGCTACGTCCACGTCCATGGCGGCACCAGGAGGGTGAGTCCCTTGGCTGGACGGCACCAAGGGGGGCGGCAGAACCCGGATGGGGGCTAAAACTGGCAGGTGGCTCGGACTCCACACCTTTCTCTTCCACAAGCAGAGGTAGCCACCATTCTGAGGACAGGGACACAGGCAGTCTGAGGACAGGGAAGGTGTGTGACGTGGCGCTGAGGCAGAGACAGCGAAACCCTGGCCTTCCGGAGCAAGAAGTCAACCCACCAGGCTGACAACTACAGAAACCAAGATGCGTTTCCAGAGGCATGGATGCAAAACCCCAGCTAATCCGTTAAAGGCTGAATCAGTGGCCTCCAGGAAGGACAGACGGGAGAAGGCGGGACCTTGGCCGGAAACAGATGCTTTTCTTAACAAACCTCGAGGAAGTATTTGCCATTATATGTTTGATCAAAATAAAGGCTAAAAATAAAAGAAATAAACAACATCCCCCTGATCCTAGATAGAGCCAGCAAGCCAGGGCCACCAGGGTGGGGCCTGGGGCCCAGGGAGAGGACAGAGGGGCATGTCATTCCTGTATTTCCTGTGACTCTGACTTTGGTCTGGTAGAAGCTCCTCAGGCCTCCCAGTGTCACTGGGGACCCAAGGTGGTTGCAGAGCCTGGGGGAACTGGGGACTTGCCTGCCTGACCCTGTCTACATCAACCTTCAGCTCACGAAGGTCACGCAAGGTTGATACATCAGTGTCACTGCTGGGCCCGGCCCCTCGTCTCAGAACCCCGCTCCCTAAGAGCAGGGCTTCCAGGGCTGTCACCACATATGCTAATGACACAGCTCGGGTTGACAGGAGAGACTCCCAGCACCTGAGGTCACGGAGACACAGCCAAGCCCATCCGGGGGTGGGGGAGCTGCCCCAGGCATGCGAGGGACCCCACCCCATCTGGCGCCCCCACCCCAGCCCAGAGGGGTCTCCCTGTCCCTTTCTCCCGAGGCCTCCACACTGAGTCACAGTTGCGGTGGCAGCTTTGACCAAAGATTCCCGGGGGACAGCCCCCTGATTGTGAGAGACTGAGGAGTGGACCCTTGCTTCAAACCCACGCCCCCCCCCCTTCCTCTTCAGTCACACTCAGCAGCCACAGTTTTCACTGGCTGGACAATTCCTTCCCAGGGGATTTCAGATCCCAAAGGAAGGCTCTGGAAGACCCAGTCCCTCCCTGCTGTGACAGCCCTGCCTCGTCCTGTCCCTTAGCCTCTCTCCATCTCACAGGGTTCTCGTGAGGGCCACGCACAGCGTGCAGGCTGGCTATTTTGGGAAGTAAAAGGAGAGAAATCCAAAGGATATTTTGAGAAACACAAGCTATCAGCCCCCTGGGATGTGAAAACGGACGGTTAAGCCCCACCTTAAACTGCAGAGGGGGCATGGGTAGAGGACGTGGGGTGGGGGCCAGTGGAGGTGGGCAAGGCGTGGGGCACATGGGGCCAGAAAGAGACCTTGCCTGGGGCGACGGTAGCACAATGCAGGGTGCAGGTGACATTCCGTTGAGCTGCACACGCTAAACCTGTGTGGCTTTGCGAGCCAATGTCACTGCAATCAACTCAATTCAGTAAAATGCACAACTGGGGCTAAGTGTAAAGAAAAAATCAGTTAGATGCATTCTTCACATCTTTCACTTGCACCGAAAATAGAAATGCTTTATAAAGCAAATGAAATCTTAAGAAGACAGGCCAAAAACATAAGTGAATGTTGACCAGATCTCTGGAGAAATGAGAAATTCCCAAGCTTTAAAATCACGGAGGAGATTTGTTTTATGGAAAAGGAACATAGATTTGACTATATTTTTTAAAAATCTGTACCACAGAAAATAAAGCAAAGGGAAGCATAGACTGACAACCAAGCCAATGGCATAGGGTTCACATCAATCATCTACGGAAAAACACTTGGAACGGACAAGTTTTTATTTTCTTTTTATTTTTTTGAAACTTGACAAAACGATACCAAATTTCATCTGGAAAAATAAACATGCAAGGGCTGGCCAAGGAAATTCTAAGGGAAAACAAGAGCGGGAAAGGAGGACTGACATTACCAGATGTTCCAGCGCACCATGAAAGTACGGCAGTGTTTAAAGGGTAGTCCTGAAAAGGAACTCGACACTCGGCCCCGTCCGGAGTGCAGAGAACTCCGTGGAAACACATGTGGGAATTCGGCACGTGACGGGAAAGGGGGGATTTCTTATCAAAGGGAAGAGATGTGTCGGTCGGAGCGTGGCACTGAGGTAGCTGGGCAGTCGGCCATCTGGAAAAAATAAAGTTGCATCCCTACCTCACCCCTTATTCCAAAATAAATTCCAGATGGACCCAAGGTTTAAACGGAAAAAAAAACCCCAAAACATTGAACCATAAAAATTCTAAAAGAAAACATAGGTGAAGTTATTTATAATCTTGGAAAGGAAAGCTAGTTCTAAGCAAGAGAAGTCATAATAAAAGTCATCTGAGGAAATGAATCAGTGTGAAATCCGAAGATTATTTTCAAAAAGATGAGGCATAAGCCGCCTCCGATATTAAAACACACGATGAATAGGGAGCGCAGAAACAATCTTCGCCACAGAAAATAACTCACACCAAGACCCTGGTGTCTCTCCAGCCAACGACCAGTGGAGAAATGGGGGCTACGTGGAGCTGGGAGGCCGTGTTTGGAAAACTATAAGTTTAAATCCATTGCCACAGGTACTGAAGAATAAATTATTGATAAAACACATCGAACCCTAGAAAGGCTGGCCCCAAACAGGAGCGAATACGGACCAGCTCTCTGGAGAAATGAGAAGCTCCCAGGCTCTGAGATGACTGAGGAAATTAAACAGAGAACAAAGAGCGGGTCCAAGTGTTTGTCAAAACATCTTCTGTGCGGAAGTATCAGAGGCAAAAAATAGGGCCACATACAATTGCTACATTTCTAGGTGAAAACAAGTATACACAAAGCCACCGTGAAAGCTGGAGCGGGCCCGGCCACCCCTGGGGTTGGTTGCTCTGAGCCGGCAAACGTCCGCACACGAGCGAGAGCCTGAAACCAGCCGAAAAACTGGGCAAGGGCTGGGTATGGAAAGGAAGTTCCTGGAAAAGGCGTTGAAAATGGACCGTAGCTACATGAAAAAGGTCCCCTTTACTCCCAAAGAAATGTAAGTGAAAACAGCAAGACGCTTTTTTCCAAACCTACCACACTGGCCAGGCTGCTGAAAGGTCGACAACACCCAAGCTGATTGAGAGTCAGCCTTCTCCAGCGTCGTCAGTGGCAGTGTAAATCGGAGTGCCCCGTTCCTTCTGGTGGCTGTATAATACTCCATGGACCATGTAGCAGAATTTCTTTGAGCAGTCCCCACTTGTAGACACCCGAAGCGCACCCCCCCCCCAACAAGTTGTAACAGACGGCACTGGGAGGACCATCCTGGGCTACCCCTTTGCGTACACCTGCGAATGTATTTGTAGGAACAGTTCTTGGCGATGGCATTGCCTGGTGAGCGGACCTTTGCGTGAAAAGTTGTCATCACTATTGCCAAACTGCCTTCCCACAAGGCGGGAGCCATTGATGCACCTGGGTCCCTGCACCAAGAATTGTAACATGAATATTGTTTTGGTACGTACGTTTTTAAAAGCAGAAGGAGCAGGGCGGGGATAGATGGGAATTACGAAACATGGTACAAATGTAAGAAATTTGTCTCCGTTCTGCTTTGCCTCGGCAGATCCCCTCCCCACGCTGGGCCTCAGTTTCCCCACTGTAAAATAAGAGGAATGACCCTGGCTGGTGTAGCTCAGTGGATTGAGCTCAGGCCTGCGAACCAGAGGATCACAGTTCGATTCCCAGTCAGGGCACATTCCTGGGTTGCAGGCCAGTTCCTGGCAGGGGACACACAGTACATTGTGTGTTTCCGGCAAAGGCAACCATACACTGATATTTCTCTCCCTCTCTCCTTCCCTTCCCCTCTAAAAAAATAAATAAAATTAAAAAAAAAAAGAAAATCTTGACATCCAGGAATTTCACACTGAAAAGCCAAAATAATTAATAATAAAAAAAAATAAGAGGAATGAAATAGATCGGCCCTCCTCAGACCCACTCACCCAATGACAAAGAGTGACTTGGTCTTCCCTCCCACGCGCCAGAGGCACAGCCACATCAGACTCCAGCACGGCCCAGCGGGGAAGGTTGGGCCTCGGTCCCCAGCTGTGGCCAAGGAAGGTCGGGAAGCCCGTTTCTACTCCATGGGAGAACTACCTGTGCCCCTGCCAGGAAGCAACTGGAGCCCAGGGAGTCTTAGGTATGGGCCGTTGGCACTGATCCGGTCACAAAAGCCACCAGCAGCTCCCCACTGCCTGCAGGAACAAAGCTATGCCCCTTGATTGACTTTGGCCCGGAGGGGGAGCTGGGCTCCAGCCCCACCTCTGTCTCCTGCCGGGCCAGGGCCAGCCTCCACCGCAGAAGACTGAGCCTCATCTGGGCGCGTTCCCCACCCCTGGGCTTGTTCCCCCCCGCAGAGCTCTCCAACCAACTCTCACGACTTCCTTTGCACAATCGTTTGTGCCCTTGCACACAACCTACAGTGTGTAACCTGGTGTGAGAAGCAAAGGGCACAGGGTCAACAGGGAAAACCAGCGAGCTGGCATCCAAGCTTTCCGGCTTGGTGGCCCTTAAGGACAAATAAAAGAATGGGTATTCAGGAGGGGGCGCAGCACAATGTCACCAAGGCTGGGTGGCGATAGCTTACATTTACAACTTACGTAAATGACTTTCCTAACAGAGAAACAACCAGTCTTTCTAGCGCAGTAGAGTTAAATCGTGACAGGCGGAGCATTATTCTCGTGCCATTAAAGGCAGATTCTGGATTCGGATGGTGGAAGTCAGAGGCCCTGTCCCCCCCACCTTGGGATAGGTGTCTTCCTCTCCCGCCCACTGCCCCCCACGCCATCAGCCTCCCTGGAAACCAGGCCCAGCAGCTGCCCCGTCGGAGGCACCAAGCCGGACTCCCCACCTTTCCCTGGCCTGTCAAAGCGTCCTGGCTGCTGGCAGAGGGTGGTGACAAAGAGCTGGGACCCAGAATGGGAGCATCTCTGACCCTGCTGCGTGCCCCCGTGTGTGTGAACTGGGCCAAGTGACTGCTCCCCGTGCCTCAGTTTCCCAATCCATGAAATGGCCCTCATAGGAGCACCCAGCTCCTTCATAGACACATGTGAGAATGAAATGAGATGAGTGAAGAAAAGGGCTGAACCCAAGGTCTGGCACACAGTAGGTGCTCCATAAATGGATGCTCTGGTCACAATAATTATGATTACTCTTTGTTGGGGGATGTTCAAAGGGAGCAAACAGGCAGTCTCTCAAATAAGTACTTATTTAGAAGTCCTCTGGACGGAGGCCCAGAAAACCAGAATGTTAAAAGGATAAATAAAGAGTCCCCAAGAGCTGGACAGAGTCTGGGCTGCGGGGCGGGGTGTGGGGGGCGGGATTCCGCGCAGGGAAGGGTTTAAGCCCCGGACAATGGGCGCCGTCTGAACTAACGAGGGCCGCTTCTTTGAGTCGTGAGAAGAGCTATTTTCTTGTTTAAAGCCTTAAAGAGCTATTAAGTTGGGCAAATCACTGGTAAAACAGCTGGAAACCTAAGTAGCAATTTAAACAGCCACGGCCCCTGCTTGGCCGGGTGGAATGCGCCGCCGGCCCGCGCGCCTCCGGCCCTACATTGTCTGGACTAAGAGGATTCAGCGGACTTCTCCGCAGGCTCTGAATGCAGCCCAGCTTTATTTAGCAAACCCACCCCCTCCTCTTTTTTTTTTTTTAAGTGAGCCGACGGAACTCTAATTTTCCCCCTTTTCTCTCCGAGCCCTCTTGAATCAGCCCATTCTTTCATTCCGTGGAACTAATGAAGGCCTTTGCAGAAGCCCGCTCAGGAACCGGCCCGTAAATAAAACGTGTTTCATTGATCAACTTCAAAAAGCCTTCGGCGGGGCGGGGGAGCGGGCGGGCTGGGAGGCTGGGGCGGGGGTCTCCCTGCCGCCTGCGGGGAGCGCGCGCGCCGGGGCCGCGCAGGGGCTCCCAGTGACAGCGCAGGAGGAGGGGCGGGCGGCGCACAAGGTCGGTTTCTGTCCCGCCATCCGTTTGTTTGTTTTGTGGCGGGCCATGGCCCGAGATTCTGCAGGCGCCGGGGCCGGCCCGCCTGAAGCCCCACCATTCACCCGCAGTGGACGGAAAGGAGGGCTGGATTGCTTCCAATGTTTTATTTTATTTTTTCTTCGTCTCCCCACACACAAAAAATTCGAGCCAACCCAGCAGAGCTCTGGCCTTTGAGCAGCAACCCCTCCAGGGAAACGTGGTCGCCAGCTCCAGGCCTCCATTGACATCCATCCCAGCAACACCCCAGTCCCTGAGGCACAGGGACCCAGGCAGGGCCACTGACCCGGCTCACCTGGGTGGGAGCGCCCAGTCTGAGGAGGCACCGCAGCCCAAAGACAGCTGAAGGCCAGTCTTCAACAAATATTTAGTGAGCACCTACTATGTGCCAGGTGCCTCCCTGGATTAATTTTATTTTCACGCATTTTGTTTTGATTTGTTTAGGGTTTTTATCCCCGCCCCCCAAAAGTAGTGTATGTCCACTGCAAGAGTGTTCCCTGGCACACTCTGGGTACACAGAAAAAACTCCAAGTTCCCACTGGGATCCCGCTCCCTGGAGGAAACCGCTGTTGACATTGGAATGTGTCATCTTTTGAGGTTTTAGACAAATCCCCACACAAACACGGGCAGGCTGGAGTCATCGCCTAGGAAGTTTCTTTCCGAACGAAGCGAGCCCTCCACCTCTGCCGGGCACCATCGCCGCAGCTGAGCAGCTCTTTCTTTCTCCGACAGACAGTCTCAGTGGGACCAGCACAGCCTAGGGCCAGGGAGGGGAGTCAGAAGGGGGGACTGAGCTTTCTTGGACTCAGTTTCTCCCTCTGCGAAATGGAGGCTAGGAGCCACCTGATCCCAGCCTTTGACTATGAGGATCCGGCCGGATGAGGGCTGGGAGTGAGTCTGTAAACTGCGAAGTTCTGCACAAACGCCCACTGTCCTTATCGGTGGCCTGGCCCCTGAGACTAGCCATCCGAGAGCACGGCTGACCCTGGGAGCAGAGCCAGAGAGCCCCTTGGCCGAGCCCCACCGTCTCCTGCACTCCCCCAGCACTCCTGGGAGATAAGGAGGTCCAGTGGTAACCTCCTAACGGCTCGGTGTGTGTGGGAGCTGCATCTGTCTGCAGCCCGGAGTGGGTGGCTGTGGGAAGACCTTTATCACAGTCACACAGCTCCTCCCCCTTTGTGTTGGGGATGTTCCTGAAGTTGAACTAGACTAGGGCTGGGACCAGAGAAGGGCTGGCATCTTCCATGCAATTGGCAAACCGGGGTGAGGCCCCACAGGGTGGGAGAGCTCGGGCCTGAGAGCTCTTGATTTCCTTCCCCGAGACCTGCCCTGGGATGTCACCGACCAACATCGCTGCCTCCTGATTGGATGTCACCACTGCCACCCAATAGCCCGGGAGGAAATGTTTCAGGGGGTTCCAGGCAAATGTCTCCAGCTCCATGCCTATTCTCAGTGCCTACTCTGCTCGACCTCTTGCTGGGCACTGGTGGCAGGGGGGAAAGGGGACCAGTGACCCCCTAATTCACTCATGGGGTCCCCACTCTGTACCTGGTGTCCGGGCTCGTGTGCTGTCTGCAGCTGTGAAGCCCTTGCCTGGCTCCCTGGCGGTCCTGTGTTGATCTTGGGTTCTGAGGACCACCTGCAGCTCAGGCAGGCGGCATGGGGAGGCGTGCGGGGCTGTGATTCGAATGGGCGTGAACACCAGGAAGAGGGACAGGGAGGCGTCCACGGGTCTAAGAGATGCTTCGGAGGTGAAACTGACCCGTGTGGCAACACCTCCCTGAGAAGCAATCTGGCAGTGGGTGTAAGAAGGCAGAATTTTTTAAAAACTGTGGGTCCTTTTCCACCCAGTTATCCCAACTCCACAGCTTCATCTCAAAGCAACAATCAGAGGTGCGGGCCCAGACTTAGGTACAAGGACGTCATGCTCAGTGTTGTTTATAACAGCAAAACACTAGAATCAGCTTAGATGGGTCAAGTTAATCATGGTGGATCCCTGCAATGGAATACTACACAGCTAATTTTAAAATCACATTTTAAAAGAAGGCTGAATGCTCATTAACTTGAGGAAAATGAGAGAACACAGGTTGCAGAGCTGGGTGTGTTGAATGAAACTTGACAAGTATGCTGAGCACGTTAAGTCAGACAAAAGAGGCCGTCATTACACGTGATCACATTCGTATCGAGTTCTGGCACGGGCCAAACTAACCCACGGTCAAAGACATCAGACCGGCACCTGCCTGAGATACAGGGCTGGGGCAATGGGTATGACGTGCAAGCGGACATGTTTGGAGCGCCCCGAATGCCCCTCACTTCGACTGTGGTGGAAACGACAGTGGTGAGTGTGTTCGTCAGAGCCCACCGAGTGGGGCAGCAGCCACGGAAACCGGTGTGGCAGGTTCTCACAAACTAACCCTAAGTTCCCACACGACTCAGCGCTTTCACTTTCAGGTATATATCCAAACGAACGGGAATCAGGGACTCGAACCAACATGTGTACAGCTGTGCTCACAGCGACATTATCCTCAAGAGTCAAAAGGTGGAAACCACCCAGATGTCCCCCCACACCTGGAGGAGTAAACAAAATATTTTCTCTACGTGGAATATCAGTTAACCTCAGAAGGCAACACAGTTCTGGTACACATCACACCTGTGATGAACCTCGGACGGTGAGCCAGACCCCAGGGGCCGATATTGTATGGTTCCGCTTACACAACGAGACACTAGGTCACAGCGACAGAGTGGAGTGGCCGTTGCTAGGGACCTGGGGGAACGTGGAGTCGGTGTCTGACGGGCACAGAGGTTCGGCTGGGGCAATGGAAAGTCCTAGAAATGGATGGCGGTGACGGCTGCACAGCCACACGCGACGCCATGGAGCGACACATGTAAAAACCATTAAAATGGTGCCTTCCATGTGGTGTGTATTTTACTGCAATGTTTTTTACTTTTAAAAATGCACTGGACTATGCACGTAAATGCTGTAATTTATGGTATATAAATTATGCCCTTGAAAAGAAAAAGTAAAGTTAGAAAAAATATCCTGTGATGTGTACCATGATCTTCCCCTCATTTTGAAAGATGTATATGCTTGTAGAAATAAGACTGGAGGGAAGTATACGTCTTTTGCACGACGGGGAGGTGTGACTTTTTGTTGGGGGGAGGTTAATTTTTGTGTGAAACGTGCTCCTGCATTTGCAGGGCCTGCGGTGAGTGCATATTGGTGCCTGCATTGGCAGCACACCCCACATTCCCGAACTCCGCACACCCCATGCAGCACCACGATGCCGTGTAAGTGTCATGGGCGACACAGGTCCTCCTGCTGCAGGGGACTTGGAACAGGACCCATCGCAGCTTAAAAAGAAGGAAGATTCCAAGAGAACTTGAAGATCAAGTCCACTCCGCGAGTCTCTGAGACAGATTTTGACCCCTCTCCCGCCCCTCCCATTTTCGCACAGTGGCTCCTTGTCACACTAGGGTCGGAATACAGGCACCGGCTCCTCAGAGAGACCCCGGCTGACCACCGCCCACCTGCAGCACCCCACCCCACAGCCAGCTGCACCCCGCCTCCTCCCTGCTCAGTTCTCTGCAGAGCCCCTGCTGCCGCCGAGGGCACTGAGGGCTGCCTTCGTTTCTCCTTCCTTGCTGCTGGCCTCCCCTCCTGGAATGAGCCCTAGGAAGGCAGGGGTCCAGCCGGCCCGCTCTCTGCTGTGTCCCCAACACCTAGAGCGACGTCTCGCACAAGGCAGGGCTCCGTAAACCTCCTCTGAAGGAAAGGACTGCCACCTGCCATGTGGTCAGTGCCCAGCACATCATGTGTCCTCTGATGAGAGTCACCCACTCTGTGAGATTGGCCTTCTTAGCTCGGTTTTACCAGGTGCTGAGTCGCAGAGAGGCGCAGTAGCTTGCCCACGGCCACACAGTGACAGAGCATGGAGTCAAGTCCTCGCCTACCAAGCCCCCACCCTGTCCCTCCACCCCACCATTGGACATCTAAGACCTCGGGCCAGAGGGAAGATCAAGGAAGCCTAGACAGGAAATGGGAGCCCACAGCACCTTCTCATCCTGACTCGGAATGGCTGGGTGGCCAAGGGCCACATGGCTCATTCACTCATTTGCCTGCTTCTGGCTCAGCTGCGGGACCTTGTGCAAGTCAGGTCAGCTCCCTGAACCACATTCCTTCTTGCGATTGAGGGTGAGAGTGCGTAACTCACTGGTAGTTGTGCACCTGCACGAGGTAATGTCAGTAGAGTCTTTAGAACCAGGCCTGGCACGTGCTACTTGCTGGCTGTGTCATATCATGGAGACGTCCCCCAACCCTGCCCAGTGGCTCAGTGACAGGGACCAGCATAACTGCTGGTCTTAGGAACTGAAAGGACCACTTAAACAGCCTCAAACACTGTCAGGTCCTTCCCTTCTCCTCCCCTCTCCTTATGTTCTCTCTCTCTCTCCCCCTTCCCTCCCCATCTCTCCCCTCTGCTTCTGTCAGAACGGTGGCTCCATTGTCCCAGGCCAGCTGTCCACCCCATGGTACCACCACAGTGACAGCAGCTCTGGACACTTACTCGCACTACTCCACACCTACATGGAGAAGAAGCCACACCCACCAGCCTCGCTTACAGAATCCCAATGAAAGCATCTGATTGGCTTGGCGTAGTCACATGTCCTTGCCTGGACCGATTACATGGCCAGCGTTGTGGGATAGAGTGAATGGCCTAGGCAGAGCCACTGTTCACCAGGAGGCCTGGGGCGGAGGTGGGGAAGGGATGCTAGGTGACCAGGAGTCTGATCTGTACACTCCAACAGCCCAGCCTAAGCAGAAGGCAGATCTACTAACCAGTAAGTTCCAGGTTTTGAAGCTGAACCAGTGCCTATGGCTGGGCCTCCTGTAAAGCCAAAGGGCCCCTGGTCACCCACTCTGGATACCTGAAGATGGTGGTCCTGCCAGTTGGCCAAGCTTCCCCATGGGCACACAGATTGGAGGTGACAGGGAGAATGTGGGCAGCTGGACTCACTCCCCGGAGCCTCCGAGCAGGGGGAGGGCCCTGAGGAGAGAGCACCTGAGCTGAGCCTTGTGCCTGGGTCAGCCAGGCCCACGGGACAGGGAAGGGCACTGCGAGAGGAGGAAATTCCTGTCCAAGTGTCTATGAACTTGCAGCATGAGACCGTTTTTTACAGGCAAGACCCTAGGGGCCGGGTGGGCATGAGCCCGGTGAATTGCAAAGCTCCGCACCGACGTGGCAAGAAGGTAGCGCCTTTGGCACCCACGCTCTGCCAAGGAGACTCTGGGGAGCCCTCCTCAGTGCCATCCTGTCTCCTGTGTCCTCCCCAGCCTGGAGGTGTGGGGCCTGTTCCTGCGTCACACCACCCGCTCTGTCCACTTCTGCACAATCCCACCCAGCACTCTAAGGTAAGGTATCGTCACTCCAGGGGCCCGTTAGCGAGGTGCACGGACACAGAGCTGGGCAGCCCCTGCAATCGGCCCTGTGAGACGTGACCTGCTGCCGCCTGTCCGGCCACCGTGTGAACACCACTTTGCCCACTACCGAAGCCATGGAAGTCAACCGGACGCCTTGTACAAGGCGCTCTCAGAAGCCCTCTGAGCCTCAGAGCGGGTTTTAGTCATGGGTGATGGTAAAGAGAGCGTCTTCCAGAGTCGCACACACCTGAGTTCAAATCCCACCCCTGCCATTTGCCGGCTCTGTCCTTGTCCCAGGCAAGTGGCCTGAGTCTCCATCTTCTCAGAGGTCAAGTAGGGCTGGTGGTGGCGTCTACTTCTCACAGTTAAATGACGCAATGCACAGGACAGGGACTCTAGGCACAGGTGGCTGTTGTGTCCCTGGGAGAGGAGGGGGTGGGGAGGGCAGAGTGCCACACTCAGGTGAGCCCCTTCAGGGGAGCCTGCGGTATGAGCTGGCGATGCCCGGGGACCTGGGGACTGAGACCCTCATGTGACAGGTTGGGGGCTGAGCCGAGAAACCCAGCCTGTGGGCCCAGGGCGCCAGGAAGTGGTAAAAAGACTACCCTTGACGGTCAGGAGACATGTGCACACAGAGTCGTCATTACGAAAGTTCCTTTTTAATAAGCAAGGGTGACAAAATGACAATGACTCTGTCGAGTCATTCAGACCAAAGCCTAACTTCCCATTAATAACATTTCATACGTGCAGAGAACCATAATTCCTCAAAGAACTTTCAGAATTGGTCTTCATCGCGACAATTGCCCCTGAGGAAAATTTGAAAATCAGGTGTTCTTCCACTGAGGAGCAGGGCCGGCAGGCTGTGTGCTCCTGGCGGGAAGAGACCTCCACCAGGTGACAGCAGGGGGAGCCAAAGGGCCCCGCAGGATAGGGGTCCTGCTGGCCAGCCCAGCCAGGGGCACAGCATGGTGGTAGCCGGACTCAAGCCCCAAGGCCCCATCAAATAGCCAGAGAATCTTTATCCACTTCCTGGAGCAGTGACTTCCCAGTCAAGTGAGATCTGTCCAGTTTCTTCGTCCATTCGTTCATTCATTCAGCGATCATTTCTTAGGCGTCATCTAGCAGCTGTGACACCAGATTTGAATCAGCTGTGCCCTGCCTTTGGCGACCCCTAGTCTGGTAGGGGATGGATGTGCAGCTCAGGGTGAACTGGACTCTGATGGGGATGCCCGGGGAATCTCGGGGGGACCCAAGGAGGGCCCTATAATCTGCTTGGGCGTAGGGGTTGGGATGCAGGCAGAAGAGGAGTGGGGGGCCTTGTGAAGAAGGGGAGGCAGGGTGGTCCTGGCCGAGGGGGCTTTCGGGCAAAGGCTCGGCAGTGTTAAAGCGGGATGCCCGTGGGGCCCCCTTGCCTGTGGTGTGGCGAGGATGGGACTGGCCACCGGGGAGGACACAGAATGCGCTGTTGGCCTGCTGTTTGAAAGGTGATGGGGAGCCATGGGGTGTTCTCTCCCAAACAGAATGTCCATTCATCCGTGGGTCTCCACTCTCCCAGCTGAGTCTCCAAAGGCTGCTCGACGCCTTTTGCCGGAGCCCAAAGGCACAGCCCCTGCCAGCCCACTCGCCGGCACAGACGCAGCTCTCCACGTGTCACCGTCACACACACGCAGCGCTTCACCGTTTACCAGGCGCGTCGAGAACATTTGCTCCTTGGTGCCCACCTTCTCTTGAGGAACTTGGCACATTCTTGAGCATCAGAAAAATCACCTCCTCATACTTCGTGCCTGACTCCAGGGGTCCTGTGTCCTGGGAGGCCTCCCTGACTGCGCCCCAGGGCAGATGTGGCACCTCTTTCTCTGCCACCTCCTTTAGTGCGTCTCTTCTCCACCTCCCTCCTCCCCGGCTCCCCGACTCCTCTGCACAGACCAGGACCTCCTTGTGGCAAGAGCTGCCTTTTCTTTGACTGCACATCTTAGAGGCTAGAATCTGGGAGGAGTGAGAGCTGCCCCCGGGGTTTTGGGGCTCCACATCCTAACAGGCCATCACCCTGCCTCCATTCCCTCTTTGATTTAAGGGAGACTGAGCCTGGAAGAATTGTTCCCCACTGCCATCAAGCTTGGGGGGCATCTGGCTGAGGTGAGGGTCCCCAAGGGACAGGGACATTAGAGGATACTGCCCTCTGACAGGACCCCCCGAAACTCACACTTCTTGCCCTGTTGCCTAATGTACAAGACAATACGTGGTCCTGGAGGAGCTTTCTCCCCCAGAAACCCGAAGCCACCCCACCAGGAAGAGGACGATAAAACCTGATAATGGGACCCCCCAAAATCCAGCCACCAGCAAAAAACTAGGAGCCACTGTGCAGAAGGAAATGTCTACTGTGATGGGGGAAGACTTACTGGAGGCAAAAAGAAGCACTTCCTTCCTGGCCCTTCCTGGTCCCCCCATGTGGGGGACCCCTTGCTTCAGCCACCAGGCCAGTGCCACACACTATTTATGATATGCAGTCAGGTTGGAGCAAGGGTGGAGACTCCAGGCCTGTGGAGATGAGCTCCAGATGAGTGTGTGAGTGCTATGTGCAGGAATGTGTGTGTGTCAATGTGTGTGGCTGGTTGCATGTTTGAGGCTATAGTGGCCTGTGTGAACATGTGTGTGTGAGAGCATGGGTTGGCACGTCTGGGTGTGTGCAAGTGTGTGTCTGCTGGGGGCAGGGAAGGAAACTGGCGTGAGGTGGGAAGTTGGGCGCAGACGAACGCAGGCAGAGCGGACAAAAAGAGGAAAGTCTTGCCTTTGAGTCAGGCGGAGAGAGCAGGAGAAGAAAAAAGGAGCTCTTATTGGCGGTTGTCAAGGAGATGGGCCTTGGGGTTTGCTGAACTTTCTTCCCTTAAAGCGTCCAGACTCGGGCTGAGAGGGGCCATTTATTTCCAGCTGCGCCACACAGGCGGGGGTCTCGGTTCAGGCACCCAAGGCCAACCAACAGGCATCAGGTGTAGACGTCGGGCGGGCCAGAGCAGTCCTTGGGTTGAATGACCCCACTGCCCCGGCTGCCCCGGGGCTCACATTCTCCGGGCATCAAACTGCTGGCCCAGAGGGCAGCCCCGCAGAGGAGCCATGCGGCCAGGACGGTGGGCAAAGCAGTTCTGCCCACCCGGAGCTTTCTGGGCTCCCTTGCAGACGTGGGTTCTGTGACTGTCCTGTCGCAAGCACACTGAGGGGCCACTTTCCTTTGGGGAGTGGTAAAAAGTTCACTTGTTTTTAATGTAAATTTTCAACCCATCCTTGCGATATTTCCCTATCTGGCTACTTCACCGCTGCCTTGCTAGCGCTTGGAACACAGTGGGAGTTCGATAGATATTTACCGAAAGGATGAATGAGTTCTGCTCTACACGTTGGCATTTCTTTCCCAGTAAATCGATGCCGCCGAGCCCTGTTCGATCTCCGAGGACCGGCTGGCGGGCTTCTCCGAACCCCTGAGTGTGTTGGTGCGGGGGTGGTGCAGCCCCCACGGCAGCGGTCACCCTTGGTGAGGGGGGTTAACGGAGGCGATGGGGCAGAGAAAGGGAGCAGCTTCCGTGTAAGCCACGGCCTGGCCGAGACCCTGCACCCTGCGGCCGCGCGAGCCGCCCGATGCCCCTACCCCCCACCTGCCGCCCGCCGGGAGCGGGGGTGGCTGGGGCACCCTCCCGCCCCTCCCCCCGCGGACCGGCAGCTCGAGCCCATTGGCCAGCCGCACGCGACGCCCCGCCCCCGACGGCTGCGAGCCAATGCACGCCCGGCTGTCAGCTCGTCAGCCGCGCCGGCTTGGTGGCTGCGAGCCCAAGCGGTGGCCCGGGAGCCAGCAGCGAGGAGCGCTAGCCGAGCGGCCGGTCCGGGGAATCCCGCGCCCAGCTCGCCCGCACGCCCGGCCGGGCCCGGCCCGCAGCGAGCATGGGCGCGGCGGCCGTGCGCTGGCACTTGTGGGTGCTGCTCGCGCTGGGTGCGTGCGGGCGACTGGCGGCGGGCAGCGGGCTCCCAGGTAAGCCCCGACTCGGCGGGCGGCGGGCGCGGGGCGGCGGTGGGGTCCCGAGGGGTTCCCCTACCTCGCGCTGTGGGGAGGGCCGCAGCCGACGCGGTTCCCTGCCCTGCCTCGCCTCTCTGCAAAGTAACTTCTGGGACCCGCGCGGGGCGCCCCCTTCCCGCAGCCCGGGCCGCCTGGGGCTCCCGGAGCCCATGGGGCCCGCAGCAGGGGTGGGGTGGGGTGAGGCCCCGGGGGAAGAGGAGGGCGAGGGAGAGAGGAAGGAAGAAAGAGCGACGGCCGGCCCAGGGGGCCCCCAGTGCGTGGACCAAGGGCGGGGAGCGGGGACCCCGGAGCCAGACGGACCTTCCCCAGGGGAGACTGGAGCGTGGACGGAAGGAGCCTCGGAGGGGAGACCAAGGGAAAACGGACGGACATAGAAAGGGGGGTCATATATGGAGGGACAAACCGACGGAAGCAGACACAGAGGGAACACACAAAAGGACACAGGAGGAAACCCAGAGAAAGACAGACATGGAAGAGAAGAGAAAAACTGAAGGAAGACCGGAGGAGGAAAGGAGGAGACTAAGGGAGGGAGGAGGTGGCCAACAGGCAGCAGGAAAGAAAAAGATCAAAGAGGGAGAGCGAGGGACGGGATGGACTAAGGGACACGAAGGCAGAGGGAGAGGGGAGGTGGAGGCAGACACACCCTAGGAAGAGGTGAGAGGGCTGGGAGTGCAGCTAGCGGAGGGGGGCGCGAAGGAGGGGGGGTGGAGGTGGTCGGAAAACGATGGGTAGATGGATGGACAGTCAGACAGGAGGGGGAGAACCGATAGACAGACACAGAGAAGAGTAGATGGATGGGAACCAGCAGGAGAGGACGCCAGACACGGGACATGATGGGCGGGGTGGTCCAGGGGAGGAAAGGAACTGGAGACGCTGAGGAAGGAGGTTACCAGCATCTGGCCTGGGTCGGGGGCAGGCAGCAGAGGCCAAGCCGGGGCTCCCCAGGGTTCAACTGGGATCCTGGCACTGCTGGGCCTTCCCCTTCTGCTCCCCTCATGGTCTGGATAGAGGGCTCCCACCAAGCTGAAATCAGGGCCTCCCACGAGCTTCCTCCCTCTCCCTTCCCCTGGTGTGGAGAGGTCAGGGGAGGCCCTGCCTGCCCTAGTGCTCCCCTTGTCTTTCTCTGGGAGCCCCTGGCTGCCTCACAGGCTCCCTGAAGTCTGTGCTTGGCCATGGGAGCCTGTGCCTGGGAGTCGCGCCCTGTGAGAGGGTGCCAGACTACTTCAACTGTGCTGCATTTGGAGTAGAGTGGTTGGTTGTTCACGCCCCCACCCCGGGAAGCTGGGCCCTGCTGCCCACACCCCCACTTGTCCATGGGTGTGCATCCCGGGCTTTGGGGTCCTCAAACCCCATGCAATTGTTTCTGAATGTGCCTCTCCCCACCTCTGTCTCTCTCTGTGTCTGTGTCTGTCTCCACCCAGTCTCCACCCTATGGAGGCCTGTGCTGTGGAACAAACCAGAGTTCAAAGCCTGTGGTGCCCTGCAGGGAAGCCCCCAGCCCAGAGCGGGGAGCATGGCCGGAGGGTCAGATGGCCTGTGACTCCATGGCCAGAGTGGGGACAGGTGGCCTGTGACTCCTCTCCCTCTCTCCTGGAACTCACCTGCCCTCTCCCCAGCACCCACCTGAAGAAGTGTTTGAAAGGTGTCTTAGGAGGAGGCCCACCTCCCTTTAGTGAGCAGTCACGAATTTCCACCCTCAGGAGGACGCCTACTAGGTAGGGGCTGGGGGTAGAGGCCCAGGGAGCTCCAGGGCCCCAGGTGGTCTCCCTCCCACCATTCCTGTGCACTGACCCTTAGGAAGTGGGACGAGCAGGTCCAAGGCCCCTTTCCCCTGCTGGTCCTATCTCAGAAGTGGCCCCAGCCCTCCCCCCTGGAAGGATGCAGATTGGCCCTCCCTGGCCTCTGGCTTCCTGCCTTTGAAGCTATGCCACCCCTGCCCGGGGGTCCCTCTGTCATCACCTCCCAGCCGGGGATGCGATGCTGGCCACTGGACACCAAGAACTGGCGCGGGCCTCCTCTCCCACCTTCCTTTGGGCTGTGACCTGAGCAGATGTGTACCCCCCAAAGTGATGCCGCCTGCTGTGTGCGCAGGCGTGCATGTGCAAGGAGGTGATTCTGTGTTTCTTCTTAGTGCTTCTTCCTTTTCAGGGAGGCTGGAGCCCCAGGATTAGGGCAAGGGGGGGCTGGTGGGGGGCAGCAGCGGTATTCCTAGAGAGCCCCCCTGTGAACCCTGATGCTGGCCTGGGGACTAAGTCAGAGTGGACATTCTTGAGGACCAGGCAGTCCAGGGGGAGGCTGGAAGCATGAAGAGAGCAGGACACAACAGAACTTCCCCAGGCTTGACCCTGAGTGACCATGGCTGCCGAAAGTTTCTTGGACTGCCCTTCTGGGTCCCTCTGTGTGCCTGTCACCCACCTGCACGTCCTTCATAGCTAGCAGGAAGCAACATGACATGTAGACAGGCTCCGGACCTAAGCTTCAGTCTCTGCCCAAAGTAGCCAGTGACCTACAACGGACCCCCTGGGCCTCTCTGCCCTCATCTGTAACCTCCATCATAACTGAGGCTCTTCCAGCTGTGTGACCCTGTGCCCTGAGGGTCCCTCCTGTCTGAGGGGTGTGTGCGTGTGGGTGTGTGTGTTGGTGCATATGCACAGATACACAAATCTATTTTGTACTTTGCCTGACAGCTGTTTCAGGCTGAAGGTGCACCCGTGTGTGTTGGGGGTGGGAGGTGAGGAGAGCCAGGAGCACCCAAAGCCAAGACTGAACTTGACTTGGGGAGTTGGGCTGGGAGAACCAAGTTCGAACCTAGATTCCAGAGGCGGAGAGGAAAGAGAAAGGGGAGGTCAAAACCGTGGCTGAGCCTCCAAGCCCAGGGGCGGGCTCGGTCCTCCTCCAGACACTCCAGGCCGGGCTGTGGCAGCTGCAGGAGGGCCCTGAGTTTCCACAGCCGGGGCGCTGGGCGGGGTCCCATGTTCAGACCCCCTCCTGGCTTGGCCTCTGCTCCCAGCTCCCCGCTGGCTGAAGTTTCCCCATCTGTAACCCACAGCGGGTGGATTGGAATTCCTTCAGCTATCCTGCTGGCCCTAAGCCTTGTAATGAGGAGCGCGGAGGGGGCTTGGAGCCCCGCTTGTGGAGAGAGTGGGGCACGCAGAGAGGGGCTTTTCCTCTCTGGGCTCGTAAGCCCGAGTTTTCCCACCTTCCTAGTGGGAACAACAGATGGACTTAACGGGCTGTTGTGGAACTAACTGAGAGCCGGCGTTTCGGTGGCCTGGCTGAGAGCAGCTGCCCCGAAGACGCTGCCAGTCTGGACTTGTCACGCAGGTGGTCAAGTGATAGCTGTCACCGTTCATTACCCCCCCGATCGACTAAGGGCCGGAGGCAGAAGGAGCTCTTCCTGCCTCCGGGCCATCCCTCACCAGTGTTCCCCCCACCCCACAGGGGCAGCCGACGTGGACGAGTGCTCCGAGGGCACGGATGACTGCCACATCGATGCCATCTGCCAGAACACGCCCAAGTCCTACAAATGCCTCTGCAAGCCGGGCTACAAGGGGGAAGGCCGACAGTGTGAAGGTGAGCCCCCAGCGCTCGCCTTCTGGGGCTCCCACGGCTCGGCCCCTGGAAATGCCAGCAGGGGCTGAGCCCCCCGTTCCCCACCCCGTGAGCACCTCCACACAGCCTGCCTCAGCCTTGGGAGGGGGCCTCCAGGCCTCCTGGGAACCTGGGGGCTGCCCTGGGGGTGGAATTTGAGTCTGGGGTGCCTAGGTCTCCCTGGGTTTGAAACTTCCTTTCTTTAAAAGAAACTGAGACAATGCACTGAATGATACTTTTGTCCATCTCTCCCTAACGGGATGTGTGTGAGGTGAAGGCCTGGGATGACTTCCCCAAGACCCCTCACCCCAAAGCCGAAATCACCCTGTGTGGCCCCCAAAGGACCTGCTAGTAGGTGGCCACGGTCTGTGTCCGCAGGGTTGGCTCAGGGACGAGAGCTCAGGGAGAGCCTGGAGAATTGATGCTGTCTGTCCAGCTCTCCTCCCCAGCGCCTGGGTGCTGGTTTGACCTTCTGGCACTAGAAACTGCGCCCTGGCAGGCTGAGCGTCAGAGAGAAAAGAGCAGCCTCAGGTGTCTTTGGGGCCAGGTCTCTCCAAAGGGGATGGAACCCCTGGGAGTATCTGTCTCGGAGGGTCTGTACGGCTCCGCCTTTGCAGGCCTGGGGTGGGGCCCGTGTCCGGGGGTGGGAGAGAGCACATGACTGAGGCGCACCCCTGGATGAGAAGCAATGATCCAACACTGCCTCGTGTGTCCCCACTTTCAAGATGAGGAAAACTGAGGCTCAGAGGGGAGAAGCGTTTCTGCAAGGTCCCGGTTTCTCAGGAGCACAGCCTGTACTCCAACCCGGGCCTCTGAATTCGCACTCCGTGGCCCTCTGCCACCTTGTTTTCTCCACACTGAACCCTGCCCCTGTGTTTTCCAAGTGTGAGATTTGTGTTAGGAAAGAGACACACGCGACCAAGATGGGCACCTGCCATGTCTGCACACGGCTTAATGGGAGCTGGGGTTTTTCAGGAGAAGCAGCTATACCTCCTTGAGATGCTGATGTTGTTCATCCATCTCATGTGTTGGGGATCAACTTAACGCCGAGCGCTGGGCAGATGCCAACAGCCTGGATCAGGCCCCGTTTGGCCACATGGCCGTGCTCTGGGCCACCGGCAGCCTGAGCGGGGAGCTGGTGCCTGCCTGAAGACCTCTGGAAGGAAGCCAGGCTCCAGGCAGATAGGGCAGCAAGAAGCCTGGTGGCACGTGCTGGCCCAGCTGCTGGCAAGGCCTGGAGGTTGGCTCGCTCAGTGGTTCCAAGTGGCACCCGTGTGGCTCTGTGTGACCGTTTTCCAACCCTTTGCTCCCCACTTCAGGCCCAGCACTTTGGCAGGGGAGGGCCAAGGGTGATCCTCATCTCTGCCAGTTTAAGCCACTGACCCAGCTTGTCCTCCTCCAGCCAACCCCGCCCCCCAGGAGGCCCACGCTTTGTCACCCCCATGTTGCCCTGATGTCCTCCAATGTCCAGCTTGGCTGTCCACTCTGCCCGGGCCCACTGGGAGTCACACTTGCAGGCTTGACAGGCCAACATCCTCTGTGTGAAGATGAGAGAGGTGGAGGCTGTGGTTGTGCTTCAGGAATTGCCAGGGTCCCTTGTCTCTCCAGCCTGGCTCTGGCCTCCGCCCCCAACTTCTGTTAACACTGAATAACCCTTGTCCTGGCCACATATACACACGCCGGGCTGTTCCGTGTCTCTGAGCCCCAGCTCAGGTTTTCCCCTTGCCTGGAGTTCCTCTATCACCCCTCATGTTGTGGCTAATTTCTAATCATGCTTAAGATTTGCCTCTTCCAGGAAGCCTTCCCTGATACCTATGTGCACACACACAAGTACCGACTCTGTTCCCAAAATCCCCTGGGTTACCCTCCAACATAGTACTTCTGACCCTGGGTTGTTACAAGTCTTGCTCCCCCACTGAACTGTGAGCTCATTTCTTGAGGATAAGCTTGATGCTGGGGCCTCCTCACTGAAGTCACGTGAGGGCTCCCAGTGAGCTCCTCGGTGGCGGAGCCTTTCGAGAGTGTCCCTGTGTTCCCAGCTCCTGGGGCAGGCCTGGCACCAACATGAGTGTGCAGAAAATGCTTCCTCTGCACTGGCTCTGTGCCCAGACTGCAGTTCACACAACTGCCCGTAGGGAGCTGCCGTAAGGTGCCCAGACAGCTGTGAGGCCCACGGGACGTATGGGTGCCGGGTCCCCGATGGCTCATTCTTGTCGCCATGTCCTTTGGACCCCGTCTAATGAGAGCAGTAGGGACGGGCCTGGTGCTGGGCTGCCACCCACCTCTGACCGGATAGTTTAGGTAGTCACTGCCCTCCCGAGCCTCAGTTTCTCCTTTGGTTGGGTGGTCCCCAAACACCCCACTGCAGGTGGGGCTGAAGACTGAATGGAGTGCACAGCGGCACCCCTGGCTCGGGGAAGGTGCTCCACGCACAGATGATGGGACCACTGCTGTCACTGTCATTGTCACCCTCACCTGTCCTCACTACCTCTCCCAGTGATGTGAATGGAGACAGGGATGGTGCACTCCTGTCCCTCACTCAAGGCGCTTATGGTCTGGTTTGGGCTGTAGGAGCTGAAATGATCTCAGTGGAAGTTCTCACTGACCAGGTCGGGGTCGTGCGGGCGCTAAATCGGCACTTGTGAGTTGCCATGGTAACAGGATGGAGAGTGACCTCAGGTACTGAGAGGAGGGCGTTCTGTGGCCGCTCGTGTCCAAAGCCCTCCGTGAGTGAGTGCGTGCTGGCGTGGGGTCTGGGGACCGGAGTGGGCAGTGTCCCACTTGCACTGTTCTTATCCTTGGGACCTGCCCACAGTCATGAGGCAGAATCGAGGGAGCCCACTGGAGCGCTCACCCCCTGGCTTCCCAGAGGACCACGCAGAGCCTTCTGGGGGCTTTGAAAGCTGGAGGGTGGCCTGCGAGAGCTGGAAGGCCATTCTCACGTTTGCTTCCCGGTTTACAGATGGGGAGATGGAGCGCTGAGAAGGCAGGATCTTCCTGAGGTGGGACTCGAGCCCAGTGGGCGGCTCTACCCCTCCACTATGCTTTTCTGTGGGGGGCGGCGGCTCCCACGGCACTCTGTCCTGGGAAGAGGGAACGAACCATGGCTACCTGGCTGAGCTTGGTGAAAGCAGGGACCTGGAGCCAGACTGCTGAGGTTCGGGATCCTGCCTGGGTGGCTTGGACAAGCTATTTAACCTGTTTATCTGTAGAACAGAGCTGGTAAAAGTACCTACTTCCTGGACCGAGCGTGAGGCTTGAATGAATGAATGTGCATGAAGTATTTGTGCATAGCCCGGCACATGGCGCGCACTGTGTAAGCATTAGCTGCTGTTCGGAGGTGGTGGTGCTGCTGCTGCTGCTGATGGAATGGGTAACGATGTTAACTATGGTGGCATTGATAACGACAGCGAGGAGGAGGAGGCAGAAGAGGAGGAGGAGGACGTTGATGATGGTGGTGACTGTCGATGAGGATGATGGTACCGTGGTCATGTTGGTGGTCCTAATGTTCGGTATATGAAAATAGGTGTGACTTTGTCTTTTTCCAGCCATTCCCAGGATACCATGGCCGGGAAGTGGGGCATTGTGGTTCACTGATGATTCAAACAAACCATAGGCATGTGTTCACAGCCCCACAGAGATGTACAGGCATGGGTACCATTCACAGATGACGATGCAGCCTGTGCAGAGGCTGAGGTCAGGGCATGGGAGGAAACGAGTACCCTGTCCTAAGATCTGCTAGACCTTGCTCTTTACTCTGGTGAGCACAGGGACGGGCAGCAGGGACACCCAGAGTGCATGGCTCCCACAGTCTGCCTGGTTCTTCATGGGAAACAGACCCAGCTTGTGGGCGGCCCTGGTCGGGGCTGACTGAGCCTCTTAAACCCTCGACTGTGTCACGTAGACACCGCTGCCGGTTGCAGAAACCCCTTTAGCAAGCCCAGCCCCCAAGGCAGCCCATCACCCCCCTTCCCAGAAGGTTTCTGAGTGCATCTTCCAGGCCAGGTCCACACACAGTGCATGTGTGGTCAGGTCTGGGCCTCACTGCGCACAGCCGCTGGTGTCTGGGGCTCCAAGTGGCCGGCTGACTGCAAGGGGCTTGCTGCAGCGAGACTGGGGCGCCTTGGACTGTCGGGAAAGGCTGGGAGCAAGGCCGAGGATAACTCAGTGTCTTCCAAACGACCTGCGTCTTGGCAGAATTTGAAGTGACTTGAGGTAAACTCACGCAGAGTTGGAAGGAGCATTAAAGGCTGTTCAGGGCAGCCCCTGCGTTTTACAGGTGACCACGCCAGACCCATGCACACCTCCCTGGACCCGGACACACCTGCATTTTGGCCCATGTCACTCGACATTTATATTTCCTTGTATGTCTTCCTGGAAGGCGGACGCCTCAAGGGCAGGGTCTGTGACCTATTCACCTCTAATCCCTAGAACCCAGCACCAGGCCTGGCACGGGGCTTGTTGGAAGGCATCTGTTGAGTGAAAGTGCAGATGGCTGAGTCCCAGCAGTCGCCTCCTCCAGGAAGCCTTCCCTGCTGCCCCAGATAGGTGAGCTGTTTGTTACCTGTGAGCATCCCTCCCTTGGAGCTCCTGTTACACTGGGTTGTGATGACCTAGCTGTGTGACTCAGTAGGCCTGGCCCCAGAGCTAGTGTCGGGAACAGTGATTGACCATTACCAGTCCTACGGATATCAGGGAGGCCTCCCAGAGCCTCCCCAAACTCCCAGGGTTTCCCAGATGAGGCAACTGAGGCCCGAGAGAGGAAGGGACTAGTCTGAGGACCCCTGGTGTGGACCAGTGGCAGAGTTAGGTTGGGGACATTGGGCCCAGGGCGGTCAATCTCTAGCCAGGTCCCCAACTGGGAAGCGGCAGACCCTGGATTCTAACCCTGGGCAGATCCCAACAGAGGACCAGGCCCCCGCCAGCCCGATGAACAAAGTGGGGGAAGACCCTTAGCTGTGGAGTCTCAGAGCGGGATGCGGAAACCCTTTCCTAGGTTCACCCCAACCCCCACTCTGCCACCAGCTCATCTGAGCCAGGCCCCGCGAGCACAATAAGCTCAAAGCACATCACCCATCGTGTGGCTAGGAGGTGACATCCCTCGGCTCGCCCAGCACTCAGCTCATCACTCTGAGCTGCTGCTCTCATTCTCCCCCCTTTTCTCCCTAACCACACCCCCGCCTCACTGTCTTTCCTTCAGTTCTTCACACTTGCCAGCTTCCTACCCTGTTTCCCCCATCCCCTTCATCTAGCTGAGCCTACCCATCCCCAGCTCACTAGACCCCTACGCATGGGCCTCCAGGGAGCTGCCAGAGCCAGCCCTGCACTTGCCTTCTCATTTGAAGTGCTTGGGTGGGTTTGTGCTCAGGCCCCTGAGGGGCCAGGCTAGGGGTAAGGATGGGGCATGTCATCCCCTTTAAATGCTCAACTCATTTAACCTTAATTGCTTTGTTTTCATAGACATTGGCTAAGGAAAAGGATCAAATTATGGCTTGAATTGGGTCTTACTAATCTTAATTAAAAGCTCTCGTTTATAATCAGGACCAGGCCCCAGATGAGGAGCAAATGCCCTCAAATGGCTTGTTTAAACAGCTAAGACCCCCGCCCCGATAACCACCGTGTAGCCTGACCTGGCGGCGCTCCGCGCCCCTTCCGCACGGCGCCCCTTTCTGCGTGTGCTTAATTTCTGAGATCAGTTGCTCAAGCAGTTTATTCCACTTGCAAGTTCCAACTCAGGCCTTTCCCAAAAGGCCATAATTAAAACTCTTGGGGGAAATAAATTTTTGTTTTGGCCACAGTATATCAAATATATTATTATTTCCCCCTTTTTTGTGAAAAGGAAAAAAATGAGAACCTTAGGGCTATCGCAGATCACAAAATTAGCATGTGTGTAATGAATGTAAATAGTCACTTCCTGAATGGAATGTCCCCAGGGCCCCCTTGTCAGTCACTGAAGTTGGGTAGATTACAGGGCAGGCCATTAAGTGTTTTAACGAAAGTCCGAATGACATGCCCGCTGATCCATTTAGTCTAGCAGTAGGAAAAAATCTTAAGACCGCTTGGCCTTCTTAGAAAATAGTGTCTTTGACCTTATTAAATCATTTTCATTATCATTATTGCACATGTTCCTGAAACTCCAGATAAAATTCTGCTTTTGGGGAGGCCAGGACAGGCAGTAGGGGGGGGGGCACGGGAATTCTTCTTCAAGTCTTCAAATGAGCACGTGTGGGTGCTAGCCCAGGGCTCCTGGGTGAGGAGGAAAGGGGCTCAGGTCCCACAGACCAACGGGCAGGAAGAAATTGGATGTGACTTAAAATTCCAAGTTGCTGCCCTGGCTGGTGTAGCTCAGTGGGTTGAGCACAGACAGGCCTGTGATGCAAAAGGTTGCCCGTTCGATTCCCAGTCAGGGCACATGCCTGGGTTGCAGGCCAGGTCCCCAGCAGGGGACACATGAGAGGCAACCACACATTGATGTTTCTCTCTCACTGTTTCTCCTTCCCTTCTCCTCTCTCTAAAAATAAATAAATAAATTAAAAAAAAATTTCCAAGTTGCTGTCAGCTAGCAATTAGGTCATGTTGACTGTGATAGTCCCAGCTCCAACGCCGATCTTCGGCTTCTTGGACCCTAGGTCTCTTTTTTAAAAGAAGGGGGAAAACGAAAGGCTCCCACTGTGCGCATTAAGCATCGGAGGCAAGTTCTCCTTCCCGATCCTCCATCTGCCCATCCGCAGAGTGTGTCCACTGGACCGGAGTCAGTTCCGGGTCGAGACGACTCACCGAGCCCCTACTCTGGGCCAAGGGCGGTGCCGGGACCAGGGCGTGTTTTCCCGGCCTTACCGGTTGGGGGGACAGATGTGATCCTAGCAGGTGTGCGAAGTGCAGCACTGGGAATCCAGAGCAGACTCCGTGGGGGTGAAGAAGAGGGGAGAGTGTCTATGCCCAAGGAGGAAGCGGGGGAGACATTAGAAGGGCTCCCAGGGCCCAGGGGGCGTCTGTAGCCAGCACACAGAGGCCCGTAGGGGTCTGGTGTGTTCCTCCAGCACCCGCGGCTCTCTGAGGCTGGTTCTTGCCCCAAGCAGTGGCAGCACAGACACCTGCCTCACAGAGGGCAGGTTGGAGCGACGGTGGGAGGCATGCAAGCTGCCTAGCTGTAGGTGAGAGCGCCTGTGAGCTAAGCTCCCTTTTTTCTCTGAAACCCCCTCTCTTGAGGGTTGGAGGGTCTCTGCCCCCACCCCCATATCTCCCAGCTCCCCAGGCAGCAGGCCCCTTGCCTCCCCTTCCTCCGGGCCCTCTCGCCTCCTCTTGGCCGCTTCTTATTACAGTGGCTGTATTTGTTTTTCCATCGCAGGAATGCTAAGCAGAAAAAACCATTATTTCTAAGAAAATAAACTGCAGGCTGTTGGCCTTTGAATGCTACCGAAATGGATGGCGGCCTTCCCCAAAGGCCTTGAGACAGAGTGGGCCAGAGGGCTCCTTTGTGCGGGCAAGGTCAGGGGGTCTTGGCGGGTGCCCTGAGGGGGTCCTCCAGATGGGCCAGGGCTGCAGCCCCCTGGAGGAGACAGTTAAAAACCCCAGTGGACCAGCCTCGACTTTAGGCCCGGTTGATAATGGCCGATGGGCCTGATCGTGCCCTAATCCCTCCGAGGCCTCCTCAGTGCACTCCTCCCTCCAGGAGCCGCCATGCCTCCTCTCTGGGCTTCCTGGCCATTTCACTGAGGGCTGAGGGGCGGAGCACTGAGCAAAGTTTTATGGAGACCTGGGTGCCAGCCCTGGGTGACCTTGGGCGGGCTGTGGACTTCTTGAGCCTTAGTGTGCTGACTGCAAAGTTCAGGGCTGGGGCCTGGAGACTCCCAGCTCCTATGGCCCCCATGGTGGGCGGCTTCTCCTCAGGGTGCTCCTTGCCATGGTGGCACCCAGCGCTGGCTCCATCTCTTGGGGTGGCAGGTGGTCTCCAGCCGGACCATGGCCACTTGTCCCTTTCCGCAGGCAGCCCCACAGGTCGACCCAGGCCTGGCTGGTGCAGTGCTGGGCGAGGCCGTGCTCATAGGAGAGACATCCGTCTTGGGGGGGTGTCATTCTCCACCCCCCCAAGCTGGCAGCACCTATGGCCAGGTTCTAAGCTGAGGATGAGGATCCAGCCCAGGGAGGTGTTAACACAGGAGGGAAGAAGGCAAGGAGGTGGCTCGATCCTCAGAACTGTGGGGCATGGCTCCCTGGGTCACTGAGATAACCTGACAGGGAGGCCAGGGGGCCGAGGTGGGGCACGCAGCACTGTTCCTCCAACGAGAGTGTCGGGGTCAGGAGAGGGGACTCGGAACCAGGCTGCCTGAGTTCCAGTATTGGCTACGCCGCTTACTAGCTGGGTGACCCAGGGCAAGTGCCCCAAGCTCTCTGAGCCTCAGTTTCCCTTTCTATGACGAGGGAAAGTAAGGCCCTGCTGCCTGGGCTGCAGTGATGGGGCAGCCGCCTGCCGTCAGACGGTGCCCTGTCACTTTCAGTGACAGACTCCTGGGGAATTAGTTGGAGGGAAAGAGGTTGAGGTCAAACCGCACGGGGCCTGTGAGGTTAGGGGAAGACGCCTGAGCTGGGGGTTCTCGGGGCCAAGTTGCTGTCAGCCCCCAACTTGCTGGTAAAATAGGCTTCTCAGTTCCCGGTCTGGGTTTGGGTACCCGTTTATAGAATCCAGGGGGTGCATTGGAGGAGCTCAGGGTCCGGCTTCCCTGTTCCAAGCCGCAGCCACTGCGTGTTCCCCACCATCCTGCTGCTGAGCTCACAGGAGGCCAGGCCTCCAGAGCAGCCCCCCAAGTCCTAAGTGTGGGGCTCTGGGGCTTCTCCCCAGCTTTTTCCTGAGGAGCCTGAGCATGCCTGTCATCGAAGGGAGCAGAGGCGGCTTCCACACAGCACAGCAGGCCCTGGGCCCGCCCTGGCTTCCACCTCAGCCACACCCACCTGTCAGCCTCCCCTGCCTGGGCTGCCTCAGTGTCTGGTGGGCCTGAGGCCAGAACCTGGGGGAGTCCCCAGAGAAGCGGTCAGGATGTTGCTGAGGGAGAAAGGGGATCATTAACTGGTCCTTTGTGTTTGGGAGGCGAGTCCCACCTGGTACTTGGGAGCCACGGAGCCCACTGTGAGCTCCCTCTGGGCAGGCAGCAGGCGGAGTCTGGCATTTGTGCTTCCCTGCAACAGGCGGAGCGCCCCCTCCAGGCCCAGCCAGCTCAGTGGATGAGAGCCCGCAGCACTGATGCTTTAAAAATTTTCATCAGCTCCACTGAGATAATTCACACACCATACAATTCGCCCATTTAAAGTGTACAGTTCGGTGCCTTTTAGTAATTTACAGAGTTGTGCATTCGTCTATTTTAGAGCCTTCTCTCACCCAGAAGAAACCCTGCACCCTTTAGCCATGACTCTCCAGCCCCTCAGGCCCCCAGTCCCAGAAAACCACTAATCCACTTCCTGTCTCAATAGATTTGGCTTTTCTGGCCCTGGCTGGTGTAGCTCGGTGGATTGAGCGCAGGCCTGCGAACCACACAATTGATCGAGGTTCGATTTCCAGTCAGGGCACATGCCTGGGTTGCGGGCCAGTTCCCAGCAGGGGACTCACGAGAGGCAACCATACATTGTTTCTCTCCTTCTCTCCTTCCTTTCCTCTCTAAAAGATAAATAAATAAAATCTTTAAAAAAAATAGATTTGGCTTTTCTGGAGACTTCACCTACATGGAATCCTACCATAGGTGGTCCTTGGTGGCTGGAACAGCATTAGCTTTGCAGCCCGGTGGCCTGGCTCACTTCCTGGCTGCACTCGCACTGGCTGTGGGAGCTTGGGCAGCACAGGTGACGCCCGTGAGCCTCGGTTTCCCCTGCTGTACAGTGAAGGTGCCGGGCCCTCTTCTCCGGGCGGCCAAGCAGGAAGGCCTCATGCTGTCGCCACACCACGGGGTCAGCCAGCAGAGGCTGCCGACAGGGTGGTCCCTCCTTCCTTCAGCGTAGGCTGTGGCTGTGCTCGCTCTGCTACCTCTGAGGCAACAGGACTCCGTTCTTGCCTGTAGGACACACTCAGAGCAAGTGGGAGTGTCTGTTCTCAGGGTGGCGGAGCCCAGAAAGTGGGGAGGTCACGCCTGCCAGGGGACTGGCAAAAGCTGCAGGGAGGAGGAGGTGCTCAGGCTCAGTCTGCAAAAGTGCATAGGTATCTGTGAAGGAGAAGGAACTCCAGGCAGAGGGAACAGCATGAGCAAAAGTGTAGTGGCCTGAAGCTGTGAGGGCCACTGGGAAAGGTCAGCAGACGGCTCCAACCCCACGGTTGTCCTGGATCAAGGGCAGGATGGAGGGAGGACCTTCCCACCCCTGGCCGAGCCATGGTCGCCGTGCACAGGGAGGAATGGAAAAGTATATCGATTTGTGTTGGTTTTGCGTGACCTTTGACCTTTCCCATAACGAACTGCTGGGCCCACTTCTGGCGTTGTCTCAGCAGAAGGGGCGCCTGATCGATGGGTGCCAGGGGTCTGCAGAGAGCGGTCTCATTACTCAGTCATTACGAACCCAGAGCTTAACCCTGTGCCACGGAGATGGGGCAGGGGGCTGGGGGACAGCGGGCCAGTGGCTTAATCCTTCCTGCTAGGCGGCCCTGCCGAACTACCTTCCTTCAAGCATAATTAGACGACAAACCAGATTACGATTTATTCACCAATAAGGACTCAACTTCCTAAGCCCTGCGTCTCCCCCAGAATGGGTGCCTGATCTAAGGAGCGCGTGGTTCCCCTAAAGCCCCCAGACAAAGGGCAAGACGTGCTAGCCCCCAGCCTGCACAGGGTCTTTGTTCGAGCACTTGGTCTCCGCTGTCTGCAAGCACGGTCAAGAAAAATGCCGATTTCAGGGGAAAGGAAAAGACATTTGCAGTAACGATCTCTAGAAGGGCAGAGTGAGATGCTTTAAAAATCCTTTTTTTTTTTTTGTAAGGCTCACAAATGTTGAAATCACTATAGTGTACACCTGAAACTAATGTAACATCATAGACCAGCTAGACTTCAATTTTTTAAAAGTCTTGACTGAGAACCTTTCCGGTCAGTCCTAATTTGTAGAAAAATGCCCTGAAATCATATTAAAGTAAAATGAGATGGAGCTCTGACTATTCGCAGTAGAATCTTTTTGAACCTAGGCACCACCAAGTAAATGTATATTTTATGAGTCAGTGAGAATCAATTTTGAATTAAGTGAAAAAATCAAACTCACCCCACTCTCATCCCAAACCAGCACTGTGGGCACGAGGCACACAGCCGCAGCCGTGGGGTCCTGTGCACGCTGCCATTTTTATTTAGGGACGGCGGGACTGTGTGACCTTCTGAAAGTCCCTCCTGAGCGGCTCCCCGCGCTGTTCTCCTCTGCTCTGTTGGATGTCCGGAGCTGTTTTCTGTTGGGAATTGAGTTTTCATTTTTTGAAAAAACCTGAGCCGGAGAAGGGGCAGGGGCCCCTCTGCACACAGTCAGGTCTTTTGTCCTCTTTGCTTTCTCCTCTTGTGGGACCCTTCCCTGTCACCGCCCCTCACCCTCAAGGCGGGTGTGGACCTTGAAAATGGAAGTAGTGATGCATGACATCCCCTCCGCACCCCCCTCTTAACAACTGCTTGGAGCTGGAAGCCGTTTAGACGGGTATTCATGTCCTGCACCCAGAGGATGTGGCTCCTGCGTGGAACGCTGCCACGGGGTTGGCCTCCACCTCCGCCTCGGTGAAACGGGAGCAGCGCCCACGCCAGCTTCCTCACACCAGCCTCTGGTGCTGTCTACACGTGGCCCTCTTCCCTGCGTGTCTGTGCCCTTTCCCACGGTTTCCTCTCCGTCCTAACCCCCTCCCTGTGTGTCAGTATCTGAATTTCCCTCCTCTGATAAATGAGGACACCAGTCATCGGACTGGGGCCCCCATGCTCCAGTCCAGAGGTTAGGACATCAACACATCTTTTCCGGGAGGACGCAGTTCGCCGCTCAGCAGTCTGTTTGGAACAGGCACCCAGAGAGCTTGGCTCCGCCCCTCCATTCCTTCACCCTCCTCCCCACCAAGTCTGCTTCTTCCTCCTCCGGCTTTAACTGTTCTCAAGGAGTGGTTGGAGCCCGAGGGGCATCTTGAAGGCCTGCAGGCCTCCTCCAGGGCTGGCGGGTCTTGGATATGCTCGTTACAGTAATAAATCCCCTGGCTTTGGCAGAGATCTCGTTTAGTTGCTTTGTTTGTGTGTTTATTCCTTAGGTATTAAAGGAGGAGGCTCACATGTTCTTAAAAAACAAAAATTTAAGGCACAAATGCAGAAAATGAGGGGGCGCTCACTGGGCACAGATGATCTCTGCCCGGGGTGCTGGGGAAAGCAGGCTGGCCTCAGAGGCCCGGAGGAGCACGCAGGCCTGGGGGCCGGCAGGAACTGCCCATTCTAAGAGATGGTTGCGTGTGGGGGGAATTCCTTGGGGACGGACTAAGGGAAGAGGTGTGAGCATTGAGCATTCCCGCACTCTTCAGCCCACTGGTCTCTACTGTGGCCTACACTCTGAGGAGGCAAAGGGAGGAACAGGCTAGAGTTGTTTTATTGACTTTTAGGCAATCTTTTTATAATGCCTTATGGGTATGCTGATCAAATAGCTTATCATTTTCACAGTGAAAAGTATGCTGTTAATAATTACACCCAGATACCAGGCACAAACTGGAACCATGCCAGGCACAGTGGGGAGTGTGACCGTTGTAATCAGAGGAGAAACATCTTCCTCAGACTTATCCACCTTTAAAAATAGCTGGTCTCGGTGCATTTTATGGACGTGGTAACTCCAACTGATTGTTTCCTTCTTTGCTTTGGCTGCCAGGAAGTTCAGAGCCATATTTGTGGTCTGCCTTTTGAAATTGTGCTGGAGTTACCGAATGTATTGCTGCATACTTTCACCAGCATTCTTTTAGCCTTCAACCTCACTTCTTTTTCTTCATCCTAACATCTCATTTTGAAAATCTTATTGTATATATTTCATAAGCAGTTTAGATGGATGATATTTAATGGAACTGATGGGTAGATGAATAGATGCTTGGACAGATGAGTGAATATTTATTTGGATGGACAGATAGATGAGTGAGTAGGTGTTTGGGGGTGTGTGTGTGTTTGCTTAGATGGCTGGGTGCTTCTATCAATGAATAGATGGATAGATGCTTAGCTATGTGGATGGATGGATGAGTGAATAGAGGTGTGGATGGATAAATGTTTAAAGAGTTTATTTATTTTCCCTAGCTGGTGTGGCTCCGTGGATTACATGCCAGCCTGCAAACCAAAGGGCTGCTGGCTCAATTCCCAGTCAAGGCACATGCCTGGGTTGTTGGTCAGGTCTCCGGTGGGGGGCATGTGAGAGGCAACCACACATTGATGTTTCTCCCCCTCTCTGCCTCCCTTACCTTCTCTCTAAAACTAAATAAATAGAGAGAAGGTAAGAGAGGGAGAGAAATATCGATATGAGAGAGGAACCAAACCCACAACCTAGGCATGTGCCTCAACCAGGAATTGAACTGGCAACCTTTCCTTTCATGGAACGACACCCAACCCACTGAGCCACACCTGTCAGGGTAGGATGAGTGTTTAGATGTCTGGATGAAGAGAAGGATGGGTGTCTGGCTGAGTGTTTAGATGGTGGATGCATGTGTAGATGTATGGGTGGATGTCTGGAGGATAAAGGAATGGATGAATAATAGATGATTGGATGAGTGGAAGGATGGTCAGCTGACTGAATTTTTAGATGGACAGACTTTGCATGAACAGGCAAATGGAAGGATGGCTGGGTGGGCACTTGAACGGGTACCTAGTACAGTGACCAGATGGGTAGATAATGGGTGGGCGGCGGCCTGGCTGGCTACTTGGGTAGATGGACAGGTGCACAGGTAGGTGCATGTGTGCGGAGCAAGTAGAAGGATGAAGGGGTAAGTGCGTGTTCTGATGATTGGATGCTTTCTTGGTACACAGTGTAATTGTGCCAAGAGTGAAATCACGTGTATAAAGTACGTTGCTGCCCCAGCCGTGTGGCTCAGTTGGATGAGTGCTGTCCCGTGCACAAGCAGGTTATGGATTCAATCCCCGGTCAGGGTGCACATGAGAGGTGACCAGTCAATGTTTCTCTCTCACACTGATGTTCCTCCCTGTCTCTAAAATCAATGAGCATCGTCAGGTGAGTATTAAAAAAATTCAAGTACTGTGCCAATGCCTGGCATGTCACGGGCAGTCTGACTTCTAATAGAAAGGACATGGGTTTTATGGGCCTAAAGACCTTTGTTTCGATCCTTGCCCGACCACTTACTGCAGGACCTTGCGCAACTTCCCAGCCTCTCTGCACTTTGGCCTACTCAACCGCGAAACTGAGTTAAGATACCACCCCGGGGGCTGCTAAGTGGGCTAGTGTATGTTCCAGCAGATACCTGCATACTTCCTTCTGAGGTAGGGGAGGTGGAGCAGGGAGAGAACTCTTTTAACTAAGCATAAAAGTCCCTTCCCTCCGTCTGATTTATCCACACTATGCCCTGGGTCCACACTGGGACCACCAGCAGTTGCAAATGCCATGCACTGTTTGGTCGAAATGGATCGGACTACACTGTCGGAGTTGGGACAAGACCATCTTCTCCAGAGAGTCACCTTCTCGGATGAAGGGAAGGGGGGACCAGTTTGGGGGCTGCTGGTTCAGATCGGATGAGATGACACTGAGCTGACAGGTAGTGGAAACAGGTGGCCAGTGGGTGGCCTGGAACCACGGTAACAGTGTTGAAAAACTATGCTTTGGGACTTGATTAGGTACCAGTTGGGTGTGGAGAAATGATATTCACTGGATGGGGCACCCCAGAAAAGTGCAGGTTGATGAGTGAAAGTTGGGGCACGCTGCCTTTGTGTGTCTGTGGAAGATCCGTGGGGGAAAGTGGTTGGTTGGTGTACTGGGGGCTCTGGTGCAAGGTCAGGGTTGCAGAGACTGGGAGGTGATCAATATCCTAGTCTTTATAAACCCATGTGCCTTTTCAAGTATAAAATCTTGTATCCTCCTCCTTCAGTGTTACTTACAATTTCTAAGTGCATTAAATATATGATTAAAACCAATTCAAATGACTTGCAGAATTAGGTCAGCTTCCCAGCTGAAGCTGATGGCCACCGCAGGCAGGTCAGGAGGAAGTCTCTGTCTTGGACACCTTTGGAGATTTAGGCTGGTTTGTTCTTCCCTCTGGTGGCCCAGCAGGCAGGCACCTGGAGCAGGCTGTACAACTCCTGAGGTGTTCAGGAGCTGCTATGCTGCAGTTTTCACTGAAGTATCCTGTCTGCTGGCAGTGTTCCTGGCTTATTCACCTCCAGGATCAGGGAGCTCACTACCTAATGAGACAGCTTCTGCCGTCCAGATGGGAATGCATGCCTGAGAACGTGAATGTCCCCCATGGCTTCCTCCCCACCCCCACCCCCACCCCACTCGGTGGAGCTCTGCCGTCCAGACAATGTGGACAGCAGGGAGCGGGGTGGCTCCTGGCGCCAGCTCCTTCGGCGCTCGCGGGAGCGGTCAGACTTGCCTTTAGTCCCTGCTATTCCTCAGGCAGTCCCCACTCCAGCTTTTGCAGTTGGGACCCATCTCAAAAGCACTCTTCAACCGAGGAGCAGACAGCTCACCCTCCCAGCCCCACATTGTAACACATTCTGAGGCATTTCCGGTTCTCTTAGCGCAGGCACTTCCCGTTCCACTGGGTAGCACTTCCGGTTCCGCTGTGGAGCACTTCCGCCTCCCTCTCGCTGCTTCTCCGTGTTGCTTATGGAGGCATGGGTGGGTGTAGATCGAGACCCACGAGCCCACGAAGCGTTTGCCGGGCAGGGCAGGAGGGCAGGCGACCCCAGCAGTGCTGACGGTTCTCAGTTCTCTGTACCTCGGAGGGACCTCCTCGCCTCTTCCAGACATGGCGCCGGGCTTAGGTCCCCTCAGGCCGCAGAGCCGGGCTGTACTGGTTCTAACCCCACTTGTTCTACATTCCAATTACGGGACGTGTGGCAACATCTCGCCCCGCACCCCGTTGCCTCCGTTTCTTAAGTGCCCTCGTGAGATTGGAATAATGATAATGGTGCCTAGGTGTCTGAGTTACCGTGGGATTCCTTTGAAAGATGATGACGTGGTGTTGTCCACGGGACGTGGATCTAGAAGCAGCTCCACTTGTGAAATGTTGACTAGGCCCATTCCTGTTACCTCCAAGCCCCTTAAGTCTCTCTGGAACAGGAGAACAGATAGCCCTTTGACCCCTGATGGGAAATGTGGAAAAAGACTAAGAACAGCAGAAAGGGTGACCTTTACAAAGGCTATTAGCCGTTGTTTATGAGACAGAAGGCTTTGTTATAACAAGGACACTGGAGCAGCAGAAATTCAGACTTCAGATGCTGATGCGGAAGGAAACTATTTGAAGGGAGTGCGTGGACTTAAATTCCAGAGTTAGTTACACTTGGTGATGGTATGCGAAGTTCACTCTTTTGGATCCCCTCCCACTTCACAAGTAACGAGCTCTCCACGTCTGGGAGGCCTTCAGATAGGCGGAAGACATCCAGTCTGAGGGCCTTTCACCCAGGTTCCCCACACACTGTGGTTGTTGAGAGGCCTTCCCCGGAGGCAGAGCTGGACCTGACTCTTGTCTGCGTCACTGGTGGATGCTGGAAAGCACCCACACATGTCCAGCACACGGCCCAGCTCTGCAAGGTGGTGGCCAGTCTTGGTACAGAGCCAGGATCTGCATCTTTGTCATCTTTGTGTCCCCAGCCCCCAGCATGGGTTCTCGTGAATACCTGTTGACTCATCCTGTAGCCATGCATGTCCAGGTGGCCTCAGCAGCGCAGGGAGAGGAGACCCCAGGCTCTTCCTCTGACACCTCTCGTGCCCCTCTTACAGACATCGACGAGTGTGAGAATGACTACTACAACGGGGGCTGTGTCCATGAGTGCATCAATATCCCGGGGAACTACAGGTGCACCTGCTTCGACGGCTTCATGCTGGCCCACGATGGACACAACTGCCTGGGTGAGTGCCGCAGTGGTGCCCTGCCTTTGAGGCGCACCCTGCCACTTCTCTGCTCCAACATGGTGTGCTGGGGCTGTAGGAGGGCTTGCTCCCCTTTGGTTGTTTCTTTGTCTTAGTTTGTTGGGGCTGCCAGACTAAAACAGCACAGACTGGGTGGGGGTAGGGGCTTTGACAACAGGAATTTATTTTCTCACAGTTCTGGAGGCTAGAGGTCTAAGGTCAGTGGGGTCACTGCTATGCGTTTTTTCTGAGGCCTCTCAACTCGACTCACAGATGACCACCTTCTTCCCAGGTGTTCATATGGTCATTTCTCCGTGTGTCCGAGTATTTGGTGTCTTTCTGTGTGTCGTCATCGCCTCTGATGAGGACACCAGTCATATTGGAGCAGGGCCCGTCCCAGCTGACTTTTAACCTCTGAAAAGGCCCTGTCTCAGAGACAGCCGCATGCTCAGGGACTGGGGACTGGGGCTTCAACAAGAATTTGGGGGAGCACATTGCAGCCCACAATAAGGATTCTTCTATATCTCCAGAGTCTCGGCTTCAATTATATATTTAAGCCAGTTGTGTAAAATTCATAAGAGTAATGCAAGCTTGCTGTGTAAAATGTGGACAATGCAGAGCGGGGACAAAACACCGGGAAGCACTTCAGTTACGCTGGCGTGCTCCCTGTCGCTCTTCTCTCTGCACCAGGTGCGATTTCACTGCAGCCGTGACCAGGGGGTCAGCATGGTTTTGCCCCTCAACTGTCTTTTCACATCATGTAAACCTCACGTATGTTTACCTGGCCCGTGTCGTTGCTGCTTTTCTAGTCGCCTCATGGTCTGACAAGCAACCGCGTTTAAATAACCTGAGGCTGCTGCACTACCTCGAGAAACGGAGGCTCGAGCAGCCGCAACTGACTCTCTCTCGGTCTGGAAGCCGGAAGTCTGAAGTCAAGCCATCAGCAGGGTTGGCCCGTGTGGAGGACTGGGAGGGAGAGTCAGTTTGAGGCCTCTCCCAGCTCCTCGTGGCCTTGGTGTGCTTTGCTTGTCGGTCACATCGTCCGGGTCTCCGTGTTGTCTTTGCTCTGTGCCCTTCTCTCTCCATGTCCAGATTTCCCCTGTCTACAAGGACACGGTCCTATTGGATTAAACCTTAACCCGATGACTTAGTGTGGATCGTCTGCAAACACCCCATCTCCAGAGAGGCTGTGTTCTCAGACACTGGTGGTTAGGCCTTCAACCTCTTTGGGGGCACAGCTCAACCTGCTGCAGAGGTGGCGTGCCGTCTGTAGCAGGAGGAACGTCTCGGGGCAGAGAGCTCACGGTCTCAAAGTGGAAGTGCCTGACCCTGAAGCACTTGTCCCCCGCTGGCTGTGGGGGCCCAGGGGTGAGACGTGGACTCGGCGGGAGTGTGGCTACGGACACATTGGTGACGTCTCGGGGCCTCAGTCACCCCCTTGCTGGTAAACAGAGGGTGATGGTAGCCGTCGTGAGCAGTAACTGAGATCACGTCCAGGCACTGGGAAGCATGGTGGGCACAGGGCTGTCAACACTAGTGGCAGTTGCTGTTGCCATGACCTCAGAGCCTCAGGCTTCCCCGCCGTAGAGCCAAGTGTGAGGGTTCAGTGAAGTGACTGGCACTTAGTAGGTGCAAATAGTTAAGGAACAGGCATTAGTGTTACTCTGGGTGACTCGGCCACACTTTGTCGGTTGGACACTTAGATTGTTTGCTTATCTTGTTTGTTTGTTTATACCATCAGAATCTAGAAGTGATTCTGGGCATAGACCTTACTTTTCGCGTCTTTCCCATTGTTGCCTTAGCAGTCCTTCCCAGAAGTGGACCTGCTGGGCCGGCGGTCGTTTGGGTTGTTTGTGACTTCCGCTGCAGGGCTGTCTGCAAGTGCGCGGCACCCCTGCCTCCGGGCCAGCTGGTGCACGGGGGCGGGGGGGGGGCGGCGGGGGGAGTGCGTGTCCCGCGTGCTCTGGACTCTCCCTCTTTGCGGTGTGTCAGCCTCGGATTCCCTGCCTGTTTTCATTTAATCCTGTAGGGTCTCAGATGGGCTTGTTACGGGAAGCGGATCTGGGAACATGTAATCATACCCACAGTAAGTGCCAAACGGGGGTCTGGGCAGCAGGCTGTTGAAGCCAGAAGGGCCTGTGCAGAGCTACCCCCATGAGGGGCAACAGTAGGGGTGGGCATAGGGCTGGGTCCTTCAAGGGGGTCTCTAAAGAGAAGGTTGCTGTGAGCAGGATCTTCAGAGGCTGGGGAGCAGCCCCCTGGGGTGAGGGCACAGCCTGTGTGGAGAGCCAGCGGGGCTCCCGGACGCAGGAACGGTGGGAGGAGGGGCCTCAGGAGGAGGCAGAATCTTCAACTGGACTGTGAAGGATGGGCCGTACAACAGGTGTCGTCTTGATTGACATCCACACGTACCTACTGAGTCCCCCTTGAAGGACAAGCCTTGGCTTTGCTAGTGTGCCCCTTCTCACACACGAGAAAGGGTGTGTGTCAACAACCAACCGTCCCCGAGTGCAAAGCTGATGACCCTGTGGGGCCTCCACTGCTCGAGAGAACAGATGGTGGGAACTGCCAATTCTTGGCTCCAGTCCTGGCCCCGCCAGTCATCAGCTGGGTGACCCTTGGCCAGTCGCTTTCCCTCTGGGCCTCAGTTTCCTCACCTGTGAGGGGGCATTCGTAGTACTAATCTGTGAGTCTTCTGTGAGGACCGAAGGCAATCATGGATGGGGGCTGTCCAGCAGAGTGCAGTGAGCACTCAGATTGAAGTGGGCATCGGGGCACCAACGTTCAGAGATGAACTGAGGGGGGGCTGTCCGATGACGCCTCTGAGACGTGGGGCAGGCCCACACCTGCCGCCTGCGCCCCAGGCCACGCCTGAACACGGCTGGCCGCCACTCCAGCCGCAGCTCTCTCACCTGTGTTAAGGCTCCTGTCGGTGAGCCCTTTGCTCTCGGCTCTGGAGGGTACGCCCCATGCTTCCAGACTGCAGGGGATTCTGTGTGGGTCTTTGTTTCAACAACATTATTTTCACAATGGACTGCTTTTAGAACGGTTAATTTGAGGAACTGGTAAAACTACCCCCACCCCACCTGCCCCCCTCTGAGCACAGATCGCAGCTGCACACGGCTCTGATTCCCGTGCACAGTGGCTGAGAAAAGGCCTTCTCTGCCTCTCCTCTGCTTTCAGTGGAGGGCAGACCCTTCCCAGCAGACTCTTTGGGCTTTTCCGTCCTCGAGACACAACGCCGCTTTAGAGCGTGAAAACCCACCTGCGCTGCATGGGCCACGTGGCCTCTCGGAGTCTCTGCTCCCTCGCCCATCAAACGCTGCAGGAGCGGTGGAGCCGGGGCAGTGCCAGGACTGCGGAAGCCCGGCCGAAACCTGTAACGCTGTAGGAGGAAGCTGGGCTTGCAGTGCAAGGATATAGCCTCCCAGTCCGCCACCGCCGCAGGACTCCACGCTTTGGGACCAGTCACTCAAACCCTCCAGGCTCCCGTTGTCACGGCTCTGAAATGGGAGGATGGGGCCTGTCTCCAAGGGCCACTGTGACAGGTAAACAGGGAAGCGGACTTGGAGAGCTGTGCGTGCAGATGGCAGGGCCTGCACAGGTGCTGGAGACTGTCATCCTCCCAATGCGGTGGTTTTAGGCTGCAGCCCAGTCCTCAGCCAGCTTGCCCGTTAGATTTATCCCCACAGTGTTTACCATCATCATTATCATCACCGTGGAATGATTGGTCAACATTTGACAAATCAAGGATGTCACATAAAAATTGGTATTTCCAGCACTGTTCCTGCTTGGCCATAGTCACCCAGCTCCTGACGCTTATGGGGCTTTGGCAGGAATGCACATGGAGGTTGTACTCCACAGGGCTAAGCATGTAAACAGGACTGGGAGGCTCTGGAAGTTGAACGTGTGCCATCTCTTCCATCTTGACAAGCAGTTTTCCCTCAGGACCTGGGAGGCTGGGCTGGAAGGCAGCCTAGGGCTGCACAGAGTTGGCGCCAGAAAGCGGAAGTGTGCCCGAGCCTGCATCCACCCCTCCCCCCCCCTTTCAAGCCCCTGGCTCTGTCCTGCCATCTGAATGCTCAGGTTCTGGCTCTTTGTCCCCAGATCACCTTTTCTTTTGCTGCTGTTTGGCCCTAAGTGCCATCTGTCCCTCAGAGAACAGACAGACCTGGGGCTCTGGGGCTCTGGGATTTTAGAGTCTCAGGTACTCAGAATGTGGTCAAGGAGCCGTCGTGGACAGTCAGGCCGCTCTGCACCTCCTGCTGCCCGGTCTCCAGAGGTCTGGGTCCAGAGCCTCGTCGGTGCAGCCGCCCTCGCCCCACCACCACGGGCCCCTGGGGGCGATGGCTGGGGCAGATCCCCATTGGCAGGGTTTGAAAAGTGTTCTGGGTCAATTAGGAGCAATGAAGCTGAGGGCTTAAGGGTTGTTTTCTTGCCGGAGTTTTCACAATTGAACTTTTTCTTTTCTTTTGAGCAAAAGTGGTTCTTTTATTGCAGAGATGGCTTGCCTGGGACTGTGTCCTGGAGGGTGGCCAAATCCATCCTCTGGGGAACAAAACCTTCTCTCTATTTGACATCTTTATTGAGGAATTTCTCAAATATAACAGAAAATGACACCAGAGGGAATTCAAACCATGATGAGACCCTTGTTCAACCCCAGATGACTGCGTTTGGCATTGTAATTACTTGAAATAGCAGTAGTTCTGTTTGAAAAATATTATTTCAAACTCCATGCAATTGGACATAAGAGCAACATTTAGGCTAATAGAATCCGATATTTTCTTCACCCTAAATTAAAACCAGCAGTGGAGAAGTCCTTTCCCGTCTCCACAAAGCACGGCTCCCTTTCCCCGAAGCCATTAGTTCGCTTAGCCAGATGTTCGCCCCAACCCCAGCCTCTGCCTTCACCCACTGAGGAGCGCATTTCTCAAGCCGCCTGCAGTCTGAGTTTCAGACTTGCCTCTCCACACTGGTTTTCCCAACGAAGGGACGGCGTCTGTAGCCAGGTTCAGCACAAAGCTGTTTTATTAACAGATCACACTTTGCCATGAACACTTACAAAGCACCTGCTCTACGCTTGGCTTTGGACTGGGCAGGCAGTGGTGCTGGGTGGGATGCGGGGCTTTGGCTGACTCGCGGCTGTGTGCCCGGAGTGGCTCGGGGTGCTGTGCTCACGTTCTCATGCAGTCCTCACGGCACCCACAGGCAGACGCCACCGGTGTCCCCTCCTTACAGGTGAGAGCCAGGCTCGGAGCAGGGAAGGGAGCTGTGTAAGGTCACATGGCCAGCAGCAGGGGGACTGGGATCAGAGTCCAGGTCTGTGTTTGCCGCTGCCCACCCCCGCCCGGTGGTGCCTAGGACAGCACCAGCTCCAGGAGGCTGGCCAGGCTCCGGGAGCGACTTCCTTCCATGGGGTATTAGCTCTGTGCCCTTGCAAGTTTGGGGGTCATGGGGGACATGCAGAAATCCCAGTGTCTGTCAAGCCGGGCCGGTGGGAGGCATTGTAAAGGGCAAGAGGGCACCCTGTCCAGGGATTCTCCCTGGGGCACACACCTCCTCCCAAAGCCCGTACTGCCTCCCTAGTCCCGGGCAGGAACCTGCTGCCCTGCAGTCTGGTGTCACCCTTCAGGACATTGTCTCGGCCCCAGGGGCCACACAGAGAGCCCTGTTCTTTAGGAACCTCCTCTCATGGCTTCTTCACTTTTGCCGCAGCACCCGGTTTGCCTGCCCCCCGTCTCGCAGACCCCCAGGCCAGCTTCTTCCTCACCTCTCACAAGGGCACCCTCTGGCCCAGCTTCCCAAAACCTGAGGTCCTATAGGTCCCTGTCATTTACAGCTGCTCCCTTGTGACCCCTCTTCAGTGGGGACCTGGCGAGGTCCTACTCCCTCCTCATTTGAGGCACAACCACGTGTCCCTCTGCTCCAAAGTCCTCTGTGGCCGTGGAGCGTGCGCCTGTCCTGCGGCCCCGCGCTGAGGCCCGCCCCTCTTCCCCTGGACCCAGACGCCGTCTCGTTTATGCCTTCGTCTTCCTCCTCGGGCCCAGGGCGGTGTCGGGCATGCTGTAGGCACGCAGCAAGTATTTTAGAATGAATGAACGAATGAAGAAACGAATTTGTCAAAGTGCCTCCTGACCTGGGCCTTCACGCTTGGCAAAGCTCTGTGCTGGGCACACGGAAGAGGTGAGGTGAACCAGAGGGCCGCCAGCGCAGGCCCCCCAGGTGTGCCAGGGAGAGATTGTCCTGGCTCTGAGGGCAGGCGGCCAGGCCGGGTCACAGAGGCACTGAAGCCTCTGCCTGGTGTCCGCCCGTTCGCGGGCTGTAGGGACTTGCTCTGAGCTCCCCAGACCCGGTCTTACATGCAGGACACGGCGAGTGGTGAGCAGGGATGGCACTTTCCCGTGTGGGAGCTCCCACAGCGGGCAGGCGGCGGGGGCCAGGAAAGTCCAGGAAAGACCTCAGTACAGTGAGGTCCGTCAGGTCAACTTCAGTGAGAAATGGGAAGAGGAAATAACGTGGCAGAAAGCGGGCAGGGCTGTGTTCTGATGCTGTTGCTGCGCAAACACCCAGCCCGCCCCTGGCCCCAGAAAACGCCGTTTTTTTCTGCTGTGGACTCTGCGGGTCGGAAACCGAGACAGGGCTCAGCAGGGACGGAGTGTCTCTTGGTCCCAGCATCGGGGGCGTCGCTGGGAGGACTCGAAGGCCAGGTGCTGAAACCGTCCCGAGGCTTCGTTACTGATGTCTGCTGGGTGCTGTTGGCTGGCGGCCAGGCGCCGTGGGCGGCCTCTCCCATGGGTCTCCTCCCAGCGTGGCCACCGAGCCCCCAGAGAACAAAACACGGCACGTAGGCGTGCCGCAGTGTAGCCGCAGAAGTCACCTCCACCGCACTGTGCACACCACAAGGTTGGGGACGAGATGAAGGGGCCTCGGTGAGGAGGGGGGGCCACCACTGGAAAATCTAGGGAGACTCCTCCCTCTGGGCAGAAGGGGGAGGAGGACAGGTGCAGAGTCCCGAGTTGGGGACGAGCTGGGGAGGGGCATTGTCACCAGGGATTGAGACAGCTCGGTCGATGTTTCGACTAGGGGGTTGGGTGTGGATGGTCCAGTAGGGAACGTGTTACGGGGAGCGAGGGAGAAGCCTGGGGGCGGGGGGCCCAGGTCCGAGACGCCGGTGGCCCGGGCTCGGGGGACAGTGTGTAGTGAGGCGAAGGGGTCCAATTCAGAGCGTTCTTGGAAAGCAGAGCGCACAGGCTTTGCTGACAGGTTAGACGTGTAAGATATGAGGGAGAAAAGGAATCTCGGCTGACCGATAGCTCTTTGCCTGGAGTTTCTGCACGGCTGCACCGTGACGGCCGAGATGGGGGTATTGGACTAGGGCAAATTTTCTGGTGAGGAGGAGAGTGGACTTCAGTCTGTTTGGTCAAGTTCAGTCTGAGATGACCCACAGCCATCCAAACAGACAGGCTACACCGGTTCAGGCGTCTGTGGGGTGGGTGGGTGGCGTAGGTGTGGAATGTGAGAGTCCAGAGCTTCTAGATGGCATTCAGAGCGCGCGGTGCGAGCGTTCCCTCATTTCCCAAGGAATGCGCAGGCACCGGTGCCGTGCCGTGTCCTAGGCGTGAGGCCCGCGATCAGACGGGTGACCTGTTCCCGGCCCCGCAGCAGCACAGGGAGCCAGCCAGGCCACCCAGTTTGAACCCCGGCCCCGTCGCTTGTGCCGTGCAGTCCACAGGGAGAGCCGCCTCCCCTGGGCCTCCGCATCCTCACCTGTCGGCCGGGGTTAGCGGTGCTCGCCGGGCAGCGGTGAGGCAGAGGCCGGGGAGATGAGCCTCAAAACCGACCACAGTGCCTGGCGTGGGACAAGGGCTCAAAAGATGTGAATTAGCTAATTGTCGTCTGTTCCTAGTATGCGAAGTGGGGCACTTTTTAAATAAAATGGGTGACTTTTCTGAGCTGGCAGAGACCCAGGGGGCGAGCATGGGCCCGGGCTGTGAGTAAAGCCCCTTGACTGGGGACTCAGGTTCCACACTGAGCTCCTGCCCTGTGTCACTGTCCCCACCTCTGGTGCTGGTCCTTCTGCTCCTTCATTGACACGGGGTCACCCCACTGCCAGTGCCAGCTCTGCTGAGCCCCTTGCTTTATGCCCTGGGACGAAGGTCACCGCTCTTCAGTCTTGGTTCTTGCAGAACTGGGTGGGGGAGGATCAGAGGAGGAGGCAGGCGAGCAGGTGGCACCGGAGGCTGCTGAGCGGAGGGAGAGCAGAAGAGGGGAGGGTGGGAAGGCTCCAGCCGGCGGAGCCCAGCTGCGCGTGTGGGAGGGAGTCCCGTGGACACTCCTGTGTTCCCTGGTGCAGGGGCGCAGCTCTCCCCACGCCAGCCGGCCGTGCAGGCAGGATGAGAGGGCTCGCCGCCTCGCCCGTGGAGGCACCCAGCCCATCCCAGAGGACAGCTGGCGACAACATGTTGCTCCCTGAACCCGTGCTGAAGGCTTGAGCTGCTCTGTTTATTTGTCTTCATACTTCAACAGCCTGGCGTGTTTCTTGCTTGGAGAAAAAAATGCCGACCATTCTAATGTAAAACTAAACAGCTTCGGACAGTCATATTGTTACTCCATAAACACCAATATTTTTAAGGTAAACTCGAGAGGTCTCTTCCTGTTCTTTCTTGTGCCCCTCTCCCTTCTCCGCATTCTTGGCGCACGTTCAGGTGATCTGAACACGCTGATTTTCTGTCAAAGGACAAGCTGGGTTCAGGACCACTTCTCTGGCTCTAACAGCTTGAGTCTGATGGAAATTCTTTGGCTGAGAAGGGAAACACAGGGTGCTGTGTTCGTCTTATGGGCCTGCTTCCTTCCCTCCAAATCTCTGTAGGACCAGGGCACTCCTGGCGCGGGGAGCGGCAGAGTGGCTTTCCACAGCCCCGTGCAGCCAGCTCAGGCCTGGGGCACAGGGGCGGAGCCGCAGGGGACTTCTTACCACTGAGGGCCATAGGGCTGCTTCGGGCAAGGTCACTGGGCCAAGAGCTCCGACCTGCTGGAGACCTTGGGAAATGCCCCGCTTCTGTGTGCCTCAGCCTCTCCGTCACATGTGCAGTAAAGGGGTGGGGCTCAGCCAGTGGCCCAGTCTCACAGGGTTTGTTACCCCCGCAGATCCCTTTCCGGGGGATCATGAGGAGGTCGCCCTGCTCCAGCTGAACTGGGAGGTGGGGCTGTCGGGCCCAGAGCCCTGCCCTCCATGGTGCCAGCCCCACCCACACAGCCCCCCATGGCTCCAAGAACACTGGTTAGGACCCCAGCCCAGTTGCTGTGTCAGAGCCCTGCCCACTAGCACCCTGTGGTCCTGTGGCTTCTCGGCGTGGCACGTCCTCAATGACAGTAGCCAACCTCTCGGTTGTGCCTTCCTGGTCCCCGCTAATTGTGCTTCCCGTCTGCCTCCTCACCTCTCAGAACTGGAATCTCCGACATGTTGAACAGCTTTCATGTCATTCCTGCTGTACACTGTCCTTGCACCCACTGTTCTTCCTGCCTGAATTGCCCTTCCCCACCCTCTTCATCTGCACCTTGTCTGGCTGGCCCCGCTGGCCCTCGGGACTCAGCTCAGGCCGAGGCCCTTTCAGAAAGCTTTCCTAAGCTGCACACCTGCCCCCTGGGACCCCACAGCCCTGGACTTCCCAGCCTGTCGCTGGCCATCTGGGAGTGGGTCTCCCATACTACCTGGAGAGCCCCTGGAGGGCTGAGCTCCAGAGTGACTTAGCTCTCTGTCCCTGTGTCCAGTGCAGGCTCATTTGTGTGATGGAGGGACAGACGGGCAGCCAGAGGAGCAGGACTTGGCAGGGGTGCCTGCGTAAGCCTGCTGCAAGGGCAGGGCATCAGCCCCAGGAAGGGCTCCCAGCCCACAGGGCTGCGGCCCTCATGGCTGCTGAGGCTTGGGACACCCCATCCTCATCTCTGTGCCCAGCTCCTTCTAGTCTCTGTTCCAGATGAAGAAACAGTGGGGCCCTGGGAGGCGGGGACGCATGCAGCCCTGCCCCCAGCTCTCTTCCTGGCAGTCCTTTGAGGACAGCTCAGGGGTCTGCGTGAAAGCCCGGGGGGCCCGGGGACGTGGGGATGTTCACGGCCTTGCTCTTTCCAGCTCTCCTGTCGGTTGTCCACTCAGGTTGGGGGCCCCCTCAGCTGCGAGGCCTCCCTTCCCATTGGTAGCACTGGGGTGACTCTGTTGGCACCCCCTGGTGCCAGACCCACCCACCTTTGACTGGAATAGGTCTGGAGTTGGTGGCCTGGGGGAGAGGTCTCGCTCTGTGCAGGGCAGAGAATGCCGTGTCCCTAAACAGCCAAGGGCAGGCCAGGCCAGCAGGCACTTTCCTCATCTTTCTTGTTTGCAGTCTCTGTGCCCAGGGCTTGGTCAGAATGCTGAGAAATAAACAAAAAGTAAGTGTCTTGTGAAGGCTCTTTAAAAATATTCTACCACCAGAACACATGCCCGGAACCAGAGCCAAGCTGGGTGCCTAAAAGGGGCACTGTGACCAAGTAGGGCGCCCTGGGTCTCCAGCATAGAACGCCCTCTGCCAACAAGCTGCTTATTTTGGAGCAACCTGGGCCCTGGATGGCATTTGGGGTCATGCTGGACATTCGCTGGGCCTGGCTGCGTCTGGATAGATGCTGCACTGACTCCCCCTCCCCAGCACCAACAGCCTGACCCTGGCTGTTTACAGTGGCCACTAGCCAGCCCAATGCATTGCCTGCCCCAGCACCCCTCCCTGTCACCCACCTCATCCCAACCACATGCAGCTGGAAATAAACTGGCAGGCAGAGGTGCCTTGTGCCCAGCTGGTAAACCTTGTCTGTGGGAAGAGGGTAGCCATGGCAGCCACCCAGCTGCTTGGTCTGTGGCTTTTAGCAACCTCCTAGGTGCCACCTTAGTGGCAGGGGAGATCCCACAGGCCAGCCCACCCTGCTCTGGCGTACCTGCTGGCTGCCAGGGGATCGGTCCCATGCTGGTGGAGGCCCCTCTGGGTGTGGTCCTTCCGGGGCCTCTTCAGCCTGGCAGCTGGCCCTGGGGATCTGGGCTCTGCCTGTCGCTCCAGCCTGGCCTTCCCCCTGTCTGAAGGCTCAGCCAGTCCCTGGGCACTTCACGCCCTTGGTGCTAGGAAACCGTCTGTCATGGGTGTATATCTGTCTTCCTGCACCTCTCCTCGGCCCTCACAGGCATGACGGCCTGCTTCTCACCCTGCACGCGGACAAGCCAGAGTCACAGTGCCCCTTGTGCAGAGGTGAGAAGGTCTGCGTAACTCTCCCATCTTCCACACATGGAGAAATTACACAGACACTCAGAGAAGTCAGTAGAAAAGACAGAAAATGATTCCCTCATCAGCTCTCCAGCCCAGCAGGTCAACAGTTAGCGCACCCTAAGGGTCCCATCCAGACCCGTCTGTGTGCAGCCCTGACCTTGTGTGTCTGTGGTCACGCGTTCACGTCTGGGTGCTGCTTCCCCCAGCTCCATCGGAACTCCCTCGCTGTTGACACACAGCCACAGCAGGGGGTCCGGAAGCAAAGCCTAGGCTGTGGGGGGCCGGGCAGCCTGGGGGTGCTGAGTGGGAGCTGCTGTCGTGGCTCTCTGCTCGGAATGGCAGAAGTGCCTCGGAGGAAGGGTTTGTAACCTCCGAGTCGGCAGATGCCCCTGAGTCCCAGTACATGCCACGTCCAGGGGTCCTACATCATTTATTCCGGCATGAGCCCACCCTCCCAAAGCTCCAGGACTTGTGCAGAAAAGCTCTCAGCACAGTACATTTAGTGTAATTTAACACCGCACCTACTGTGCGGGGCAAGGGATGCCCTGGGCTGCCAGGAATGAGGGGCAGGTCACTAGGTGGGGTGGAGGTGGAATGAGGGGAGGGAGGAAAGGCTCCATCGGGCAGGAGAGGGGCTCGGGCACAGGCGGTGGTCCCTGCTAGCGGAGCCAGGCGCGCTGAATGCTGTCCAGGGTCTGGACCTGGAGATTGGAGCCTGTAGCCGCAGGGGAGTCAGGGGGTCGATCACCTTTGGCTGCGTACCATGCATGTCACACAATCAGGCGTGGCTCCCAGCCCCCCTTCAACAGCTTCCAGGGCCCCACTTGCTGCCCCAGCTGCACCGCACACACCCGCCCTGCACACGCACATGCACACGCTACAGCACCCACTGGACGCCTTTCCCTGTGCTGACTCCGGTGGGGCTTAGCGAGAGGTCCCCAGTCTCTCTGCCCGCTCTCCCCTGGGCAGGCAGCTCCCTTGGGCCGGACCCGGACCTCGTGCTCACTGCTCCCTCCCAGCACTGAGTGCGGCCACCACATCCTTGCTGAGGGACTGAGTAAAGGGCCGAGTGAAGGAACGAACAAACAAATGGACAGATGAACGTCTCTTCGTGGGCTTTTGGGGGAAGTCATGGGCATTAGAACGATGGTATCAGGTGAGGCAGTGGCTCACACAGGCACACTCTGGGGGAGGCCGCAGATGGGAGTGATGAGAAGTGAAAAGCTCTCGGTCTTTGACCCGCAGTCCCTCCGGAGGGAATACCCCCTGGAACAGAAGGGGCTGTGGCCGCCCGCGTACCTTCCGGGGAGATTAGGAGCAGGCAGCAGGGGAGACGGGTGGCCGGAGCGGTCCCAGCACGGACGACACACTGACTCAACCCTGGGCGAGGAAGGGTACAAAGGCCAGTCTGGGTGCTGGTCCGCTGGGAGGGTCAGCACGTGGGGAGAGACCGCGAGAGAGTCGGTGCTCATGGTGGTTGTGGTTGTAGCTTGAGTGTCAGGCTGCTGATCCTTTCTTTCCCTCTTTCCCTCTTTCTTTCTTTCTTTCTTTCTTTCTTTCTTTCTTTCTCTCTCTCTCTCTCTCTCTCTCTCTTTCTACTGTTTTTCAAAATTTCTAGTAAATTCTGATGGTTAAATCATAAAACCACGTGATGGGAGCCACGCTGTTGGGAGCCACATGACGGGGCCACGCTGGGTTCTTGAGGAGAGGAATGCCGTGAGCAGGAAGGGGCTGCAGACGGGCTGGGAGAGGTTGGCTGTGGGAGGAGCTGGCAGCCTTCCCAGGACCTCAGCCACGCTCAGCGCCCCCGTTCCCACAAAGCCGCCCCCCACTGCCCACACTGTGCCTGCCACCCCCTGCCCCCTCTGCTGCTTTCTCAGTGTGTGGACTCTGTTAGCACAGAGCCATCGCTCAGTCCTGTCCCAGCCACACAGACCACTGGGGCCTGGGACAAGGGGCTGCTGAGTGGGGAAGGAGCCAGCCCACTCACAGCGGGCCTGGTTGAGGGGCCATCACAGGCTGGGGCAGGAGGCCACAGGCCTGGGTGTGCTGGGGCTCTCGCACCCATGAAGAGCTCTCGGGGGACATTGGTGTGTGTGCGGACGGCTCTGGTGGGAGGAGAGAGAGAGTGGGTCACAGTGAAGTACCCACAGTAGCCGGGTATGTGGAAAGTCCTGGCTTTTGTACTCAGTGGTTTGGAAGGTGGAGGAGAATGCTTCGAGTAGCTGGAAGAATGATTCCCAGAGGTTCGGACGCCCAGGCAGTCCTCCCTGGGGCTGGGACGTGAATGCTGGGATGAGTCACTGGACCTGGCCGCAGGCCCACTGGGCCTCGTAGGGGCTCCTGGGCCCCCCTGGCCGCAGTGGGGTCTCTCCCAATGTAGTGGGCCGTCCCGCCTGCCCTGCACAGACACCCCGGGCTGATCACGCCCAGCGGGGCCTGCTCTGTGTCCCAGGGTGCTCATTCAGAACCCAACAGAGCGCCTCCCTGCTTGTCTAGAGCGCCACCCTTTGGCTCCCTGACTCGATGGTTGGCCTTTCCTCCCACCCCTCTTTGCAGTCCTCCCTTCTCATCCCCATCCAAAGGCATTCATCAGAACTCCGGGGCCTCCCACAGAGGTCCGACCAGGATCACGTTCATAGCTGGCTGTCCGAGGCCCGAGGGCGGGCCACTGTCCTGGCTCGGTCACCCTCCCATCAGTGACTGAGCGCAGGCCTCCCCTCAGAGCTCTGGGTGCGGCACTGCCCCAGCCCTGGGCACGCTCCTGGGGCCCTGGAGTGAGAGTGCCCAGCACTGAGCAGGGCTCAGGCATGGGGCGCCCTTCCTACAGCCTCCTCTCCCTCCCCCACCCATGACGGGCCATTGAATGTGGAAAGAAGAGCTGCTCTGGCCGCAGGTGGCACTGGCAGAGGCTGGTAAAGTGACGTTTAAGAGAATGCCCACTGTCTCCAAGCCCTGCCTGTCCGCCTGCTCCCTGAAACACCGCCCGGTTAAAGGGCCTTTTCCTTAGCCGGAGACTGGTCCTCATACCAGTGAAGGCACCGACGGAGCGGGGGGCATTGGGCTCCCCTGCCTTACCAAGAGCCCCGTGTGGCCCGTTCATTCCAGGAGCAGCACAGCTCTCTCTTCTCCCACCAGCGCTCATTTGCCACCCTCCCACCACGAGCCAGGCCTCTGCCGCCAGGGACTCCCGGCCAGCACTCACTCGTGGCTCTTGTCTATAGAGGCCACCCTTGCCTGGGACTCTGGAGCTCCAGGGCCTCACTGGGTAGCCCCTTTGGGGCCACACAGCTCACCCCTGAAGGGACAGGCCACGAGCCAGGGCCTCTGGGCTGGAGCCGCACCCCCAGCCGTGTCCTGTGGTGCTCAGTCCATCCTTCGGCCCTTAAAGGTGGTGTTGTGCCCCGTGCACTCAGAAACCCCGGGGCACAGCACCACTCCGGACAGGCACGGCTTCTGTTCCCAAGGCTCTGTATTCTCTGGGAGGCGCCAGGTAGATCCCAGGTAAGGACAGTGCTGGGCAGAGGGCAGGGCAGTGTGATGGAGCAGCTTGTCTGCTGCTTCCGGTGCACGGTCAGGGAGGGGAGCGTCCCGAGGAGGGGCCGTGCGCTGCAGTGGGAAAGAGGAGGAAGCAGCTGTGCCAAGATCAGGAAGAACATTCCAGTCAGAGGGACAGCAGGGACTCCGCCGCTGTGCCACCCTCCGGTGAGGAAGGCACACCATTCACATGGGCCTCGTCGGCCGCACAGGGCGCTCGGGCTGTATTCAGAGTGAGTGAGGAGGCCTTTGGAGGCTCTGAGCAGGGGCTGGTGCAGCTGGTTGACACAGAGTTGGCTGTGGGAAGCCGTGGGGAGGTCGCCACAGTAATCCGGACAGAGACGAGGGGGTGGGGCCCAGCCATCCCAGGGGTGGTGGTGAGCTGTCATCATACCCTGGTTTGGTGGCAGGCACTGCTGCCGAGCCACCAAACCCGCTAAGGGGTGAGGCATGGGGACCGAGGAAGGGAGAGGTCTGGGACGGCTTCCAGGTGTCTCAGCTGAAGCAGCTGCAGGTTGCGCTGCCGTTGGCTGAGATGGGGAAGGCTGAGGGTGGGCCCAGGCTTCACCCGGTTCCACATGGACCACTCGAGGTTTGTCCTGCCTGTTGGACATCCACATGCGGGTGCAGGTCGGCCACTGTTGTCTGAGTCTGGAGCAGGTGGAGCAGGCAGGCCTGGGTTTGGGCGGCACTGGCAAGTGGGCAGGACATCTCCTGGGACCAGAGCCCAGCAGGAGCCCAGGCCTTGCCAGCCTGGCGCCCGTAGGCTGGGGCGGAAAGCTGTCCAAGGCTGCTGAGAAGGGCCTGGGCTCACGGGACGGGGGGCAAGCTCCTGTCGGCATGTGTCTGGCAGAGTCGAAGGGGCTCTCACAACGTAGTGGTAAAAAGACTACGCACTCGGTCTTAGAGTGGGCGAAGGGTTTCAATAGACACTTCTTCAAAGAGACACATGAGTGAGCAATGAGCACGTGAAGACTGCCCACCATCATTAGCTAGAGAAATGCAAGTCAAAACTATGACACACTCCTTCACACCCACTAGGATTCTTGTAATTTTTTTAAATCACAAACAGTGGAAAACAATGAATGTTGGAGAGGATGTGGAGAAATTGGAAACTATATTTTGAGGGTGGGACAGCAGAAAGGCATGTGGCCACTGTGGAAACAGTGTGACCAGCCCTCTAAGAGTTAAACACAGGATTACCGTAAGACCCAACAGTGCCACTCCTCAGCGTGTCCCCAAGAGAACGGCAATGCGGACACACAGACACCTGTGCAGGAACACTCAGAGCAGCATTGTCACGCAGCCAGACAGTGGAGACAAGCCAGCTGCCCATCGGCTGGTGCGGAAGGGGTGAGTGGCCGGTGTGTGCAGGGGCAAGTGTCCAGGCATGAAAAGCAGTGAGGGCTGTCATGCGGTCCCTCGTGGGTGGGCCTGGAAATGTCAGGCTACGTGAGAGAAACCAAACAGAAACGGCCACGTATTGTGTGTCCCCACATTTTATGTGCCACATCCAGAACAGGCAGAGCCACAGAGGTCGGAAGTGGACTGAGTCGCCAGGGATGCGGGGCAGGGGGACTGGGCCTGACAGTGGGTTTGGGGATGCTTTCTGGGGTGACAGAGATGCCCTGGGACTAGAGCCTGGTGATGTTCTCACAACCTGGCACACGTTGAAAACCACAGAAGTAGACATGCTAGCATGGTGCATTTTCTTTAAGTAAATTATGTCTCAACGAGACTAAGTAGCAGGAGAAATCGAAGAGGCAGCATGTGCAGAGCATGAGAGGGTAGGGCTTGTCCCCCACACGTGGCTCTGGGTCCAGTCCTGGGCCAATGTGAAGCACCTGATGGGCTGGGGCCCCCCCAGAGAAGGGGGCGCCTGCGGGGAGCAGGCCAGAGCCTACATCAGGAGGGAGAGGGGCCAGGAGTTGAGGCCACTGTGCTGGACACCACCAGACCAAGGCAGGACTGAGCGTCCCCTCCCGATGCAGCTTGTGATCACTTTTCCCCTGGCACGCTCGCCCCTGGGGCTCCGGAGGAACGCTCATCGGTGGCGTGCACGTGCCAGGCTCTGTGCTGAGTGCTTTACCTTGGCATTTTCTATAATTTCCAGAACAACTCCGGGTCCTGTTATCCCTGTTTTACAGAGAAGGAAACCAAGGCCCAAGATGGTTGAGCGGGCTGCCCGAGGTCACACAGCGAGTTACTCACTGCATCTCGTACCCCAGCAGCTGTGACGGGAGGGGCAGGTGGTGGTCACAGGGAACCTTGTGCAGATCATTGTAAGGAGTTAGGCAGCAAACTTCTGGTCCTTAGAGACGTTCGGCGCTGCTCAGCCGTCGCTGGGGAAGCGAGCATAAGGCAGTGGCTGAGACTAGAGGGAGAGCCCGGTGAGGGGTGAGGTGACCAGACCCTGAAGGCAGGTAGACCCGACCGGTGTGGCTCAGTGGATTGAGCACTGGCTTGCGGACCAAAGAGTCACTGATTCGATTCCCAGTCAGGGCACATCCCTAGGTTGTGGGCCAGGTCAGGCCCCCAAATAGGGGTTGCACAAGAGGCAGCATTAATGTTTTCCCTCTCTCCTTCTCTTCCTCTCTCTCTGAAAATAAGTAAGTAAAATATTTAAAAACAAAACAAAAAACAGAGTTGAAGGCAGGCGGGCTTCAACAGAGTGCGGGCCCCCGCGGGGCTGGCTCCTCGGGTGTGGATGTCTGGAAGGCCAGCCCACTGCCACTCCTGCACCTCAGCCCAGCCTGGAGCTGGGACTTGGGCCCAGCCCAAGGGGCGAAGTGTCAGGTCAGGGCTCCCACGAGAGACCCTGTGTCTTTCACACACAGCCGACCGGCCCCGGAGTCAGGTGCCCCAGGGAAGGCCCAGCTGCTGACCAGGCCAGGAAGCGGACAAGTCCCCGGAGACCGCAGGCACACCTCCCGCCTGCCTGTGCTACACCTCCGACAGCGCAGGGCGTGTCCGGGGTCTGGCAGCGCCTGGGCCCCACGCTCTAAGGCCCATGTGTGCTTTCCCCGAAACCTAACCCATCTGGTTCTCGTTTATTTACACTTAACTCATCAAATGCAATTTTGCAAGAGCCTCTCAATAGCCAAGAGGGTTTTCTGTCTAAGCCTCCCTTCTGAAAGGAGCTGGGGAGGGCTGGGGCCTGGGCCCTCAGGGGACAGGAGGCAGCTCGCAGGGGCGGAGGTTGGGTCTGGCTCCTCAGATGGCCCAGTGCCTCTGCCTCTGCTCCTGGGCCCACGGGCAGGGGGAGCTGTGAGCCAGAGCCCGGCACAGGGCCTGACACACAGTAGGCTCTTGGTAGCCAGGAAAACATGGGCAGGGCCCAGGCAGAACACAGCGTCTCTGTTTCAAATCATGAAAGGTCCCTGGGAAACACAAAGCAGCCAGAGCTGGGTCCAGAAGTAATTTTTAGTCATTATAAATAACTGCAAGCCTGCATTCTTAGCCCACTGGAGCACCCACAGCCAGCCATTAATGAAAACAAACAGCAGCACCTTGGGCCAGAAGCAGAGCTCCCGGGCAAACCACAGTCCGGCCGACAGGGGCCTCGGAGGCCGGCCAGCCTGCAGCCGCTGGGGCCGGCTCCGGAACCCTCCAAGCAGGAGAACAACATCTCCTTCACAGCACGGGGATCACAGACAGCCCTTCGGTGGCGGCAGAGATGGGGCCATGGCAGAGGGCTGGGTGCCCTGACCCCAGCATCCAGTCCTGTGCTTGTGCAGGATGCTGCCGAGGGCGCTGGGGAGCCCTGACCCCAGAGACCTCGTTTGGGCCTGATCTTGGGTGCCGAGGCACCACTGTCCTGGTCTGGCGGGAGTCCTCACGGGCCACTGGGCTGAGGAGGGAGAGACCGCGTGCTGGGCTCCAGGAGAAACACAGAGGGTGCTGCATGGAGTGGCCTCAGCCAAGCGGGGAGGTACGGAGGGAGTGGGGTGAGGCAGATGGGCCAGGTGGGGAGGAAAGCCCAAACAGGTGACGCCTGGGTGCAGGAAGGACCGAGGGAGGGAGCTTCGCAGACAAGATGGTCTCAGGCCTCAGTGGGGCAGAGCAGAGCTGGAATGAGGCCCCCCATCTGTCCTGCTTGGTGCCCTAGTCTCCCTCCTTCCCCTCTCCCCGCTCCCAGCGTCCCTCAGCAGTGGCCCAATGAATGCGTGCTCCCTGGGCACCAGGCCCTGGGCTCAGCCTGGGCAACAGCCTGCCATCTGTTTTTACCGCAGGCCTCACTGCCATGACCTGTTTCTGAGGGCGTCTCCCAGCTCTGCCAACCAGGGGCGCCAAGTCAGGGACCAGACACAGCTCAGCGCCCTCTCCCTTCCCCGCACTCTTGCCTGTCATCCCCACCCCTCACCATCAGTCCTGGTGGCACCAGGAGATGTGTTTGTGGCTTAGTGGAAGGAGCATGTTCACCCAGGGAAGCTGCAGGCAGGGTCCTTCCAGGCAGTCCCTGCAAAGCCCCACATAGGACCCTCACAGAACTGGGGCTTTGAGGTTCCGTTCTCCATGCTGTGGCCTTCAGTTCGTTTGTTGCCAATTAAAAGGGTTCCCAAGAGGAGCCTCCTACGGTCTGGCCCAGAACTCACGGAGCCTCCTCTCTGCTCTGTAGCTAAGACCCTGCACCGAGGAGCTCCCTGCCTTCTGGGAACATTCAGCTGTGGCCATAAATAAAGATAAAGAACCTTGAGCTGCCAGCAGGATTCAGAGCAGAGCGCTGTCCTCACCCCACCCGAGCCTGCTCAGGGGTCAGGGATCATGGACTGGAAACAGGCTTGCTCAGGGCCTCACTGCACACAGTGGCAGGCTGCAGAGAGCCTTGACTGAGCCCCCTCTGTTGTCCCCAGAAGGAGCCAGGACAGTGCTTTGCTCGAGTGAACTGGCCCTCATACAGTAGTGAGCGCCCTGTCACTTCTGTGAGCAAGCACGTGTGTGCACTGCAGCTTCTCCTGCTGACCCTGAGCACTCACACAGCCTGACCCGCTCTGCAGGGTGTGGGAACGTAGAGGAGACTCGGCTCTGTCCTCAGCCCAGAGCAGAGACAGGGCAGCCGAGCCTGAGGTCCAGGGTGGAGGCAGGAAGCCGAGAACAAAGGTACATCTGGTCTGACAGCCGGAGGCTCTGGGCTTCAGGACGACTCCAGAGAGGAGGGGGCTTTCAGCCAGGGCTTTGGAGATGTGCAGGGGGAGGGGGGGCTGAGGGAAGTTTGTAGCATATGTGCTCAGGGACCTGCCTCTCGACACCACGCAGCCTCGTCCAGAAGTGCCGAATCCCAGAAGGACAGAGTGAGGGCTTTGGACCCAGACTCCCTGGCCTTCATATCCCGCTTCATCCTGTTTTACCCTCCCTCTTGGCCTCAGTTTTCTCACCTGAGAACCGGAATGCTGGGAACAGCGCCCCAGAGTGGAGCTGCCTTGCAGGTTTATTGAGACAGGGCCTGGGTGTCCGAGCACCGCCTGGCCACAGTGAGGTGCGCTGGTTGAGTGCTGGTACTTAAGACAGGAGGCTGCTGGCCCCACCCAGCCAGCCTTGTGCCCGTCTCTGAGGGTGTGGCGGTGGGTGGGATTCCCATAGGGGCCGCATCCCTGCGTGGACCCATCTGCACGGGAGAGAAGGAAGAGAACTGCGTGCGGCTTCCTGAGGACGGAGCCTGCCGTTCCTCCTAGGGATGAGGTCAGCGCAGAACTCGGGTGACCCGACTCCCGGGGCAGGCTCCTCCTTGCCCTTTGCCCTGGGACACCTCTCATAACAGATGGTTCGGAGTCCTGGGGCCCAAGGAACAGTGTGTCAGGCTTGCCACTCGGGAGGGCTGAGGAGCTGAGCATTTCCCACAATCCTGTGCAGGATCTGGGCAGGCCTCCAGGTGAGCTCTCTGTCCTAGGCCAGTGGGACCCACTTCCCCAGTGGGTCACTTAGCAGACCTCGCCATGGGACCCTTTGGGGGCAGGGGCCACGGGGGCAAAAGATGGGCCTCAAGCCCTTAATCCAGCCCACAGATGAGTTGGCTGGGTCCTCGGGCTACCCACCCAGTCTCTGCAACCTTGATTTCCTGCTCAACATGTGGGGAAGGCCTGTGTTTGGGCCACAGTGGGAAATGGGTACAGAGGGGCACCCCATCTTCCCTCCTGGTGATCTTGGGACTTTATTATCTGGGAGTGGGCAAGGAAGCTGTTCCCAGGCCTCACCTTTGTTTCACGTCATTCATCAGTGCTGGGAGTCCCCGATCCCTGCTCGTGGAAACACCCTGCTCCCCGGCCCTGCCCTCTGCCAGCCCTCTGCAGGCCCACAGACACATGGTGTCAACTGTTCTTTGGTGCCTGGTTTCCAGGGAGGGGTGGAGGTAGGTCAGGCCAGACAAATGGCATGAGGGAAGCCGTTTGTGGTGGCGGCGAAGTGGCGTTTCCACACCGTGAGTCCAGCGTTGAGGGCTTGCGTCTGTTGTGTCTGCCAGTGGAGCCTTTACTGGGATTGGGGAAACTGAGGTACAGAATGGAGACTCTGGGAACTATGGGAAGAGTGGCAGAGAATGTGACTTGAGGGGAGTCTGGACTGAGGCCCTGTGCCCCTGTCTCAGTCTGTGTGTGCCAGCATAGGGGCACCCGCACCTCTGCAGGGCTTCTCAGGCCAGAGGCAGGACTCACCCAGGTGCACTGGTGCATTTGTGTGTTACTTGTGGCCTGCGGCCCGAGCCTGGCATCTGCACCTGGGGTCCAGCACAGCAGGGCCAGGAGCATGTGCCCAGGAGCCGGACAGCGGGCCCGGGCCCCGCCCTCACTCTGAGCAGCATGTGACTCGAGCTCTCTGAGCCCCGGAGCCTGGTCTGTGTTGTGTGTCAGTCGCTGCAAGGGTCCGTTGAGGCAATGTGCCTGGGGCCTCGTTCCTGGTGCCTGGCTTAGAGCAGTTCATGGCAGGGGACAGGCGCCCAGAGGCGAACACCACAGGGCGTGGACGGGAGGCGCCCCCAGCAAAGGCCACGCCAGCACCTGGCCTTTAGGGGTGGTTGGTTAGACTCTGCTGAGCAGAGAAGGGTTTTCAGAGCAACTCCTCCCTGTCCTTCCCAGCTCCCACTCTCAGGTCCCCTGCCCCCCAGCAAGAGCCGCCCTCGCCGCATTAGCTGTGACTGGTGGCTTGTAGAGTTCAGAGCTCAGCCACCCTCCTCGCTGCCACACGGCTGACATTTGAGCTGGAGAATAATGACCTGCCTCGCAGTCAGCCTCAAAGGTGCCACAGGGTCTTTTGCAGGGGGAGCTGGTCTGCTTGCCCACAGCAGGAGAGGACCAGTGGACACAGCAGCGTGAGGGTGGAGGCATCTCCAGCCAGTGCAGACGGGGCTGCCGGAGGCCTTATCTCTGCATCCTTTTTATCCCGGGGGTAGTGGAGGGGGGGAGATGCCATGCTTAAAAGAACTATATGTAAAGCTCAGGGCCGCAGCCAGTGCATATGTTCATGTGCGTGAGTGTGTGTGTGCGTGTTGGGGGTTGGGGTACTGGCTGGCAGCAGCCAGTAGCTCATGTTGCCGTTGTGGTTTCATATATTTGCCTATTAAAATGACAATACAGACATGGCACATTAAGGTTTAAGAAGCCCTTCTTTCATTAAACAAACTGACAGTGTAGGGGGTTATGACTCTGGTAATTGAAACATGCTGTTCTGTTCAAGACCAGAACTCCATAAAGACTCTTTTCAGCCAAGAGCACCCTTTGTGCCAGCAGCCTCTGGCCAGAAGTGAGTGCCGCCCTGAGGTCTGTCTCTCCCGGGGAGGGGGAAAGACTGCTTGGCAGCCTTCCGCACAGTCTCGGCAGCCGAGGCTCAGGGCTCTTCCAAGCCTCCCTGTTCTCTGGGCTTTTGAAGTCAACTTGCAAGGCTGAAAGCTTGGGTAGCGGGGTTCAGCAGGCTGCCTCGTCCTCCAGCCTCGTCCTGGCCACCAGATCTTGTGCTGCTGGCCTCAGAAGCATGTCTGAAATGCAGTTGAAGGGGCGGTGGGATCTCGGTGGCGAGGCTCTGTGCGTGGAGGAGACAGTGTAGGCTGCACAGTCTATGGGACCTTGGGCAGGTGGCTGCGCCTCTCTGGGCCTCAGTGCGCTTGTCTGTTCAATGGGCCAGCCCCTGGGTCTGACCAATGGGGAGCCATGAGGGTCAGAGTAGTTAATACAGGGGCAACAGCAGGTACACAGGGGAGTCAGGAGCAGCTAGCGTGACCGCCAACCTAGTGCAACCATCCACCTCTGGGGAGTGACCCCCCAGGGCCTGCTGTGGAATGTGTCTGCTGCCATGGGGCACACCAGCAGCACCCTTGGGGACACTGCTGTGGGGTAGTTTGGGGAGCCCTCCCGCAGTCTGGGGGAACTGTCACCTCCTCCTTGCTCCAGCCCCAGATGTGACCCCCCTCCCGCCCTCCCTCCCCTCTGCAGATGTGGATGAGTGTCAGGACAACAACGGGGGCTGTCAGCAGGTCTGCGTCAACGCCATGGGCAGCTACGAGTGCCAGTGCCACAGTGGCTTCTTCCTCAGCGACAACCAGCACACCTGCATCCACCGCTCCAACGGTGAGTCCCGCCTGTGCCGGCCAGGCACGACCCCTGCAGCAGTGGCTGGGGGCTGGCTGTGGCCAGGAAGAGTGGGGCCCCCTTCCCCGTGGCTCCCTTCCCCAAGAGGGCTGGAGGCCTGCCCAGGTGAGTGGCCGTTTCTCAGTCTCTGTGCTTCCGGCAGCACCAAGGACTGTCTCTTGTGTGTACACCCAACCACCAGCTGGGAGAGGGGGCGCTTTTCATGGTCGGGAGCCAGCCACCCCCAGAGGCTGGCCAGACTGCACAGGAGCCAGCCGAGCCCTGCAGGTGAAGGGCCTTGGTGTTGGGTGATGTTGGCCAGGGTTCGGGCCCAAAGCAGCAGGGCAGTGCAGCAGGACAGAGTGGCCAGGAGCCGGTGCATGCACGCTCCGAGGAGAGGGCCTTCCTGGCAGAGGGAGCAGCACTTGTAAAGCAGATGCCCGTGGGCTCAAGGTAACAGTCAGGCCCAGAGTGTCCGGGTGGGCTGAGTGCTGCAGCCGAGTGGGCTGGGGGCGGGAAGAGGGCCGGCACTCCTGGGGCCTGGCCATGCTGTGTGGTCAAGGGCGCAGGGGGCGGAAGGAAGACAGGACAGCCCCACGGCGGGGCCTGGAGGAGCCTGGCAGGCTCCCGTAGGGCTTAGAACCTCAGCTTCCACACACAGTGTGGGGACGTAGCACTGACCCTGCAAGGCCTTGGGGGGATGGAGCGAGACCCTGGCTGCAGAGAGCCCAGCAGACATCAGAGCTGACAGAGGCTGTGAGGTCACAGCAGGGGACCCTGGGCATGGTTTTTACATGAAAGCAGATCTTGAGGAAGAAAATACAGTAAAAAAGTACAAAACCCGGGGCAGTTAGTCAGAACTACTTCACCAGACTCCTTAGAATTCTCAGTTGTGTTCAGGCGGCTTCCTCAAAGACAGGACAGACCCGACAATCCCTAGCCCTGCCGTGTCCCCAGAAAGACCGAAGGACCTAGACGCCAAGCCCTGGGTTCTTTGGCCAGAGCTCCAGTCTCATCGCACAGACTTCCTCAGCAGCCCTCACGGCGGCTAAGTTTGCCCCTTACGAGACCTCCCAGCTGTGGGGCTCTGGGGTCAGGCCGCCCCAGATGAGGACCCGGGGCCCAAATCAAGTTTTATAAGAAACAGATTCATGGAGAAGGGAGCTAGTGTTGGGGGGGGAGGGGTGCTCGGCTTTCATTAAGGAGGGGTTTATGGGGCAGCTGCTCCGAGCAGGCTGTCAAGTCCCCTTTTCAGCGAGGTTGCGTGTGCGCTGTCCCTTAGAAGGAGTGGCTTTCCCACGGCGGGGCCCCAGGTGAAGCGGAGGCGGCGCAGGGAGGGAAGGCTGGCGCAGTGCACTGGTGCTTGAGTCTCCTTTGTAGCAGGTCCTGGTCTGACCTGCGAGCATCGTGGCGCAGGGGTTGCTGCCAAGCAGACCCCAGTGTCCGTGGTGGGGGCGGGGGGTTGTGGTGAGGTGGGGGCAGCCACTGGGACACTCACTCTGAGCAGGGCCCCAGGTCCACTGCAGAGAACGGGCAGTCAGGACCCCAGCCCAGGTCGCTGGCTGAAGTGTGACAGGTGATAAGGAAAGACACAGGGAGGAGACACGGACAGAGAAAGGCGGGCACTGAAGGCCTCTTTGAGGAAGCCATGCGTGAGCTGAAACGGAGCAAGGGGCCGGGCAGCTGTGGGTGGAGCTGGGGACGCATGCCAGGCAGGGTGTGTGCAGAGGCCCTAAGTGGGAAACGGACCGGCTGGAGCAGAAAGCAGGACAAGTGGTGGGATGGTGGAGCGTGGGGAGTCGCCCGGAGCTGAGGGGAGAGGAACCCAGGATGGGGGAGCTGGGCAGGGGCCTGACCCCGAGAGGCTGTGGGACCACGGCGGGGGTGTGGGGAAGCTGGTTAGGCGGAGGTGGAAGACGATGCTGCAGGGGAGAAGGGAGGACTTCTACGGGGACTCAGACATTCCAGGAACTGGGCCTGGAGCCCACGTGCCTCACCCCACCCTAAGGCCCTGGGTGGCCAGGCCCAGGTTTTTACTTGAAACCAGGGATTGAGATTTAACCAGAATACAGATTTGGGGCCTCAACCCCCAACTATGTGAACTGGCATTCTGATTAAGGAAGCCTCTTTCCTCATTGGAATTTTTGTGTGAATGTTCCAATTTTTAAACCCGGGCAATGAATCCATCTAAAAAACAGCAGATTTCTGGGATCCCTCAGCAAAGACAAGTGGCAGCATTTCCAGGGCTCCCAAAGGTCAGACTCCCAAAGAAAGTCTGAGGTGGACAGGTCAGGTGCATGGGATGCAGGCTGACTGCTCATTCATGCTGACCGCACAGGCGGCCTCTCCCCTGGGCCTCCGTCGGCCATGACCAGTGCCCGTAGCTGTGTGTGGAGCACAGTGATGGCCATTAGCGCTCAGTCAGGGCAAGTCCAGGCTGCCGAGCCCCAGCTGGTTTGGCACCCAAGTGGCTTCTGATCCCCGTGGCTTCTGGGACGGCTGATGAGCCCAGAGCCATTTGGCAATTCCATTCCTTGTGTTACCCGACTCTTCCTAATGCCTGTCAGCTCTTGGGAGCCTCCCCTGAGTGAGAGGAGAGGCACGCGGCTGGTTTTGATTAGAGGTGGCCGGGCCAGTGGCTGAGCAGTAAGGCCGTGGTACTCAACCCCACTTCCCCGGCGCCAGCACAAACCCTGGCTCGAAGCGTGGGGGTTAGGCTGGGGTGGGAGTTGAGATCCTTGGCCGTCGTCCGTCTCCGCTGGCCACGTGGCCTCTGCAGCCACTCTGCCTCCCCGGGGCTCCTGTGTGCAGGTTGGGACCAGCAATGCCTCCTAGGCGGGTGAGGGGGCCTTTCTGGGAAATGCTTTGAAGTGGTCCAGAGCAGGGGCTGCTTCTTTAGAACCCAGGCTTGGTTTGGGGACATGGGCCGTCCCTCTGTCCCAGCACTGAGGAGAATGAGACCCAGAGCTCCTGGCGTCTGTGGCTCGAGGCTTCCAGGTGCTGGTTCACAGCCTGCCCATGCCTCCTGCTCGGACTTGGACGCAGCGAGCAACAGTGGCCCCTCTCCGGCCTCACAGCCTGGGGCGGCCAGCCCAGCCTCCACCGCCCCTCATCATGGTCATGTGCCCGGGGCCTCTCCGTCCCAGGGGTGGGGGCCAGCACCTTCAGGTTTTCTCCCCTTCACGTGCCTGCTCTTGTATTTCAGCTCACATCTGTGCGCTCTGGCACAGCGTGGCTCTGTGTGGCGTGGCATGGAAGGCGTGGTGGCCTGTGTGGGCCCCCGGCAGCAATGCTGAGGGGCTCAGCCAGCAGCCTGTTCAGGTCAGAGAGGACGTGGTTCTGCCTGGCTGCTGGCAGCCTGGGGGCAGTAAGGAAGGATCCAAGAAGCCCCTGAGAGCGGGTGGCTTCTAAGGTGGCCAACCAGTGGTGCGTGGGCGGACAGCCAGTTGGCAGAGGGACCAGCGTGGCCTGGGGTTTGGGAGGGACTAGGTGGCAGTGGGCAGTGTGGTGGGAAGGAGAGGGTAAGACACTGGCCGGTCCGTCTAGAACCAGGCTTTGGTGGAAAGCAATGGACTGCAGGCAGCGAACCTTGCAAACCAACTTGGAATGGGGCTCTGAATCCCGACAGTCAGGGACCACAGGCAGGGGGGCAGTGACTGCCCTGCGGAGCCCCTCATCCACTCTGGGCCTGTCTGGGATGGGGTCTAGAGCAGGGTGGGCCCTCACCCCCACTGCCCTCCAGCACCTCCTGATTGAGGGGTGATTGATTCCTCGGCTGCCCCAGGGCCGTGGGAGCCTGGCGGGGTGGGTGCCGGCATCTGCCCAAGTCAGGTCTTCTCCGTCCACCATGTTGCCTCACTGGAGGGAAAGGCGGACTCAAGTGTGAGCCCCCCCACCCCCGCCTGATTCTTGCCTGCCCAGCCCTGCCTGGGCTCTCGGCCCCCAGTGCCCTCTCTGCCCTCCCGGGCCTGTGCAGCTGCCCTTCTCCACCTGGGCCTCCCTCCCAGCCAGGCCAGCCACTCAGCTCTTGGCCAGGCTTCTCCGACCCCTAAAACTTCCATCTTGTCCTGGCTGCTCAGTGTCCCAGCAGCCTTTCCTGCCTGCTGGGGAGAGGGCCCCCTAGAGCCTGAGCCGAGATCGGGGCTGGTGGCACTCAAGGCCAGGAAACTGGTTCGAAGGAGCTTGGACTTGGCTGTGAAAGTGATGGCACACCCTCTATCCTGGAGGTGGGTTCGATCCGCACTTCAGGAACTTCCCCACCTGCCTGGGGCTGGACAGGGACATGAAGCAACTTGCTGTGAGGGGGCGCTGACAGCCATGGAGGTCTGGACACCCACAGGGACAGTATGGATAGACAGGCAGGGGGGCTGAAGGGGGTGAGAGGCAGGACCTCCGGCAGAGGTTCACGCTCTGGAGACGCCGGTCCCTGGGTCTCATGGGTGTGGGGTGTTTTGGTGGTGGCTGGCTCTGGATGAGGTGGGGCCATGTCCTCTCCAGAGTACGCAGCCCTGGAGGGAGCCTGGGAACTCCAGGCAGGGCCAGCCCATCTCTCCTTTCTGTGAGGTGCAGGGGCAGGCACTGCTCAGAGGTCTTGCTCAGGTCCTGACACACAGGTGTCCAGAGACAGCCTGTGCAAAGTACAGGTGCCCGCCTCCTTCCCGGTCAGCTGGCTCAGGCCAGCCCCAGCCTGGGCCCTGTGCAGATCGCCGGGAGTTGGCTGGTATGAGAAGAAGGGATGGCCTGGGCATCTGGGGCTTCGAGGGGACCAGAGGCTCTAGATACTCGAATGGAGTCTCTGATCTCCTTGCATGTGTTCTGGGGGCTTGGGAACAGCAGCCTTCTGCCATCAGTGCCGCTCTTCAGTGACCATGTGACCAGCTCTGGGACGGGGCTACGCTCCTCCATTACTTGCCGTACTTGGTGGGCAGCACTCAGAAGCCCCACCTTTGTGCCAAAGCACACCCTCCCGGCACCCACAGACTGCAGGGGAGGCAGGCAGGAAGACAACGTGCGGAGACTCGGGCAGCGGGGTTGTGGGGCCACAGGAGTCAGGGCAGAGTGCCCACCTGCCCGCTCGCTCGCTTGGCAGCAAAGATAACACGCTGCGGAGGGGTGGACTTCAGGGGAGCTTCTCCCCACCCAGCACCCGACTCCTAGTGGGTGGGGTAGAGGCCCCGCATGGCACACCACTGGAGTCAGTGGCAGCAAGAAGCCTTGCCCTTGGTACCTGAGCCCATCGCTCAAAGTCCACCCTACCTCAAGACTGGCTGGGGAGCTCCTTGGCCAAAGTCACTGGGGAGTTTTCAGACGCAGACCCCTGGGGCTGGGGCAGGGCAGAGAGCCAGGGCTTCCCTCCACAGGAGCTGCCCTCTCTGCCCTGCCCCAGCCCTTGTCCTGTCCCCTTCCCCCACACTCCTCTAGGCTGGCCCTTGACCTTCCTTCGGGCCTTGTCTTCCCTGCAGCTGCTCCTGCTCTCACTTGTCCTGGGGGCAAGCTGGGCAACGCCTAGCCCGGTCCCCAGTCTCAGCCAGCGGTACCCTTGGCAGGGCCACCCACCCTTGTGCACCTCACAGGGTTTTACCCTCCTGTTCACCTGGGCTTTCGAAGCCACCCTGGGAGTTACAAGACCTAGCTGGCCACACCAAGGGGCAGTGCTCCGCACTGGGGACAGATATCTGACGACAAAGCCAGTTCTGGTCTGGCTGCAAACTAGAACGAACCAGCTTGTGGACAGAGACCCACAGTCCCTCAGAGACTGCCCAGAGACATCGACTTAAGACCCTATCAGTATGCCTGGAGGGTGGGCTTCCCTTGGCTCCCAGGAGGTAATTACTACTTGGGGGGTCTGGCCCAGGCCTTGAGCTAGAGCCACAGCATGGCTCTTGAAGGGCCGGGGACACCCAGGGCTTTCCGTCACCAGTGTGGGGGCTGGAGCCCCTGTGGGGGTGTGTGGCGGGAAACCTTCTGTTTTAAATGAAGTGATCTGGTGTGGCCATGCCTTGGCCTCCAGGCTGCCCTCGTAGCTGCTCTGTTGGGAGGGCTGCCGGGCTAGGGCACAGGGTGGACTCGTGGTGTGCAAGCTGCCCGCACCCCTGCCCGCTGCAGACCATATGGGCGGAAGAATAAACAGCTCTCCCATCAGTGGGAAGACTCGTGGTGCAGCTGGAGGAGGCCTGTCCAGGCCTGTGCAGGCCAGAATGGCCCTTGAGGCGGGGGCAATAAATCCAGCCCATTATTTTTTATGAGCCTCCCACCCCATAAACAACTCCTGTGGCTGTTGGTGAGCCAGCCTCATGCCCTTCTCCTGGCCTGGCCTCCAGCCAGCCTGGCCGGGCAGCCTACGGGGACCCCAGTCCTTACTTCACGGTGTGAGCAGTAGGGGTCCCAAACGCTGCAGACCCTCAGGCCCCCCAGCATGGACACTGCAGGGCAGAGAGCGAGCACCAGGCCGGGAGGCAGCTGCCCCTAGCCCTGGCCCCGGCCCCCTTTTAGGCCACAGTCCTGGGGCTTCAGTTTCTCATCTGTGTAATGGGACACATGCTGGTGTTAAATGTGGAATTGTCTGTAAGGGTTGAAATGAGGTGTTGTGTATACACTGTGTCCCCTAGTGACTGTCAGCTGCCACCGGGCATTGCCGTGTGCCAAGCATTGTGCCTAGACTTTGACACAGGTAATCTGATCCCAGAAGCAGCCTGTGCAGTGGAGCTGCGCTTCTCCCCACCTGGCAGGTCAGAGAGTAGAGGCTAAGAAGCAGAGAGTTGTCCACAGCGAGTCAACAGCAGTCGGGGTTTGAACCCAGCCTACCGTGTTCCTCTCCACGCTGCCCACTTTGTGCCGCAGCCACAGCACACCCTCGCTGCCTCTGTCCCTGTGACCCGGGAGCCCTGTCACATGTGCCTAACTGCGTCCCCAGCCCTGACCCCATCTGAAGAACGCTTCCTCCTGCCTCGGATCCCGAGAAGTGCACCACTGCCCCGGCAGGCTGGTCTTCCTCTGGACACATCCACGTGGGTCTGAGGCTCCGTCTTCTTGGGGGACCCGTGAGCGAGCTCCTGATCGGGGCTCAGGTGTGTTCCTTTCATCCAACTCAGGGCAGGGAGCAGAGGAGACGTGCCAGGTGGAATCAAGCAGAGTCCGAGTCATCTCCTGGGGGGTGAACCGTGTGTGGCGTCGCTTTCACAAAATGCTCTCACACCCCTCCTGCCGATTGGCCTGCGCTGTGTGCTCAGGCCCTGGGGCTCGGCCACAGACCTGCTGGGCGCCCTGTGCTGGCCTGGCCTGGCCTCGCCCTGCAGACACATGCAGCTGCAAGTCAGCCGAGGCCTCCCCAGCAGCAGCACCCGAGGTCGTCCCGCATTCAGAGACTCTTCCCCTTGCGCACGCCTCCGTGCCTCTGCGAGAGCTGCCCCTCTTCTGGAGCACCTCTCCCCCCGAGGACCTCTGTCCCAGGGCCCTGTCCCAGTGCTGGCCCAATGTACACCCCCATGTTTGGCCACCTGATGGGGTGACAGCTCAGCAGTCTGTCCCAGTTAGAATGGTGGGGATTGGGTGAGTTCCCAGAGCGGCTTGTGTCTGCCCTTGGCAGGTTCTCTTGGGAAGGGGAAACATTCTCAGCATTTATTGAGTTCCAACTGTGCACACCCCTTCGACAGCCTTTCACCCTCACGGGCCCCCAGTCCACAGCAGCTGCCCGCCCTTTGCTCCCAGGAAAGGACAGAGGTGCAGGGCGGGGCAGCAGGCACAACTAGTGTGGCACAGAGCCAGGGTGGCCATGGTGCTCCTTTCCATAGCCCGGGCAGGAGCAGGCGGAGGGGGGTGGCGGGCAGGTAGGGAGAGGCACCAGCCTGGGACCAGAGCTGCCCCTGTCCTTAGAGACTCTTCTGATAGTGCAGCCCAGAGTCCTCGTTGGCTTCCCCTCCTAGTACCTCCGGGGCTTCTGTGTGCACATTCTGGGGGCCAACATGTTGGCTCCTCCCATGCCTGGGGTTCCTCCATCCCGTCACCTGTCCACCTAACAGGAGGGAAAAACAGACTCCTCCCTGATGACAGGCAGGCCACAGCCCCCACAGGACCTGTGTGAGCTGACTGTTCCCTCATGGCTTCCTTTAGGGTCCCCATGGGGGGAGGGGAAGAGTCTCCAGATCAAATATGGGATACCCACCTACATGGGATCTCAGAGAACGTATTCTTTAAGGATGACCCATGCAGCATTTGGACGTGTTTATACTCGGAAGTACCTGTCACTTACCTGAAACCCGGATTTAGCCATCTGACATTCCCTGTTTTTATTCCGTCTGGCAGCCCTGGAGAGGAGAGCACCTCTCCAGCTCCTGAGCCTGAAGAGTGCAGCCTCTGGAAGCCAGCGGGTCTCAGAGGCCTCTGGGGTCCCAGCTGCCAGCCACCCGGCCTCAGAGGCGAGGCATGCACATGGTGCCGCCTAGTGACCAGCTGGGGAACTTCAGGGGGCGGGAGGAGGAGGGAAAGTTGGCCCTGGGCGGGGATGGAGGGGCCTGGGGCCTGGGTTCAGGGTGAAGTGAGGCTGTGTTGGGACAAGCTCTGCAGAATCAGCCAGTGGGGGTGAGGGGACAGGCCAGCCTTTACGGGACACCGCCTGTGTCTTGCAGTGGCTGTTGGGGGACCCTGAGCTGCAGCTTTAATGGTCTTCCTCCCCTGCTTCAGAGAAAGAAACTGAGCAGGTTCCAAGGCCACACACCCTAGAGGCCAGGCTGTGTGCAGCCCTGACAGCTATCAGGCAGGCCCCTCCCTCCCACAGATGCCACTCTCTGGGGCTCCCGGTGCCAGGGCTAGTCGAGGCCCCAGGGCTGGGAAGGTGGTGTCCACCCTGTCCTTCCTCTGCTGTCATCTGGGACGCCGTGTGTCTACCTGTCAGGCTCCGGGTGCCTGCCCACCCAGTGAGCAGCCATGGCAACGGCCTTAGTCCCAGCTGAAAACGCATCCGGGTGGGTGGGCACCCTGGCTGGCTCTGCCTGTGGACTCGGCACAGGGCCTGCACACAGGTGGTGCTTAGTAGTTTCTAGAAGGAGTGAGTGAATGAATGGGCAACAGCCCCGGAACCCGCAGCCCCCTGGTCTTCCTCCTGGTATGACGGGATGAGTGTGGAACCGGAGCGGTGGGGCACTGGGGACCGGAAGGTTGTATGCAGACACCGGGCCGGCTCTCCCATGCCCAGGGCGAGCCTCTGTGCTGTGGGCTGCAGCCTCCTCTGTGGGGAAGGAGCGGTTTCCCCCAGCTGCTCCCCATGGTTCCTTCCAAGTCCAGCTTTCTGGGATGCCAGTCCACTCCAGCCATCGGCTTGTAGACTCACAGCAGGAGGCTTCGTTCCGGTTCGGGGGGCATGCCCTTGTCCATAAGCAGCGCACTTCTGGGCCAGCCCCTGGGAGGGGAGGGCAGGATGCGGGGCCGGTCGTGTGGAAAGCTGGGTGTGATGGGGACCCTGCCTGGTGCTATGCAAGGAATCAGCAAGGAGGCTAGTGAGCAAATGGACATGGAAGGTGTTGGGAGGCAGACCACACAAGGGCCGGACTTTGGGGGCTGGACCAGCTGGGCAGCAAGTGCTGAGTGGGCGGAGCACACACTCAGGAGGGCCAGTCATCCTGAGGCCCTGGCAGGTGCCACGGGGTCCAAAGGCAGGGCTGGAGGATGGCCTGAGGAGAAGACTTCGGGCTCAGAGGAGCAGCACCGGGGCCCCCAGGGCCACCGAGGCGGCCGAGGGAGCATCCAGCCGGGGGCTGGGACCCTTTGGGCCTGCTGTGGAAGTGGCTATGGGGTGGGGGTCAGGTCCCTGATTCAGCACACTAGTTGGGGGACTTCTCTGAGCCTCAGCATTGTCACCTGTCAGGTGCCACCTGGCATTCAGTCATGGAGATAAATGGTCAAAGATGTATGCAGAGAGCCTGGCACAGCTCCTGGCAGTGGAGAGCCCTGGAGAAGTGGGAACCCACGGTCCTAATCCCTCCTGCTTCCCAGGCAGGGCTGCCCCTGCAGAGTGGGCAGGGTCTAGTCCGGGGCAGCCCTCTGCTGGTGCTCCAGCCAGGCCTGGAATTGCCCAGGAGGATGAAGGGGGGGGACCTGTGGCGAGGCAGAGCTCCGTTCCTGCTAAAGCCCAGGCCTCCTAATGAGAGGCTGTCAGAGCACCACCCAGGCACAGGCGCCCTCGGAGTGCAACTCAGGGGTCGAGGCAGATCCAGATGGGGGTGCCAGACAGGCAGCGCTGGCGAAGGCCAGGGCCCGCGGAAGGACCGCCCTCCCACCCAGGAGTCGGCCCTGTCCTCATGCAGAGGCCAGACCCAGCCCAGGCCCACCAGCGTGACTGGGGCCAGCGACACTGCTTAGGCCTTCACTCGGACTGGGTGCTGTGAGGGGCCGGGGCGCAGAAGTGGCTTGGGCGTGGGCCTGGGCTCCTCCAGGAGCTGTGCACTCGTCAGAAGTTGCCCTTCAAAGGAGGAAGGCAGCGTGTCCCCGGCAGAACGTACCCCACCCAGAGGACTTCCAGCCTAACGCTGTGTGCGCTGGGTGGGGCCCCTGTTAGCAGCCGGAATTCAGAGTCTGCCTGCTGCTCCAGGAGGTTCCCTGTGCAGCCGGAGGAGGCAGCGCTTCAAGTCCCACCGAACAGGGTTCGTGTTTTGGTTCTGCCACGTCCTACTCAGGGGACCATGGCACAGCGCCGACCTCTCTGAACCTCTGCGTGAAGCACATGGAAAGCTGCCCACGGTGCATGGTGATAGTGAGAAGGTCTGTTCTCTCCCTGCCAGGCCGGGGCTGGCCCAGGGGGTCGGGGATGAGTGGGCGTGCTCCCAGCCCTCGGCAAGCTCCAGCAGGGGCCCTGAGGGGGCAGGGTGAGACATCGGGCATTTTGAAGAAGCTGGCTTTCAAGATGGGCTTGGAGAGACAGAATGTGGAAATGTGGACCAGGGGAGGCCTCCCTGTCCCTGCCCTGGGGGCACAGGGGAGCCCAAGTGTCCCCCGGGTGAGGTGCCCAGCCTTCCCTCACCCTCCTCTACTGACTTGCAAAGTGGGGATAGTAGCACAGACTTTGAAATGGGTCAGATGCTTCAAGCGGATTATTCATGTAAAGCGCTTAGTGCCCGGTGAGTGCTCCACAGGGCACCTGTGGTTGTCATCAGCCCACAGTGAGTCTCGGGCTGGCCCGACTGCAGCCCAGAGCCGCCCCTGCCCCCATTGTCTTGCTGCAGGCGTGCCCCCCCAATCCAGCCCCTTCCCCTCACCTCACCTCAGTTTTAACCTCTCTGCGGCTCAGTGGTTTTTATCTGTCACGGATGGGGGACACCAGGACAGAAGAGCCCTGCGGTGGTCAGGGGGATGGCACACCTGAAGCAGCACGTGGAGCGGCCTCACCAGCCGCGTCCACACTGTCCCTGTGCCTTCCCCAGGCAGGGCCTTGCCTGCTCCCCCTCAGCTCTCGGTCACAGCACGTGGAGCCTGAGTCTGTTCCTCCCCCGAAGCTCCCACCCCCACCCTCCCAGCCCTAGGCCCCAGCCTCTCACTGGGCTGCATAATCTTCTATTGATGAGGCCGAAGGGGGTGGAAATCCTTTCCTCCCGAGTTGTGGTGGGGGAGGGGCAGAGCAAGGTAACTGTTCTTTTCTCCCTGCTCCAGTTCCGAGTGGTTAAGGGACATGGATGCAGAAAGCGATGTTATTGATGAAGTCACCATAGCAACGACCCTTGGGAAGCACACATTCCAGCTTTGTTATCCTGGGCCAGGGCAGTGGGAAAGACTGGCTCCTCGATGCAGATTGGCTCGCCTCCCGTGGCCCTGCTTTAGATGCATCCGTGAACTTTGCTCTGCAGAACACAATGCGTGCCGGTTTGGGGCAGGCACATTCTGCTGTTGTTGAACGCTGTGCACTCTGGTGGAATATCTGAGAGTGATAGAAGGCCCCCGGGGAAAACAGGTCCCGGTGGGGGAGAGCTGCTGAGGCCTGTCACGGGCCCAGAGAAGGCAGGGATCTGGGAGGAGCCCCTCGGGAAGAAGTGCCGGGCACTTGGGAGAGGACACTGCCACCCGGCCACGGCCCCACCCCTTGCCCACAGCGTGGCCCCCCGCGTGGCTCTCTCCCAGCCCTGCACAGCCTCCACGTGCTTGTTTGGGAAATGGGAATGGCAGCATCCACTTCTCAGGCTCATGGTGAGAGTTAAATTAAATGAAAATGTGATTGGAGCCCAAGTCCCTCCGCATCTCCTGGAAAACTCAGGAAAGGGTCTCTTAAATGTGTCACGAGTCTAGCCTTCCTCTTGTCCCCACACTGCCGCCTCTTCCCCAGGCTCCTTCATCTCTTTCAGGGTGATGGCACTGGCCCCCCGTGTGCGTCCCACCTGCAGTCTCCCCCTGCTTCCCTGCAGCATCCACAGATCTCTGGACATGTAGGTGTAGCACTGCCTGATTATCATGTTCTGTGGCTCCCCTGCCCGGGCTGAGTCCCTCCAGCCCTTACCTGCACCCTCAGCCAGCCTCCCTGGCCCGGGGAAGGGGAGTGCATGCTCGTTGAGTGAGCTCCTGGAGAGAGGTCCTGTGACTGCCCACTTCTATACAGATGGGAATGAAGGCCCAGAGAGGTGACGTGATTACCCCGGGTCACGCAGCAAGTGGCAGAGTCTGCGCTGGTACCTGGCAACCTTGCTGCACAGCATCTGTCTCCACTCCCCACCCCTGGGCACCAGCGAGACGGTCGGTCGGAGTTTGCAGGACATAATTGGATTTGGGCGGGTCGGATCAAATTAGATTCGCCCTGGCGGGCAGCCTGGCTGGCTAGCACCAGGCCCCTGAAGACCAGGCTTTCTGGGAAGGAGTCTGAAATTACATCTCACTTCCCCTGCCACCCTTGGCCCTGTGGTTACTCCCCCCCATCAGGACAGGGAGGTAGGCCGGGGATGGCGGCACCTGTCCCAGGCGTCCCTCGACCATCTGCTCGGGGACAGGTGCCCCAGGAAGTGCTCAGGCTGAGCAGACTCCAGGCCGCACGAACCTGGCAGCTGGCGGTGGCTCCAGGGCTCACCCCGTAGCGCCTGCTCCCGGACTGTGGCTGCTCAGCAGAGAGCCAGGCCTCCCCACAGACCCTCCTTCCCGCTTCCACCTCCCCTCACTGTGGAGCCGGAGCGACTGCTCCTGGGCCGGGCCTGTGTCAGACGGGGAGGCCCCCGAGAGTGCTCAGATTATGGCCTGCCCTCCGGGCTGACCAGAGAGGGTCGAGCAAAGAGCAGAGGGAAGCAGCCCAGCCACACACCAGTGCTCGGGGCGAGGGGAGCGCAGGCTCCGGCAGGGGCCAAGGACCTCCCTGGCTCACACTCGCCATGGCTCAAAATTGTGGTTGAGGAGTCTGGACTCTCAACGAGGAAGGGCAAGTCCGAATGCGGGAGAGCTCGGAGGACGCTGACGCTGAGCGCTGATGCAAGGCGGTCAGCCTGTCCAGCACCACCGCCGGTCACTACCCCTGTCACACCCCCTACTGCAGCAAGTGCCACCAGCGCAGACGCCCTCCACCTGGTGCAGGTGAGAGGGACAGGTGCCCGGAGGCTGCAGGCCCAGCTGTGCCCCCGGGGGTTCAAGCACTGTGGGCAAGAATCAGTGCCCACCCCCACTCTGCCCTCGGCAGGGCACTCCTCTCTGAGGCCTCTCCCCTGCTCTGGAAGATATCCTTTTTAATAAAAAAGAGATTAATGTGAATATAATACGTTTTTAATTTCTATTTTTAAATAAGTTAATTTAAGCTTCCCTGTTTAATTTCTAGTATGGTAATTATGAATAGCTACAGATAAACACAAATTATTTGGGCTTCTCTGTAATTGCCAGGAATGTGAAAAAGAGCTGAATCCTGCCCATTCAAGAGGCAACCAATGGGTGTTTCTTTTTCCCCCCTCCTTTCCCTCTCTCTAAAATTAAATAAAGAAATAGATCTTTTAAAGTCTTTTTAAAATAAGAAAGAAAAAAAGATCACCTGGAGGCAAGTCCATTCAAGGTCACTTGAATGCTCTGTCCAGCATCCCAAGTTCAGGCCCACGTCAGCTCCCTGGTGACAAGTTTATGGTTGGTATTGATTACCAGGGTTTCCTGTCAGTTGTGATTTTTTTTGGCTGGGAATGGAAGTTTAGTCCCCCTTCACCACGTAGGAGCTTAAGCGCTGGCGGAAGGGCAGCTTCTCGGGGCTTCAGCACGGCCAAGCGGCTCTGCCACAGAGGTGGCTCCCCGGGCCCTGGAGCCGCGTTCAGTGCCTCTGCCGGTCTTCTGAGAGACTGGCCTGGCCAGGGTTTGGTCAGCGTGTGGTGGCTGACGAGCAGCCTCCCTGCCTGTCACCCTTGGCCACCGTCAGCAGTGGGCTGCGTCCAGGGGCACCCTCACTCCCTGCTCGTGTGAATGTTGTGGCTCCTTGGTGCCCACAGATATAAAAGGAGTGGGTGTCCCGGCTTCTTCCCGGCTTCGTCGCCTACCACCTCTTACTCAGTCCCCAGGTCCATGACCCTACACCGCTGGCTGACCACCCCCAAAGCACCCCATGCCCCCTTGCTTCTCCTGTCCCCCGTAAACAAAATCCTGGGCCCATCTCAAACTCCACCAGTTCTGCAGAGCTTCCTGACGGGTTATGTGCCCCCCAGGCCACCACACCACGTGAGTCTCTCAGGCTGTCCCACGACTGCACAGGAAGTCGACACCAATCGAGCAGACACACACTTCCTTCCTAAGCTGGGACAGCCGAGGGCCCATGCTGAAGCCCCAAGAAGCTGCCCTTCCGCCAGCCCTGTGGGAGGTGGCCCCGGCCCCAGGACTCAGTGCGCCTCGGTCACCCGGGACCTGCCATCTCTGGCTGCCTACGGCTGGGAGGTGGGCGTCGTCACGGCTGTGTTACAGACGAGGCTTCGAGAAGTGAAGCGGTTTTCTCCGAGATGCGTGAGCGGTCAGGAGGCCAGACTCTGCTCACCCCCGCCTGACCTCACCAGACCTTTTTTCTGAGACAGCCATGTGCCGGGCTGGCTCATACCAGCCCTCGAGAGCCGCTGCCATCCAGCAATGTCTCCCTGGAGCTCGGAGGGAGCATTTCCAACACAGAAATTGGCAAATGCTGCCAATCAGCCCCACCCGACCTCACCCCTCCCCAACCAGGTGCTAAACGGCCATCGGTGCACCACTGTGCTGGGTGTGCAAACCTGCTGTTCTGAAAAGTAGTCGGTTCCCCGTGAGCACGCAGCTTCCTGCGAGGAGCCCGGCACCCGAGTGCCTGGCTGATCCAGCTATGGGTCAGTCGATCTTGTTCTGTGTCCGCTCAACAGTTTGACTTGAATGCATAAGGCAATCAAGGGGGAGGACTAATAAGCGCAGTAAAATCAGGTGAAACCAGAGGTCAGCACGCTGAGCGAAACGCAGGCTTCACTGACTTCAATTGTCTGTTTGATTTCACTTAAGAATTGTAAAAGTCTTTATTGTAGCTGGCAGGATGTTTGTGTTCTTGAAGACATGTCGATTCTCAGTCCCCCTGACCGTGCATGAATTGGACTGGGTTGAGGCTGAGCTAGTCCTCACCTTGAACAGGAGGCCAGTCCACCACCTGGGACAGGAGGCCAGCCCCTGGCAGTGGGACCTGGGAGCCGGGGCTCAGGGTGGCGTGTGGGCAGACAGCAGCTCCCCCTTCCACCCGCCGTCAGCCTCTCAATGGGCGTGTGACCTGCACCCTCTCACTTGACCCCAGACCTAATAAATTCTGGAAGCTCCTCAAGAATCACCAGAAAGATAAATGTCCACTGGGGTCCACTGAGAGGGTCTGGGCCTCTCCAGGCAGCCGGGGAGGGAGGTCCGGTCTCCTCAGGGCAGGGGGTGGCGGTGCAGTCCCAGGAGCCGTAGCTGACTGAGGGAGGAGACCTTGGCCTCTCTGTCACACCAGGGCCCTCAGAGCTGACTGGGTGGAGTGCAGAGGCCAGGCATCGGGAGCCCTGCCCTCGAAACCCGTGGGAAGCCCAGCTCCACACTCAGCGAGGCCTCCAATGCAGGGGGAGGGTGAAGTGGAGGCCGTGTTGTCCTGACCCCTCGGGCCTTCGGGGCAGGCATCCTGATCGTGGTTCCGGTCTCCGAAAAGGCCGCTTGCCTTCATAGGGGATGAGGGGCCCCAGAGCGTGCGTTGTCCCTGCCTGGGGTGTTGAGCCACGGCGGAGACTCTGAGAGCCTGGGAGGAGAGGAAGCAGGGAGTTGGTTGGTCTTGTGCGGGACAGGGCTCCTGAGTCGTGGCTGGAGGACACACAGGAAGGGCCTGCCAGGCAGGGTCGCCACGGGCCAGGCTGCAGATACCAAGGCTGCTGCAGGGGGAGGGTGGGGGCACCATGGCAGTTGGAGGGGGCCAGTCCTGGCCCNAGAGCGTGCGTTGTCCCTGCCTGGGGTGTTGAGCCACGGCGGAGACTCTGAGAGCCTGGGAGGAGAGGAAGCAGGGAGTTGGTTGGTCTTGTGCGGGACAGGGCTCCTGAGTCTTGGCTGGAGGACACACAGGAAGGGCCTGCCAGGCAGGGTCGCCACGGGCCAGGCTGCAGATACCAAGGCTGCTGTAGGGGGAGGGTGGGGGCACCATGGCAGTTGGAGGGGGCCAGTCCTGGCCCCTCTGGCACTCCTCCCCGCTGAAGGCTCCCGGGCAGCAGGGAGGCGAGCGCTGGCTGCCCTTTTAGGACGAGATGGCAAAGAGAAAGGTAAAAAGTAGCATCTGACAACTAGCAGGAATCTTGGGCAAGAATAGGAACATGGTGATGTGTGTGCCCCTGAACCTGGGATGAGCTCCATGGGGCGGGGGGGCCCGTGCAGGGGTGTGTGTGTGTGTGTGTGTGTGTGGCATATTCTTGTGTGCGGAGCTGGAGGCCCGCGCCAGGTCGTGCAGGGCTTGGCACATGGAGGTGAGGGCGGCTCTAGGGGGACCAGGTACACGTGGAGACCCTGCCGAAGCTGATGGGGGTTGGGGGTGGCGCGTGGTCCAGTGCTCGGTCATGGGGCTGGTGAGGACAAGGCTCTGAGGTCAGGGCTGGACTTGGACAGAAACCCACTGACCGGGTTCAGGGGCCAAGCGGCGCCTGGGCGAAACCACCTGAGGCTCGAGACAGAGCCCGCCCCACGGAGGCGTCCCCTGCGCACTGGAATGTGCATCGCACCGCCGTCCTTTCAGCACTGCCATCCCCTGGCCACCTACTGTGCGACTCTGGGAGCAAGGCCTGGGGGTGGCTTGCTCAGGGAGGGCCTCCCTGGGGCAGGTGGGTGTGCCCTCTGAGTGTGCAGCTCGTGTGCTCAGAGCTGTCCTGGGACTCTGTTAGACTATGATGTCCCGTGGGTGCTTTCAGCCTGAAATTTTCTCCCTCCCTCTCTCTCCCTGGTCTCCTGTCTCTCTCCTGTCTGTCTCTTCCCAGAGGGTATGAACTGCATGAACAAAGACCATGGCTGTGCCCACATCTGCCGGGAGACACCCAAAGGTGGGGTGGCCTGTGACTGCAGGCCCGGCTTTGACCTTGCCCCAAACCAGAAGGACTGCACACGTAGGTAGATGGAGGCAAATGGGTCAGACATCCCCACGCGTCTCCTGCCATTGCTCTGTGGGGGGGTCTGTCCGGGACGAGGCCCAGGGTGGGCTCTCAGCCCCAGAGGGTGGAGAAAAAGGCAGGGCTCCTAGAGGGTCTGGGGAGGCCTGAGGGACAGGGCCGTGACCCCCAGGCCTGAGGGTTTCTCTCTGGGCACGCCTCCACCCACACGGCCCTGGAGCTGGCCGAGTTTTACCTGGGGCCCCATACCATGGCCCTGCCCTGCCTCCTGTGCCCCCACCTCTTTCCTTGCCCCCAGAGACCCATCGCTCTGAGCTCTCACTCTCTGAGGGAATGGAGGGGCTGTGGCACAGGGGTGTACCAGCTCAGGCTCCTGGAAGCTGCCCCAGGCCGCCCTCAGCAGCAGCGGTACAAAGAAGGAAAGGAGCTTGGTCAGGGGGCTCCCAGCCCCGGAAGTAAACCCGGAACTCGCCTTGCACCCCGGGAGGTCGGGGTTGAATGAGGCCTCTGGCCAAAGGGGCCACCTGGGGCTCCGTGTAATGCAGCCTTTCAGTGGGTCGCCCAGCTTCCCTGTTGGGAACAGTGGCCAGCAAGCAAAGTGGAGCAGGGGCCAAACACACTCAGCTAGTTCTCCAAAGCCCCAGCGCGTCTCCACCAGCTGCGTGGGGAGTGCTGGAGTGAGACCTTTGCTTGCCAGGCACCGGATGCCCCAAGCACAGCGGTGCTCGCCTGTGTCTGCGTGGAGCTGAGGGAGGCTGCCCTGAGCATGCCCAGCGTGGCCAGAGACAGGAGCTCCCTGCCCAGTCCGCTTCCCGACGCAGGCAGTGCTGCAGAGGGGCCTGGGCCACCTCCCCATAGGGGAGGCTGCTGTGCTGGCCGAGGCAGGGGCTGCTGCAGCTGACTGGCTCTCGTAAGAGAACAGCCTGGCTTCCCATCCTCCATCCTGCAGAGGACAGTGGCCCTTGCTGGTCCACCGTTCCTGGTCTTTGTGATTCTGTCAGGGCACCCACCACACCTTCCCCAGCTTGTGCTTTTTTCCAGCAGTCACCAAGGGTTTGGGGGGACCCACCAGCATTAGACACAGTCCCTGTCTCCACGGAGTTTGTACTCCAGCCCCCATTCATGATCCATCCGTTCCTTAAAGTGAACTTGCTTCCTTCCTCCACAGCAAGGTCCCAGACATGGACCCAGCCTTCCTCTTCCTTTTAGCCCACCCTGTGGGATCCAAGTGGCGAACATGCTCGAGGTTTCGGTCACTCAGGGCAGGGCCGCTCAGGGAAGTGCCCGCTCCCTCCCTGGGAGTCCCGCCCGGCCCTCCTGTGCACTGACAGCCAAGCTACCTGCAGGGCAGGAAGTGAACAGCCCCACCCTCCCCAGTCCTCCCTGTCGGTAACTGGAGCGTCCTCAGGAACTGGCCAAGGACAGGCCCCTGTGCCACATCCAGGCTTGCTGACAGGCTCGGCCAAACAAAAACTCTACTGCAGTGAGCAGGGCCGACTGACACCCCCCTGGCCGAGCCCTGGGCTGGGTACTGGGGAGAGAGCTGGGAGCACCGGCAGGTGGCTGGGGCTGTAGTTGCATCTGGGACAAGTGCCGCAGGGAACAATTTGCTCAGCATCTCCTGAGTGGCCGACCTGGTCTGAGCGGTCAGGGACCAGGCAGGGCCCTGTGAGTGGCTAAGACCCCCTACCCTGCCCCAACAGAGCAGAGCCCAGCCCTAGCCCAGAAGGCTCACCCGTGACAAACAGCGGCCCCTGCCGCCTGCTCCTAGCTGGCTGTCACCAAGCTATGTGGAGTCTGATGGCAGCCCGGGGCCACGGGGTGGGTGAGTGCCCTGCCGATGACGGGCGCCACTGCCGTTGCCCCGTGAAGGGCCAGCCCTGGACCCTTCCCCATGGTTCCTGTGGCAGAGTTGGTGTCCCATTAGCAATGAGATTCTCCCTGTAGCCCTCGAGGTCACTTGAGGTCCAGAAAATTCTAGATCTGGGGTTGGGTTGGGGGTGCAGGCCTGGCCTTGCCAGCCTCTAGGGACCAGCAGGACCACAGAGGCTCTGCATCAGACTGTCATCCCTCCAGAGCCCAGGACCCCGGCTCAGCAGGGCCGAGGGAAGTTTCCCAGGCTCCCAGAGCTCCAGGCCCCGGCGTTCATGTCCACGCGCAAGCTGTAGGCTCTCCAGGTGCTCGCCAGCTCAGCGCTCGGGGTTCACGAGGTGCACACACACCTGTGTGAGGGAGTGAGGGACCCTGAGATGGCCCTGCCTGGAGTGGCCTCTGACAGACCCTGCTCTCCGCTCCACCCCACCCCCATGCTGTGGGCCTTTTTCAGGCTGCAAAGGCACGTGACGTCCCACCCGAGGTGGGGCTCTGCTAGCTGGGGTCTCCCCTCACCTGGGATCCATGCGAGGCAGCCACCCGTGGAACCCTGGGCTTCCCTGGGCCTCTTCCTGGGCAGAGGCCTCCAGCTGGCAGGGGCGGCCGGGGGACCCTTGCCTGGGAGACCCTGGACCTCCGTGAGCAAGATGCCGCTCCCTGGCCCACGATCACTGCCTGTTTTACGTAAACTCGAGTTTATCTTTTTTCCCACTTTGGGCTGGCTCCTTTTTGTTCAGCCCCCTCAGCCGACCCAGATCACTGACGCTGTGGGCCAGTGTAAGACCCTGGGCTGAAGAGCCCCAGTGTCTCTGCCCTAGGCAAGCTGTGTGACGTGCTTAAAGGTCGTTTTCAAAACTGCACCGAGGCGACATTCATTGCCTGCATTCTGTCTGTTTGGATATTGCCTTGCGGGAGGAGGGCTTCAAGGGGGTCAGTTTCAGATGGCTGCAGGGAATTGGTGAGAACAGACGTCCGTGGGGACTCCCTTCCACATGCCCCAAGGCGTAGCAGAGAAAAGAAAGCTCTCAAGGGTGAAGGAAATGAGTGTCCCCTCTTCCTAGGCCCCTCCCCAGAATACACCCGGCATTCCAGACAATCGCCCCATCCTGACAGGCTATTTTAAAGTACCTTTTGCGGCCCAGGGAAGATGACACTGTCCAGCGTGTCCCTTTCTTTAGCTCACACCGTCTCTGCCTCAGCTGTGTGCTGGTTCTGTCCCAAGCCCAGGTCACCCAAAGTTCATTCTCGCCCCGCCCAGCAGCCTATAGGGAGTGAAGAATTCTACCCAAGACCCTCGAGGGCTGAGGTCCAGGGAAGGTGGGCCTGTCCACGGGTCATCTCCTGCCCTCACTTTCCTCCCTGCTCCCTTAAAAAGAGCACAACACCGGGGAACTAATCATTCTTGTTGTCGTTTTGTCTACGCATACGTGTGTGCACTTTGGGCCCAACTAGTCACCTGTAACTATGGAAACGGAGGCTGCCAGCACAGCTGTGAGGACACGGACACGGGCCCCCTGTGTGGCTGTCACCAGAAGTACGCCCTGCACTCGGATGGTCGGACGTGCATCGGTAAGTGGACGCCTCTGCTGCGCTAGCACCCCGCACCACCCTGCCCCGCACCGGCGCGCCGGGTGGCCCCAAAGCCAGCCCGTGCCCCACCCCGTCCCATCTCCAAGAAGGAAGCTTATGGGAAACAAGAGCAAGTGCACCCCACAGAACTGGCAGGGCGCTTTCTGCGGGGCCGTGGCCACGGTGGTTCCACCCCCGGACCGAGCGCCCCTGCTTTGTGTCCCCACGGGTCTCCCACCCATCCTCATGCTCGCCGCAGGGGTGGCCCGGGGAATGGGAGGAGGAAGGCTTGTGCACCTGCTGCTCCTGAGGTTCCCCGGCTGACGGGTGTGGAGCCACGCAGGAGGCTGGTGCAGCCTCCCGCGGCCCCTCAGAGGTGCCTGGAGAGGCAAGAGGTGGTCTCGGGACCTGCTCTGTCTCCGCAGTGAGAGTGCCAGGGGCGGGGCCTGGGCCTTCGACCAGCTTTTCCTGCCCCACCCAGCAGGGCTCTGGCCAGACCTCCTCTTCCACCCGGAGTCCCTTCCTCTCAGACGGCACCCCCTCCTCCCCACGCAAGGGGCCTTTGTCTGAGCCCCAGGCACTTATTTCCAAGGAGAAGCCTAGACGTTTGTTACCTCGTGCCCTAATCACTCGTAGGTTGTTTCCCCACTCAAAAGCACCTTTTTAACTGCACAGAGGGGACGTCAGGGGTGATGTCCGCCCGCCCTAGCTCCCCGCTCCCTTCCCCATCCGTGTCGGCAGACTCGAGACGCCCGCCAGTCAGTTGCTGTGGCTGGTTTTTTATTTAAAGAAGAGGTCTCATTTCTTATCGACTAGAAAGCTATTTCTTGAGGGACTTTCAAGTGACAAAAAGAGGTTGACAAGCAGGCAAAACCATGACACCCAGAGCGTGCTGTCGAACCCTGTCCCCTGTGACCGTTCGCTGGTGCGGGGCGTCAGGCGGGGGGCGGGGCCCTGCGGTCCCATCCTAGTCCCTGGCTGCCGCCCCAGTGCTGCTGCTGCGTCGTCCCCCTGTGTGGCCTCTCCCCTCCAACAGCCGTTTTGGTTTCGTTTTATCTCGTTCCTCCTGCTTTTCTGGTGATGGTCCCTGATTGCCTGTCTTGTCTGATAACTGACATCCATTAATTATTTCAGAGCCAAAAGCCAAACCAAACCAAACCAAACCAAAATTCAATGCAAAACCCGGCCTCAGACCAGTGTCTCTATTGCAGCCTGATCCCATCTAGAACCCCCTCTCCCGCCTCTCTCCCTGTCTCTGCTGTCCCCCCTCCCCCGGGAGCTCTCCCGGGCTCCCCAGCCCCTCCCTGTCTTGTCCCCTGGGGTCTCCCTCAGCATTTGCGTCTGCGGTGGAGCCGCCTCTGCTGGCTACCGGACCAGCGCAAACAGCTGCTGGCCAGACACCTGCCCAGCCTCCTCTAACAGGCCTTGTCTTCGTCCACCCAGCTCATCCTTCCCATTTTCCATCTCGTAGTGTCTGCTGCATGTGAGAGCCCCTGCTCAGATCTCCTCTCTAACGTCCCTGCCCTCGCCCCTCGTTCCCGCCCCTCCCCTTAGAAATCCTTGCCCAGGCCCAGCTCCTGGGCCGCTGCTGCCTCCTGCCAGCCAGGAGAGCCTCCCGTCTGCCTGCTCCCTGCTCCTTAAGTCCCCCTGGGAGCAATGGTCTCTGCACACCTCCCACTGAGCCCAGAACGGGAGCCGGCTCACCTCGTCTTGGCGCAGCCTCCTGCCCAGCGGCCAGCATGCTCCCCAGCCACCCTGTGGGCTCTCTTGGCACGCCCCTAAAACGACTGACCGCCTCTGCAGCCCCCGCCAAGCACCTGGTGCACCGCTCTCGCCCTCTGTAGACAAGCAGGCAACCAGCGCTGCCCAAATCGACCCCTGGGCTCTGTCTGTCCAACTGGGTCCATTATCCTGTGTGTGTGTGTGTGCGTGTCCCTCTTCGTGTCTCGTTCTTAATTTTGCATGAGTGTGTGATGCACTTTCCTGCCCTGGAGACGGAGTGTCTTCTGTCCAGGTGCGTCCATCACCGGACCTTGCCACCCTGTCCCCTCCTGCGGTGCCTCTCCCTGTGCCTGCCCTCCAGCCGGAGCCAGGGCTCTCTGGGGCTCCCTGGGGGCGCTGTCTGCTGCTGTGGCCCTTCCCAAACACGTCCTGTCTGCGGATGGCCCCNACTGGGTCCATTATCCTGTGTGTGTGTGTGTGCGTGTCCCTCTTCGTGTCTCGTTCTTAATTTTGCATGAGTGTGTGATGCACTTTCCTGCCCTGGAGACGGAGTGTCTTCTGTCCAGGTGCGTCCATCACCGGACCTTGCCACCCTGTCCCCTCCTGCGGTGCCTCTCCCTGTGCCTGCCCTCCAGCTGGAGCCAGGGCTCTCTGGGGCTCCCTGGGGGCGCTGTCTGCTGCTGTGGCCCTTCCCAAACGCGTCCTGTCTGCGGATGGCCCCCATCCCATCTGCCTCCTTTTGTGGTCGTACCCTTTCTCCACCCCCACCCACCCCACCCCTGCTGCCTCTTCCCTCTGCCCTGAACACGCCACCTTAGAGGTGCCTGGGTTTAGCCCCCCGCGAGGACGCCGCGCTGGCCGCGTGCTGTGTTGGCTTTGTGTGTGCCACGCTGGAAGGCTGTCTGTCTGGGGCCGCGGGAAGTGGGCTCTCATTAACCAGCGGCTCCGTGTTTGTCCCTTACTTGTGTTTTAGAGGAGGATGAGGCTGCAATTGAGCGCTCTCAGTTCAGTGCCACGTCAGTAGCTGATGTGGACAAGCGGGTGAAACGGCGGCTCCTCATGGGTAACACTTTTCTTCCCCTTCCTTTGTTGTCCTCGCACCCGTGTGCACGCGTGTCTGTGTGGCGTGCGGGGGTCCTCGAGCGTGCTAGCCTGTCGGCCTGTGAGTGTGTGCGGGTGTGTGGGGCTGTGCGAGGGGGCTGTCCATCTGTGTGGCGTGCTCGCGTGTGTGGGGTCACGCGTGCCCTGTGTGAGTGGGGGGGGCTCCACTCCAGATGTGAACTTACTTTTTCCTTTTTAAAGTTGTTTGCCCTTCATCAAACACGTGTATTTCTTTGTGTGTTTGTAGCAGAGAACCCAGAGCCCGGGTCTAGTTGCCCCTGCATGTAAGGAGGCGCATGCTCTAGCCCCTCTCTGGGCGTGCACGCCGCAGGGACAGTTAGGACCCAGGATCAGCACAGCGGCCCAGAGGTGCCGAAGCAGGCATCCGGGCTGCCCGGTCCTTGTCCGTCCCCTCCCTTAGGAGAGAAGCTGCATTAGGGGAAAGCCATGCCCACATTCAGGGCTGGGGGACCCTCGGGGCCTGGAGTTCACCCTGCTCACTGTGTAGCTGGGAAACACGCTACCCAGTGAGGGGAGGACCGGGTAAAAGCAGGGTTCACTCAGCCCTCCTGGAGGGGCTCCCCAATACTGTGAATGACCCCAGCCCGAGCCTGCCAGGCTGGCAGCTTTGACCCACTTTTCCCCAGTAACCCCTCAGGCATCCACTTGCCGTGGGGGAGCCACACGAGGTCAGCTTCACTCCGAGCACCGCCCCCAGCTGCATGCAGACTCCAGAGCAGCACCAGGCCCACCAGCAGGGCTGAGCCGGGAGTGCGAGGAGAAAGGAAGGCAGAGGCGGCAAGGACCGCTCTCCCACTGAGCTGGGTCTGCGTGGCAGAAGGGCAGGTGTGCCTCCTCCTGCCCCTGCATTTATGCCTCATGTCTCAGTCGGGAGCCCTGTCCTGGGGCTGCGGGCCCTCTGGTGCACAGCTGTGGGGTCACCTCGGATGGTCACAGCCTTCTTTGTGGCACTCAGACAGGTCACACTGTCCTTGGGAGCTGTGAGGCCGGTGGGTGCATTTCCAAGTCCCAGACAAGAAAACCGAGGCTCACGGGGGTGCCCTGGCTTACCCGAGATCACACACCACCCTGAGCTTGGCCCAGAGCCTGAGGCAATGTGGGCTTTCTTTTCAAAGGTCACAGGACCGTGGAGGTCATGTCCTGAAGGTCCTGGAGAGGTCACCTAGTTTCATCATCTTCACACGGACCTGCAAGGAGCCCAGGCATCTGGGGAGGAGGGAGGCCTACGTGGGGCCGCAGGCAGGGGGTAGCCTTGTATCCTGGGGAGCAGGCTGGAGGCTCATTCTCTGCAGCGGGTCTCTGAGGGGCAGGGAAATCACGGGCCAGCTGGCGGTGCTCTGTGCACCCCGAAGTCTGAGAGGGCAGGACACACACAGCCCTGCTTCTCAGGCCAGATCTCTGAGGGCCGGCCCAGGCCCCACTGGCAGTGGGCTCAGCTCACGCCTCAGGCCTGCTCTCTGCACATTCTCTGGGTGGGGCTGCCTGGCTGGCTTGGGCTGTCTGGGTAGACCTGGAAGGGGCTGGAAATGGCCAAGTGGTGGGCGTGGAGGCCCCACCAAGCAGGCGTGTCCACCGCACCCCAGGAAGGTGTGAGGCAGTGCTGTGGACCTCCTGGGAAGGTGGCCAGAAGGGAATGGCGGGAACCTAAGAAGTGCAGGTGCTCTGAGGACCAAGGGGTCCCAGGCCCCTCTGCCTCACTTCCTAGGAGAGGTAGGTGCTGCTGCGGAGGCCTGGGCTCAAGAGCAGGCGGAACCAGAGAGAGCGTGGGGGCGGGAGAGGGCTGAGCTGAGTGGGCATCAAGTGGTGGGTGGTGCGGGGAGTGAAGGCAGGGCCCCTGCACTTGCTTTGTCTAGTTAGACTTGGTGGGTCATGGCCCAGAGCCGGGTCCTGGAGCCGGGCCAGGCAGGGCAAGGAGGCGCCCAGTATGCAGTTCCCTCTCCCTGGGTTCGGGAAGTAGGTCTGGACGCTGCCCAACGTCAGGAGGGGCCAAGGAAATGGGTGATGCTTGGCTTCCCCCACCTTTCTGATATATAGGGGAGGCAAATTAACCAGAATTACCTTCTGAAGGGCGGGCCCCGTGTAGGACTGGCTTCCCCTGCTAAGTGAGTGTTCTAGGAGCCCATCGGTATCAGTGCACCAGCTGGCGTTGTTGTGAGAGGCTGCATTTGGCTTCAGTGAAAAAAATTTTTAGGACTTTCAACGTGTTTGCCCATTTCATGATGGGCGATTTACGAGCACACCTGCCCATACCACGCTGAGAGATCAGCAGTTTTTGACCAGAAACAGCATGACCTCTATGCCCCACCACCCTGTTCACCCGATCTCACCCTGAGTGACTTCTTTTGTTTCCCAGATGAAAAAAGTCCTCAAAGGGAAACGTTTTGCCAAAGCACTAAAAGATATCACAATCGACAGGTTCAGAAACTGTTCTGAGCAGCGAGGAAAACGTCTTGACACGTGTGCTTCATCAGGTGGAGAAGCCTGTGAAGGGAACTGAAGTTTAAACACATAAGAATAGATACACAATTTTTTATAAATAAATTTTGGGTTTTTCGGGTGCTCCAAGGAAAACCCCTGCCCCAGCCCCTCGGGCCAGTCTTGTCCTCAGGCAGGAGAGACAGCTCCTTCCTCCGGGCTTCCTGCAGCACTTTACCCCGGGGGGGCGGGGCGTGTGGCGCCGACCTGAGACCCTTGGGACTGCAATGCAAGCCCCAGTGAGATGTGACAGCTCCTGGGCTGTAGTAATAGAGGCAAGGGCTGGGGAATAAGGGAGGCGACCATCCCCGTTCTGCCAGTGCTGCCCGCACACAGCCAGGACACATACTGAGAGCCCTGCCCCTGCACAGAGAGAGCTGCCCAGGCCATGCGGGAATCGGTTGGGGCAGCGCCTCTGGCCCATGGGACGGGGCACAGACAGTGTAGCCTGGTGGGCCCTCCCTTTGGGCCCTGGTTCAGGTCCTGGGAGGGGACAGGGAAAGAACAGGCAGAGGTGGGGGAGCTTGTTCTGTGGCCCAGGAGCAAATGAGGAAGGTCAGACATGGAGAATTTCATGTCAAGGTCAGACCCTGGGCCCCTGGCTCCAGAGTCAGGGTGTCCAGCCTGGCTCCTGATTGGCAGGGGTGTCCAGCCTGCCACCCACGGGGCACATGCAGCCCAGGATGGCTATGGATGTGGCCTGGCCCAAAATTGTAAATTTTCCTGAAGCATTATGAGGCTTTTGCACGTGATTATGTGTCACAATGTACGTAATGTGTGGCCCCAGGCAACTCTTCTAGTGTGGCCCAGAAACGCCCAAAGGTCGGACACTGCAGTCAGGGCCCCGGGTTCTGCCAGAGCAGAGCCGTGTGCAAAGTTGCCGGGTAGCAGCGATGGCCTGGCAAGCGTCTTCCAGCCCCAAGATGCCAGTTATCTGCTATGTGGATGGTATTCGTTTTTGAGGTGACTAGGGGAGGGCTCTCTTTCCCCCCAAGAAGTGAGCAGGCACAGGGCAGCCCTTGCCAGCTGAGGCCCACACCAACCCCCACCACTCCCCCACTCTCCGAGTGACCACAGAGTGGCAGCAGACCGGGCATGTGGGCCCAGGCGAAGCCCCGGTCTGTGTCTCAGAGAGGGTGGGCGGCCTCCCTCTCTGATTCACTTCCCCTCGGGGGAGTTGGAGAGTGGAGGTTTTCCATGTTCTCTTAGGCTGTTTGATTCCGAGCGACCTCAGGAATGCTCTGTCCCCAGGCTGCAGAGGCCACAGGTGCCCACAGTGTCTATACTCGTCCAGGGGCAGCCTTGCCTCTTTACTCAGCCAGGGGCCAGGACCTGAGCAAACGGCAGGGGACACGGAGTACAAGAGCTGGAACCTTGGGCCTCTCAGGGCCTCTCCTGGAACCTGCCTGCTCACCCAGGGGCTACTGCTCACAGTAGAGGTCAGTTCAGAGGGTGAAGCCCCTGGGGCCAAGGCCCTGCCCCACCCTGGGGTCTCAGCTGCATTCAGCAGTTGCTGTTTATAATGACCCCCAGTTACCGAGCACAGGCTGCTAGCGGGGCGGGCCTGTCTACTTCAGGCCTCAAAACCTGTAACCGATTCTAGCGTCCCGCGAAAACCAGCGCGGGTGTTTGGGTGGGAGGGTTGGCACGACACGTCTCAGTTAGCCTGCCGCCCGCTTGCTTGTGCGAGACATCCGAGCACGCAGCCATGCGGCCCCGCGGCCCTGGGCCCTGTTCACAGCAGGACTGTGGAGACCTGGGGGTGCCCCGTCGGCTCCAGGCCTTTACCGAGCTCCTTTCCCACAGCAGCCTTGGGCCCGGGGCCTTGTCTGCTTCCTGCTTCTGCAGTCACCGAGCGCCCCAGCCTCGGTGCTTTAAAACAACCCAAATGCATTCTTCCCTGTAGGTCAGAAACGTGACTTGGGGCTCACGGGGCTGAAGTCACGGCATCTGCAGGGCTACATTCTTTCTGGAAGCTCTAAGAGTGAATCCATTTCCTGGCCCTTTCAGCCCGGAGGCCCTCCACACCTGGCCCCATCCTTGGGCTCACAGCACCTGCCCCCCTTGTCTTCAGAGCCCCAGTGCAGTGTCTGGCCAAGTGGCCGCCGCCACTGTTCCCTCGTCCACCTGAAAGGACCCCGTGACCACGCCAGGCCCTCCCAGAGAATCCACAGGAATCCCCCTCGCACGGGCCTTAGTCTGTAGACACATCTGCGAAGACCCTGTGCCGTGCAGTGTCACTGGGCATTAAGACATGGACATTTGAAGGGGCTCTGAGTCTGCCAACCACAGACATCTCACACCCAGGCTGGGAGGAGCCCACCGAGGCAGAGCCCTGCCCACCCTCTTCCCTGCCTTATGCTCAGGGCCACCAGTCCACGGCACAGGGAAGGCTGGAGGCGTGGGATGCACTGGCCAGGCCGGGAAGCCCCACCCCACCCCGGGGCACCTCCCACCTCTGCAGTCCCCCCACAGGGGTGCAGCCCACTGCTTCCTTGGTGTCATCTCAGCTCTTCCCAGTGAGCTTTCCTGTGCCTGAGAGGCAGCAGAGGGGCCCGCTTCACAGACGGTGAAGTGAGGCCCCAAAGGGGAAAAGACACCCCCAGCCCCGAAAGTGTGAGCAGCAGTGCGGCCCAGGCCCTAGGTCAGGAGCAGGGGCAGGCTTGAGGCTCGGCAGCCATTCCAGGGCCCCCCAAGCTGAGGCCCAGTGACCACGGGGACTGCTAACCTTGAGCCCCACTTCCTCTGGGCCGTGTGCCGTCCACAGCCTTTGCTTACCACAGCCACCCGAGAGCCGGGGCTGAGGTGATTTCTGGGTGGTTGCCAGGAGCTGCCCTCTGCACCCCCACAGCCAGCACCTGCCCCTCTCCCTGCACCCCTGCACCTGGACCCAGGCTCCCGGTCCCTGACCAGGCACAATGCCACAGTCTGTCCACCTTGCTGGGCCCTGTGCTACCTGGGGCTTGGCCGCAGGAGAGCACTCCGTGGGGAGCTGCTGGGTGATTTCCGGGGAGGCCGGTCAAGGGGCTAGAGCCCTGGAAGGCAGGAAGACCAGGAGCAGTGGGGTAGTTAGGGTGACAATGGCCAACATTTGTGGGAGCACACTGAGCCCCACACTGTCCCCAGCTTCATGTAACCACATCCCCTAGGGGTCCAGGCGATGTCACTTCTCTTGGCACATTCACACTCCTGTTTCTACCCCAGCTCCCAGCTCCTCTGTCCACCCAGGGGCTGCTCCCCCGCCGCCACCACCCCCCGTCCACCACCCTTTTCTGCAGTCTCCATCTCCAGCGTCCCTGGGCCTCTCCAGATCTCACCAACCTGTGTCCCAGGCGCCAGCACCCACCCCTTGCTGCAGACCCACACATTCAGTCACCTCCTGGAAGGCACCCTCCACCTGTCCTTCTGGCCCTTCTCACACAGCCTGACCCAAGCTCCCTGCCTCGGTGGTTCACACTGCCCACCAGACACCATCCTGGACAGTTTCACCTGGCATAGGCCCACCTGGGCCTCCCTGTCAGCCCGGCCCCACTGCCCACCCTCCTCCACCTGTTCCCTGTGTTGTCACAAGCCTGGGACCTCCTAATGGAGCAGAGGCCAAGTCCGCGCCAGACCTGATGGCCCTCGAGACGCAGAGCAGCAGAGCCCCACGGGGAGGCTGGCTGGCCCAGGACACTAAGGAAGGCTTCCTGGAGGAGGTGCTGAGTGTGGGGGACAGGGCCCCACTGCTCGCTCTTCATGCAGGCAGGTGTCTAGCTAGGAGAGAAAGGGTGAGACCCGGAGCCCGATGAGCCTGGTTGTGGAAAGGGGTCAGGAGGTCAGAAGTCTGGGAGGTGGTGACAGTGGGACAACTTTCCAGGCCCCGACTCAGCAGGAGGCCCAGCTGCAGGGAAAAGCTGGATGGACCCTGGGGCCTGGGCAGGCACCCTTTCTTGCACCTCAGCCCCCGGCCCTCAGGCCCGCACCCCCAGCTCTGGGCCCCGTCAGAAGAAGCAGCTGGTCAGATTTGCCCCTGTTGCCCAGAGGTCCCCAGTGCGACTGGTCTCTGGTCAGCTAGGGCCTGAGCTGAGGCCCCGAGCCCTGCCCTGGGTTTGGGCGCATGCGCACGCGCACACAGGCCCACTAGGTGCTGGGTGTTGGTGACTCAGCTCTGCCAACGTGTACAGTGGGGTGGAGGAAAGGTGCCAGCCAGGCAGAGCATATTAGAAGGAAGAAGGGGACAGGGACTGGCCAGCCCCAGATGGGGGCATAGAGGCTTGGAGAGGATGACTTGCCCACAGCCACCTAGACTGGGCAGAACCAAGGCTCCTGGTGCCCAGGCCCTGGCACCTTCAGAGACCAAGCCTGCATGGAGGGAGCCATCCGGCCCTCTCCTGACAAGGCCCAGAGCACTCACTCGTAAGTCCCCCGGCTTCCTCAGAGCTGGGGCTTGCAGCTCTCCCCTGACTCTGGGCCTCGGGGGGACCCGTTCTGACTGCAGGTGGCCCGAAGGCCTGCCCCATTTCGCACAGGAGGAGTTTGAGTGCCATCTTCGGGGGTCCCCAGAAGTGGGAGTTGGGTGAGGACAGGGTGCTGGGGCGGGGGACATGCTCCCTCCACACTCCCCGTGCAGACAGGCCAGTGTGGAGATGCCCTCCCCAAGGCTCTGGGGTTGTTCTGTGAGGTGGGAGCACAGAAGGGGCTGGGGTCCCTGCTGCCCTGTGAGTGGGGGGCCATAGAGAACCCACTGGAAACACAGGCTGAGCCCAGTTGTTGGGTCTAGAGGACTTGCAGTGAACTGGGTGCAGGAGGTGCAGCCGAGACCCCTGGGGCATGGGCGAGAGGCGACAGGATGCCACTGGCAGCCAGAGGCAGGGTCTTGCACTGCGGGGGACGGGGGGCATGGAATGGGGTTACAGGGAGGGGATGCAGCTAGACAGGTGTGTAGGAGTGACATCCAAGGGCCTTGAAGGAGACAGTGCCATCTCCTGGCAGAGGTGGCCCAGCCCAGGGAGGTGAGAGGTTCAGCCCGAGTCACATGGCTCTTCAGAGGCAGGTGTTTGTGACTTCCCTGGGGGAACCCATGCTTGGGTCAGGGGGATGGGTGTGCATAGTCAGTGAACTGGGCATCGGGACACCTGACCTGCCCACCACGTCCCTTGGATGGCCTCTGTAAGTCCCCTCCCCTCTCAGGACTGTAAAGCAGAAGAGCCAACCCTGGTCCTCCTGCCTGGGGGGCCTGTGACAAGGGCCTCCTGGGACAGCACCACCAGGGCAGGTGCCCCACCATCAGAGCCATCTGTGGGGGCATCAAGGAGTCGATCTCAGGGGTGTGCCCAGCTCTCGGGCTTTGTGTAATATGTCACCCGGTCTGTAGCAGGCCCCCTGCAGCCTTCCCTGGACTCAGGTCCCTGAGCCACAGCAGCTGTCACACCTGTCTAGCTGCCCACGTGGGGTAGCCGAGAGTGGACGTGAGCCCCGCACATAGAGGGTGGCCCACCCCCTGAGGCTGGGCTCACTGGATCCCAGGAGCCCCTTCTGGGCCTCTGCCCTCAGCTAAGAGACTGTGTTGGCCAGCCCTCAGCCCCTCCCTGTCCTGCCTTAACGCTTTCCTAGGATCCTTACCCCCCAAGATTTGGTCCACGTGGGCCCCAGAGGCCTTGGGGATGTGACCTCAAAGCCCCTGCCTCCTTACTGCCCCTCCCCACAGCCACCTCTGAATACATTTGCTGCCCCTGCCCCTGCCGTCCTTGACGGTGATGCTGGTTGCCCACTGTGGCCATGGGGGAAAAGCGCCCCCAAGAGCCCAGGGCACCTTTTCTCGCCAGCACAGTCATTGATCCAGCTGCGACCTTCAGAGGAGCCTCTGTAGCAGCAGGCGAAACTGACCAGGCACCTGGACCACCTGCCCGCTGGTGCCATTGGCCAGCTGCCCTTGGAGGCAGTGACCTGCTGCCCGCCCCTCCAGCCCACCCTTGCCCCTCAGGGCTTCATTTAAGAACGGCATTTGTCCCTACAGCAGTTTTGCTGACACGCCTCACACCTCCAAGCCCCGGTTTTCTGATTTGCAGTGTGGGGCTGTGGTCTCTGCCCTGGGGCAGCGTGAGCGAGACCCTGGCCGTGCCAGCTGGCCGTGTTGTGTGGCACCAGCGGGTGCGGGGTCCCAGGCCAATGTTCCCAGCACAGTAAGGGTGCCGTCAGTGTCACCAGTGAGGAAACTGAGGCTCAGAGCAGTGACCTTCCTTCGCTGCGTCTCCCCTCGGGCCTCCTGAGCCAGAACAGGCGTGGCGACAGCCCCCACCATCGCCCCAGGCAGAGGCTGCACTTGAACCCCCCGGTCCACCCTCAGCACCACCCCACTCTGTGGCCAGAGGTGGGACAGGGGGCAGGGGCAGCAGAAGGGCTCGCTGCCGTGTCCCGCTCCCACTCCCAGCTTTATCACAAGGCCTCAGCTGCCTGGGAGGGTGGCCATTCGAGACCCTTCAAACCAGAGGAAGACACCCCGCTAAGGTCTGCTATTCATGCCCCTGTTACAGACCCGGGTCCAGGAGGTTCTGCTCTCTGAGCACCCGTAGGAAACCCCACCCTGAGCGGCCCACAGGAGGGCAGTGCCCCTGACATGGTGACCCCACCTGGTGTCTCCCTGGTCCCACTGACCCAATGTACCTGGCTGCACGCTGCCCTGAGCAAGGCGTGTCGCGTGTTCTGAGCAGAGGGATGCCCTGGGACAGTGTGGCCTGCAGGCCCGTGACCCAGACAGCTGGGCTGGAGTCAGCACAAGGCCCAAGGGGGCCTCAGAGTTGCCTGGCTAAAAAGGCAGAGTGGGGGATCCAGGCCGTGACAGACTCCGGGAGGTCGTGGGCCCAACGGATCTGCGGCCTCGGAGAGCAGTGCTGGGTGCCAAGCAAGGCCTCCCAAGGTCCCCTTCCCCGCTTCCCCGCAGACCCCAGCCTTGGAGCCCCTCCCTTGTCCTGGCTTCCACAACTTCCCTGCCTCTGGCTGCACTGGCCCCCTTCTCCCACAGCCCCCACCCCTCTGTCGCCATCACAGCAACCACCAACATGTCTCCAGGGCCCAGCTCCACTCCCAGGGCGGGTTCACCCTGCACCCTGCCCTAGTGCTGAGCCTCACACGGCGTGAGGAGAGCCACCCCAGATGGCCGGTGGTGGGTGTCTGCCCAGCCGAGGGGGAGAGGTGGTGTGGTTAGGAGCAAGACGCCAGCACCTGTGGACACGTGGGCCCCGCTCCACTCCTTGCTGGGTGGCCAGGGACACCGCTTCCCCTGCCTCACTGGCCAAAGGGACCTCAGGAAGAAGATTGGCATGATTATAGGGCCCCGAGACAGAGCAGGCTGCAGACAGTTCTCGTGGCAGGCCCGGGCACCTGGACAGAGGTCAGTGGGGCTGGCGTGCAGGGACAGGGCAGGGGAGCAGACCAGAACCATTGCATAAGGGCTTTTACCCCGAAGTGACCGGGGCCGTGGAAGGCTCAGGAAGGCTGAGGGACGAGGGTCACAGGTCAGGTGGTCACAGCTGCTCTTGGCCTGGGAGAGCCACTGGCTAACCGCCTTCCCAGCTGCCCTCAGTTCATTCTGGAGGTGGGAGGGCCTAGACAGTTTCCCTGCCCCTTGAAGAGGGGTTTGCTCCTAGGTCCTTCCCCCAGCCTGAGACGCGCCCCCCCCCCGAGCCTGCCCTCCCTGCCTTGCCACCCCGGGCTGGTGGGTAAGAGCTCTCCCGGATCACTGGTGTGGAGGCTGGCACCAGGGCACACACCCTGACCTCCTCGGGCCACTTACTCCCCTTTGCGCCTCTCAGAGCCACCTCTCCAGGTCTGTGCCGAGGGCCCAGTGCCCTGGCCTGATCTGTTCACTCAGTAGCCTGGAGGCTCAAAGTTGTGGCTCCAAATACCAGCCTCTCCCAGTAGCTGTGTGACCTGGGACACAGGGCTTGCTTTGACGCACTCGCCCAGTGCCCACCCCTAGGCGGCCCACAGCTAGCTGGTGCTCTGCTGTCTGTCTTGGAATTCTTCATTTTTGGATAAGGGCCCTCTGTTTTTATTCCTTGTGGGCCCCACAAATTACGTAGCTGACGGGGACAAATGATGCTGGGACGAGTTTCTTAATCTCTCTGAGCTTCAGTTCCTCTGCCTGCAAAAGGGCCTCCTCCGGGCTGCTCGAGGCCCCCCGAAGGTTAGAACGTGCATTGCCGGCTGTGAAGGGCTGTGCCGGGGGAGGCTCGACCCCTCGTTCCTCCAGTGGGAGGGGGCACTTTGAGAAAGAGCCGATAGCTCTCGGGACCAGGAGGCTTCCACAGGGGTTGGAGGGCTGGCAGGGTTGGGAGCAGGTCTGCAGATCCCTGGGGCAGCTCTCTGGGCGGTGGTTGTGCCCTCGTCCCCTTGGCTGCCCCAGAGGGCTGGTGGCTGGACTCCAGCCTCCCTTCCCAGAGGACACCTCGAGCCGGGAGTGACGGCCTCACAGCAGGCCCACAGAACCCTGTCACCAACAGCCTCAGCAGCTTCCGGGACCAGGCCGCCCCCCTTTCCCCCCAGGGACAGGGATGCACCTGCGTTAGTCTCAGCTGACTTCTGCTGCTGCACTTGGGGTGACCCTGTTGTCCAGGGAGAGGATGAGGTGCCTGGTTTCTGACTCTGGAGAAGCGGGGCCCTGAAACCAGGCCCGGGCCATGTTAGGTTTCGGGGAACAGAGCGGCGAGGCTGCTCCTCAAGGCACTCAGAGACGGGGACCAGGGCGGTGTCCCAGGCTGGTTACCACCCAAGGCCAGGGCCCTCCCAGCAGCTCCAGTGGCCTCCACTTGGACGCCACCACGGCCCCTGCAGGTCAGCCTGTCTTGTCACTGTGCACCTCTGTCCCCGACCCCCACCGTAGCCCACGGGACCGGGCAGACTTCACGGTCACCCTTTCTGAGTGTGTCGCACATCTGCCAGCCCCAGGTAATGCTGAGGTGGGCGTGGCCGCCACAACCACCCCTGTGCTGTGGCCTCGAGATGGTGAGGACAGCTGACTTCATACCTCCACTCCCTGCTTCTCCCACCCCCTGCAGGCCACCCAGGAGACTCTGGGGGCCTGGCCCAGAGGCTGCAGTAAGAGACCAGGCTCTGGGTCCCGGGAGGGGAGGGGTGGGGGCCAGCAACTTGTGGCTGCCGGGCTCTGGGGTGGGGCCCGGCTGGAGCTGGTGACGAGGCTGTCAGGTGGGGTCAGTCCAGCAGTTCCCACTGCCTGTGCCTCGGACCGGCCGCGCAGCCCTGGACGGACCCCTGCACCGGTTCCTCACCAGGCACAGAAGCCTCCCGCACAGCCACTCTGAGTGGTGGGGACAAAGGCCTGGAAGGCTGAGCTGTGTGCCCACCATTGTCCAGGGCAGCCGGGAGACTGAATGAGCGCACAGACCAGAGGAGGGGCCTGCACGGGGGTCCCCACTGTGGGTGGCCACTCAGGCTCCACTTCCTCCCGCTGTGGGCCTCCATCCACCCGTGGTCAGCAGGCTCTGGGAGGCTGAGGCTTCAAGTCTCCCCAGGACCTCCCTCTGGAGACAGGAGGGGCCTGGCTTGCAAGCCCCTTGGAGCCCATCTGGCCAGAGTCATGTCTCAGGATCACGTGGTCTGCGCCTCCATGCTGGTATCACGCTCCCTCTCCATCCCCCAGGGGCCTGGGGCTCGTCCTGCTGGCACCAAGTGGGGGCCACCTGGCTGCGCCCCAACCCCTAGCTCTGAGCTCCTTCTGCCCGGCCCCCACCCCCCAGTGCTCCTCGCTCTCCGAGGCCTGAACGTTAACTCCCTGCACCTGGAAAACAGGCTCGTGCTCCACCCCCTCAGGAGAGGGGCTCTCCCACCTGAAAGGCTGCATGGGCCCTTGGGGGTGTATGTGGGCTCCTGACTTGGGGGTGGGGTGGGATTTCCCTCCCGTTGTAACCCCGGGGAGGAAACTAGCGTTTGTTGAGCAACTACTACCGGCCAGGCCCTGGGCCAGGCGTGGCCAAGTTGGGAGTTTGATCCTCACCTCAGCTCCAGGAGTGAAAGCTTATTGTCCTCATCAGCCAGATGTAAGTGCTGAGGTCCGGGCCCAGAGGGGGCCCCACCTGGGCCACTCAGTAAGTGACAGAGCCAGGGCAGTGCCACTGCCCCAGGGGGTGGCCTGGCAGGGAGGTGAGAGGGTGCTTGAGGGCCGTGTGCCCATCAGAACTGGGTTCCGGGCCTGCAGTGACCCGGAACCCAGCCTGGGTGGGTGCCCGCAGGCAGGAGCCTGCTCTCCAAGTCTGGGGACCTGGTGTCTGCAGGGCGCAGAGACACCAGCGGGCAGGGCCTCCCTGCCAAGGGGCTGCACACCCAAAGGCAGGGAGGCGTCCAGAATCTGCCCACCTGCAGTGGTTGGGCTGGGGCTTGTGGAAACTCAGGGAGAGGCAGGCCAGGAGAGGCCAGCCGGGAGCCCCTCCTCTCTGTAGGGGGTCACCGCTGCTCCTGTCGTGGCGGAAACAGTGGCCTCGAGAAGAAGGCTTGGCAGGCCCTGAACTCAGTGCCACCCCCTCCACGGCCACCCTGCAAAACCGCAGATGCGCACTCACGCACACAAAGGGGGATGCCCGGTTTCCTCCTCTCCCTGCTCTGCTCTGCCCTCACAAGTTGAAGTTCAAAGGGAAGGCACCGTGAATTTGGTCTAAGTAGCATCAGGGACTCGGGGCCACTGGGGGCGGCACTCGTGTAGTCATCGCCCGCCACTCGTCCCAGACCCCTCCCAGAGACCCGAGGGCAGCTCACAGGAGTCAAACCCACGGATGGACACGCAGACAGAATAAGCGGCCAGGCTCCCAGGGGAAGCTGAGGCAGGCAGGCAGAGGTTCAGGTCATAAAAGAACAAGGAGCCCATTGGCTCTTCCCTTCCCAGCAGCCAAGAGAAGAGGAAGCCCACGCAGGCATGGTTCCCACGAGATCAAAGCGCGCCAGATGCTCGAAAGGAATCCAGATGGAAAGGCTCAGCGGGTCGGCAGCGGGCTCCTCGGTGTGCGGGCCACCTGCGCCCTGGTGCCCCGGCCCTGCCAGCCCCATCTGCAGGCCTGTGGAGGATCACTGTCACCACACGACAGGTTCCGCGACCTGTTATGCCCCAGCCACTCCAGCCCCTTTGAACTTGCAAAGGAGGAAAAAAACAGCCCTAGACAAGCTTCAAGTGAACAAAAACCAGACACGCTTGGCGGGTCGCTCAGTGAGAACAGATGTGGGCCGAGTCCTCATGGAGGTGATGCATGGCATGCAGCTCCGGAACCTCCCCTGGGGCTCCACGGCCAGGGCACCGCCGTCCGTGCCGGGATGAGCCAGGGAGCGCCCGTCTGGGTTTGGCGCTGGAGCCTGGCCTGGGTGACACCAGTCACCGGAAGTGGTGGGGGCCCTGTCAGCAGCCAGCCTTGCCCAAGCACAGCCCTCTGCCGTTTACAGACGCAGCCTCTGTTCAGCTGCAGCGACCCCACAGAGATGGTGTCACGCTCCCACTTTACAGATGGGGAGTGTGAGGCTCTGAGAAGCCCCACAGCTGCAGGGTATCAGAGCCAGAACTTGAACTCAAGTCTCCTGTCTCAGGAAAGGAGGCGGCTCTTGTCTGAGGAGACTGAGCATCTCACTCTCTTCCTCCCCAGAGACGTGTGCAGTGAACAATGGAGGCTGCGACCGGACGTGCAAGGACACGGCCACTGGGGTGCGATGCAGCTGCCCGGTGGGGTTCATGCTACAGCCCGACGGGAAGACGTGCAAAGGTCAGTGCGGAGCTGCGGGCACATGGCCGCCTCCACTCCTGGAGCCTGGTGGGGGCAGGTGGAGCGGGAGCAGGGCCGGCCGGTGAATCGGGCGTGGGGCCGTGGGGGCTGCAGGGCCAGGAAGCGCCTGCAAGTCTGGGGGGGTGGAGAGGAGGGCGGCTCTGCACCAGGGCTCCCCCACAGGGTGGCCCCCCGGAAACACGGGTTCCACTGCACGCCTCTGCGCTCCTGGGCCACAGAACGGGCTCTCTAGCAAAGAACTGAGCTGCCTGTTGGGTGACAGGTGCCTTCACTGGGGGCCTTCCTGGCCTCGTGATTCCTGGGGCTCTCGGGGGTAGGGTGCGGCCCGTCCCCTCACCCCGCCCACCTCAGCTGTGACAGCATGGCTCAGGGTGGTGCAGGAAGCGAGTGTGAGTCCGTTTGTACTGGGGTCAAGTTGCCTGCTGGTCCCGTTAGGAAAACAAGGACCCTGGGTGTCCATGTCACTGGAGGAGTGGCATGGGGGTGGCTGAGAGCGGAAGAACTGAAGGACCTCTGTTTGCAGTTAGAAACGAGGAAGGGGTGCGTCTGAGCGAGGTCCCTGGCACCTGAAGGAATGCGGCCACTGCGGCAAGCGGCAGAGTGGGCTGCGTCTCCCCTGCCGTCTCCTGCCTCACCCAGAGTTGCCGAGGGCAGGAGGTGGTCCGGGCAGGGGGTGCCCCGCACGGTCAGGTCCCCTCGGGAAAGCAGGAAGCAAGGGGCCTGGGAAGCAAGAGCTGGCTCATGCGCTCTGGAGACCGAGGGGCCGCTGGGCGGCGTGGGGGATGGGGCAGGGGCGGCAGGCGTCGGGGCCCCCAGGCCACGGCCCCTCCAGGACTGAGGCGCAGCCCCTTGGTCTCCCCCGGCCGGCCCTTAACGTGCTGCGGGCCGGCCACCCTCCCGTGGCTGCCTTGCCCAGCAGCAGGTGGGGCTGGAAAGCAGTGGGAGGGCAGTCCTTCGGGGGAAGACATCCCAGGGAACTCGGGGGCTCAAGTCATCTGAGGTGGGCTTTTTTAAGCCTGTAAAAACAGCATGTGACCTCCTCCCTAGCCGTTTTGCTGGCAAGAACCTCGTGATTATTGACAGAAATAACTGTTCCTCCGCCTGTTCATTTGAAAACCAGCCTGGTCCGTAGCCCCCGCTCCAGCCAGGGTGCGTTCCTGGTGGGCAGGCGGGCAGGCAGGCGGTCTCTGAAGCCTCACCACAGGAACTCAATGCTCAGAGGGCAGCCAAGGGCCCCACAGTCCGGCCGTGTCGCAGCGGGCTAGCTGCCTGCCCTTGGACCAGGGATAGGAGGAGAGTAGAATGAGGCCCCTCGGCCCCTCCGAGGCGTGGCGCTGACCCAGGGCCAGAGGGGCAGCACGGCTCCATTCCTGAGGTGAGGCCAGGGCTGCTAGGAGCCCAAGGTCTGGGTTGGAAAGCTGCCCTAGCGGAGCACGGAGGGGTGGCTCTGACTGCTGCCCCGCCCATCGCTGGGTGGCCCAGGGCATCCATCCCCACCGCGCCCCCACCCCGTGTCTGGGGAAGGTGCTGAGGGGAGCTGCCCACGCGGCCCAGGCCCCCACCGTGCTTCCTTAGGCTCCCCTCGAACACGGCCCTTGCCCAGGGCAGCGCCCGCCGGCCCCCTTCCCCGGAGGCAGGACGTGCTCCTCTCACTCTCCCTCCAGGCCGGCTCTCCAGGCCCCTCGGGTGCCGGGGAGACGGGCGGGAGACGCAGTGCCGGTCCCTGGGGCCCTCTGTCAGGCGCAGGAGTGATCACCGAGGCAAGTGTGCGCGGGCTGCCTGGGGCGGGACAGAGAGGCACAGCGCGGCCTGGCCGGGGTGGGCAGGCAGAGGCCGAGGCAGGGCTGAGGCGGGGCCGTGCTCCCAGGGCGCCGGAGTGCCGTGCAGAGGCCCGGGGTCCCGGCCCCACAGGCGGGCAGTGTGCCCAGGCTCGGGGAGCCGAGGCCAGGCCAGGCCAGGTGGTGCAGGCCTGGGGCAGGGGTGGGCCCTTCATCCTCCTAGCCTTGGCCAGGCCCCAGAGGTTTTCATTTCGACCCATCCCCTGGCCACTGCTTGGCCTCTGGGCAGGGTGTGGAAGAGCGGTGAGGCGGCCGCTGCCATCCCCCAGGCTTCAGGTGACAGTGACTTGGCCAGGGTGGCTGTGAAGGTGAGGAAGAACAGTCTGGGTGTTGTCTAAGACATTAGGAATTATGGGTCAGGGGTTTGTCAGGCACTGCGTGATAAGGACACCTAACACCTTCTCGGGGGCCCTGGAAACCGAATCTGACCCCTAGACCCCAGGGTCTGGTGTCTCGAAGCCTCAGGCTCTCTGCCCAAGTCCAGAGTCCGGCTGGAGAGGTGCCATCAGCGTGCCAGGGCTTGGCAGGGGCCAGCCCAGCTGGGGGTCTCGGCAGACCCTCGGCCCTGGCTCTGGGGTTCACCTGTCAGTCGGCCTGCACATCCGGTCCTGGCCAGGACAACCTCAAAGGAGTGACCTTAAAAACAGTGTTTTCTGGAAGCCAAAAGCCATTGTTAGGCAAGACCGACAGCTGGAGGTTAGGTAGCAGAGGTCTCCGCAGGCCCAGAGGACCGCAAGCGCAGGTGGAAGCTGGCTGGGAAAGTGGGGGTCTAGAGAGTGTGCCCCAAGCCCTTGCTCTGTGTCGCGAGTGTGGACCGTGCAGGGGACCAGCCTCAAGGCTGCACCCACTGGGTGCTGGGAGGGCGTCTTGCCAATGGGGCCTTCCACGGAGCCTCTGCTCCCTGAGCTGGAGCGTGGACGGCCTCAGAGACACCAGCCACTCCTCCCAGCACCTTCTAGGACAGGTCGAGAAGCCCACCCACCACCAGACCACGCTTCTCCCTCACCTGCCTTCCGCCCGGCCAGCCCAGCAGTGTGTGCTGCCCACGAGAGCGTGGCCAGCCCCCTCCTGGGCCCTCCCACTGCTTCCACCCGAGAGCCCTCACCCTCAAGCCCCTGGGTTGCCAGGCTGCGCCCCTCCCCCAACCCCCACGCATGCACTGACCCTCGAACACACTGACGTGCACTTGAACGTTCCCCCGGATGACCCTGCCCTCCTCTCTACCACTCCAACTCCTGAGTCTCGTATCTGTTTGCTCATGCCGGCCCTGGGGCTCCAGACAGGTGCCCGATACCCAACTCGTCGTCCTGAGGACAGGTCCTGTGACAAGGAGCAGCTAACTCTCCACAGAGTGTCAGGGGAGGCCTCCAGAGGGGCAGCTGTTCCCAGGGGCAGGCTGCGCTGGGGGCTGCACCCAGTGGGGCGGCCAGAGTCCGGGCTGCCGAGGCAGGAGCCTGGGGCACAGGAAGCAGGCGAGGCAGCCGCGCCGGGCTCAGAGGGAGGGGCCGAGGGCCTCTGGGAAAGGGGCTGGGCCTTTCCTCAGGGCCGTCTCGAGGCCACGGAAGACTCGTGGACAGGTAGAGGACTTCCAGCCACCTGGTGAGGGCTGGGTGGGAGCCCAGTGGAAAGGGAGGGAGTCTTCGGGGACAGGAAGTAGGGGAGAGGACTGCACCCCCGGGTCTGCCCCATCAGGATGAAGGTCGGCGGCCATGAGTGCCCCGCACTCCCTCACTCTGTCCTGGGCCGGAGCTGGGGGACGCTTCCCCACCAGTGACCCCAGGCAGCCCGCCGCACCAGCCCGGGCCTCACCAAACATGCCTCTCGCCGCCTGTCTGGTTGCTATGACAGCTGCCTAGCTGACAGGCCCAGACCGGGAAAGGAGGCATCGGGGTTCCCAGAGGCCTTAGGCATTCCTGAGGAGGCCAGCCTCACGCAGCGCCGTCTGCAGGTGGGGACCCGAGGCTTAGAGGGACGATGCCCTTCCTGGCCCGGGACCACGCGGCTGGCCAGGGCAGAGCAGAGAGGGGCCTTCATCGCCCTGCAGGAGGCTTCTCATGAGGAGTCCCCCAGCTTCTTGTGGTCCCTGGGGGAGGGGGCGATGGAATGCCTGGGCTTCTGCCCTCTGTGGCCTCCCTGTCCACTTTCTCTGGAGGCTGCGCTGGAGAAGGCCCGTCTGGAAATGGGGGCAGCTGGGCCAGAACGTGGCTCCTTCAGGTAGCTGTGACCTCCTCTGTGAAGTGGGAGGTCTGACCCCCGAAGTGGGAGGTGCTGTGAGGATCACCGGAGACCTTGCCGGAAACAGCTTGTTCTAGTCCCCACTCGAGGCAGTGCCCAGCAGGTGATGTGACCGCAGAGGGTCCAGCCGCTCACTGGGCATGGGCTGACCCCCGACAGCTCTGGTCCTGAAATTCGGGCCCTAGGCCAGGTGCAGGGCTCCCAGCACCGAGAAACCCTTGGTTTTAGTCAGTGTTCCGTGCACACACCCAGAGCAGCGATGCTGCGTGCAGGGAGCTCAAGTCCCGGCCGGTGGCAGAGAGCTGGGGGTCAGGCCAGGAGACCTTCAGGGTACAGCCACACTCGTTAAATGCTGAGGAAAGAGACAGGGAGCCAGCAGGCAAGCGTTAAGGCGGGCAACGGGAAGAACCAGACCAAGGGTCAGGCAGGGTCACCCTGTGGCAGTGCCTCCAGCCAGGCAGTCACTCGGAGTCGGGGAACGCAGGCAGAGCACCAGGGCCTCAGGGACGCCACTTCCCTCACACCCTCGGCTCATGGCCGGGAATCAAGGTGGCAGCCATGGGGAGCTACCTGCCCAGACCTCGCTGCCCTCCCGCTGCCTCCCCCAGTGCACCGGTGAAGAGACACAGGGCCTGTCACTGTCCCCATTGTCGTGCTTGACACAGCACGTCAGTTCCCTTCCCTTCTGTGATTGCAACCATCCCGGTGGGGAGGGTTACCTCCCAGCCTGCTGGTCCCCACCACTAGGAGCCAGGACCCCAGCCCTGTGCTCAGTTGGGGAAACTGAGGCCAGCACTGGGAGGTGGGCAGCCAGGAAGTCAGGGAAGGGCGGGCCATTGTCCAGCTCTGCGTCCCAGTCTCCCCGCCCCTCCCACTTGGCTCCCCCAGACATCAACGAGTGCCTGGCCAACAACGGGGGCTGCGACCACTTCTGCCGCAACACCGTGGGCAGCGTCGAGTGCGGCTGCCGGAAGGGCTACAAGCTGCTGACCGACGAGCGGACGTGCCAGGGTGAGCCTTCTCTGTGCCGGGCAGCGGTCCGCCCGGGGACATCCCTGGGCCTCTCGGGCCCCTCTGGCCCAGGTTTGTGCGGGCTCCTGGGGGAGGAGGGGAGTGCGGGTGGGTTGGTCCACCGTGCCGGCTGCACCTGAAGACGCAGGTACAGTTCCGGGTGCTTAGCACGTGCCCCTGTGCACCCTGTCTTCCCTGCCCTGTGCGACTCCAAGGGCCCTCAGAGGTCGTCCAGGCCAATCTGTTCCTTTTACTGAGGCTCAGGGAGAGATCAGCAAGTGTCCCCCGTGCACAGCCAGTGGGAGTCAGAGCTTATCGGCTCTCACTGCCCACCCCTCCACCCCCCCACCGCCTCGTTCAGCAGCTTCGGAGTGGGGATGCTGCTGCCTGGTGGAAGGAACGGCACATTGCAGGCAGGCGCTCTCCAGCGGCCCTTTTACAGGGTCCCAGGAGCCTGCTAGGAGCAGGATTAGTGGGAGCAGAAGTGTGGGCAGAACCAGGAATCAGAGCCCAGGACAAGCCCAGCAGACATCCAGGATTCAGTAAGAGCCCAGAGGATGAGCAGTGAGAGGGGCCAGGGAAGGCGTCCTGGGGAGGAGCCAGGGAGGTCCACCCACCCCAGAGGTGGCACAGTGCGGCTGAGGGAGCCCGGGTACCCGGAGGGGCCCTGTGGGACCAGCTTTGGGAACGAGTATGTAGAGGGCCCAGAGGCCCGTGTTGGGGAGCGGCCGACAGCATCATGGCCACCCTGCTGTCCAGCCGTCTGGTCCCCATGGGGCTCCAGTAGCTGCTGGCTGCACACAGCCCAGCCTGGCTGCAGGACTCGCAGCTTCTGGCTGTTAGTGCTGCTCAGAGCCTGGATGGGGGCAGCTTGAGGCCCTGAGGGGTGAGGGGTGCTCCCCAAAGGAGGGCCAAAGCAGGAGGCAGGTAGGGGTAGGTGGGTGGGGGCGCCAGTCCTGGGGCTCCTCTGTGGGATGTGGGTCCTCTGGGAGCACAGCGCCTGCCCAGGCCCGGACCAGGCCCCGCACGGCCTTTGCTTTCCCACCTGCGTGTCATTCCCTGCACCGCTGGACGGAAACCAGTCCACAGCACAGCTGAGCGGGGGTGTTAAATGGCAGGTGTGCTTAACAGCCCTTCTACTCAAAGTGTTCCTGCCCTGCCCACCTCCAGGCAGACGTGAGGTGGCTCCTGACCCCGAGACCTAGGCAACAGAGACAAAATAGGGAGCCAGGCAGTGGCAGTAACCAATCGACAGGCCCAGGGTCGGGCCTGCACAGATGTGCCCTGCGGGGCTGAGTGACGGGCCATGCCTGCCCTCCTCGCCCTGACACCCCTCCCACACTCTGTCTCCCTGTGGCCCTGCAGACATCGATGAGTGCTCCTTCGAGCGGACCTGTGACCACGTCTGCATCAACTCCCCGGGCAGCTTCCAGTGCCTGTGTCGCCGTGGCTACACACTCTATGGGACCACCCACTGCGGAGGTCTGCAACCTGCCCACCAGGGCCACCTCCCCCCCGAGGCACGCGCCTGGCCGCACGGTCACCCACACTTCACCCTACACCCTGACCCTGACAGGCCTGAGAGACCACACCAAGGCTGGGGACAGGCAGGCAGAGGGTCTCAGCCAAGGGCAGGGCAGGAGGACGGGGGGAGGGGACAGCAAGTCCCATGGGCACTGAGCCTGACCAGGCTGTGGGCATAAGCCTGGAAAGAGCAGCTGCAGGGGCCCAGTCCAGAGGGTGGTGGCCGCCATGCGGAGAATCCCAGAGACAGTCTGTTCCAGGGGGAGAGGGTAACACCGGAGAAGGGCAGGGTAGAACGACAATGGGGCTCCTGCGGGAGAAGAGTTTGGGTCCACACGAGAGTAGGCATGCCAGAGGGAACAGCATGTGCAAAGGCACTGGGGAAGAGAGCACACAGAGGGACCAAGAGGCAGTGGTGTGTGCAGAGCCCCGTGAATATGGTGGGAGTTGCAGACATGGTGGAGACAGGGCTTCACGAGCCCCCAGGGGGCCTTGGGGTTTTATGCCCAGTGAGAAATCGCTGGAGGCTTTAATCAGGGATGTGACAAGTTGACGAAATGAGGTTGCTCTGGCTTCCCTGTATTCAAGAGAGTAGAACCCAGGGCGTCAGTGGGCAGGCAGCTCCAGACATGGGGGCCAGAGCTACTGGAGCCAGGCAGGGTGGGCAGGGAAGGGGGAGGTTCTCGGTGGACTTAGGAGCCACAGACTTGGGACTTGGAGACGTACGGGCGGGGCCATGCAGAGAACGGCCCTGCGGTCCAGGGGTCCCTTCCTCTCCTGTGGCCTGGGAGCAGCCACTCTGTCTGCGGGGCGGCTGTGACGATCCAATGGGCCAGGCAGTGCGGTGACCACACACAGCTGTGGGGGGGCTGGCCCTGGGGTGGGCTGCAGGCTCTGCTGCAGGGACTTCCCAAAACCTGGGTGCTGGCTCCCTGGGCCTGCTGCTCCCCAGTGCAGGTGGCAGGGGCGCTCACAGTCGCACTCCCCTGGGTGAACGAAGTCCAGACCCCCCCACTCCAATGGGCGCTCTTGGTCTTTGGTGGTCAGAGGAAGCCACAGACACGGAGGGGGACAGCTGGGAGGGGCTTGTCCCGAGTCCCAGGGTGACAGGGGGCCCCACGGTCTTGGGCCAGCGCTCACTCCTGTCCCAAAGACCTGATGGGAACTTAAATTCTCTGCCACTTCACTGCCCGCCACCTAGTCCATGTAGGAGGGGTGTGTGTCGGTGTCTGTGGGAGCCCTGTGTGTGCACATGTGCTTGTCTAGTGTGCATGTGTGCATGTGGGTGCATAGTGTGTAGTATGTACATAGCGTGGTGTGCACATTTGTGCGCATGTGTGCCTAGTGCGTGGTGTGAACATATGCATGTGTGGTTGTCTGGTGTGGTATGTGTGCACACATGTGTGTCTAGTGTGTGGTGTGTGGCGTGTGCACATGTGCATGCCTAGTGTGTTGTGTGCACACACGCACATCTGATGTGCGGTGTGTGTGGCTGCATGTGCACATGTGTGTCCATGTGTATTGTGTGTGGCCACACGCCTGAGTGTGATGACAGTACCACGCTGGGATCAGAGACTCAGCCCTCCTGTCCTGAGGGCGTGGCCTGGGATGGCCCGTCCAGCCCCCTCCTGCCCTCACCCCCACTCACCTGCGCTTCCAGACGTGGACGAGTGCAGCATGAACAACGGGAGCTGCGACCAGGGTTGCGTCAACACCAAGGGCAGCTTCGAATGCGTCTGCCCCCCGGGGAGGCGGCTCCACTGGAACCGGAAGGACTGTGTGGGTGAGTGTCCCGGGGCAGCCATCACTAGGACCCGCCCTCCCACCTGGTGCTGGTGTCAGGGGAGGGCAGAGGCTCCTGCAGGTGGGTGAGGGGGGCCAGGCCCACCGCTTCCCGTGGACTTCGGGGTCACCAGGCAGACGCTGTCTGCTGCTGGCAGGTGGCTGGTGGGAATGAGGCTCACGGGGGCTGAGGGGATGCGGTGGCAGAGCTCACTCGGTGCGGCCGGCGCACAGACAGACCTGCGGGAGGCGGGGGTCAGTGCGTGCAGCCAGACTGTGGGTCCGGGAGGCACTGGAAGCTGGGGGGAGGCCTCAGCTCTCCCTTGTCCTGCCATGGAAGCTGAGGAGGGGAGGGCGTTTTGGAGTGCAGCAGCCTCAGAGCCTGGCTGCCAGCCCCTGGGGTCACGTGGTCTCCGCAAACCCACCACCGCCCAGGCTGCAGCCCCACAGCGTCGGGGATGTGGCAGGGCAGGCCTGCTGGAGCGGGGACCACTCATCCCGCGCCAGTGCACTCTGAGTGCCGGACCACCCCCCACATTCACCAGACACATGCTCACCCTCAGGTGCCCNAATGAGGCTCACGGGGGCTGAGGGGATGCGGTGGCAGAGCTCACTCGGTGCGGCCGGCGCACAGACAGACCTGCGGGAGGCGGGGGTCAGTGCGTGCAGCCAGACTGTGGGTCCGGGAGGCACTGGAAGCTGGGGGGGAGGCCTCAGCTCTCCCTTGTCCTGCCATGGAAGCTGAGGAGGGGGGGGCGTTTTGGAGTGCAGCAGCCTCAGAGCCTGGCTGCCAGCCCCTGCGGTCACGTGGTCTCCGCAAACCCACCACCGCCCAGGCTGCAGCCCCACAGCGTCGGGGAGTGTGGCAGGGCACCACTCATCCCGCGCCAGTGCACTCTGAGTGCCGGACCACCCCCCACATTCACCAGACACATCCTCACCCTCAGGTGCCCAGCCTGTTCCAGGGGCTGGGCTGTCCTTGCCTGGGGCGGCTGGAGTGAGCATTTCAGGTGTGGGTCCAACTGCACCTCTCTCTGTGCTGAGCCCTCTGGGGACTCCTCTGCACAGAAGCAAAGCCAGCCATCTGTCACAGGCTGCTGCACCCTGGCCGGGTGGCCTCCTCACCCTGTCCCTCCTTTGACCCCTACCAGCCTCACAGAGCTGTGGTATGGTGGCCCCACCTCAGCACAGCGGGCCCAGGCACTCCTCCCGGCCTGGAGGGCTCCTTGCATGCCACAGGGTTGTCCCCCGGTACAAGCCCAGGGCACGGTCTACCACCTCTGTACCCTTAGAGCCCCTTCCTTCCCACTTTTCCTCCCTCCTGCTGCCCTTGGAACCACCGGGCATGGCAGCTATTCCACAGACACCTGCTGGGCTGGCCCGTCTGCCCTCACGTGGGGCGTGCCCTGCACGGCCCGGCAGGTCTTTGTCCGATCTGTTCGCCGCTGTGCCCCCAGCACCTAGGACAGAGCCTGGCGGTGCAACACCCAGTGAATGTGTGTTGAATGAGTGAAAGTGTCCAGAATGAACTTGATACTGGAAGTCAAAAGGCAGAACTTGCTACCTACTTAGGTAAGAATGGCTATGCCATTCAGACAAAGCCTTGCCGAGCAAAGCAAGGCTTTGCTGGCCCTCTCCATGGTTTGCAGAGGAGCTCATTTGGGGTTGTGTTGGTAACAGGAAGGAGTAGGTGGGGTCCATCCTAGGAGCATGGCCCTTGCAGGGCACCAAGGAAAACCAGGCTCAGAAGCCTGAGCTTGGGTCCTGCTGGGTCTGGCGTCCACCTGATACCAGAGCTCTCGGACCTCAGGCTTTCTCCAGGCTCGGCGCACGGGGGGGCTAGTCTTTATTCTCAGTACCCCCGTTCTGTCTCCCTTCCTCAGTGGGAGTGGCAGGCACGGTCACTGGGGCTTGTCCCAACTTTCAACGCTGAAGCCGCCCCCTCCATGGACAGTCCTGATCGCAGGTCGTGGTCAGGGTGACTGCACCCCGCTGTGGTCTCTAAGTCGCCTGCTGTGCTGGGACTGTGAAAGTGGTGAATGTTCCAGACAGTAGATGCGGAGTGACCGAGACAAACACGCGCTACGGAAGGTGTTCTTTAGAAGCTTCTGGAAGACCCTCTAGAACCACGATCTGAGAGTTCCCACGACTGACCCTGAAAACTGGGCCCCCGCCTCCTACATCTCACCCTTCCAGCTGCTTCCTGCTAACTTAGCCCCGATGCAGACTGTTCGCCTCGCCTCTGCTGGGAACCCAAGTTCAAAGTGAAGTGCTGGCAGCAGCTCAGATGCCCCCTGGCTGGCCCGAGACAGTCCAGGGTCACCCTGTTGCCCAGGACTACCTGAAGGAGGAGGTCAAGTGGTCTCTCGTGCCCCCGATCATGCCGTGGGCTGTGCTGCTCCCGCTGGCGCCCAAGTGAGGGGCGACATTTTGACCACCACTTGGAGTTGTCGGGTTCCTGTGGACAGGATCGACAGCCTCAGCAGGCCGCTTCCCCAGGAACTGTTGATGTCCCCAGAGACAGGCCCTTGTAAGAAGGTGTCATGCTCTGAGGGCTCTGGGGAGTCCTTCCCTGTCACTGTGGCCCTGATGAGCCAGACTTACAGGTGGGCGGGAGCTGGGCCTCCTGGAGCCGCAGCGTGTTGTCTGTGGGTGTCATCGTAACTCGCAGTCAAAATCCTCGCAGGATGGCGGCCCCTCCCCCCGAGGCAGGGCACTTCCCTGCTCTTTTCCTGTCTTGTCTGCAGAGACTTTTGTGATCGGTAAGTTCAGGGGACACACTCGACACCATTTTTCATTGCCGGCTTCCCGAACGATAGCTTGGGAGGGCCACTCAAACAGCCGGGACAGTGGGGCGTTCTGGCCAAGACAGAGGCCTGAGTAGAAATGCTTCATTTCCTCGTGCAACAGAAGAAGGACAATAACCAACTTAAAAACAAAAATCAACCAGAGCTGCCAGAAAACCAAATTGCACAGAAGTCCGAGGACCAAGGCGTTGAAGAAACACCCATCCAGACTGAGGTGGCGGAAGTCAGCCCATCGTTGTAAGTGGAGGGTCTGGAGCAGGAGACACAGTCCCGGCTAAGCACGCCATGCGGTAGGTGCTCTGCCGCTGCAACTGGTTCTGCCATCGAGGCCGATGTTGCAGGCAAGGTCTTGGCCTCCGACCCGACGTCTACTGCTGGGGAGTCCAGCGGGAATGCCAAGACCGCCGGGGATAATGGCCACAGTCTGGGGAGTGCGGTGGGGTTGGTCTTGTTAAGAGATACCAACGAACCATCATTGGTGCCAGCGAGAGAACTTACCTTTTAGAGAAATCCCGAGTGGTGCTCCAGGCAGGACAGGGAAAAACTACCTTACCTTTACCAGCTTTGTGCCTCAGCAAAGTTACCTGGATTCAAGGTGCTGCAATTAGGACGCGAAGCCAGGTGGTCGTCCCGGGGTGGGGGTCGGCAATGCCGGGAGACGGCGCGCACCGGGCAGGCCTGCCCTTGGTGGGAATTCGTGGGCCTCGTCGGAAGGGCGTTTTCTGCATCCTGGCTGCCATTCTTCACGGCCTTGCGTGGGGAGACCCCGCCGTACAGCACCAAAGGCTCAGCATGAGCGAGGTGCAGTGGCGGTGGGTCTGTTCAGATCTGTTGGTTCTTTATGGAAGAAACACATTTAAAGTCTTTGGCAGTCTGCTTCGCACCGTCGCCCCCTCTCCCCACCACCCCACCATCCTGAGGCTCCAGGACAACGGCTGGTTTCTGGGAACCGTCTGTGCCCAGAGGTTCTCTGAAGAACCTAGGATCACGCCCTCGCACGGGTGACTTTACGGTTCTGCAGCATTTCCTCTTCCAAAGTATCAAGGACAATGAGGACAGCAAAGTCTCAGAGTGCTTCATGAGTAGTGCTCCCAGTCAGATGTGCCTGCTTATCACCAAAGCAGCCGGCATGTCCCGAATAAGGAGCACAAAACCCGACACTGTCTGGGCCTCTGTGAATGCTGTTCTTCGACTCGGCGCCGTCGTCTCTGCAGCCACCGAAGCACGCAGAACAGTGTCGGCTCACCCGGGAAGCACATGTGCCGTAGCTGCTGTGTGCTCACCGCCCTCAGAACCCTGCATGCCCACCAGGAGGGACTCGCGCCTCAAGGGGCAGCCCTGGCCTGCATGTGTCAATCTTCACCCTGTACCCAGAGTGCTGTGGGTTATGGACTGGGCCCCCACGCTGGGCAGGCATATGTCTGTGGTGTCGGCCCCTCCCTTGGGAAATCGAGAGCAAGCTCAGGGAGCCCTCGGGCAGCGGGTGTCTCCTGGGAAGCATGCGGGTGCCGCCCTGTTTCTTCACCAGCGTGGACCTGGGTCCCTGCAGTGGCCCACCAGGCTCGTGTCCTCTGCAGGCGTTGTTACGGGTCGCTCCGATTCACCAGGAACAGAGACACTGGACCTCGTATTTACAGGGTGGACATATGTTTTATCCGCGGACAGTGTGTTCATGCTTCTGGATCATTTACTTTCTCTTCTGGATCATTTACTTTCTGAGGCTTCTGGAAAATATGCATCCACAGGTTGCAGATCATCCCAGTGGGCAGTTTCCCGCTCCAGTTTATTTCACCAACAAGGCCCCTGTGGCAGCCGTCCCATCCCCCAGGACCAGAGTGGGACGCCCCCAGAGGCACGCTCGCTTAGGCCAGGCTCGGACCGGTCCTGACAGGTCCCGGACGGCAGGACCCCCAGTCTGTTTGTGCAAGTCTGGGGACTGCCTGAATCCCTGGAGGATAAGTAAACACAGAACTGGGGGAGCTCAGCTTGGGACAGCTTCAGATGCTGCAGGGGTGTGTCCAGAGGCTGCCCCCAGGGGTTTCCTAGCAGCCCCCCGTGATTCCAGTCGGTCACTGCCAAGAAGCCCGTGCTCCTTTTCAGTTGTCCCTTTCCCCAGCTGGGCTTAGACACCTGCTCTGGAGGTCCCTGCCCTCTGGAGTGCCTGGTCTGGGCCTGGCCCTGTGTTGGGAGAAGGGAGCAAGCCGGCTCTCTGAGCCCCGCATCCCCACGCATCCCCTGCACTCCAGGGCCATGTGGCCGTGGCACAGGTGCAGTGGGAGTTCCCAGTGGTCCATGCCCGTGCTGACCCCCAGAGTCTCTGCCTGGGCCCCCGCAAGCCCTCTCTCATGTCTTCCTTCTCCACAGAGACGGGCAAGTGCCTTTCCCGGGCCAGGGCCGCCCCGCAGGCCCAGCTGTCCTGCAGCAAGGCGGGCAGCGTGGAAAGCTGCCTCCTCTCCTGCCTGGCTCCCACCCACTTCGCGCCAGGTACCCTGAGACTGTTTCTGGGATGGGATGGGATGGGATGGGACGGGCTGCTTCCTTCCCTGGGCCCACACCCTGCCCCTGCTGGTCTCCAGGAAGGGCCCCAGCCCTCATCCCTGGGCGGTTCTGGGCAGCTGTCTGGTCCCCCTCCACAAGTGGGCTTGTTCCTGCCCAGCTGCTGGCCTGTAATTGAATAGCAGAAGTGAACTGACAGAAGGGTCAGCCCCTTCCCGCCGAGGTCCCTGGGCCAGGGGGCGGGGGGCAGATGGGAGGGGCGCCCAGGCCCACCTCACCACCGGCCTCTCTGCAGACTCAGAAAACAGCTACAGCCTGAGCTGCGGCGTCCCCAGTCTCCAGGGCAAGACACCGCAGAAACTCAACGGCACCAGCACCAGCACCGGGCCCAGCTGCTCAGGTAGCCCTTGGCCTGTCCACCCAGCACACACTTGGGGGCGGCCTTTGGCTTGGTGTCCAGCTCCACACTGGGGGCCGCGGGAGGGACACAGCCCACAGAAGAGCTTCCTGGGGCTCCGACGCTGAGAGCAAGCCTGGGCCTAGGAGCGAGCAGGCTGTGGGAGGGCCCTCTGACGTGGAGGCTGCAGGCCGAAGCACCAGGGCGGCCCGCAGCACAGAGGTGCTGGGAGTTCGGGGGTCTCCGAGTCTGTGCAGTGAGTGCCGTCTGCTGGGGCCACTGGCTCTTCCTGAGTCAGAGCTGCCCCAAAGGTTCTAGATGCACGTCACTCACCTGCCCCGGCTCCCAAGGGCCAGCGCCCGGGCCACTGCCCCCCAATAGGAGCAGGGTGGTGTCGGCAGCACCTTTTCCCGTCCAGTGTGCCGATTCACCAACGTGGGTGCATCTGTGTGCCCGACACACCCCAGCAGGGCTCTAAAGCCTCTGCAGTTGCAGGTTCCCGAGTCCAGGGGCTGCGGTTCCCCCCGCGGAGAAAGCAGTGGTCTGGTCCACACTGTTTCCACCCCTCCCCTTCCCTGCTTCCCTCTCTCCTCTGACCCCTGTCCTGAAAGCTCAAGCCATGCAAACTGGCTTTGGGGTGGGGGTGGGGAGGCCTTCCTTTCCTCCTCCATGGAAGATTCTGGCTGGATGGCCCCAGGCTGGATCTCAACCCCACCACCCAACCTGCGCCTTTTCTGGCCTTGCAAGGAGAGAGATGAGGCAGCAGAGGGCCCCACTCCAGATGCTGGTGGATGGGCCCCCAGTAGCCCCCCACACTCACGCATGCCCTCTGCAGCTCCCCCCACCGCCGCCACAGAAGAGGCCACCACCTGGGCAACTTTTGCGTTCCCCAGGTGCCCCCACCACCCCCATCAGACAGAAGGCCCGCTTCAAGATCCGAGATGCCAAGTGCCACCTCCGGCCCCGTGGCCGGGAGCCAGCAAAGGAAGCCATGAGGCAGCTGCTGCTGGGTGAGTGGGCCACCTGGTGCCAACCCACACCAGGGGCAGTGGGGGTCTCCCTGCCTGGGAGTGGAGACCCAGCATCCAGCAAGGCTGGTCCCCACAGGTGGAGCCTCTCTGTCCTTGTCCCCGTGGCCACTTGGCTGCAGCAGCCACACCGGGCACTGTAGACAGCAGCAGTGTCCTTGGGGAAGGCAGTCAGCAGTGAGTGGAAAACTCAGGTCCCCCAGCATCCCTGGGACCCTCGTCCCTGCCTCACCTGGAGTTAACAAGCTCCCCAGAGCAAGGGCCCTCTGTCCACATGGCCGGGACCCTGGGGCTCACTCCACAGCTGGTTTCCCGGTGCAGGTGGCCCCGAAGGGTGTCCAGGTGGGGGGAGCAGGCACACCTCCCAGCTCTGCTTTGTGAAGACAGCTGAGCCTCTAGGGCTGCCCCTCAAACCCGGCCACCCTCGAACTCAAGAGGCCTAGCCCTGAGGCTGAGCCGCCCGAGGCAGAGCTGCACCAGGAATATGTAGGCAGTGCCCTCTGTGATGGGCTCAGAGGGCTGGGACAGGGCTGGGTCAGCCGCCGGCCCCTCATGAGACCCAGAGCCCGGCCTGGCCTTGCCCAGTCCCAGCTTCCCCGTCTGCACCGAGGATGAGTGGGACCCCGGCCGACAGCCATCTGTGTGCACGCCCAGGTAGGACACTACCCCCTGCCCTGGGCAGCTTTGCCACAGCCGTCCCTTCCTTGTCCAGAAAACTGCCACGTGACCTTTGTGACCCTCAAGTGCGACTCCTCCAAGAAGAGACGCCGTGGCCAGAAGTCCCCATCCAAGGAGGTGACCCACATTACAGCAGAGTTTGAGGTCGAGACAAAGGCGGAAGAGGCCTCAGGTGGGCAAGGGATTCCCCAGTGGGCGGCTGAGGGCCTCGGTGGGGGATCCGTCAGCGAGCCATGGGCTCCTTCCCCAGCCGTCGCTGCTGGAGGTGGAGGCTGGCCTGGCAAGCGGGCAGAGTCCCTGTCCACGGCCCAGGACGGAGGAGGAGGCCGAGGCCATGTGAGCAGCAGGGCTTGGGACCCACAGGGACAGCCACACGGCCTCGCTGGGGTCGCGGGGCGGGGGGGCTGGTCCCCCCAGCCCTCCAGAGCCATCCAACTGAAGACCTGTCTTCCCAGATTCCAGAGGGGAGCTTGCAATTCACACCAACACCCTCCTCTGGCCATAAGTGCGTGTTGAGTTGTGACTGAGGAACTGAGCCCAGTCAGCAAACGTGTGCTGTGTGTGCCCAGCCCTGCACGCCAGGCAATGCAGGGGCCAAGCCAGGCCCCCCACTGGCTGCTCTCCTGGCCACGGGAGGCAGAAGTGCACAGGGTCTGCTCGGTACTGTGGGCATGCTAGATGAGAGGCACGTGGGAACAAATGGGGCACAGGGCTGAAGTGTCTGCCCTGGAGGAGGGGCCCAGGAAGTCTTCCCAAGAGAGATGCCATGGATTCCAGACTTGAAATCAAAGTTCACCAAATGGAAGAGGTGGCAGGGAACAGCATTCAGGCAGAGGGAATAGACTAGGCAAAGGCACAGAGGTCAGAGAGAGCAAGCTGTGTCCAGCAAGCAGTGAGTGAGGCAGGGTGTCTCAGAGCAGTGCTGGGGATTAGGGCTGGCAGGGCAGGCTGGCACCGTGCTGTGCTGGGAGGGGCCCGGAATCCAAGGCCAGAGTGCTGGGCATTTTCCTGGGAGCAGTGGCAGCCTCGAGGGTGTTTGAGTGACAGGGCGGTGTACTCGTCAGTGAGTCATGCCCTGGGGAGGTGATGACTTGTAGTAGCAGAGGCCTGGCACCCAGATCGGCTGCGTGGCCTTGGGCCGGTCCTACCTCTGGGAGCCTCAGTCTCCTGGTCTGTCAGAGAGATGCTGCCACCTTGCCCTGGGCTGTGGGAGAACGCGCTCCAGGCAGTGGCTGGCCCAGGGGAAGCCTGGGGTGGAGGCATCTCCTGGTGGGGCTTCAGGGGCCTGTGACGGCCTCCCCGCCCCTGCAGACACCTGCGAAGCAGACTGTGTGCGAAAGCGAGCGGAGCAGAGCTTGCAGGCTGCCCTCAGGACTCTGCGGAAGGCCATCGGCCGGCAGCACTTCTCCGTCCAGGTCGCAGGCACTGAGTACGACGTGGTGCAGAGGCCGGCCAAGGCCCTGGAGGCCCAGGGTGCATGTGGCCCAGGCCAGGTGCTCCAGGATGGCAAGTGCGGTGAGTCCCTGCCCACAGCCACTTCCTCTGTCCTTCCTTCCACGAGCGGCCCGGGGAACAGCCCACAAGGCAGACAGACACATCGAGGGGGGGTTGGGACAGAGCCACAGGAGACCTGCCGGAGAGAAGCACTCAGCACTCGTCACGGTGCCTGTCATGTAAAGCGCTCCCCCTGGGGCCAGGCACCAGGCAGGGGTGGAAGGGTCTGCAGGGGACCCTGAGCAGGGCAGCCAGGAGGGAGCATAAGACCAGGGTCCCCATAGACGGCCCCTCCCGGCTCCCACCCCTGGCCCTTCTGGGACGGATTTGGGTCGTTCTATGCCCTTTGAGCCCCAGGGACCAGGGCTGTGCCCTGTCTGATGGGGCAGACCCTGGGCTTGAGGCCCCAGCAGACAGGCCGCCCAGCCACCAGCAGCCTTCCCACCTTGCCTCTGCAGTGGCCTGCGAGCCTGGCACCTACTTCCATGGAGACTCTGGCCAGTGTGCACCGTGCACCCCGGGGACCTACCAGGACGGGGGCGGCCAGCTCAGCTGCACACCGTGCCCCAGCAGCGACGGGCTGGGCCTGGCCGGTGCCCACAACGTATCTGAATGTGGAGGCGAGTGTGGGCCCGGCCTGGAAGGACAGGTGGGGCGGGGGCGGGGCACCCTCTGTCTCCACCTAAGCTCCCAAAGCAAAGACCCCGGAGCCTTAGGACAGTTTGAAAAGCCCCGCTCTCAGAACCTGTCCTGACCTGTGTGCAGAGCAGACCCACATCGGCCATGGCAGTGTACATGCACTGGGCTGCCTGCACCAGGCTCAGGCACGCCCCCTGCAGTTTGGAAAGGACATTACAGTTTACAAACACCTGAACGATTACTGGCCAGCTTGTGGTTATGGTGGAGGCACGGGGTGCCTCACAGTTGACCAAATCTGGTGCATTTTGTGGAGCACACCATCACCATGGAAATGCTTTTTTAAAAAGATTTTGTTGCCCTGTCTGGTGTAGCTCGGTGGATTGAGTGTGGGCCTGTGAAGCAAAGGATCACGGTTCGTTTCCCGGTCAGGGCACATGCCTGGGTTGCGGGCCAGTTCCCAGCAGGGGACACATGAGAGGCAACCATACATTGATACTTCTCTACCTCTCTCCTTCCTTCCCCTCTAAAGATAAATAAATAAAATCTTTTTAAAAAGATTTTGTTTATGTATTTTTAGAGATAAGGGGTGGGAGAAAGAGAGGGAGAGAAGCGTAGATGTGCAAGAGATCCATTGATCAGTTGCCACTCACACACCCCCAACTGGGGACCTGGCCCACAACCCAGGCCTGTGCCCTGACTGGGAATGGAACCAGCGACCTTCCAGTTCGCAGGCTGGCGCTCAGTCCACTGAACCACACTCACCATGGCTGTGGAAACGCTTTGTGGAATGCGACAGGTACCAGGGCAAGAACCTTCTCGACACCGAGAATGGTACAGCTTGCCCTGGAGGTAACCTGGAAAGCCCTCGGTCATGTGCCAAACTCAATTTGGTTTGCAAAGAGCTTTTCCAACTACCGCCCCACTTAAACCTCGTCCCTGAAAGGGGCTTAGGGCCTCTCACCCAGCAGCCTCCCATCCCAGGCCATTGTGGGGGCCATCCAAGGGAATGAGGAAAGCATGCCTGTGCGGGCGGCTGGGTGGGACCCTTAGGGTGGTGCAGAGACCTCCAGCCTTTCCTGGGGACAGGCGAGGTTGGAGCCCAGGCCTGAGTTCCACAGGCTGCCAACTGGCCCCTGGCCCCTGCCCCTCCCGGAGTGCCGTCTCTGTCCCCGGGGACCTCCGAGTGGCCACAGCTGGGAGCAGAGAACCCAGAGCCTGGGCTGAGGGGGCACTAAGCCACCCCTCACTCATGCCAGAACACCCTGAAATAAATGACCTCCCACCACCTCCTAGCTCCCTGTAGGGGCCCCACACTTCCCAGCTCAGCAGCAAGGCCACTCGCTCTTCTTGCTGGTAGGAGAAGCCAGCCAGGCCTGGCCGAGCCACACACTGGGGAGCCTCTGGCAGCTGCCGACTGGGGGCCAGGCCTCGGGTGGCCCAGGCTTCCTCCCAGGTGCCTGTCCCCACCCACCCCCAATGTTGGTGCCTCGGTGCACCCTCCCCAGGGGCAGATGAGGCCTGAGAGGAGGCCCTGGATGGAGGCAGCCCTCCTGTGGCCTGAGTGAGCCGTGACCTCTGTCTTCCAGGCCAGTGCTCTCCAGGTTCCTTCTCAGCTGATGGCTTCCAGCCCTGCCAGGCCTGTCCTGTGGGCACATACCAGCCAGAGCCTGGGCGCACTGGCTGTTTCCTCTGCGGCGGGGGGCTGCTCACCAAGCACGAGGGCGCAGCCTCCTTCCAAGACTGTGAGGCCAAAGGTGAGGACGCCCTCTGACCCCACAGGCCTGGCAGAGCTACACAGGGACCATTTTCTGCCCGCAAACCTCCCAGGTTGGAGGAGGAGCCTTGGGCCATCAGGCAAGAGACTAGGTGGCCAGCACTGAGCCACACACCGGGACAGCACAACAGGGCCCGCTCCCGCCTGCAGTTACTGTGCGGAGCTCTGAGCCCCTGGAGCCACCAGGGGGTGCTGCCAGCACCTCTGGGCACTGCAAGGGCTTCCTGCTGCCTATAGAAGGGAGGTTGTGGCCGGAGGAGGGTGAAGAAGTGCAGGGGCAGCAGGGACAGTGGGCAAGGTCAGAGTCTCACCTTGGGAGAGGCCCTCCCTCCAGAGCTACCGGCTGAAATCCAGCCACTGCTCCCCCAGCGGTCCCCAGCCCTCACCCTCACCCCCACCCCAGGACTCGCCCTCCACTGGCCCACTGACAGCCTGCTCCCCTCCGAGCCCCCCCCAGACGGAGCGTGCGAGCACTCTGCACGCCCGGCACAGGATCAGGGAACAGAGGGTCAGCCTGCCCAGGGACTGGACACGGGTGGTGGGAGGTCAGCAGGCGGCGGGGAAGACCTCGAATGCTGTGCTGGGACCTCGGGGACAAGAGGCCCAGGGAGAGTGCCCCACCCTTCCCCACCGGTGCCCCCCCAGTGCACTGCTCCCCTGGCCACCACTACAACACCACCACCCACCGGTGCGTCCGCTGCCCGGCCGGCACCTACCAGCCCGAGTTCGGCCAGAACCACTGCATTGCCTGCCCAGGCAACACCAGCACGGACTTCGACGGCTCCACCAACGTCACACACTGCAAAAGTAGGTGCCGCCCTTCCCAGCATCTGAGTGCTAGGGCGCTGGGAGGGGCCGGGGGCAGGGATGTCCACCCAGAGGCCTAGGTGTAGGAGTGGAGCTGAGCATGGCCTGGTCTGCAGAGCGCTGACTGTGCCCCCGGCGTGCACCGGTTCCACTGCCCCAAGGCCACCCGCGCCTCTGTGCTAGGCCCTGCTGTGGGAGCCTCTGGCAGGCCAGTCCCTACTGCCCAGCCCAGGCCAGCCCTGGGTACACGGAGCCTAGTCACACACCCCAGGCTCTGGGTCTGGGGAAGGAAAAGCCAGGCTGGGCCCATGAGTCTTGGGGGGCAGCTGCCGAGAGCCAGGCCCTGCAGGTGGAAGGCACGCACGGAGTAGACTGCCAGGTGCATGAAAACCAGAACCCAGGTCACAGGAAGCTGGATGCCAGGTGTGCCCAGTGCGGCTGTGCCAGGAAAAGACCACGCCCCTGCCCGTGTTCATGAGCAACTTACTTTCCCCGAAGAAACGTGGGAAACACCACCAACTGGGGAAACCGGTAACATCTCGGGCCCGCACTGAGCGAGTCATCTGGGCCTAACAAAGAGGGTGGTGTCTTTACTTTAGGTATTTTTGATGCATTTTTCAGAGCCCTGAGGGGCTTGTGTTCTGGCATTTTACCCTTTCCCCGCTCCGCTCCAGCCAGTCAGCCCCTTTCCTGGGCTGCCGGTCATCTTTAATCCTGAAAGGGACTTAGTCCTGGAGGTGAGGCTGTCCCCTCTGCCCGGGGCTGTCCCCAGCTGCCTCTGCAGCCCTCGGGGCAGAAGGGCAGTCACGGTGGTGGAGCTCAGCCGAGACAGTCTTAAACGTCCTAGTGAGTACAAGCAGGGAAACCAAGCAGGAAGGAAGCTTCTAGAAGAAAAAGGTGAAAACAAAATGTGTCCCAGAAACTTCGATATGAGGGCAGGATTTGTAGATGAGTGTGTATGAGAAAATTGTGCACATCCAATATTTATTTTCAACTCTCTGCTTAAAGATAGTGACTTCCTTTGTGAGGCTCAGGCCAGGGACCATTTAAGCTCATAAAAAAGTCCCCTGTGGCCCTTTCCAGGGTACCCAGCTGAGCTAAATCAGAACAGAGTGGGGAGTGGGTCTCTCTTCCCTCCATGTGTTGCCTGCTGACCCCTCATCCTTCCTGCTTCGGGGGAGAACCACCCACCTGGCACCCGCTGGGCACTAGGGCGGTGCTGAGTGAAGGCGTGAACAGATGGGGGCGGAGACAGAGGGGGTGCTGGGGCTCACTCAGGCTCTGACAGCTGCCTGTCCCTGGGGCCCACCGCTCCAGGCAGGAGGCCCAGACACACAGACAGGGATTCGGGCGAGGCAGCCGAGGGCACCCAGGAAGAAGGTGATGCTCACCGGCCCTCGGAGAGCCAATACAAATGGAGACCTGCCCTCCAGCTCGGGGTGGGGGTTGGGGAGGGGACCCCCAGGGAAGACAGGTTCAGGGCCTGGCTAGCCCATGGGGAGGGCGAGGGGGAGGCGGGCCAAGACCAGACAGAGGCCTGCCAGCCTCCAAGGCTGCGGCAGGCCTAGCTGGCCGGCCGCTGACCGCCTAGGCCTGACCAGGCCCACGGGCCACGGCACCCACAGACCAGCACTGTGGCGGCGAGCTTGGCGACTACACAGGCTACATCGAGTCCCCCAACTACCCTGGCGACTACCCAGCCAACGCGGAGTGCGTGTGGCACATCTCCCCGCCTCCCAAGCGCAGGATCCTCGTCGTGGTCCCTGAGATCTTCCTGCCCATCGAGGACGAGTGCGGCGACGTCCTGGTCATGCGCAAGAGCGGTACGTGCCCACCAAGGCAGGGCCTCAGCCATGTGCCCGCCCCTGTACCCTCCGCACAGCTTCTCGGGGCCAGGTGCAAGTCCACCTCCTTCTGGCTCTGAGAGGTGGGTGTTGCAGAGCTGCCTGGAAAGGTCTGGAAAGCTCTGAGTCTGCCAGTCTCTCGTCTCAGCTGTCCTTCCATGCCCTGCCCCACTGCCCAGACCGAGACCCTGGGGGTGACTCCTACTCTACAGGCCTCCTTCTCCCTCTGAAGCTGGGGCAGGGGTGGCAAAGGGCCACTCTGAGCCCGCACAACAAGACACCAGAGTCAGACAGCCCATCGCCCCCCCTCCGTGGGCCCCAGTCTCCCAGCTTTTCGCCCCCACCAGAGGCTCTGGTGGGACTTCAGGTGATGAGCAGGGGTCCTGGTGCCCTTGAGCCTGCTGAGGGACCAGGCTAAATTCCTCACAATGTGTGCTGTCGTGGGGCAGTGGCGCCCAAGGGAGCAAGCTCCTGGTCAGAGGTCGGGGGACACAGGCAGACACAGAACGATGCCTGCCCACCTGGGCCGAGGCTGCCTCTGAGGCTCGGGGACCTGGGCGAGAGTGGAAGGCCTACTTGGTCTTCGTCACTGTGTCCCACTCGGTGTCGCTGGAAACGCGCAGTGTCCTATGAGGACTGAGGCCACAAAGGGCCAGGAGCTGCCCAGGGTCCCGCAGCAGCTCAGAACCCCGCCTGGGACCATGTCCCCACCCCTGCTTGTCTCCAGCCCCCCCAGTCCCAACATTCTCCCCGCCCTCCACTGCTCACATACAGGGCTGAGCTTTAGGGGAACCAGCTTCTCCTGCCTCAGGACCACCCCAGGAAGCCTCCCCAGGGATCTGTACAGTGGTGGGTTGCCCCAGGCCCTCAGATCTGACCGAAAACAGCCCTGTCCTTGAGGAGCAAGTGGCAGGGAAACAGTGACAATCCTATAGAGAGAGGCTGTAATAATAAGTTCACCAGAGCAGAGCAGGAATGTTGCAGGGATGGAGCACTCAGGAAGGCTTCCTGGAGGAGGAAGCGTGGAAATGGGTTCAGAAGGACAAGTAGGAACTGGGGTTGAGGGTAGGGAAGGGCATCTGAGGTAGAGGTAATACATGTAGAGACACCAGGGGGCTGGAGTCTTTGGAGCGAAGGGCCTGTGGGTGCTGGGCGGCTGACTGGATGGGGTGGCGAGCAGCCCGAGGCAGAGGACAGGGGTGGGCCAGGAGCAATGGCGTGTCTTCACCCCCAGCCTCGCCCACATCCATCACCACCTATGAGACCTGCCAGACCTACGAGAGGCCCATCGCCTTCACTTCCCGCTCCCGGAAGCTCTGGATCCAGTTCAAATCCAACGAAGGCAACAGCGGCAAAGGCTTCCAAGTGCCCTACGTCACCTACGACGGTGAGCGTGGCCACACTATGTGCCCAGCCCAGGCCAGCCCTGGGTACACGGAGCCTAGTCACACACCCGCCACCGCCTCAGGGGGCAGCAGTCTTGGGGTGGGAGGCACAGGCATGTAAAGGGCCCAAGGCTCGGATGGGGGAGCAATGTGTGGGGTCTGCAGGCTTCAGCACGAGGCACCACCCCAGCACGGTTTTGAGGATTAAATAGGGGTGTTCCAGCTAGTGAGACCTGGAGAACAGTTTAGGGGGAGGGCCCAGAGGCTCAGAGGCAGAGGAGCCAGTGGCTTGGCTGGCCGGCGTGGGGAGGACAGAGGCCGCGGTGGCGGGGGTGTGCCCGCTGGTCTGCAGCCTCACCTTCCTGCCCCGTGGGTGCAGAGGACTACCAGCAGCTCATAGAGGATATCGTTCGCGACGGGCGGCTCTACGCCTCGGAGAACCACCAGGAGATTTTGAAAGTGAGTGAGCATCTTTGTGGGAAGGGCCCCTGGGATCCGGGGGCCAGGGCCTGTGGGGACCCAGGGCCGTCCCTGCCCCCAGCCCCCTCCCAGAGCAGAGAAGGAGGGTGTGACAGGTGAGGAGAAGGTTCTGGAAGGGGTCTAGCCCAGTACCTGGTGGCTTGTCCCTGGGCAGGCGCCTTACGAGCTGTCAGCCTGACTTTCCAGGTCTGTGAAATGAGGGTAGTTTTTGACAGGGGGGCATCTTAAAATCAGTGGGGTCGAGCACCGCCTTTGGGTGGGCCCCTTCTTCATCCTATTTGTGGCCCCAAAGAACAGAGCCATCTTGTCACACAAGGGTCCAGGGGACTGTGGCCGTCAGGCAGCAGACACTAGGCAGGGCAGGGCCCATGTCCTCACTGCAGCCCAGAGGCCCACCTGGGACTGGCCTGGGCTCCGCCCCGCAGGTGCGTCCCGAGCCTGGAGGTCAGAGCTGCACTCCGCTCTCGGCTTGGACGCAGAGACAGCTCACGGCCAGGGGTGCTCCAGGCCCGCCCACTCCTGCACACAGTAGGCAGTGTGTAAGTGCAGAGGCCGGCCCTGCTGCAGACTGCAGAGCTCAGAGTTCAGCACTGGGCCCAGCGTGTGGGTCCTCGCTCTCACCGCTGCTCATGTGCCTCGCAGCCTGAGCGGAGGGTCCCCGCCCCTCACCCCAGGGACAGCCACCTTCCCAGCCAGAGAGCCAGTTCCCAGGCAGAAGCTAGGGAGCAGGTTCTGGGGGTACAGTTTTACCCTCGGGCCTGGGTTCCAACATGTTTTGTTTCACAGCAGAACACTTACTGAATAAATTGTTACTGGAACCCCAAGAGTTCCAACCAATAGACCATCTTTTTTAGAGAGTTTATTTGAGCCAAACTGACATATGCTGGTGAACAAGATCTCAAATGCCCCCAATAGACTATTTAAAAACCATTAGTCAGTTAAGATTAAAACTTATTTATGGACAGGGAGTCTGTGGGCTCCTCAATCCTGCCAGCCCCTCCCTGCCGGAGGTCCTGGCAGACACCCCGCCCCACCCCCTCCCTGCACCGGAGAGGCAGCTGGGCCCTGGCCGGAGGGACCTCAGCTGGCCTGGCTGTGTCTTTCAGGACAAGAAGCTGATCAAGGCCCTCTTCGACGTGCTGGCGCACCCCCAGAACTACTTCAAGTACACAGCCCAGGAGTCCAAGGAGATGTTCCCGCGGTCCTTCATCAAACTGCTGCGCTCCAAAGTGTCCCGGTTCCTGCGGCCGTACAAATAACGCCGCCGCGCCGCCTGCTCGGGACGCCCACGTCCGGAGGGAAGGGGCGAGGCGGGGCCTGCCCTCCACGCAGCAGCTCAGAGGATGCTCCAAAGGGCTTGAGCATCGCCTTGGGGAGTCAGCGCGGAGGCTGCCCTTCAGGAAGGCCCACCATCGGCAAGGGCGAGGGCGGGACCCCGCCCAGGCAGAGACCCCAGCCCAACCGCCACGCTCACGCCACGCCTCCTGTCGCTGCCCCGCTGCCCCATGGGAGAACACTTGTTAAGGCAGCCTTCCTCCTCCCCTCTGCCTGCTCGGTTCCAGGCCCCCCGAGAGCGCCCTCTCCTGGCAGGACGCTGCACCGCCACGAGGGCGGCTCCTGGCAGGCCTTGGAAGCCGGGCAGATGCCTCTCGGGTGACAGATGTCTCGGGAGGCTGTTGGAGGCCCGATCGGAGATGAGAAGCCCGGCCTTGCAGAGGACGGTGTGTGTGGGCTACTGGAGGGCTTTGATAAGCGGGGTGCAGCTGCTGCCGCCGGGGCGGCCACACCCAGAGCCCCAGCCGCAGGCCAAGAGTGCGTCGCCTTGCAGTCAGGCCCCAAGGACTCTGAGAGGCACCGAAAAGAGCTGCTGGGGAAGAAAATGTGGATTTGTGCTTTCCCTTGATAGAGATCTAATTAAGTATTATATGTATAAATATAAATATATATACTTCTATCTGTGGGTGCTTTAGGGAAAGTCTCTTCAGTAACTGTAAATATTGCAGCTCCGCCTGGTCTCCGGCAGCCAGTGAGCCCCCCAGCTTTTGCCGGCTTCCCCAGATGCTGGCCACCCCTGTTTGTGTGTGGCCAGGAGCCTGCATGCCCGGGGCCAAGGCAGGCCGGCTATGGACACACTTTGTAAGACGAGATCTTCCAGACGGGGCTCCAGGGCTCTGCCGGAGTGCTGATCTCAGACGGGACGTGGTGGAAGGCAGGTTCCCCCGAACCCCTCGCTGGGGGTGCAGGGACACAGTGGTCAGCTTCAGGAGGGACCTGGGTCTGACCTTGAGGCCATGACTTTGGGGCCCATACTGTGCCCTTGTGGCACCAGAAGCAGGGCCGTCCCCACGCGAACACAGGCTGTGTGACCACAGAGGCCTCAAGAGCAGTGGCTCTCTCCTTCCTCGTTCTCGAGCAGGTGGGGGTGGCCCAGGCCCAGGCAGCCGCCCAGCTGGAGTGCCAGCCCCTAGGCAGGCTGCTTCCTGCCCTGCCAGGCTGCCTCCCTCTCTGAGTCTGTCTTTAAAGAAGAAAAGTCTGGAATTCGACCGAGTTGCCTGGAGTCCCACTCCACCAGGAGGCCAGAGTCTGGGACAGAACTGTTGCAGCCCTAACGTGCAGAGGCCGGCCTGCGGAGACTGCGGGCCACCAGGGGCAGGACAGGCATGGGACATGGTCTATAGTTACAGGGTTAACAGGTATTTGGGATTCCAAGGAACATGGACGAATCAGAAAATGAACCCCAGCCCCCAGGCTGTTTCTTCCCCCACCACCCCCTTCCCAGAGCCGAGCCAAGCCAAGCAGCTGGCCGTGAGCCCAGTGTGAGAAGCATATGTGGCCCTGAGAATGGTGACAATAGGCAGGCTGGCGAGGTCTCCCTGCCACCCACAGCCATCACTTGTCTCGGCTAGGGCGAGTTCCCCACCTGACTGCCATCAGCACCTTCTCTGCCCAAACCAGCTCAAGTTGGGAGGGGCAGCACCTAGGAGGCAGGTCAGCGCCAGCCAAGGAGCCCCATGGGGCTTCCCCTGGTCACCACACTGCCCTTCCTCTGGTCACAGTCCTTGAAAGCCAGCCGTAGTTCCCAGAGAGTCCTGTCTTCCTTCGCCGAGCCCTCAGTCCTCCCTGGAGGTCAGACAGGCTCCTCCAGAATGGGCCCCCAGAACAGCTCCAGGGGAGAGGACGGGAGGGTTTTTTCCAGCTGTCCCCCCAAAACAGAGAGGACCAAGAAGACCCGTCACCTCTTTGCCTCTTCCTGCTGTTCCTGCAGGAGGTGTCTGGCACATGTCCTGACATGCCCACTAACCTGCCCGCCCTGTGGGCGGGAGTCCACTCACAGTCCATGGCCACCTCGACACCCTCATAAGGCCCTGCCCCTGCAGTGTCCCCAGCAGGGAAGGGCCGACTTGGACGTGGGGTTCTGCACTCTACGGAATTCTCTGGAGACCCCAAGTCACCCCTTCACAAGGACCAGGCAGCCCTCCCTCCCCAGTAACACACCTCCCACACCATCGGGGGTGCTTGGGGTCTGGCGGCGGGGTCTGGCCTGAATCTCCCATTTTCATGGCCCCACCTTGTGAGCCTGGAGCTGTCCCCAGTCCTCAGGGCCCAGTGGTCCTGGGGCCCCTCTGGGCCACAAGCCCCACTTGTACATGTCTCCATGCTGTGGGAGCCAGTGGCAGCTGGGCTGACATGAGGGGGCCGTCCCCCTGGCTCCAGGTGGAGGTGGAGAGAATTAAAGAACGCAGAAGGACTGAGCCCAGGTAAGGCGGATTACGAGATGAATCCGAGAAAGAGGGAAGCCGAGGACCAAGGTGCAGACAACCCATGCTGCCCGAAGGAGAAGCCAACACAGAGGGGCTGAGCCAGGAGGGGCGCGGCCCACTCCTGACGGACACTGGTCTTGAGCAGCCACAGCTCCGCCCCAGCCAGGGTCCGCCCTTCGCCTGGCACGGACCTCCGGTGGCTAGCCAGCCAGTGAACTCCAAGGAAAGGAGCTAAGGAACAGGCTTCTGGAAGGAAAAGCCCTCCCGCGCAGCCAGGACTGACTGCAGGGGCCAAGGCTGGCTCTGCTCCCAGTGTGGCGTCATGTCGGCCAGCAGGAGACGCTCAGACGAGGGTGCCCTGCACCCCCTGCCAGGGGCCTCGGGCCTGCGAGGAGTGTCCCTGTCTTCCCTACCCTTGCCCCGTCGGCCTCTGGCCCCAATTGAACTAAGTCTGGTTGATTAGCAAATGTTTGCTGAGTGCCTACTGTGTGCTAGGCTCCTAGAAAAGAAGGAAGATTAGAGCCAGGGCTGACAGGATCCTCTGGGAAGCCCCTGTGGCCACAGATGGAGTCGGGGCAGGCCTGGAAGAACCCAGCAGTCTCCTCAGGAAAAGACACCCCCACCCCAGCGGGAACCACCCAGGCCCCTCAGCGGAGATGGAGGGCATGTGCAGACAGACGGAGCAGAGCTGGGGACGCTGATCTGTGTGTCAAGAAGGATGTCGTGGGAGAAGCTGCAGCCACGCTCTGCTGTAAGCGGAGAGAGGTGTGCGGTGTGCACAGGCCACAACCGCCGGCCTGGGAGCCAGCCCCCAGCTCAGGACGGCAGCCTCTGCCGCACGCAGTGCCTGCCGCTGGTGCTTACACTCCAGAAGGGAGCTCCGTTCTCGTTACCCAGGAACCCCAGCTTTTTCTGACCACCCCACTCCATGCCTGGAAGCTGGTCAGCCTGGTAAACTGCATCTTCGTGTCCACCAAAGACCGATGTGGTGGCAGCCCACCCCCTCTGACCAGGGCAACAAAGTAGTGCCCACGCTGTCCAGGGCAAAGGCGGGAGGCCTTGACATTCTGGAGATGGCAAATAGCTCCAGTTCTCCCACAGCTGCCTCTGCAGCCCCCACAGACTGCTGGCCCCTCCGGGAGTAAGCCTACGCCCTAGGCACCTACTGTGTGCCCAACACAGGGCCACACAAGCTGGAGTCAGCCTTACCCAGCCTGCCTTGCTTCTTGGAGAGGGCATCAGCAAGAGCTACCACCCCACACCCATGGCACAGACAACACGGCCATGGCCCCAGGTTCCCTCTTGGGGCCCTGCACAGCACAGGTGGCCCCCAAAGAGTGGGACCCTCTGTTCCCTTGAAGGCTCCCCAGAGCCTAAACGCGCTCTACGGAATTCTCTGGAGACCCCAAGTCTTGGCAGGAAGGGCCAGAGGTCCCCCCACACCCTTTCCTGGCTGGCTCTGGGCTGAACCCCTTACCATCTGCACACACGAGGCCCCTGCCCCTGCAAGGTGGGTGGGCCAAACCTGAGCTTCAGGAGTGGAGATGGAGACTCCGGGCGAGCAAGGGGCCTGCCCGAGGCGAACAGTGTCATGGAACTGAGAGCACAAAGCAAGTCCGCCTGGCCCAAAAGAACGAAACCTCTCTCTCACTGAAATGTGGACACTGCTCATTACAGGTCGGTCGGCCCTGGCGGTCGTGTCTGGGGCGGGGACATGCAGGGCAGAGAGGACAGAGGGAGGAGGGGTGTGAGTAGGGACTTACTGCCAATGCCTCCCTGAGAAAGATGGGCCTCTCCCTTCTCCCTGGGGGGGCGGTCACTGCCACTGCAACCTGAGCTCCAGCGGTGAGCCCCTGCTGCACCCTGGCCCAGTGCCCCTTCCTCTGACTTCCCTCACACAGGCCCCAGTGCATGCTCAGTACAGAGTTGAGGTCCCTTGGCCGACAGCGTGGAGAAAAGCAGGCGTCAGGGAAAGCTGGCTGATGCCAGGTATTTTGGTGTTCAGTCCAGAGGCCACACAGAGCTCCGGGGAGACTTCTTACTCCGCTGAAGTCAGAACCTCGAGCAGCCTGAGCAGAGGCGGCCCCCACTGCTCTGGGCAGGGGACCTGCCGCCGTGCGGTGGGTGCCGGGGAGCAGAGCCCCGGTGCTCGCAGCCTTCTCCCGGGCTCCGGTGGAGGCTGCCGGGCTGCTGTCCTGGCGCATTGGCAGTCACTGCCTACAGAGTGACAGATGCCAGTGTGACTGCATTTTTCTTTTAGTTGCCTTGAATATTCGAAGTTTTGTTTTCTCCATGATGTTCATTCCTATGCATGTAATGAAACATTGTGAAAAATCACTCCAATAATAAACAGAAGATGAACTTCAGGATTGCTCCTTTCTCTCATTCATCAGAGGTCATGAAAGGTGGGGCACAGAGATGAAAGGTAACCGAAATCAGGAAAGAAAAAAATTGGAGCGCCGAGCCCGGCGGGCGCGGTACACCGGCCGGGCTGCGAGCGGAGCTCATCCTCCCTCCCAAGCCGGATAGAGCGGGCGGAGCGGGGCCGAGCGTGGCGCACCAGGGCCGCCGGTGGGATGCGGCCGCCTTCCCCGCCGGCGAGTAGAGAGGGCGGGTCTCCGGCCTCGGAGCGCGACGGTGGAGGGGACAGAGGCGGCAGCCATGGCGACCCCCGGCAACCTGGGGTCCTCGTGCTGGCGAGCAAGACCAAGACTAAGAAGAAGCACTTCGTAACTCAGAAAGTGAAGCTCTTTCGGGCCAGCGATCCGCTGCTCAGCGTCCTGATGTGGGGGGTAAACCACTCGATGGCGTTCTGCTGTAAATAAACTGAGCACATGCCAAAGGGGCCATTTGGGGTGTGAGCCCAAATGAAGGTGCTGGCATTGATGTGAGCTGCATTTCTTACCTAAGGACATGCTTTCTGCATTGCTGACTCCAAGAAGATTCATACACTGTAGGGAGTGAACTCCATTTTTTAGCAGGTAACAGAAGAACCTGACTTGGGGACTTACGCCATCTCTCTCTAGAAGGTCATAGGCAAGGCCTGGGTATTTCTCAGAAGCATTCCACAATAATAGTTGAAGCTCCAAGATTCTGCTATTGAGCAGAGAATCAGTGGAACATATCAAGTGACTGCCCTTATAATAGAACAAGCTAAACACAGCTTCTGAAATGTTTACTTATAAACATACCCTAGCCTATACTGTTCCTCCAATAATCTGTTGTAGATTTCAGACTATTTTCTGTTGTTTAAGACACTGACAGGTTTGTGATGCGTGGTTGAGGCTGGCAATGACAAGGAGTTTAGAGTCTTGACTCTTGTTCTAAGATCTTTCAGCAGCACTTTCTATTTATTCAGTGAGTTAGGAATGTTACTAAGAAAGCACATTCTCGAGAAGTTACAGTTGTGCTGCTTTGAAGTGAGTTCTTGAAAGTCCCTCAGCAAAGCTGTGTGGGTCACGCATTTGCTGAGAGCAGGATTTCCCTTTCAGGTGCTCGCAACTGATAACCTAGGAAACCTAGGAAATGACATCCAAATGCAGCAATAATGGACAAGCCACTTCATCCAGTTGAACAGCTTTAAATATCAAAGTATATTTTGCACAAATGGTGATGTAAAGACTTACATTTTGTGATGGAAATTAAGGAGTAAAATTTTTAAAACTCAATAACCAGAAAGTTCTATAAGTACTTCTGCAGGGAAAAAAATATATATATAATTCTTTTATGATGATGTGTGCACAAAGAAATACACTGAGATGGAAATTAGTAATCCTGAAAGAAAGAAGGAGAGGAGGAAAACAAAGCCAGAGCTTCCTCATACACAGATGTGAATGAAAAAATGATGGTAGTAGAAATATACTTCAAGTTTTTGAACTGTAAGCTCCTGGGAGACAGTGCAAGTCCTCAGAAGGGCTCAAGTGTTTGAAAAGAGTAATAAGTAAATGCTGGCCTTATTCAGTGGTGTACTTGGAGTAATCTCTTTTTTGAAATGAAAGTGTTGCTAAAGAAAAGCTTGAGCAGTCAGTGAAGAAACTGCAGAATGTTGTAGCGACAACACCATCCTGTGCAGTGGTTCTACTTTGTTACGTTGCTCTAGTTTGGTTTCAAGGTTTCCAGTGCTCTACCTTTTGTATTGTTTACGTTTCCACACTGAAGATAAGCATGCCTTTGGTGCTCTTCACAGAGAGGTGCATTATCTGTTTCCTCTAAGGGAGTAGAGACACAGCAGACCAAGTTGTTAAAATCTTTTAGAGGTAGGGGCGTTTGATAACTGAGTGCTGCTGGGTCTGCTCAGTGTACCATACAGTACTGTGAAAGGAGGATTGCTGGGTGAGGCAGCCTGGAGGGAAGGAGGGAAGGAGGGTCTGGGGCTCAAGGCTGGGCCTGGCTTCAGTAGCCCCTGAAGGGTTCCAGCAAGCCCAGCTTTGTGAAACCTCTTCAAAGAATAATAACCCACCAAGAAAGAAGAAAAAGAGGGGTTAGTGTCTTTTTAAAGTTATAGACAGAAAAATGTATCTAAGTGATTCCTTTCTTGCATTTAATTCTCAATTACAGTGTATTATTTTGAGATATGTGATAAATTATTACAAACCAAGGTCTTTTGTTCTTGGTTCTAGGTATGTGGAGAACTTCATGGGAGTAGGAATGCCTCCACTTTTGTGAGTAAAATGTGTCGTTTTCAGAGACTGTATATTCCCCACCACTTGCCATCACTACTACTCAGGAAATATTTCTATAAGGTGGTTCTTCACTTTCTGCTGGATATGTGGGAGGCTCTGTACAGGTTTCTTGGACAATATCCTTCATTTTAAGTCTGTCTAGAAACCAGTTCTCTACTGATACTATATTTTAATGATTTTGTGTTATCAGTTTCAAATGTTTTCATTCTAATTGCTTATATTAATGTATTCAGAAAGTTTTCTTTTAAAAATTTGTTTAAAATTGTTTTCATTTTGGTGAACCCTTTACTCATCTTTAATAAAATGTAAACTGTATTCACTTACAAATTTAAAATAAAAGAAAAAAGAAAGAAATTTTGTCAGAAATGCCCTGGCTGCACCCTAGCTCAGTGGGATGCGGGCCAGGTCCCTGGTTGGGGGCTTTGTGAGAGGCAACCTGTTCTTCTCACACACTGGTGTTTCTCCCCCTCCCTTCCCCTCTCTCTAAAAACATGTAAGTAGCCCTGGCTGGCCTGGCTCAGTGGATTGAGTGCCGGCCTGTGAACCACAGGGTGTCCGGTTTGATCCCCAGTCAGGGCATGTATCTGGGTTGTAGGCCAGGTTCCCAGGGGGGTGCACCTGAGAGGCAACCACACATGATGTTTCTCTCCCTCTCTTTCTCCTTCCTTTCCCCTCTCTCTAAAAACAAGTGAAATAAAATCTTTTAAAAAAATCACAGTTGTCAAAATTTTACAAGTTTTTTTTTTAGATTTTATTTATTTATTTTTAGAGAGAGGGGAAGGGAGGGAGGAAGAGGGAGAGCAACATCAATGTGTGGTTGCCTCTCACACGCCCCCGGGGACCTGGCCTGCAACCCAGGCACGTGCTCTGGCTGGGAATCCAATTGGCAACCCTTTGATTCACAGGCTGGAGATCAATCCACTGAGCCACACCAGCCAGGACTACAAGTAATTTTTTTCATAGAGTAATTGAACTACAACACTTTTGTCACAAATCAATGTTAGATACAATTCAAAACAAAACAAAAACAACCTTTCCCACGGCAGTAACGTGTTTTTCCCTGCGCCCCTCCCCATCTGGAGTTTGGAAGTTTGAACCTTTACAGACCGATTTCAGTGTCCTAACCACACTGCACAAGCCCTCTAAACTGACACATTTTGTTCAAATTCAGTTTAAAACTTTTAATCGAAATAGTCAGCAACTGAGGCGCCAAATACAAGAAACAAACAAACCACTCCAGCCTTTGCGCCTCTTAGCAAAATACAACTGCTGGAAAGTTGCGCCTGGGAAGCCAACGAACCCGTGGCTGTGGACATGCGGACGCGTGCGGGATGAAGAAACGTGACCGCCACGGTTCTTTCCGCTGGTCTCATCCAGGAGACAGCAGACAGATTAACAAGAGGAAATAACCAATTTTAATACGTCCGCACACAGGGGAAGGTAAACTGCCTTGGGGCTCCGGGAGGCCACCGCAGGGCCCCAGCAGAGCAGACGCTTGGAGATCCCACGCCGGCCCCGCCCTGGAGACAGAGCACAGGAGCCTCTCCCGAGGGCGCAGGGTCTCGAGCGAGTAAGTCTGTGGCCGAGTCACATCTCGGGGTGGCTCTCTCGGAACCACACAGAAGCAATAGAAGAACCTGAAAAATTCTGAATTCGGTAATTACACCTTGAACTATCTTTGCAATGCCGCAACTTGTACGAGAAACCCCTAGGTTTTAACTGCATACAATTACACTCCGAATCCCAAAGTAAGGAAAGTGAAGCGGCCCACTACTTGGCAGGACCGCGGGGCCCCGCTGCCGCCTCCGGGAGCCTGCGAGCGCTTCGTTCGGCGCGGCAGTCACCCACACCACTGCCTAGGGGCCTCCGCCGCCCATTCCCGGGCAGCCCGTGGAGTCTCTTCCGGCTTCCACAGCCGTAAAGCACGGCTCCCGGCATCCTGTGGGGCAGGCGCGGCGGGGGGGCGCCCCCCACCAGCCACGCGTGCGCACACGCCGGTAGCGCCGAGCCGGGAGCGGGGGCGCATGCTCGCGCCAACACGCACGCGCGCTCGCGCACGCGCCCCGCTGTCGGCCGGGCTCAGGAGGTCCCCAGTTCCGCCCCTCGAGCCTCGCGCCCCGGCGTCTTGCTGCGTGGATCGGCAGTGGGCGGGGTCGCGGGGAGCTCAGGAGGAGGGTGGGGCGGCGACGGCGCGGGCGGGCGGAGTCGGGAGGTCTGCGCCCTCGTGCTGTGGCGGCGCTGGACTTGGCGCTGGCGGAGGTGCCATGGAGGCGGACGCGGCGCCGACCTCGGAGCGGGGCCCGGGCCCCGAGGAGGGCGCGCGGGCCCTGGCCGAGTTCGTGGCGCTGCACGGTCCAGCGCTGCGCGCGTCGGGGGTCCCGGAGCGGTACTGGGGCCGCCTCCTGCACAAGCTGGAGCACGAGGTGCGGGCCGGGGCGACGCGGGGAGGTCGAGGCGCCTGGCTGGGAGCACTGGGGTTCAGAGCAGGCCCTGGGCGCGCCGGAGAAGGACGGCTCTGGACCCTTCTACTCGGAAGGGTGTGGTCCGCTGGCTGGCCCCTGGACGAGAATCGCTGGGGTTTGCGGGTTTGAAAGCCCGGCTGGGTCCGCTTGGGGAAGGCAGGAGGGCCTCCTGGAGGACACGTGCCACGCGAGAGTGCGTTGCAGGACTGGCAGCCTGTCCCCACCTGGGCAGGCTTCGGTGAGACGCTCAGGAATACGTCCTTCTCAGGGAGTTGGGGATGGTGTGGATGGAGGAGGCCAGAGAAACAGGCAAGGGTATGATGAAGAAGAGCCACGAATGCCGTGATGACCAACTTACACTTTGCCTCCTCGGCAGTTTGGGAACCTCCTAAAGGTGGGGCTGAAGAGTGGCCGCCAGGGCCCTGGACCTGTGGCTCCGGTCCTGCCAGCATCTGGGACTGGACCGGGGCTTAGGTGGAACCTGGAACCGAAACGAACTTTGGCTCCAGTCTGTGTGCCAAGCTCAGAGCTGATTTCTCCACCTCGAAGCCTCACAGTGCTCCCTCCCCATTGCACAGTTGAGAAAACTGAGTCTCGGGAAGAGAAAGCAAACCCCGAGGCCTGGCAGCCTTCAGATCTGGACGCTTCCAGCCACTGCCTCCCTCTGGGAGAAGAGGAGCCCTGTGAATTTGTGTGGCTTTAACTGTTTGGGTCATAAAACTCCCTCACGTCCCCTCGCTTGACTTGAGCCTGACTCACCCTCCTTTTGAAAGTTAAAGGAAACCAGTCTGGGAGACAGAGCATGAAAATAAGGAAAAGTGAGAAGGTCTTAGCTGTTTGTAGGTGTCTCCCGTTTTGTGGGGCAGCTCCATGCTGCTCACCAGCTGCTTTAGCCCGGACCTTCACAGGGGCTCCCGTGGGTCCTGGATGGGGGGGGGGGGGCCTGGTTCGGGGCACTTGGCTCAGAAGCTACCCGGTGGGTGCTTCTTTGCTGGAGCCAGGCTGCCTGCTGGGCCCCATCCAGACAGCCCTGCATGGGATGAGGAGGGACTCCAGAGCCAGGAAAAGGGTGTCCCCTGAGCCTGGACAAGCCCCTTCCTCTCAACCAGTTTCTCCATCTGAAAGTTGGGAGTTGGTCCAGGTACTTTCCTGCTCAAAATGGTAGTTTCAATGTCGGGGGCAGGCAGTACATACCCTGTCTTTTACAACAGTGAATTTCCTTCCCTCCTCTTCCCACCTCCCCCCAGTGACTTACTCTGCCCACATTTCCTGAGCCCTGGTCCCAGGCCTGTGCTGGGTGTGAGGGGACCCCAGCTGCTTGTTAGTGGAGATATAGGTCCCCTCCCATGCTGGGCGAAGAGCACCTTGTGGCAGCACCCAGCTCCAGCCCTGCCAGCTGCAAACCCTCACTTGGGCAAGTCACTCATCTCGCTGAGTCTCTAGAAAGCGAGACTGTCTTTGCAGGGAGGAAACAGGGAGGCGTGAGATAAGTTTTAGCAGGTGCCCAGCACATAGTGGGCAGTCCCCAGACCAGTGCCCCTCTGGTCCATCTGCCCTTGCTCTGCAGCCGGTGTTTTTCCATGGCCCTCCCTGGCCACTCTGAGTTACAGGCAGAGAGCTGAGTCACCACTCTGTCTGACCCACCCTGCAGTAGTTCTAAGGAAACCTGCCACTATGGACCCAGGTGCCGGGGAGGGTGCACACCAGCAGCCTGGGCACCTGTCCGCGGCGTGGGGCCCCTTTGGTCCTGTGGCAAGGCAGATAAGGGTGCTGCTCTCCTCACCCTGGGAAAGACGGGAAGAGTTCCAATGTTGGTTTCAGCTCCTCTCCTGCCTGTGCACCAGGAAGGGGTCGTGGTCTCCCCTCCACAGCTGGAGAGAAGCCCTCTACCCCCCAGGCTTAAAGCTGCACGCCCCCAGCTCCCTCCCTCCTGTCAGGTTTGGGGGTGAGGGCTGGGGCTTTGGGGCTCAGGTTTGAAGCCCAGGGTGTGAACGCCAGCCCTGTGAGCTGCTTTTCTCGTCTCTGTACTGGAGGTACCACCGTGGCCTCCCCCGGCTCTGCGGGATTAGAGGAGAACCCAGAAAGTGCCCAAGTATTTGCAGGGCTTGGGTTCTTCCTGCTCTTTATGTTAATCATTAATCCTCCCAACTACCTCTGAGGTGGTCCTAATATGCTGGCTGTATGCATGGGGAAACTGAGGCACAGTGTGGTTTGGTGATTCATTCAAGGTCACGGAGCCTGGCTCCAGAGCACACGAAGAAGCTCTCAGGTCCTCACCAGCTGCGCGGGGCTGGCAGTTGTCCTGTCCCAGGGAAAGTGAAGCACCAAGGCCCTTCCTGTCCCATGCTGACTGGGGACCTCAGGAGACTGGCCCCAATCCCCCAGGTCACACTTCCTATAGGCCTGGGCTGCTGCCTGGCTGGGCTGGCGCTGGGTCACCTCCCTCCCTCTGGGTTGCTTCAGCTGCCCTGGTGTCGGATTGGTTCCTCAGGAGAGCAAAATTGGGGTGAGGTCCCTGGCCACCAAGATAACTGACTTCCGTTTACTTCCAATGTGACCAGAGCCACCCTGTCTGCCTCCTAGGCCTTGTTTTCCCTGTAAAGCAAGGAGGCAGAGTAGACGTAATTCAGACACGTTAGTAGGCCCCCTTCTTGGCATGGGTCCTAAGGGGGCAGGTTGGGTCCCGGTTCTGACTGCTCTCTAGGGGTCTCAGTTTCCCCAGCTGTGAAATGGAAGGGTGGGCAGTAAATAGGTCCTGCCTCTCCTGAGGGGTTTCGTTTGACCTGGAGGCCAGAAGTGGAAGTCCAGGCTATGGGCAGGGTTCAGGGTTGGGGTACCCTGCCGATACCCCCTGCTGTGGCCCACAGGTTTTCGATGCAGGAGACATGTTTGGGATCATGCAAGTGGAAGAAGTGGAGGAGGAGGAGAGTGAGGAGGAGGCTGCCCCAGAAGACCACAGGAAGAAGCCCAACCCGGGCAGCGAGCGCTGCTACAAGGTCATCGTGACCAATGAGCATGGGCTGCAGGCGGCCAACCCCAACAGGTAGGGGCCGGGCAAGGCTCTCGGGGCCAGAGGCCACCCCACTGCAGGGAAGCAGCGAGGGCCTACACTCGGCGCCCTGGAGACGAGCGCTTGCTTGTGGCCACCGTGTTTCCACCTGGGCTTCGGGTTGTGTCGGTCCTGATACTGGTAACGCTCTTGTGTCGCTTGTGTTTCGCACGGTCCTGACAGCAGCCTCCCCCCATCCCACTTGTCACACGACAGGTGGTGAGTTCTGATTTTGCTGATGAGGAAATGGGAAGGACTGGCCTGAGGTCACACACGGTTGAGTCTGGGTATCGAACCCACGGCAGGTTTTCTCGAGTACCAGGGCTTTCCCCCGGACTTGTTTCCAGGATGTGAGGAGGGTGAGGGGGCTCTGGGTGAGTCCTCAGGGGAGGACACCGAGGCCCAGGGCTGGGCCTTGTCCAGGGCCGCAGGGCAGAGCTGAGACAGGGCCCTGGGCCTTCTGCCTCCTGAGGGCCCAGGGGAGCCATCAACCCGGACAGGCCTGGAGGTGCTCCTGCCCAACTTTGTTGAAAACCCAAGGAAGACACTCACGGTTCTCTTGAGAGTCATCGAGCCCCTGTGTCCGGGGTTCTTCCAGGAAGGGGCTGGCTTCCTTCCCCAGCCTGCAAGGCAGTGGGCGTGGCCACACAGGTAATTACGCAGCTGAGAGCACCTCCACCCACCTGCGCTCTCGCACAGACACTTGTAGATTCTTCCTGAGCAGTGCCCGCTTGGAGGGGCTGGCTCTGCACTGTGTCACATGGGTGTCGACTCTGCAGGCGGGCGGGAATACATCTTCGTCTGTTTCAGGATCTACAAACAGAAAATGACACAGTCATCCCTCATTGTCTGTGAGGGGTGGGTTCCCGGACCCCCTCGGGCACCCAGATCCGCAGGTGCTCCTGCCGCTCTTGTGAAAGGGCGTGGTGCCGGCGGGCAAAGTGGGTTTACAGTTGTGAGCAAGCAGAGCAGTGTATCCTTCTGCCATTTATTAATCACGTTACTTCCCATGCAAACAACTGTGAGTCTGCCTTTGCCCCGCCCTGTGCTGGCATGGAACCTGTCTGGCCGTGTCCTTCGGTCACCTCAGGTTATTTATGATAACTACACTACAATGCAACTGCTGTGTGAACAGTTGTTACGCTGTACATAGGAAACAGTGACGCAGAAAGGCCTGCATGTCAGTAACTGTGTAGCATTTTGAAAATAGTTTTGGTCTAAAGTTGGTCCAAACCTGTGGATACAGAGGGCCAACTACGTAGCACAATAAAACAAATACTGCCGAGCTTGCCACCCAGCCTGAGACCTGGGACATTTGCGGTTCCTTTCATCGAAGTGCAGGAACAGCAGTGAGGCCATTTTGTCCACCTGTCTGGGCAGCTGTGTCCTCGTCCTCCGCCTCAGCCCACTGCGTAGGGCGGGAGTGTGCGGCTCCCACCCTGGGCTCCTCCAGAGAAACCAGGAGTACGGGCTCCAGGTGCCGAAAGTGTGGAGACTGAGGTCTCTCTGGAAAAAAGGCCTCAGAGCTTCCCAGGAAGCTTCCAGAAGTCCCGGGTGTGTGTGAATGAGCTTCACATGACCGCTTTCACACACATGCCTGCTGCTGGCCTCTGTGCGTGGGCAGCTTCCACTTTGGCTGAGCTCCTGCCGTAGGCCAGGCTGCAGGCGGTGAGGCAGCAGGCGTGGGTGGGGGTCTGGTGGAGGCCATTTGCTGCTGGGTGGTTGCTGTGGTGGTTGCTGTGGTTGCTGTGGTTGCTGTGGGCGGAGCTTATGGGGACTCAGCGTCTGGTCAGCACGTGGTGCTTTCTGTCTCGTTTGATGCTGCATCAGCCAGGTGGCAGGATGGGGACCCCACTGCCCTGTTTTAGAGACTGGAAGGGGGAGAGGAACGTGTCCGTGGCCCCCAGTGATAGGTTGGCAAAGCCCAGATCCACTGGTGCCGGGGAGACTAAGTCTCAGGTTGGGTGCCCGTCCGGGCCACAGCCCCAGGCCGCTTCCTCTTTGTCATCTGCCTCTACTCCCCTGCTTGCTGTGCCCGTGTGGCAGCCTCACCCCCCACCCCCCCATGGCCTGTGCCTGCAGCATCTTCCTCATCGACCACGCCTGGACCTGCCGGGTAGCGCATGCCCGCCAACAGCTGTACCAGGTGCCTGGCCTGCTGCACCGCATGGCCAACCTGATGGGCGTCGAGTTCCACGGGGAGCTGCCCAGTGCTGAGGCCGTGGACCAGGTGCTGGAGGAGATGTGGAAGTTCAACCAGACCTACCAGCTGTCCCATGGGGTAAGTGGGCAGCCGGGCCCCTGGGGAAGCAGAGGACAGACGTGGACACAGGCCTTCGCTGCCCTGTGCGGTTGGGGCCCACAGGACGGCCAGCCCGGGGCCTGCACCCCACAAGTGAGCTAGTCCCCCTTCTCCCAGGGCCCAGCGAAGCCCTGTCGGTCCCTCAGCTTTGTCCTGCGCCTGACCTTCTGCCTTGGACCAGCCAGTGCCAGGGGCCGGGGGTCTGCTCAGGTGCCTCCCGCTCCGGTCACCCACCTCTGAAAAGCCTCTGCGGTTCTCGCCTCCTTCAGGGGAGGAGTTGAGTCCTGCCAGCACGTGTCCTCTGGCTTTCATCACACCACCCCGGCTGCCCCAGACTCGCCCTTGGACCGCAGCCCCTCCCCCCACATTTAGGTTGGGAGAGAGAAGTTGTGTCTGTTGATCTCAGCCCTGACATCCCCTCCCCCAAACTGCAAGTCTCCCCATCCCGCTGCCCCACCGTCCACACGAGACCACATGTCCGCATGGCTGCTGGGCTGGTGCCTGGTTCCCACATGCCTGTAGCACAGAGCCGATCGCCCTGGTGTCCGGGGGCCTGTCCTGCTCTGCCAGGCAGGGCCACCCCCCAGGTGTCCTGGTCAAGGGCCCGGGCGTTTGTGTGGTAGCTGCTCTGGGCTCAGCGCGTTGGGTGGTTGGTGCTGGGGCCGTGGACGGGACACAGGGCAGGTGGCCGGGCCGGTGGATGAGGGCCGATGTGCTTTGCCCGCAGACGGCAGAGGAGAAGGTGCCGGTGTGGTACATCATGGACGAATTCGGCTCGCGCATCCAGCACTCGGACGTGCCCAGCTTCGCCACCGCGCCCTTCTTCTACGCGCCCCAGCAGGTGGCCTACACGCTGCTGTGGCCCCTTAGGGACCTGGACACGGGAGGTAGGTCAGACGCCTGCCCCCGCAGAAGGTGGGCCAGGCCCAGCCCAGGCTCCAGCCGCCCCTGATGGATGCGTGTGTCTTGGTGCAGAGGAGGTGACCCGGGACTTCGCCTATGGAGAGGCAGACCCTCTGGTCCGGAGGTGCAGGCTCCTGCCCTGGGCACCTGCCGACCTGCTGGGCCTCAGCTCCTGCACGCCTGAGCCGCCCGCCGAGCACTACCAGGTGGGTCCCTCCACTCCGTTACCTCCCACCCCTGGGCCTGTTTGCCTGCTGGCTTCTGGAATGTTCTGCACTCAGTCACGAGATGCTGTTGAGCAACCCCTGGCTGCTGTCAGGGTTGAGAAGTGTTTGGGAGCAGCTGAGAGACGAGGGCTCAAGAGCTCACAAGTGTGCTGCACCAATGGGCATCAGGCCTGAGCCCTGCCCCCAGGGTGTCACACCAGGAGCCGCCCTGTCGGGGGGCTGGCGTCAGGGCTGTTCTTCCCTGTTTTTCTTTCCCCATGTCATCCCTGGGCGAGAAGACACTGTATTAAAACTCTGTGCAGCCCAGTTTCCGGTGCATAGGAGGCCCTTTATCAGGTCATTGTTGCGGGTGTCATCGTTAATAGCCAATAGGTGCTTTCAGTCCCTGGACAGCCTCGGTCAGGACCCGCCAGGGTACAGCCAGCCCCTCACAAGTGCCTGGCTGGTGGGGGAGTTAATGCAGGGCCCCCCATTCGTGGGCCGGGCCGGGTGAGGGCACTGCATCCCGAGGCCCGGGGCACAGGAGGAGGTGGGGTCTCCAGGAGCAGACCAGGTTAGCACGGCCCTCTGGTCACCTGCCGGTGTGTGCTGCTGGCTGGGCACGTTCTGCTGTCACCCTCCCATACAGCAGTGGGACTTCCAGTCCTGTTGGTGTCCTCATGTCGAAGCTGAGGAAACTGAGGTACAGAGAGGTCACATAACTTGCCGAAGGTCCTGTAGCTGGTGGGAGACGTGGAGTCCAACTCCAAGGGGACAGGATGGCCTGTGACCAGAGGCCGCACACCTCCCCCTCGGCCCCACCGCCACCAGCACAGTGGCTGTTCACTGGCCACCAGAGAGGGCGGTGGCAGGAGGAACCAGCCGACTGAGTGACAGGGAAGAGTTGTGTGGTGTCCACGGTCTGTGGGTGCTGCTGATGGGCAGTCCCGTCGGCCCATGCCCCACGGTCCTGTCCTGTCCTGTCCCCAGTGGTGCTGGGCCTTGCTCACCGCACCGAAAACTCCACATTTTTCCGAGGCCTGGAGAGGCCCTGCAGACACAAGTGTGGCCAAGGGACCAGGCCTCCCTGATCTTCACGTTATTTGTTAAAGGGACATGAGTCAAAGTGACTTTTTTTCTTGTGTGGCCTGGACTGGCTAGGACAGGGAGATGAGAGCCAAACACCGTGACACTGCCCTGGTTATTCGTTCCTGTTTGGCCCATCCGGGCCCTGTGTCGCCCACACCAGTCCATAATCACCGCCTGTCGGGTCACTGCGGCCTCAGAGACTGCATGTGTGACGTCCCTCGCGGCTCTGCAGGACGAGGGTCGGAGGGCGGCCCCGAGCCTCCCATCAGGCAGTCAGCCTGTCCGCCTGCCCAGAGTCCTCAAGTCCCCGTGGGGCTGAGGACCTGCGTCCACGCCTGGCCTGGCAGGGCTGGCCAACAGCAGTGGGGCCTGTCCACAGGGATCCCGGAGTGTCCCCACAAGGTGACCACTAACTGCTCTCAGAGCTGGTGACCCGAGAGCAGTGAGGAGGAAGCCCCAGGGCCTTTGATCAAATTGCACAGGATTCTTCCACTTCCCTTTGGTTAGAAGTGACTCCGCCCACGCTGGGGGAGGGGCGCAGGCAGTTAAGCTCTTTTAAAGGGGGTGTCAGTTGGTGGGCGTGTCCTAAAGCACCACAATCGGTAGGCTCAGAGCAGCCCTTGGGGGCTCCCTGAGGACCGGGAGCACCTCGCACCGACCCCTTGAGCTGAGCCTTGAAAAGTTTGAGGACAGTGTTTATATTGTTCTTCTGATGCAACTCGGCTACTCAGCATCTGAGGGCCTCCAGCCCCAAACCCGGGCCAGGGGTGGTGGGGAGTGGCGGGAGGGCTCTGGCGAAGGGTGCCAGGTGAGGTCTGGGTGGGTCCCCAAGACCCTCAACCCTGGTCTGCCCAGATCGGGGGTGCGAGTTCACAGGCATCCTTTCTCAAAGCTCTGTTTCTGCCTCCAATGTCTTCCCTTCCAGGCCATTTTGGAGGAAAACAAGGAGAAGCTGCCAGTGGCCGTCGACCCAGTGACGCATCCCTGTGACCACATCTTCAAGTGCGTGGCCCCCCCCTCTGCCTGCAGGGAGCTCTTCCTCAGCCCCTTTGCACACATGCTCGCTCACAGACGCACACGCACAGGGAGGCACTCAGTAGGTCCACTCAGTCCTGGTGACACTGCAGTGACTGATATGCCAGAGGTGGCATTTGTAGGACCACAGAGAGAAAAACAGAAATAAAGCGTGAGCAGGGCCCCAGATGGACAGGGTGTAAACTCACCTTGGGCAGACAGGGGTGAGCTGTGAGGATGCCGGGGGACGGTTCCCACCAGCTTTGCCCCGTCCGAAGGCGCATGTGTCGTGTCCCCAACTCCTCCGCACCGGACTGCTCTGCACACCCGGGTGTGTGTTCTTCTCATCCTGGTGTGAAAACACAGGCAGGCCTGTGCACGCCGACCCCCCCCCCCAAGGCTGGGAGCCCATGCTGAGAGGGACCTGCTGGGCACGTGGTGGGGCACAGGGCTGCCAGGAGGGGGCAGACGGGTGCCCGTACGGCCAGGCAGGCACACCCAGGCAGGCACAGCGGCCACAAGCAAGCTCCAGGGCAGAGTGAGGCTTCCCTGGGGCACTTGTCTTAGCCTCATGGGCACCTAGGGCACCTGGGGCACCAGCTTCCTTCTCAAGGGTCAAGTTCTTCGTGCGTCTGGGAGGTTGGTGGTGTCGACCTTTCCCTGTGTTTCATTTGTTTGACGCTCAGTTACCCTGTCTCGTGCTAACGGCCTCTCCTGCAGGGTCTGCACGGACGTGCAGCAGGTGCTCAGCCACCTCACCCACCCTCGCTTCACCTTCACGCAGAGCGAGGCGGACGCCGACATCCTCTACAGCTTCTCACACTTCAAGGACTACAGGTGAGGCGCTTCCCGGCAGGGCCCCAACAACCAGCCCCCGGCCCCTCGCCGCAGCCCCCTGAGCCTGTCCCGCTGCTCGGCCGCAGGAGGCTCAGCCAGGAGAGGCCACACGTACTGCTGAACCAGTTCCCCTGCGAGAGCCTGCTGACGGTGAAGGACTGCCTGGCCTCCGTCGCGCGCCGGGCGGGGGGCCCCGAGGGCCCGGCCTGGCTGCCCCGCACCTTCAACCTACACACCGAGCTGCCCCAGTTTGTCAGCTACTTCCAGCAGCGAGAGAGCCGGTAGGCGCCCCCCCAACCCTGCCGCCCCAGGGGTCCGTGCAGCCGAAACCCGGCTGCTGCAGGGTCTCAGCCTCACCCAGGGCGCAGCCCCCTTGCTCCAGCAGACGCCTCCTTTACTCCCCAAGGCCCAGCCTCTGACCTGCCCGGGGGGGCTGGGGTCCCTCTGCTGCCCTGGTCCTGGGGTTGTGTGGCCTGGGAGGGTGGTCCTGGTCCCGGCCAGCTAGCCCCTCTTGCTCCCAGGGGTGAGGACAACCACTGGATCTGCAAGCCCTGGAACCTGGCGCGCAGCCTGGACACCCACATCACCAAGAGCCTCCGCAGCGTCATCCGGCACCGTGAGAGCAGCCCCAAGGTGGGCCCAGCTGTGTGCGGGGCGCACTGGGTGCACAGGCCAGCCACTGGCGGGGAGGGCACTCTGGTGTCCAGGCCCATGCAGGCGGGGCCTTGGTGTGGTGCTGATGGGTCACTGAGCTCACAGGGGTCTCTGAAGCCCCCACCCCACCTGCCCCCACCACCCCGCCAGCAGGGAGGGGCCGTGACAGTCTGAGGGGAAGAACCTTGGTCAGAGCCGTCTGAGGTGTATCCAGCCCCAGAGGCCCCACACAGTGCACCGCGAGTGACCGCATGTCAGGAGTGAGATGCCGGGCCTGGATGGGGGCACCGCAGTCCAGAGCCGGGGGCCCCAGGCCGCACACCTGGGCAGAGGCCAGGGGAAGCTGCCATGGGACGGGTGGTCACAGGGGGTCTCTGGCCATGCAGTGGGGAGCTGGCGGGGTTCAGGCTGAGAACGAGTTCAGTTTCCAAAACCTGAAGCCTGGTGGGGTCTTTTCCTCCCCCTAAAGTAAAGAAGCAGATAAGTTGTCCTGGGCTAGACCAGGGTTGAAAACACAGAGGAAGAAGGGAAGTGCAGGCCATGGCCCCCTCCACGCCAAGGGGACAGGAGGGGCTGCGGGAGCACGGTCATTCTTTGGGACCTGGGGACAGCGGCTGGCCGGCCCACAGGCTGGGCCCACAGCTCCGGAGGCCTGGGGCATCTCTTGTGAGCCTATGCCTGTGACTTCCAGGTTGTATCCAAGTACATCGAAAGTCCTGTCTTGTTCCTACGAGAAGACGTAGGGAGGGTCAAGTTCGACATCCGCTATGTCGTGCTGCTGCGGTCGGTGAAGCCCCTGAGGCTGTTCGTCTATGATGTGTTCTGGCTGCGCTTCTCCAACAGGTAACTGGAGGGGCTGGGCGGGCTGGGGGGCTCTTACGCAGCTCAGGCGTCCTGCGCTGGAGCCCTTCACCACGCACCCCACAGGGGACCCACCAGGCCCACCTCAGCCACTGTGAGGGATGTGAGCGGTCCTTGTCAGATGGGCACCAGCACCACGGGGAGCCCGATGCCCTGCCTGGGGGACCCACTTGAGGGTATGCCCGCTTGTCCCGCAGGCCCTTCGCCCTCAACGACCTGGATGACTATGAGAAACATTTCACTGTCATGAACTACGACCCGGAAGTGGTACTAAAGCAGGTAAGGGCCTGGCAGGGCCTGGGGGGCGGGTTCACACAGACCAGACCTCCAGCCATCAGCCTGTGTACTGGGCAGGCTGTGCAGACGGTCAGCAGGGCTGCCCTCCAGCCCCTGCGTGACCTCGAGCCGCCTGCAGCCCCGGAGCAAGCGCAACGTGAGATCACTGGGGAGGCCCAGGGCGTGGGAGCCTAGCGGGGTTTCGGCCTCGCCCAGTGATGTGAGGGCAAGACCAAGGGTGGCCAGGGGCCCCCTACCCTGCCTTCCATCACCGAGTGGCAAGAGAGCGAGTTAAGAGAAGAGGCCGAGAGCCCGAGTCCCTCGTTCCGAGGACAGACTGTGTACATAGGTGGTGGTGGGGGTGAGGGAGTTACATATTGAGTGACGGGTGAAGGCGGTGCCAGCTTTTCCCCGGGAGATGTGACTGCCCAGCCGCAGGTGTGGGCGGGGGTCTGTTAGCCCGAATCCTTCTCCTGCTCCAGACTCTGTTTGTTCATTTTGCATCCGAGCCGAGAGGGAAGGCAGGCACTTAACCGAAGCTGTTTTATGGGCCTTTCCTTTGGGCACCGTGGACCCCTCCCCTTCCCCCTTCCAGGCCTTGGGGTGAACACAGTCTCCAGGTTTTCCTTTTCCCAGCCCATGGGGCTGATCCACACAGACTCTCAGGGCCCCCCCGCACTATCATAGTTTGCTCTCGTTTGCAGAGCCCGGCAGCCCCACCGGACCAGGCTCAGGACAACTAGGCCCCCGGTGAGGCTGCCTTCCTTTGCTCCAGCCTCCTGTGTTATTAGTTAGATTGCAGTGGTGAGGGCCCTGCCTTTATTTCCTCTCTGGCCACTCATTCCAGGCTGCTACCTAAGTGTTAGAAGGTGTTGCCTGGCAACCAGGACGAGGGTGTTGGCTGGCCAACAGCAGCAGCAGCAGCAGCAGCAGCAGCAGCAGCAGCAGCGCAGTGTCTGGCTTCTTCCTGTGCCGTCTCCTGCAACAGCCCTGCCTGGTTTCTCCCCCTGCCCCACACTGTCAGTGCCTGCAGCAAAGGGACATTAGGGCAAAGCTCCTTTCAAGGAAAAGGCATCCAGCCCCAGCTGGCCAACTGGGGACCTGGCCCGCAACCCAGGCACGTGCCCTGACTAGGAACCAAACCGGCAGTTTGCCAGCTGGCACTCAGTCCACTGAGCCACACTAGCCAGGGCTCATCTTGATTCTTTGCAGCAAGAGTTCATCCCTGAACAAGTCAGAGGGCTGTTCTGCACGTTCAGGTTTTTGTGTAAACAGTGTCCTGTTGAACAGACACTCCCATAGCTTTCTCCTTCTGCTGAGCGTCCTGTGTTCAGAGTTGTCACCCCTGTGAGTGTAGCTGCAGGTCATTCCGGGGTCACTCATCTCTTGTTCGCAGACGTCGAAGTCATTTCTGGGCTTTCATTGTGAGCTTACTGCACTAGACACGCCCAGAGAGGCCCAGCAGTCCCAGGCCTGAGAAGTCCCCCAGGGTGGGTGCCCACGTGCACGCCCCAGCAGGGGCTGGTGCTCCTGGTCCCGAGCCATCTGGTCCCGGGACCCTGAGCCCTCCCGGCCCCCAGGACGTGGTTAGACCTTGTCCCTGGGAAACTAGTGTCTTTCTGCTGTGTTGTGAATGTGTCATCCTGAGGGTCACATTTCTTCCGAAGCCCCCACAGGTGGGGACACATGTCTGGGGAGGGGCATGAACATCAGGCCTCCATGGGGAGCCCAGCCGGGTTCTTTCCTGGAGAATCCTGTGCTGACAGCCAGCCAGCTTAGGCGCGTCTTGGGCAGTCTCGGCCTGCGAACACATTGCTGCCGTCCGGCCCTGGGAGCTGCCGAGCAGGGAGCCCAGTCCTGGGCCCTGCGGACACGGGTCCAGGGCTGCTCCCTCTGCCCCGTCCTGACCCGGGCGTGGCGGCCTGCAATCCCTCAGATCCCTCGGCGAGTCGTGTCCGTTTGAGGCTCACGGCGGTCCTGCAGAATGTGCTGGGCAGGGAGCGTGGTCCCGTTTCATAGATAACAGCCCTGAGGAGCCCAGAAGGAAACCCGCTTGTCCAGAGTCACACCCAGTCTCCCGCCTCCTGGGGGTGCGACGGGCAGGCAGTTGGTGGGGACCTGTGAGCCCCTCGAGCATCAGGCCCACGTCAAGGCAGGTAGAGCATGACGGACCTTGTTTCCGTGGCAGGTGAACTACGATGAGTTCATTCCCGAGTTTGAGAAGCAGTACCCAGAATTCCCCTGGCAGAGCGTCCAGGTAAGCCCTGAGCACTCCTCTGGGTGGTCCTACTCCTCCCCTGAGGCTGGCGTGGGGTGCAGAGGGCCCCCCAGGGAAGAGAGCTGGAGGGGTGTTCAAGGCACCCTTGGCACAGCCAAACAGCTGCAGACTGACTTCCACATGTGGAGGGAGCCCTTCAGGTGCTCTGCCCACCTCGGTGCAGGGGGAGCCGTGGGGCTTCTAGCAGGAGACGTGGGCGGGTGGATGCCAGGAGTGAGTGGGGCAGGCGTCAGGCAGAGGGGCTACGGCCAGGTCTGGAGACACACAAGGGCGTTGGAGGGGGTGACTCAGGCCATTTGGGGGCTGGGGCTCTGGAAGGGGCAGCAAACCCCACGTTGAGAGGCCACTCTGGGGAACTGGTCCGGACATCAGAACCGGTCCCCTGACCCAGCTCCCCACCCCCACCCCACTGTCCGCAGGCCAAGATCTTCCAGGCCTTCAGGGAGCTGTTCCAGGTGGCCTGTGCTAAGCCACCACCCCTTGGCCTCTGCGACCACCCCTCCTCCCGGGCCATGTATGCCATCGACCTCATGCTGAAGTGGGACAGCTGTCCGGATGGTGAGGGGGGCTCCCCATAATCCAGACTCCACCCCCAGTCAGCCACCAGGGGACAGAGGGAGTTGCTGATCAGGGCTGCCTGGGTTGTCCTTTGCTCCAGTTTGGGGAGACAGCTGGGTCTGCAGAGGCCCCCCACTGAGGAGGAGGAAGGCGGTTGGGTGTGGGGAGCGGCCCCTTCCTGAGCCTGCAGCTCCACTTCCTGTTTGAGTCAACTGGCGCCAAACCAGATGTGGGGGCGGGGCCCTCCAGCCTCTGCCCTGCAGGGGCAGCCGAGGCCCCGCCCCCAGCCCCCCCTCCCTGGAGTGAGGTGCCCTGGGCTTTGTGCCCCCAGGAAAGCGAGCGATGCAGCCACAGATCCTGGAGGTGAACTTCAACCCGGACTGCGAGAGAGCCTGCCGGTACCACCCGACCTTCTTCAATGACGTCTTCAGCACCTTGTACCTGGACGAGCCCAGCAACTGCCACGTCACCCGCCTGCTGTAGGCGCTCCGGCCCTCTGCTCGTTCTCACACTGGATTCCAGCTTCAGGCCTCTGGGCTGCTCCTGCAAAGCCCCCTCCACCTCTTCCTCCCTCTGGGCACAGGCAGGCCATGTCCCAGCTCCACCCCTGGGGCGCAGGGCCCTACCCGCCCCGCCACAGGTCAGGAGCAAGGCCATCACACTCCCCTCCGCACTGGCTGTGCGGCAGTTCCTCTCAGCTCAGCCAGGGCCTCATCGCTGCGCTTCTGGTTTCTGGGCTGCCGTGTTCCCCGGGGTGTCGGTGAAAGGAGTTTGGGGAGCGTGGCGCGGTGTCTTCCGGGAGCCCAGGCATGAACAGGGCCAGGCTGGCTCTCGTCCAGGGAGCCTGCTCGTGCACCGTGGCCCCTCGCTCCTCCCCCAGGGCCCTGTATGACAGGTGCCCTCAGAACACACTGGGGAGCCTGCCTGCCAGATGCAGCCTCTGACCCCACCCCCACCCCACCCCAGTCAGAACCTTCACCAGCAAACCTGTGAGTTCTGGGGCAGCAAATTGCCGCCTCTTGTTTCTGATGCCTTGCCATTTAGGGAGGTCCCCCCCCCCCCGTCCTGGTCCCTGGGGTCCCAGGGGCCTCCCTGGCACTCCCTGGTTCCGCCCTGGTCTGAGTTTGGGTGGCGCTTTGTCGAAGGGACCAGCATGGGTGCCAGGGCACCAGGCAGTGGAGGCTTTGGGAGACCATCCCAACGAGGACTCACGTCACTCCCACCGGGGCCTGGAGTCCAAATGCTGGTTTACTGTTACTCTTTCATTTATGGGAAGAAAATAGAACATCTCGTTCTTAATGTTGTTTCTGAAACTCGGAGTCACTGTACTGTGTGGCCACAGTGTGCTGGGCCCGCTCCCAGGATGGTGGGCTGGTGGCTCCCTGTGCAGAGGGGGGCTTCCAGGTGAGCGTCGCTGTGTCTGTGTCGAGGGTGGGGGTGCTCATATCATTCCGAAGCCAAGAGCAATCCCCGTAGCAAAACTGGACCGGACTGTGCCTCCTGTCTCCGTGTGGTGGCATCTGTCTGTCCTTTCTGTTGACCAGAACCTCAGCGCTTCCCCCCAGGCAAGCAGGGGTACAGCAGGTGGGATGCCTCCTCCCAGCCGCTGGCCTTCTGTCCCTTCTCAACTGGATTTGCACCCCAGTCAAGTCTGCACTTGGGCCTCCCTGTGTTGGGGGACCAGGGGCCGCCAGGCAGGCATGCTGTTCGCTGCCTGCCCTCTGGTTACAGAGAAAACCAGAACATGGAGATGTAAGACACGAGAGAAGACATCAGATGGTGTCCTGGCCCAACGGCTCTGCTGGTTAGCCCATTGTCCGGATGTGCCAAGGTCACGGGTTCGATCCCCAGTCAGGGCACAGACAGGCATCAACCAATGAAGGCATCGTAAGTGGAGGGATGGATCGATGTTTCTCTCAAATCAATAAATTTTAAAAATTGGGAAAACAGAAAAAGCAGATGGTGTTTGGGGCTCCAAGTCCCCATCCTGGGGGCTGGTGTGTCTGCAGATTTGGTGTCTGATGAGGGTCCACTTCCCAATTCACACACAGCCACCTCACTGTGTCCTCGTGTGCAGAGGGGGTGAGGGGGCTCCTGGGCCTCTCATTGGGGCACTAATCCCCGCCTTGAGGGTCCCACCCTCGTGGCCTCATCACCCCCAAAGGCCCTGCCTCCTGATACCATCACACTGGGGTCAGGATTTCAGCACATGGTTTTGGGGGGGGAGACCCTCAGAGCAGACCACAGCGGTTCCCTAACCCAAAGTTTGATTCCCCGGTGCCGGCCTCACTTCAGAGCAGAAGTGGTGGGGGAGGGGGCTGAGGCCCACCCAGGCATCGGTCAGGAACCTCTATCAAGTGAGCCCCAAGTCGGCCGCAGCACTTAATATCGGAGGCCTTGGGCCCTGGACTCCCTCTGTGCCGTGTCCTCATCCTGGGCTTAGGGGACAATCAGTGGCCCTAACTGCACAGGGACGGGCAGAGGGTCCAGTGAGCTGATGCACAAGCGCTGTGTAGTAGCTGCAGGCCAGTGCAGTGGCGCCCCCTGGAGGTTTCAGGAGGAAAAGGAAGGCAGAGGCCCTCACACACCTAGGCAGCCTGACCCCAGGCAGGTTCTCAAAGGGAACTGCAGCTCGAGGGGCCTTCCTGTGGCCCAGGGTGGGGTTACTCACCCAGCTGCCACAGAGACTGTCCTCCACGCTCCCAGTTCACCTGCAACCTGACTGCCCAGGACACTCGTGAGGGCACAGTCGGTGGGGCCAGAGGACCCCGGGGTCGCTGGGTTGTAAACATGCCATTCCACCTGGCTGGTGTGGCTCAGTGGTTTGAGCACCAGCCTCTGAACCAAAGGGTTGCCGGTTGGATTCCCAGTCAGAGCACGTGCCTGGGTTGCGGGCCAGGTCCCCAGTGGGGGGGCTCTCAACACATTGATGGAGGCAACCACACACTGATGTTTCTCTCCCTCTCTTCCTCCCTCCCTCCCCCTTTCTAAAAATAAATAAAATCTTTAAAAAGATTTCATAAAAAGCCAAAGTCTGCAAGTGTGGGGCACTGGAAGTCAACCATCCCAGCAGCTGTGCTAAGAGCACCAGGGTTCTACGGGGTGGTGCCGGAGGTGGGGGGTGGAGAGCCCAAAGGGGAAGTGGGAGGGGCCGGTCCTCGGCGACAGTCTGTGCCGCGCACACACGCCCAACACGGCGGCTCTTTGATGGACGGGCATGGATGAGGGCCAATCTCAGTGCAGGATAGGCAGGGCGTCCTTCCACGTGCCAAATCCGGGGCGGCCGGACACAGCGTGAACGTGCTTCTCAAGCCCCTCAGAGTCGCGCCGCCATGCCGACAGCCCACCCGCTGAGCCCTCTGGGCTGCGTGAGCGAGTGGCTTGCTCTGTGACCGTCCATGGCCGGTCAGGCAGGCAGGGAGGCAGATGCCCCAGTTGAAGACTTCAGCTGGGTGAGGTGGCTCCAGGGCAGGGTGCAGCCCAGAGGACCTGATAAATCCGTGAGGCCCAGATTTTCCTGTTAAACAGAGTGGAAGTTGTCCGCACCCTCAAGTCCCTGGTGGATGGTAACAGCTCAGAAAAGGAGACAGCCCTGGCTGGGTGGCTCAGTTCATTGGTGCATCGCCCTGTAGACCAAAGGTTGTGGGTTCAGTCCCGTCAGAGCACATGCCCAGGTTGTAGGTTTGATTTCCGGTCAGGTGAGCACAGGAGTCACCCAATGGATGTTCCTCTCTCTCCTGCCTCCACTATCTCTAAAATCAATATAAACATCCTCCTGTGAGGATTAAAAAAGAGAGAGAGAGGAGGAATGGAGACCAGCGAAGGCATCATGAGACAGCCAGCAAACAAAACCACTAAATGCCTCCTTCTTTTGCCCATTTTTCTGGCATTTCTGTGACTGTGTGTGTTTTGTGGCCAGAGGTACGCATGTGGGATATTGCTAGAGATGAACAAACCCACAGGTGTGAGGAATGGACAAAAAGGAGTGTGTGAGCCCCACGGAAATGTCCCAGAAGTCTCTGGTGCACATAAGTGCTCAGCGCGGCTCCCGTCAGACACACGTGGTGCCTGACCTTCACAGAGAACTTCAGAACCTTCGGGCAGCTGGCCGAGGGCTCACAGCTCAGAGCTGCTGGATTCCTGCAGAAAGGGCATCAAGTCCCAGGTGAGCTGAGGGTAAGCGGGCGAAGGGTCAGCCCCCTGCTCAGACGGCAGCCAGCTGTCTCTGCTCATCTCTTCCCTGGGCACTTGGTCATCGGGGGGTCAGGTCTGGCTGAGGAGCCAGGAGGAGGGCGGAGGAGGCTGAGACGGCAGGAAATGCAAAAGGTTTGTCAATTCAAGTTAACTTACTCAAACACCAGGAACAGCACTGATGAGGGAAATGCGGTGTCCTCCCAGCTGCCCGTGGGCGAGGCCCCTGCCCGGCAGCCTCTCCCAATCTGCACGGCGGCCTGGGGAGGTTGTGGGCCACCCTACCTGAAGTCAAGGATGACACCTCCAACCCTGGGCTGGCCTGGGCCAGCACAGGCTGCTGTCTGCTGGGTGGGGGAGCGGCCTGTCCGCAGCGGCCAGGCAGCAGCACGGCCATGTGAGCTCCAGGTCCAACTCGGGCCTCTCCACCCTGGGCCACCTCGCCTCTTCGAGGGCCCAGGGAGGGTCCCCAGGAGTGTGCAGCCAAGACCGGGCCCCACCCCCCAGAAGAAAACTGGCACCAGGTTAAAAGCTTTATTTGGTTTATAAAACTCTGCAGGCCGGGACCACACCCTGAGCAGCGCAGGAAATGCAGGGCGCTGCTTCTGGGGTGCGGCTCGGCCTGGGACAGCTCGGAGGCTGGTGGTGACCCCCTGGGCTGGGGCCCAGACAAACTCACAGGTTTGGTGGCCATGAAAGCGTGAGGGCCACCAAGCAGCAGCCACGGTCCTCGGAGGGAGGGCACCTCATTCCACAAGCCTTCGGCCGCCTCGCCGGCCGTAGTTGTCCCGCCAGACGCAATAGTTGAGCACAGACGCGAAGGCCAGCCAGGCCAGGTACGGGTAGAGCAGTCGGGCGGCAGGAGGGCTCACCTTGTACCAGGCCACGGTGGTGGCTGCTGCCAACCCGCCCGTCATCAGCAGGTCCGCCAGGGCCTGAGGGGACACGGAGGGGAGGGAGGGCAGGGAGGCCTGTGAAGCAAAGCGCCCACCCACCCGCCACACTACCGTGATCCCTCCATTCCACCCCTAAATGATTCGGCCAAGGCAAGGCCCTCCCAGTTCTCTGCCTTGGTTTCCCCAAATAGAAAATGGGAACACTGGCCCTGCCCGACCCATGCCATGTCGGGGTGCAATGTGGGTTTTCCTGCAAAGTGACCCCTAAACCCGAAGCCAGCAGCCCAGTCCAAGCCCTGCAAGTCTCCTTCACAGGAGGAAGAGCAGCTACGGAGGCGCCACAGGAGGGCACCGTTCCCCAAAGACCTTCCGAGGACACGAAGACCTTGGGCTGACCGCCATCCTGCCCCTGCCTTAGGAGCCCGACCCCGTCTGGGATGCGATGCCAGGTCCCTTCCTCCATGAGCCACCTCCAGGGACTAGGGAGACACTCACCCAGCCCATCTGTCGGGCACCGAAGAAGATGGGAGGCCATGCCCAGTTCAGGGTCAGCTGCCCGGCGTAGAGGCCCAGGGGAACTACAGCCTCCTCCGAGAAGCCCCCCAGCTCTTTCCAGACCAGGTAGGAGCCGTATCTAAAACAGAGGCCTCTTGTCAGGGCAGCATCGAGGAAGATGCCAGGCTCAGCCCCGGAACCACATAGTGAAGGCTCGGGCACACCCCGCCACCAGCAGCCACGTGAGCTCGGGGGAGCCGCCTGACCCCTCTGGGTCTCCATTCCTCGCAGGGTTGCCGAGAGGAGCTGACCCACTGGCGGTGCTCAGGGCGGTGCCTGGCACGGGGGCGCTCCATAAGCAGTGACCGTTATTCTCCTTATCGGTGCTGTGGTGGAGGAAGCACTCGAGGCTCCTGTCCTAGCCAGGGTACTGCACAAAATGGTGGGACTTTGGGGCTGGGCCTCACAGGATGAGTAGGAGTTTGCCAGGGGAGTTAACGAGGATATGCCAAGGCTTCGAGGCAGGTGTGAGCCCCTGAGTCAGCCCGCATGGCGGCAGACCGAGGTCTTGGGGGCACCGCAGAGGTGAAGCTGAGCAGGCAAAGGGGGACCTGGCCGTGGGGGCTCCATCTGCGGGCTACCAGTGCTCTGGCCCCACTCCCAGTCATAGTGGCTAAGGCCCTTCGACACCTACACGGCCCAGGCTCTGCAGCCCTTCCCAGGCGTCCACTCATTTCCCCCTCAGGTTAAAGCTGTGAGGTGGGCAGGGGGTCAGGTGGGAAACTGCAGCACAGGGAGGCGAGGTGTCTGAGGTCTCTTAACAAGACATCGATCGGGATTGGGATCGGACCCCGGTGACCAGGGCCAGAGCCGGGGCCCTCGACTCTGTGAGGGTTGGACCTAATCAGGACCTACAGGAGCTTCCACGGGGGTCCAGGAAAGGCGGGGCCCACCCTTGGGCTTCATCAGGATCTCGATGTGGGGGAAGGGCCAAGGAGGAGTGCGCAGGCCTGGAGGCCAGAGCGAGTTGGAGCAGAAGCAGGCGTCTGGGCCAGGACTGGAGAGGAGGAAGCAGGCCAGAGCAGTGCTGGCAGCCTAGTTAGGCCGGGCCTGGACCTGGGCCTGGCAGGGCGTGGGGCCCAGGCGACACCAGGTTTCAGGGATGGTCTTCCCACCAGAACCCTGGGGCACCTAACCTGGCCTCTGAGACCTGCCCCTAGGGTGCCTAGCATCTGCAGCCCACTCTGCCTGCCCTGAGCTGGCTTAGAACCAGCATGCAGGGAACATTCCAGAAGGCGAGCAGGAAGCTGGCCTCCACTAGGTGCAGTTCCCGTTGGAGTCACCAGGGGGCGTGTGCACACGCGCAAACACACACACATACACACAACACTTTCACCACAGCAATTTCCAGGGTCTAGTCCAGGGGCTCCTGCTGGGGGCCCCACACTCTGGCCCTGCATTCCCCCGAGGTCCCTGGTCAAAGTCGGGGAGAGGGCGGTCATGCACTGACGTGTGGCTCAGTTGATTGGGCACCATCCCACAAAGCGAAAGGTTGCTGGTTCAATTCCCAGTCGGGGCACATGCCTAGGCTGTGGGTTTGGTTCTGGTTGGGGCGCATACAGAACACAATGGCTCAATGTTTCTCTCCTTCTGTTTCTCCCTCCCTCCCCGGCTCTCTAAAAATAAATAAATAAAATCTTTTTTAAAGGTGGGGCTGTGAAAATTACCCGTGACAGCCTGGCACCAAAGGGGTGCTCCACAAATGGAAGCTACTGTGAATGCTACTGTTCTTACTCCCATTGATCTTGGAAGCAGACACGCTGCCCATGCCTGAACTTTGCACACTGAGCCGGGCTTTGCCCTGGAGTTGTGAAACCAGCCAGGGTGCCAGTGTGGGGTTGAGCCATCGGCCCGCCCCTCTCAGGAGGCCCTGGAGGGGAAGGTTGGGAGCTGCAATCAACTGGTCCTGCAGCTTTCTCCGCCCTCAGTGGGTGAGTGAAGTGGGAAGCGGTGTGGCTGCCCCAGGAGCCCTGGACAGTTAAAACCCTGCAGGGCCTGGAGCCCTGGCAAGGGGAGGATGGCCCCGTCCACTGCCTGGGCAGGTGTAGGGGCCCACCTACCCCATGGCCGAGTACAGCGTGCCCCAGATGGGGCCCAGCGTCCAGCGGGGCGGGTGCCACGAGGGCTTCTGCAGGCTGGCATACCAGCGGAGGCCCTCTCCGCGGACACAGTAGGAGCCCACAAAGCCCCCCAGGCTGGGCGCCAGTGTGAAGCCCACGGCGGGCAGATAGGGTGGTGCCATTGCTGCTTGAACCGCTGTCCCAGAAGCTCTGAAAGAGAAGAAGGGGCTGGGGTGAGAGGTGGGGCACTCCAGGGCCAACGCTCCACGGAGCGGTTCCCAGGGCCCTACTGTGCGCAGAGCAGACCCAGGATCAGAGGGCAGATCTGTTAGCAGCCCCTAATCACTCATTGGAAAGAAAGACAGGGAGGCTCAAATAACAGGAGCCAGGCAGGAGGGTTGGGCTCATGTCGCGTGGCTGCCATCCCAGCCCCAGGGCTCCAGGGAGCACATTCCCACCCAAACCCCTCCTGGCACCTGGAAGGCAGCCCTGACTGCAGGAGCCCCTCCGGTGCCTCTGCCCCCACTGCCCACTCACCCTCAGCTCCTGCCCCAGCTGCCAGGGTCCTGGGCTCTCACCCTCAGCCTGCACCTTGCATCTCCTGGCAAGTGGGCCCTCCACTCTGCCACCTCACTCAGGCCAGCTGGGCCCCTTCCAGCAAGCAGGCTTCCCAGCCCTTTTCCCCAGGCCAAGTGCCAGTGGGGGCCGGGTTGGGGGCAGGCTCTGGGAGAACTACGTGAGTCCATACCCTGCGCTTTACATTCCGGAACGTCTCGTTCATCCGTCACTCATTTGTGCACGAGGCAGGGCCTGGCTCAAATCCTGGCTCCCCATTGACTCACTGTGACCTCAGGCAGATCACTTCACCCCTCTGGGCTGGCCTCAGTTTGTCCCTCTGTAGAATGGGACATCAACCTGGCCTACCTGGGCCCAGTCCAGTGTGGGGACTGTCTCTGTACCACGCCGCAGGCCCACCCTAAAATCACCTTCCCTTCCCATGTGCCAGAGAAGGACAGCGCCGCCCATGCGGCCGCACAGCACTTGGAGGCCAAGCTTTGCCTGGGTCGAAAGCCTGCTCCCACCTTGACACCCAGGGCCACTGAGGTGGTGAGTGGGAAGGGGCAGGAGGCAGCAAGAGCTCAGGGCTGGGGAAGCCCCCTCAGCAGCCCTGAGAGGCTAGCGGGCTCAGGGCAAGGACGGCCTGGACGCTGCCCCCCGCAGGGCCGGGGCCGGGGCAGCAGGCCTCTCCGTTATGCTTGCTGGCCACACCCCCTTGCCCAGCTGCCCCAAGGTCCATGCTGACGACCTACTAGGTGCCCAGAAGCGCGCCATGCTCCTGGCAAGCTGAGATGCTTGCTCACTGGTGCTGAGGGTGTGTGGGAACACTGTAACATTTCCGTAAGTCTAAAACTAGTACAAAATACAGCCCAGGCCAGGTCGGAGCATCGTCCTGAGCCACCAAGGTTGCACGTTCGATCCCTGGTCAGGGCACATACAGGAATCAACCAATGAGTGCATCAATAAGTGGAAAAACCAGTCCATTTCTCTCTCTCCCTTCCTTTCTCTCTCTCTAAAAATCAATAAGTAAAAACTGAAAGAAATAAACAAAGCTATAAAAAGTATCCTGGTTCGAGCAGTAACTTGCACAGTGCTTGGTATTTGTTACTCCGTCAGCCCCCCACCCCGGGGTCCCGCCCCCTCCACTTCCTCCACATCTCTCAGCTCCAGGACCATATTGGCTCCTGTCCAACCAGTTTTGCCTAGTTTTTTTTTTTTTAATTGGACTGAAATTCACAAAATTTCTCTCTCTCTCTTTTTTTACCTTCACAGGAGGACTTTTTTCATTGCTTTCAGAAAAGAAGGGGAAAAGGAGAAAGAGAAACATGGATGTGAGAGAGAAGCATCGGTCGCTGCCTCTCGCAGGCTCCTGACGGGGGCACTGAACCCGAGAACTTCCGGTGCCTGGGCTGGCACTCCAGCCACGGAGCCACACGGGCCAGCACGGAGATTAGTCACTCTGAAGTGCACAATTCAGTGGCATTTACACACTCCACAGTTGGGCAACCACCATCGATCCCAGGTTCTAAAACAGTCCATCACCCCAAAAGAGCCCCAGCACCCCTCAGCGGCCACGCCTCCCTCCTCCAGCCCTGGGAACCCGTGGCTTCCTGCGCATTCACCTTCTCTGTGTTTCATGCAGACGGAACCCTACAACATGCGGCTGTGGGTCGGGCTTCTCTCACTGAGCAGGTCTCGAGGCTCAGCCACATTGCCGCCTGCATCCAGACTCCCCAAGGCTTTGTGGGCGAGGGTGTTCGTGGCGCCCTGACACAGCACCCACCGCGTGCCTAAGAAATCCCCACAGAGGATTCACCCAGCGGACAGGGCCCCAGAGTCCGCCATCCAGCCCCGCCCTCACCCCCAGCTCCAGGCAGAGCAGGGTGTGAGCTGGCCCTCCTGCCCAGCCCTGGGCTGCGCCTAGGAGGGCTCCGCTGCGCCTGGTTCCTCTGGGCCGGGGAGGGGCCCCAGCCAAGGGTCAGAAAACAGGGAGTCCAGTTCCCCGTGTGGAGAGAGCCAGGCAGGGAGTTTCCTGGGCCTCTTGGGGACTGCTTGGCCCCTGAATCACCCCACTGGGGGACTGACTGAGCTGAGTCACACTGGGCCTGAGAGAGATCCACTCTGGAAGGGGGCCCCAGGGAGGGCCAGGACGCGCCCATGGCCAGGAAGGGGCTTGGACTCAGGCAGGGGGGCACAGCCACGCACCCTTAGTTCTGTCTCCGTCAGCAGGTGTCTAGGAACCCAAAGCTTGGCTCTGCCTCCGATTTGCTTGGTCACCCTGGGCCAAAGCGCCTCTCTGGGCCTCAGTTTCCCCCTATGGCAAGTGGGGACAACCTGCCTGGCCTACTTCACCGAGTCACGGGGAGGCTCACATGAGGACCAGAAGAGTGAAGGGCCGTGGCGAGTTGGAGGGCACTCGCTCCGTCTCCCCACCCCACCCCCCGCACCTCCCCCCACTCGAGGAGCAGGCTCCAGGCTGAGAAATGTCAGCTGGGTGGCCACTGGATAAGCAGGCAACAATGCTTCACATGAGGCCCCGCCCCCAGCCTGGGGCCACTCTCGGGGATGCCTCCAAAACAGGCCACAAATCAGGCACAGCGAAGAAGGCTCAGGACCTGGGGTCGGGAAAAGGTTCTAGGCCTCTGGGAATGACGGGCAGGCACAGGGCTGGCGGAGGTCGTCACCTCACTATTCTCTCCGGAAGCTGCAGGGGAGGGGTCCTCTCAACCTCCATGGTGGACTGGTGACTACTCCCATGGTCTGGAAGAGGAAACTGAGGCACAGGGAGCCCCAGAACTTTCTGGGTCTGTATAACTCTGAGGCTCACAGCTCCACCCCCACCCCCTGAGCTGGAAGCCTGCTGGGCCACATGTCCACTCACGGCTGTGTCACCTCCCCTCTCTTGGCCTCCTCCCTCATCCCAACAAGGCACAGGAGGCCTGCCCCGCCCCACCTCAACTGACCAGCGGGCCAACAGCCTCACTCTTTCCAGCCCTAAGGCCAATGTCCCAGCCCTCATGGCCCATCAGGGCAGCGGAGATGGGAGCTGAACCTCCCTGGCCTCAGCCTGGGACCTAGGACCTCCCATCCTGTGATGCTTCACTCCCAGCCCTGCAGCCCCATCTCCCAGGCCTCTGTGTCCCCATCTGTTAAGTGGGGCCGAGCCAGTGGGTCTCTGGGGGATCCTGCAGTTCGCTGTGGCCTCTCTACAGGGGACCCTCCCTGTGGAAGGTGACAAAGCTGCCCAGGAACAGCACAAAGGGTTCTGCGCTTTCTCTGACCCCTCCTTCCCCAGCTGTACCCAACCCTCCTAGCCTTATCCCTTCCTGAAAGTCACCACTGTCCCAGGGACTTGGTCGGCCAGTTTGTGTATAAGGACTCACAGCCAATCCTCCTCATCGTAACCTTTGCAAAGCCCCTCTGCTGAGAAAGTGTCCAAATAACAGCCGCCAGGTGTGGAAGGAGCCACACCCCCCCACCCCCAGCCAGAGGAAGGTCTGGGCCAAGGTAGGGCTGGGGTGATAAGGGGGAGCTTGCTTTATGGGGCGTGACTACTTTATGCACACAGAGAGCACATCCAGGCCTTGCCTGCACAATGAAAAGTGAGTAAAAGAAAATACAAATTAGTGAAACCCAGATTCAAAAATAAAATAATGAAAAGGCAAAAGTGCACACCGTCAAAAGTAGGTGCCCTCCAGGGCAGCCCAAGCCCCTGGCCCCTCCCCTGAGCCACCGCTGGGAGGCGTGGGGTGGGACCCCAAAGTTTCCAACCCCTGCTGCTCTGCTCTGCCACTGCGGCTCTGAGCTTGCACGGTGGCCCCTGGGTGGCCCCAGCGTCCCCCAGTCCAAAGGGATCCCTTGGGGGCCAGGATCGCCTGTGAGGCTCCCTCTGGAGACAGGAGGAAGCAGCTGCCTCCGGAAGAGGCCTGCCACCCTCCCCTCCTCGTTCCTCAGCTCCTTCCCCATGTGCTGAGGAAAGAGCACCATCTCCGCCTGCTGCCCTGCGGGGGTGGGGGGGGGGGGCGCTCCACCCCACAGAGACCCGGGCCCTCCACCCACATCCTGGCTGGCCACTCAGCATTTTGGTCCTGGGCCTGCGGTGTGCCAGGGTCCTGGGCCACTGCTTCTTCTCCACGGCCTCCTCAGACATCCCCTCCTTGCCCCTAACTCTTTTGGAACAGCCTCTGGCCCTCATCCCCAGGGGAGGCTCGGGTCTTGCCCCTCCTGTGTCCATCTTCCCGCACGTGGCTGGTACCATGAGCACGTGCTGTGACAGGCCAGTGGGAGAGGCCCCCAGCCCAGAAGAGGCCACTCGGGGGTGTGCTCACTGCTGGACGCCCCACCTCCCTGCTCACCTGGGCTTCTCTGGGCTTTAGTTTCCCTCTACGGCAAGTGGGTATGGGGACAGGCAGGCCACACACCAGGCCCAGGGGCAGGCTACCGCTCACCTGACCACAGGGGTGGGAACTAGGGCCCCGGTTCTGAGGCCCCGTGAGGTTTTTCTACCTGGCTTTTGGGCAAATAACCTCCCCACTCTGGCCCGGGTTCCCTCCCCTGGAAATGGGGTGTTGTTTCAAGTGGATCAGGAGACCGAGGCCTCTGCCACTCCTGCCCTCTCTCGCCTCCCTCCTGCCCCGGGGCTCAACAGGCGCAGGAGTGGGCGGGAGTTGCTTTCCTGCCCCTCCCCGCGGCTCTGCTTCCCGCGGGACCAGCGGCAGGCCGGGCCGGACGGGGCGGAGGTGGGGCGGGGCTGCCCAAGTTCCCCCACGCACATCCCCCCCATCTCCCGCCGGAATCCGCCAGCGCCAGCGGAGTCCGGGCCACGGACCCGGCAGGCGACCCAGTGGCGACCCGGCAGGCGACCTCCCAGTGCGGCACCGCGGTCGCCTCTCGGGTCCCCACGGCAGAGCCTTGGCCTTCCACCTCCGGTCTCGGCTTCCCCCTCGGGCCGCGCGCCAGCAGACGAGCGCTGTCAGGGATGGCACCCTCGCGGGGCCCCCTTTCTCGCAGTGCACCCCCCCCCCCCCCCCGGCTCCCGATCTCTACTCACCGGCGACCAGGACTCGCTCCGGGAAAAGCACTGCGCGACGGGAGGTGGCAGCTAGGGCCCCAGCCCGGTCTCCCCCTACCGCGAGGCCCCGCCCGGCCCCGCCCGGTTTGGCTGGAAGCCCCGACCTCCGCCCACTGGCTTGCCCTCGGGACAGGGAGGTCATCCCTCTTGCTTGCCACCAGCAATGCGCTTTTGTCTCCCTGGCCAGGAGCCAGTCTTTAGGTCGTTTCTAAGTCCCACAGGTCAGCGCCACGACCCAGACAGGTAGCTTCTCTTGAGCCTCGCTTTTCCTCTCTGTGAAATGGGTCAACAAAGACCACCTGGGAGAGGGGAATTGCATCACCTGATGGCAAAGCATGAACACAGCAGCCTGGCCCCCCATCTGGAGAAGCACCCTCTCTCCTTCGGCAGTTGCCCCAGGGCCGCCCGCAGCCTGCAGGCTGGCCCTGGCTCACCCCTCAGTGGTTGGTTCTGCCTTCATCTCCCTGCACCTGGAAGATGGACACAGCATGGTGGGGCTGATGAGGGTGGCCCACCGTAATGCAGGCAGGGCGCCTTGCAGACACTTGGTGTGCAGTGAATGGAGGCTGCAGTTCTCACAGCCCAGAGGTGGCCTCCCTGGGTCACCCTGATGGGACAGGCATGTCCAGCCCCAGGCCTTGGGCGCCTCCCCTCCCCTCCCCGACTGCAGGCTGCTCTATTCCTGAAGGCCAGGGCCTATCCCAGCCACATGGGGCTGACTTGGTCTGCAGGAGCCCCGACTGCCCATCTGGTCCCCCCAGGGTCCGCGTGAGCACCTCCCCCAGGCTCCTCAGCCAGGCACCTCTGGGGCTGCAGTCTGACATTCCTCAGCTCTGCCCCGGCCTTTTTGCCTGCATGGACCCCTTCCACCTTTGGCTGTATTGGTGCAATGAGGAATGTCAGACCTTCTGCAGGGCAGACACCTTCCCAGTCCCCACGGAACAGACCCCACTTCAGGTGCTCAGAAAGGTGAAGGGGCAGCCCGCACCTGGCTGGAGACAGTGGGCCTGAGGCCGGACCCAAGGAGACTGCAAGGAAGGTCAAACCTGACCGGCCTGAGCTTCCCTGTGCACGGGTGTTCGTGGGCAAGGTCGGGGGTGAAGCAGGGTGGTGGCAGGGCACACAGCAAAAAGTGCTCAGAAGCGTGGGTTGCTCTGTCTTCTTGCTTGTGCACTTGCTGCACCTGTGTTCAGAACTTAGGTGTCTGGATGGTCTCCCCCATGAGATGGAGCAAGCGTCTTTGGCTGAGCCAGGCGGCAGGCAGGGGGACGGGGGAACAGGACCTCATCAGCCTGCCATCAAGACCGGCCAAGTGTGGACCAGACTCCGGGCTGAGCAGCCCAGGGACTCCGTCCTTAAACAGACACCATTGAGGCGACGGTACATCCCTGGAGTCTCACTGCTCCTGCCGGGACTGCTTGCACACCTGTGCACACGCCATCCTGGGTTCCTGTTCACCACCACCTACCCGGGCAATGCCCTCCACCCCCCTGCTGGCTGGCTCCTCGTTCCCTGGGTGGCACCTCTGTGCCTTTTCGGGTCCCCGTGTTTGCGAGGAGCCCATCCTCCGGAAGTTCTGGAGAGAGACTGCGCAGGAGGCACCGTTTTGAAGTTCTCTGCCACGGCTGGCGGATGCTCGGCTGAGTGAGAACTCCCAGCTGGAGCCATTTGTCCCTCGGCCTCCTGCAGACACGGCCCTCCTGCCGCCACGGTGCTGGTGGATGGGCACCTCTGTGTGTGGCCTGTTTTGTTCTTCCTGGAAGATTTTGAGGACTTTTCCCCAGAGTCCTGAAAGTTCACACGGACACTCCTCAGTGCGGGCCTAGTCCCATTCATCACGCCAGCATTCAATGGCCCTTTCATCCAGGAAACTCATATTCTTTATCTTCCAAAAATAAAAAAAGTAAAAGTTTGCTCATTTCCTTCCCTCCGTTTTCTCACTTCTCTTCCTGGAACTGTTGTGACTCAACCCCATGCACCTCCTGGGCTGGCCCCTAACTTCCCTTTCTCTCCTCCTCATGTTCGCCTTTTTTGCTTTATCTTCTGTGAGGATTCTTCAACTTTCTCTTTCTGGCCTTCTCCTGAGTTTTTCAATTCTGCTATTTTTCATTTCCAGGGATTATGTTTTGTCTTCTGACTGTTCTTTTTTTAAAAAAAATATAACTTCCTGTTCCTCTTTCATGGATGCAGCGTCTCTCAACTATCATGACAGGTTTTTTTTTAGTCTCTGAATCCTATGTGGTTTTTTTGTTGTTGTTTTTTTTTTTAATTTTATTTATTTATCTTTAGAGGGGAAGGAGAGGGGGAGAAACATCAATGTATGGTTGCCTTTCCTGTGTCCCAGTCCCCTGCTGGGAGTTGGCCTGCAGGGAACTGGCCTGCAACCCCGGCATGTGCCCTGACTGGGAATCGAACTGCGATCCTCTGGTTCGCAGGCCCGCGCTCAATCCACTGAGCTACACCAGCCAGGGCCTTGAATCCTATGTGGTTTTGTTTTCTGTTTGTAAGAGGACATCCTTGGATGTCTGCCTATGGTTAGGAAAACAGGAGGAAAATAAGTCCGCTGGTGACATTTGTTGGCTTAGCTTCACTGTAAGCTGAACTTAACGGGCCACCTGTCTGGGGACTCCCGGGATTGTTGATAGCTTTAGGGTTTTCTTCTCTGACTCGTCAGATCTCCCAAGGTCCTCCAGTCCTTTGCCTGGAGGACAGGGGCCTGGACGCGGGTTTCTGGGGGCTCAGCAGGGGAGAACACTGGAGGATGTCTCCGCATTCAGTACCCAGTACCCACGTTCACTGCTGTCTCCAGCGTGCCCAGCCCTCTCCAGAGGTAGCCCCAGATGTTTGCCAGAGTGGAGGAAGGCCACCACCCAGTGGCTAGAGAGAGGGAGGGGATCCGAAGAGCTAACTGTTCCCCCTTCCCGCAGTCCTCTTTACTGTAGTCCCCTTTCACCCTTAGACCTAGAAGCAGCTCGCGCTACCCAAACTTCGGAGGATCCTGTTGTAAGAATAAGGGTTGGTTCTCAACTCCACCGCTGGGAGGGATGCAGCTGTCTAGGGTCCGCCAGGTTGAGAAATACCGGTCCGTCTACCTGCTCTCCAGCTTCCAGAGATTCTGTTGCCCGGGCCCACTTTCCTGTTCTCCCTGTCCTGGTGGATTTATGTCTTTGAAAGGTCACTCTGCTTTGGGTTTATGGGCTTCTGGAGGCAGCGTGTGCTCCATTCATCTCTCAACCGGAAACTCTCTCCATAGTTTGTATGACCAGAACGTGGCATAGATTTGCCCTAATTCATTGAACTAACCTCTAGCTGGGCATGCAGCTCATTCCCACTGTTTCCCTGTCAAAAGCAAGGCTGCTGTGATGTCCTGAGAGTTAGTTCTCTGCCCGTTTAATTCACGTCCTAGGACAAGCGCGCTGAGGGTTTGCTGGTGCCATTCTATCCCGATCTTTCTCACTAAGAGGTGTGCAGTGGGTGGGGGTGGGTCTGCGACTCCTGGGCTCCTTCGAAGCGGCTCACAGGAAATGAGACAGAAGCAGGGGGGGTGTGGTTAGGGGCGAGGTCCAGAGTTAGACTCTCCCTGACCCAGACTCCCACCACTGCTCAGAAGTCGGATAACCCCAACTTCCACTCCCTTGTCACAAAACACCTGCCACTCCATCTTAGAGCCCTCCTCAATTCACCCGTAAATGGAGGATAATAATAGTATCAATTCATCATAGTGTTGCTGTGAGAAATTTCATAAACTAATATCAGAAAAACATCCAGAGCTTTGTTCAATGGAAAAAATATGTATTGGGTGTTTATTATGTGCTGTGCACCATGCCTTGTTTGCAGAAAACATTATAAAAGAGAGCTGTTATCTTCCTACGGCCCCGCACAGCTGGGCGGATCAAGTAAGTATTGAGTCAAAGAATGTGGAAGCGTTTCAAACACTTGACACGGGCTAGGGAGACAGAGTGAATGTTGCGTTGCCTTGTTTAGTCTGGTAAATATTACTAGGGCTTATTGTGGTGCGGTGTCGTGTTTTAGTCTTCCCCGCGGTGAAGTAAGCGCAAGGGTCCACCTAGACAGGCTGCACGCGGCAGAGAAGTGTCTCGGAACTGCGATGGAACCACTTACTGCGGAACCTCTCTTCTCGCCCCCGGTGCCCCGAACCGCCCGGAAGGAAATGCGTCATGGACCGCGCCACGCCGCCGCAGTCGGATCTCGGTCGCCCCGGTAACGCCCGAGGGGCTGGTTCCACACCATGAGCGTCCGGGTTGCGCGAGCTCTGAGGTCCTGGAGCTGGGGCGCGGGCTGCCGCCGCGGTGCCGCGAACTTCCGGCTGCCTCCGCCGGGTGCTTTGGACGTGGCGGAGCTGCTGCGAGATGCGACAACAGCGGAGGACGGGCCCTGGGAGGCGGCGGCGCGGCGGCCGCCCGGCCAGTGTTCAGTGCTGCTCTTCCCGGGCCAGGGCAGCCAGGTGGTGGGCATGGGCCGCGGTCTGCTCCACTACCCGCGCGTCCGCGAGCTCTACGCCGCCGCCCGCCGCGTGCTGGGCTACGACCTCCTGGAGCTGAGCCTGCACGGGCCGCAGGAGGCCCTGGACCGCACCGCGCACTGCCAGCCGGCGGTCTTCGTGGCCTCGCTGGCCGCTGTGGAGAAACTGCATCACCTGCAGCCCTCGGTGAGGCCCGAGCTCTGACAGCCAGGCCGGAGTGCCCCCACTTAGGCCACGCTAGGCTGATTCGGAGTTCCCGGTCGGCGCTAGGCGCTGTTCCGGGCCCTGGAAATACAGCCGTAAACAAACAAAAACAAGGATCCCTGCCCTCAGAGGGCTTGCGTGTGAGGGGAGGGAGACAGATAAAGAAGACCAGCTGCACTGGTCTTCTTTGCATGTGTGTAAATTGTATATGTGTTAAAGATGATACGTGTTGTATTGTCGAAAGGAAAATAGAACAGGGGAAGGGACTGAGGAGTCAAGGGCCAGATTTTAATGATCCTTAATAACTTCAGTAATTACTAAATGATTTTGGAAGGATTGAATATCATCCTTAGTAATGATCATTGAAGAAATTATCTGAGAATGTCACTTCACTTGAAGGTGTGAATTGATTGCAATTATTAATTAATAATATCAAGACAGTAAATGTTAGCTAGTGCTTTAAACCCTACTCCATCCCCACAACAGCCTTGTGAGACAAAAGCTGTTATTTTGTGGATGAGGACAGGAGACTCAGAGACGCTAAAGGAATTAGTTACTGGTGATAAACTTCACTGTGTGCTTACCCTGGGCCAGGTCTATGCTAAGTGCCTGAAAGACATCTTCATGTAATTCTTTCAGCGGCCCTGTGACAGGGGCCCTGCTCCTTCCTCATTTCACAGATGAGATGACTGGCTCGAAGAGGTTAGGGAGAAATCCCAAGCTAAGAATCAAATCCAACTCTCTGAGACTCAAAGTCATGCAGTACTTTGAACTTCTCTGCCTAGAGCCCTCCCACTCTGTCCAGCAGCCCCTGGCCTGGGAGACAGCTCCAGGGCAGAGGCAGGGGGCCCAGGGCCCTGGGCTGGAGTCACAGCTGTACCTCGGAGGCAGCCAGCAGGCTTTCACTTGCCAGGGAAGGTCCTCATCGGGGAAGGGGCTGTAACAGCGACGGTCAAGGCCACTCCTGTGTGTCGTCTTCTGGCTGGAGCACCAGGCACGCTCACCCTGGTTCACCGGGCCACCGCCAGCTCTTGAGTGCAGAGCCTGGACTGAGCTCCCGAGAGCAGGGCCTCACCTTCCGCATCTGTCACCGCAGGTCATTGAGAACTGTGTTGCTGCTGCTGGGTTCAGTGTGGGAGAATTCGCAGCCCTGGTGTTTGCCGGAGCCATGGATTTTTCTGAAGGTACACAGAGGGTTTGGTGTTGCACAGGGGCGTCATCTTGCCGGGCCCACTAGACGTAGGGAACACTGCGAAAAATAGTTCTGGACCCACGCGGGTGATAGAGAAGGAGTATATGGATAGGAATGACCTAGGAACCGGAGGGCCAGACTTCACCTCGGTTCTCTTTTAGGCCCGAAGGGTTCATTAGGGATGTCCTTTCTGTAATCTCATGAAATCTGCCTGCCTGGCTGTCTTTCCCACTGTCCCATGCATTCTTGGTGTGCGCACACACCTTTGGTGCCTGTCACGTGGTGGAAGCTCGATAGATATTCATTGAATGGAAAAGAAAATGAGTGTTTGAACCTGATCTATATCAGTTTCACATAAGACTTTTGCATGTAGTTGAAAGTTAAACATTTTTGCTTATAGTCCGGCCTGGACACCTTGCTCGGAGTGTGCTGAGTGCAGACAGGACCTTGAGTGAGGGGCTGCAGCAAAGGACTTGAATAGACATTTCTCTAAAGAAGAGTGACTGATGGCCAGTGAGCACGTGAAAAGATGTGCAGCGGCGTCACCAGTCACGAGGGGAATGCAAGTCAAACCACAGTGAGACGCCACTGCACACCCAGTAGGGTGGCTTTGGTTTAGAACAACAACAACAAGGAAAATAGCAAGTGGTGGCAAGGATGTAGAAAAACAGGAACATTACTGGAAGAATGCAAAATGGTGCAGCCACTGTGGAGAGTTTGCTGGGTCTGCAAAAAGCCAAGGGTAGAATTACGTGAGCCGGGAGTTGTTCTCAGAGGTCTATACTTAGGACGGAGTTTGTGTCCACCCAGAAAGACTTGCCACGAATGTTTGTAACAGCCAGAAGGTGGAAACAGTGCCCACGTCCGTCTCCAGGTGAACGGATGAGCCGACTGTGCATCTGTACAGGGGAATATTGGTCAGGGGAGAACCCCCGAAGGTGCTCGCGTGGTGCCAGGCACAGATGTCACATACTGTGTGATCCCTTTTGTGTGAAGTGCCCGGGACAGGCAAATCCTTAGACACAGATGACTGGTGCCTGAGGGAGGGGAGGAGGGACAGAGAGTGGTTCCACTTGGTGGGTGGGCGGTGTTTTTGGAATGCTGGAAAGTTCTGAAATTAGAGCTGGTGACTGCACATCATTGTGAATTCAACAAATGCCACTATTATACATCTGAAACTGGTTATACATATATATTTATATCTATTTTAAAGATCTTATTTATTTTTAGGGAGGGGAAAGGGAGGGAGAAGGAGAGGGAGAGAGACATTGATTGGTCACCTCCTACGTGCCCTGACCAGGACTGAACCCGCAACCCAGGTGTGTGCCCTGACCCGGAATAGAGCCGGCAACCTTTCGCTTTGCGGGAGGATGCCCAGCGCACTGAGCCACACCGGTCAGGGCAGACGCTGGTTATATTTCATGTGAATTCCACTTCCATGGTTTTTAATATAGCACTATTAATATAGCACTATTAAGGAAATGAAAAAGTTTCATGTTTCCACATGCTAATAAAACTTTTAAGCGGAGTTTTATGTGTGAGTTGCAGAATTACAGCATATGCACACTTCGTGTTCAGTATTTTCACTTGACCTTTTTCGTGGTTACTTCCTGGACACTTGCATGGGAGGGTTTCCCGTGCCCTCACCACGTGCCTGTGTGGTCTGTCTTACTTCCCGCCACAGGCTTAGGTGTGTGCCGCACAGTATGGGCGCCGAGAGTTCAGTGCCAGTGTGTGTTAGTGAGGAGTGAACGAGGGCGTGTCAGACAGGTGTGGGATTTGCCCCTCAGGCCCAGGAGTGGTCCCCTGGGCTCGTCCTCCCCCTCACAGCCAGGGAGCAGCCCCAGGAGCGGAGGGTGGAGGTCCAGTGGTTCCAGGCCACTGTTGCGTCTTGATCCCGTTAGCTGCCGGCCTGGCTCCGGCCCCGCCCTCTTCCCTTGCACTGGAGCTGCACTGAACCCGGAGTCCTGTGTTTCATCGTTGGCCTGGGGGCGCAGGGGCCCCAGCTCCGAGGGAGGGCAGTGAGGCTCGGTCTGTACCAACGGTGTAACTGAAATTCGTGTGATTGTACGTCATTCCAGATACCCGATGGCTCTTGTTTCTCCCCTTCCACGTGATTTCTCTTAAATAGTAAACTCATTAATGATACTTCCCACTTTTCACAACTGTCCAGGCACATTATTTACTATTATCCTATTTTACTAACTAAAAATTTGACCTGGAAGGAGATCATGACTTGCCCAAGCAATACAGCCCAAAAATCTGTTCCTTTCACCCTACCCCAGGGTTTCCCAACAGCGGCATTGCGATATTTTGGACCAGATCATTCTTTTGGGTTTACTGTGCATGTTGAGTGGCCTGCAACTACTGGCCTCTACCCACCAGCTGCTAGCAGCAACCCTCTCCCCCTCCAGTTGTGACAATCAAAAATGTCTCCAGACACTGCCCTGGGGGCAGAAGCACCTACACCTGGTTAGATCCTACACCGCGCCAGCTTTAAGGCAGGAGCCTGGGGTTGATGTGTGTAGAGCTGCGGACAGCAGCCTGCCCTGATCACGTGGTGTGGCTCCATGTGATGGACGCAGATGCACAGAATGAGGCCCTGTGGCCTGGCGGTTTTCCGCATATCGGGGTCTCAGCTCACAGCGTGGGGCCTGCGCTTTGTCCTGCAGGCCTGGGTTTCCCCGCCCCCCCCTTCCTCACCTGCCCTGATTTTTCCAAACGCACTTCTCTCCGGATAGGTTTGTATGCAGTGAAAATCCGAGCGGAGGCTATGCAGGAAGCCTCTGAAGCTGTCCCCAGTGGGATGCTGTCCGTCCTCGGCCGGTCTCAGTCCAAGTTCACCTTCGCCTGTCTGGAAGCCCGGGAGCACTGCAAGACTCTGGGGATAGAGAACCCCGTGTGCGAGGTGGCCAACTACCTCTTCCCGGATTGCAGGGTGATCTCCGGACACCTGGAGGTTGGTGTCGGCGGGAACACCCTTCACAGGCCCCAGTCCCGCGCAGCAGGCCGGAACCCTCCACCCCTGTGGGCCCACCGCAGCGTGCTGGACGCTCTGCCGGGCCTAGGCCTCTGGAAAACGCGCGCGAGGGCCCGAGAGTGCGGGGCAGTAGGCACCGCACAGGGAGACCAAAGGCCGGGACCCCGCCCCCACTTCACAACCCACTGGCCGGACCGCCTCTGGCAAATTGTCCAGCCCACCGGAAGGGTAAAGCCTGGGCCAGGTGGTCTCCAGGGCCTTCCTGCAGAACATTCTGGGCTTTCATAGCCTCTAACACGGTTGCTTCCTTACAGAGAGCCATTTCCTTCAGGGCTTTCCCGCCCTGCCCTGCTGGTCCTGAGATGCCAGTTTGCCCTGAGTTCACTTCCTTTCCTTCCGGTGTCCCCTCCACTCACTGCGCCTGCGGACAGCACTTCTAGAGCAGCTCCCGTGTGACAGGCGCTGGGGCACACGTGACCGATGGGCCAGCGCTCCTGTGGTCAGAGGCAGGCCGCCTTGAACCGAGGAGCCCGAGGAGCCCGGGTTTCGGGGGACAGTAGGAGTGGAGCTGTCTACCGGTGGACCGGCCTACAGAGGTGGTGCCAAAAGGCGACGGACGGAGGTGGGGGCTGGGGGCGGGGCTGGTAAGAAGGGCGCGCCCTCGGGCTGCGCGGTTCGGGCGGGGTGCCTGGTCTGGACAGGCTGGGTGCAGATGGGGACTGCGGGCACCGGGCCAGCGCTCACCTGCCTCACCCCTCCCTCTCGGCCAGTCCTGAGCTCTGCGCAAGGCAGCCTGCGTCCCACTTTACACGTGTGGAAGCTGAGGCGAGGGCGGGGCGGGTGCTGGAGGTAGAACTGGAACCGAAGGCCGTCTCATACTGGAATCTGCTGCCTCCACTCGACGATGCCCAGTTCACTTTCCTCTTTAAGGCCTTGCCAGCGCACCAGGTGTCCTCGTGCGTCTCCCCTGCATCAGCCGGGGCTAGCAGGTCCCTCTTGTGAGCGTTCCAAGAAGCTGAGGTCATACCGTATCCCTAAAGTAATCACGACGCTGGTTGCTCCTTCCCATTAACAGCCTTGGAGTGAAGCCCGGAAGTGGGCGGGGAGGGCCTCCTGCCTCCCAGAGTCAGTCCCAGGCGTGGCCTCTCGGTGCTGTTGGAAGTACCGAAGCAGAGATCAGGGGAGGGCCAGAGTCGTTATTAACTGGAATTTAAAGTCTCTGCGGCCTCTGCCAGACAAGCGCCCGCAGAGGGCCACCACAGAGGAGCCTGCTGGCACCCCGAGGCGGTGACTCTAACACTGGGGGCCTGAGGGGGCGGGTCCAGGACCCCGCGGAAAGCGCGCAATGCTGCAGGGAGTGTGCGGAGGGAGACGCTGTCTGTGCAGGTGCTGGGCGTGGTCAGACGGTCTGGCTTGGAGCCCAAGAGGGGCTGTTCGGCGGCCCCAGGGCGTGTCCCTCAGTGTGGTGGGGGTGGATGGAGGGTACTCATGGGTGTGAAGCACCGGGTCAGCCCCCGCAGTCACAGGGCCCAGACCCCTCCGTGGTCCCCACAGGCATGCGTCCCTCAAGCGAGGGCCCTGCTGCAGGTGAGGTTTGCCGTGCTGGCGCTCTTGCCCCAGGGCTGGCGAGGATCGGGAGGCCCCAGGGGTGCTGTGCCCCGCAAACGGTAACCCCTCTTACCCAGAGGGGGCGCACATTAGCAACCCTGTGACAGCTTTTTCCAGTGGACATGGATGGACTTGGCATCCAACATGGTAACTGCTAACCCTAACGCAGCACGCATATGCTGAGTACAGTTCTCCTTACCGCAGCCTGTAGCTAGCATTGTCATCCCCATTTCACAGAGGAGGGTACTGAGGCTCGAGTTACAGGACAATTGCCCAAGGCGGCGCAGCCGCTGGGGCCTAGGTAAGGCTTCTGTTAGTCTCCAGGGCAGCCGGCCCAGCCCCCCCCCCCCCCCCCCCAGCAGCCCTGGCCTGCCCTGAGCGAAGAGGGTCCCAAGGGTATCTACCATTCTAAAGATATTTGCAAACTATGTTGTTTGCAAACAGTCCCTGGTAGCCCCTGGGCTTCAGGAGGGGAAAGCCCATTTCTTCCCTAGAGAAACCCCAGGTGAGGGGGTTCTGGTGGGAAGGAGTTTGGCGTCCCCTGCACTTTTATGTTGAAAGTTACGCAGTCACACGGAAACAGGTGTGTCACGGACCGTGAGGGGGAGAAGTCTCCATGGAAAACGAAACCTACTTAGTCGTGCTGTTTGTTCACCGGATGCTATCACAAACCTATCGGATCGCTTCCTAGCAACCTTGGGAGTGGCTGACTTTTATGGGTGGGGGGAAAAAAGTCCAGAGGTCAGGGGCTTTGCCTGGGGCCACGGAGCTAGTGAGTGACACTGCTGGGGCGGGACCCAGGTCCCACGTTTCCAGCCTCAGGTCTCTCCTGGTCGCCCTGTGGGCCCCTGCCTGGGGACCGTGTGAATGGTCAGGTTCCTGGAACACTGACCAGCAGTGACTTTAACTGGTATGCAGAGGAGAGCCAGGGGGCTTTGCAGGATGTGAGGTGTGGGAGGGCGTCTGTGCACCGGACCGCCTCTCTTCGTCCTCCCCTGAGATGTGCCGGCCTCCCTTCCTTCCAGGCTCTGCAGTTCCTGCAGAAGAACTCCTCCAGGTACCACTTCAGACGCACCAAGATGCTGCCAGTCAGTGGTGCGTTCCACACTCGCCTCATGGAGCCGGCCCTGGAGCCGCTGGCGCAGGCGTTGAAGGCCATGGACATCAGGAAGCCCCTGGTGTCCGTGCACGCCAACGTGGACGGGAATCGGTACATGCACCCGAGACACATCCAGAAGCTGCTGGTCCAGCAGGTGGTCTCACCAGTGAAGTGGGAGCAGACGATGCACACCCTGTACGAGAGGAAAAAGGGCACGGAGTTCCCCAAAACTTTTGAGGTGGGGCCTGGGAAGCAGCTGGGAGCCATCCTGAAGAACTGTAACCTGCAGGCCTGGAAGGCGTACAGCAACGTGGAGGTGCTGGCGGCAGACGAGGCCCCCAGGTCCGACCAGGACTCCTAGGGTCTCTGGATGAGCAGGGGGCGGGGTGGGGGGCTGCAGGGGCAGCCCCACAGTGGGGCTGTGTCCCGTTCCCCCCACCCCCGTGGCTGGTCCTGCCTTTCCTTCCGTCCAGCCTCCCCCGTGTGACCAACTGGGACTGTTTGCAAAGAGCTTTGAAGACCGCATAAAGTACTAGAAGTATCTCTTTATACGAGACAGTTTGTTTCTCTGTTTTTAAAGGTTTTATTTTTACAGAGGAGGGAGGGAGAAAAACACCCATCGGTTGCCTCTGGTTGCCTCTCATACATTCCCACTGGAGACCGAAACCCATCAAACTCCTGACCTTGGGGGAAGATGCCCAACCAGCTGAGCCGCATGGATCACGGCATCATTCCTCCTCCTTGAAGTGTGGTTTGATGCTGGGGAAAAAGCAGCAGTGCCCAGTATGTGGAGTGGCCACTGAGTTCCCACACCACCTCCACCGCTGGCCACCTGGGCAGGCCTGTCACCTCGGCTCAGGCGGCAGCTCAGCCGGTGGCTCTGACATGGGCTGAGCCGGCCTGGCCAGCAGGAGCGTCCCAAGAACTAGAAAGGCTGGGCCTGTTCACTGTGCGTGGCAGGTGCTGGGGGCACCCTGGTATGGCCACCAGGTAGGCCAGTGACACAGGGCAGTGCTCCAACTGTCCCTGTAGCCACCCACAGCCAGAATGTTCACTCCTCTGTCACCGAATCAGAAGGGCTTAAGACGCAGCTGGCCTCAGCAGCCCTTACACCCAGGCCCAAGGAGTAGTGTTGACGGGTCTGCTGTGTGCCAGGGAGCAGGCGGCCTCCACCCTGGTGGGAAGGGGTGCCTTTAGCAAAGTAGAGGGGTGCAGGATGGGCCACTGAGGGCCGCCTCCTCCCTGCTCCCAAGCACGGGTGCCCTGCAGGTGCAGCTCCTGTGTCAGTGTCAAAGCTGAGTAATCCCAGGCCTCTTGGGTGGTCTTTTTGTTATTCGGCACCAGTAGGCAAACTGCACTTGAAATGAAACCTCTGCATTTGTCTTTAAACATACTGTCATGCCCTGACTGGTGTGGCTCAGTGGATTGAGTGCCAGCCTGCAAACCAAAGGGTTGCCAGTTCAATTTCTAGTCAGGGCACATGCCTGGGTTGTGGGTCAGGTCCCCAGTTAGGAGCACATGAGAGGCAACCAGTCAATCTATCTCTTGCACATTAATGTTTCTCTCCCTTTCTCTAAAAGTAAATAAAACCTTACACACACACACACACAGGGTCAAGGGCCTCTCAGCAGGGGCCCTGCCAGCCTTCGGGCAAAACTGGCCTCCCCTGTTGGGGGGGGGGGGGTCCCTGCCTGTGGGCAGCCATCTGCTCCTGGCCAGTGCGCACTGAAAGGTAGCACCTAATAAAACTTCGTTGTAGAAATTCCCAAATGTTCAAAAAGGACTTGGTTGTGCAAATGCCCTTGGCCGAATGCTCCGAGCAGCAGGCAGTCTTGGGAGACCCAGCTCCCGGGCGGGGGGCTGCGCTGCAGGCAGGGTAGTCTCCCCCGTCCGGAGGACGTGCCGTGGCGGAGCTGGCGTGGCAGGCCTGCCCCACAGGTGTGGGACAGAGCACTCAGTCCATGCAGCTCAGAGCCACAGGAGGAATGGCCGATAAAGGGCAGTGGTGCAGAAGGGACCCCACCCCGATGCTGACGGGCAGGGTTGCCTCCAGTACAGAGCCCTGGGCTGGGGTGGGTAGGCCCTGCCCTGACTCTGGAGGAGAGGCAGAGAGGGGCACAGGGTGCTATATCCTGTCCCCTTGGGGAAATGCCCTGACACTGTCCTTGTGGCCGGCGGCCACTTCATCTTGGGGCCCAGGTCAGTGGAGAACCCAGCCCCCAGGAACTGGGCACACGTGCCTGCCCAGCAGGAACAGGTCCCCTGGCACCTTCTTTAGGAGCCCTCATCATGCCTTGTCTCCAGGAATCTGGACCAGACCAGGGACCTTGTTCAAAGGCTACTGAAATGGAAAAAGATGGTGGTCCCCCCCTGCCCCCACAGCCTTGTCACCTGCTCTGGGAAGGTGCTTCACTGCCCTCAGCAGCCCCCACTGCAGATCCCCAGGGCGCAGGGGTCTCAGGCCCCTGCCGCAGCACCCCAAGGTGTGTGCAGGCCTCTGTGAGAGGGGAAGGGGGAGCACTGTGTAGTGATTATTCAGGAATTGGGAGGCTACTGGATGACCCATGTCACACCTGCCACCTTCCTGGGAGGAACAGGCCCCTAGTCCTTCCTTTTGGGGGTTGAAGAGTGACTTCTCTATGGACTCGGATTGAAGCTGCTTTTAACCCCTAAGAGCACAGCACTGTTCTGCAACACATGGAAACCCCGCCCAGGCGCAGCCCCGCAGGGAGCATGCCCAAAGGAGAGGACCCCTGGTGGGTAGGTCAGGCACCAGGGCATGACGGGCGGGAGCAGACCCTTCCCACAGCGCCTGCAGGTGCAGGATGAGCCTGGAGGCTGTGACAGGCAGGAGGCTAAGAGCAGACTCGCCCCTTCCCTCCCCTCTGCCACCATCCCCTCCAAGGGGCAAGATGGAGCCCACACTGAGCAGCCCCAGAGAGGACCAGAGACAGACAGAAACCAACAGTTTATTGCGCTTTCCCCACCCTCAGAAATCTACTCCAGGAGATTCTCTGTGCTGTGGGCCTTGCAGACATGGGGGCGTGGCCAGCACTCCCCCCATCTCCCGCTACAGGCCCCGCCCACAAGAGGCAAGTTCCAGCCCAGGACAGGCCCGGCGGAGCGGGCTGGGGCCTGGGGAGCAGGTGACCATAAAGACCCATGAGGGTGTAATTCATTTCTCTTACAAAAAAACCCAAAACACAAGTATGAAACCTCAGGAGTGACCCAGCACTCAGAATTTAAATATAAAAAAGGGATCATAAGAAAGTTAAAAAGACAAACAAAACCAACAAGGCCACCTCCAGGGTGGTAGTCAGGGGGCGGGGCCAGCCCCACCCCGGCGCCGCCTGCAGCGCCTCACTGGAGGACGTGGAGGCCCCAGTCGAGCAGCAGCGCCAGCAGCAGCAGCAGGGACAGCTTGCGCCCGAGGCTGGGGGACACCTGTCGGTGGAGGTGGAGAGAGGTGAGGACCGGTCGCCCGGAAGGGGCCGGCTCACCGTGCCTCCTGCGCCCGCCCCTGCGGTGAGTGGGAGGGGTGTGGCTGCACCTCACTCACAGACCTGGAGGGGCTGGAGCCGAGGGTCCAGGAAGATGAGGAGGCCAGGAGGGGTGGGAGAGGAAAGTGCCCAAGGGCAGGAAGGAGGGGTGGCCAGGCCATGGGGGCATCACCTGCTGGGGACTGGGAGGATGGGATGAGGCTGTGGGAGCAATGGGACATGGCCGGGAGAGCTGCTCAGGCCTAGAGGCACCTGCTCAGGTCAGGGGAATGAGGAACCAGCCTCGTCTGCCAGAGAAAGGCACGCCTGGCAGAGGGCCAAGAGTGGGCACAGGTGGGGAGGAAGCAAGGCACACGAGGACCCCCCCACGCACAGTCAATAAGCCCAACCCCAAGGCCACAAGGACCAGGCAGAAGAAATGGGTGGAGCAGGCTAGACCAGCGAAAGGGAGTGGCGGGGACTTCGGCGACTGGAGAGGGTGCAATTCATGGAGCAGCTGCGGAGTGGAAAGGCTTACCCTGTCCCTGAAGGTCAGGAAGGTCCAGAACCTTCTGTTTCCTCTGAGGTTGGTGAAGCCACCCATGAAACTTCTCAGAACGCCCCTCAGGCCCATCTGGTTGTAGGTGAAAGCCAAGCTGTAAGACAAAACGGACAGGGAGCAAGCCATTACTACTCAAACTGGGGAGAGATGGCCTTTATTTTAGGTGACAGCTGTGGGGAGAAGCGGACCTGTGCCCCTCTCCCCTGCCATCCTCACCCCTTTCCTGGGTGGCTCCGCAATGAGGGCCCCTCTCCACGGGCCTAAGCTCATCTGATTTCCCGTCTCCTCCCCCACGTGCCCTTGCGTTTCGCAGCCGGCCACGCGGAGCCGGCCACGTGTCCACAGGCCCAAAGAGGCAGGTCCAGGGAGCAGGTCCTCGCTCCAGAGGGGCTGTTTGGAGAGAGGCCAGACTCCCCAAAAGAAGGCTGCCTCCCTGGAGACCAAGAGACTGTGTCCCTTTGGTCCTGGCCTTGAGGGAGGTTTCTACGCCCCCACCTTGAGCAACTCCGTGAGGTCTGAGAACGCACAGGGATCCTGGCAAATCCTGGGCACTAAGTATCTCTCAGAGGGACCCGGGAGGACACGTGGACACTGCCGTGGGAACTCACTCAACACACCCGGTCACTTTACATCCAGACCCTTTGGCTTGATGAAGGGAGTGGGGGGAGGGGGCTTGGGTCCTGCTGTCTGTGGCCAACCCAGGAAGAACATGGAGTGGCAGGCCAGTTCTTGGGGCAGGTGACGCAGGTGGGGGCTGGTCACCTGTACAGGGCCATCCAGGGCGTCTGGGCGATGCGGGGCNGGGACCCGGGAGGACACGTGGACACTGCCGTGGGAACTCACTCAACACACCCGGTCACTTTACATCCAGACCCTTTGGCTTGATGAAGGGAGTGGGGGGAGGGGGCTTGGGTCCTGCTGTCTGTGGCCAACCCAGGAAGAACATGGAGTGGCAGGCCAGTTCTTGGGGCAGGTGACGCAGGCGGGGGCTGGTCACCTGTACACGGCCATCCAGGGCGTCTGGGCGATGCGGGGCGGCACCCATCTCACCTCCAGCTCGTCCCCGATGAAGGCCAGCCGCATGGCCATCTCCTGAGGGATGTCACTGTGAGGAGGGTGCGGGGATTAGGGATGGGCTGGGCCAGTGACCCTCCCACCCACACCCACCCAGCGGATTGGGCCACAGGTTCACGGGCACAGGGCAAGGTGAGGGGCAGGGAACCTTCCCATGGCTCTCCTCCAGCCCCCACTCGCTGCAATGGCAGCCCTCCAGGGCCAGTCCACAGGGGCGAGTAGGCAGGGGGCTTCTGGGTTTGGTCTGAGCCCTCAGCCGGGGGTCTGGGCAGGTGGGGGCTATGAGGCTGGCTTTCCCCAAGAGTCTCCACTTGCCCTCCTCCTCACAGGGAGGAGCTCAGGGACCTGTTCCCTGGTCCCCAATCCTAAAACCACCTGTGTCATCACTCCTCTGAGAAAGGAGGGGCTCATCAGTCCGCCGTCTGGGCCCCGACTCTCACTGAACTGAGTCCCTCATGGAAATGGAGGCACATACCCCGCCCAACCCCCGACTCTAACATTCTTCCCTCCCTGCTTTGGGCGCCTGGGCGGTTTCGGCCCAGTCTCAGGTGTTTGCCCACACATTCCATCCCGGTGACTAGGCGGCTGCCTGGGAATCCCCGGCCCTGCACAGCCCCAGCCGCAGCCCCAGTCTCCGGGGCCCATCTGCTCTCTACTCCGGGAGCAATGGGGGGCGGGCTGGGGGCTGCCAGTCAGGGAGGTGGGTTGAGGTCCCACCTGTATGCCGATACCCTGTGGGACCTCAGGAAAACAGTGTCCCAGGCTGAACGTCCCCTGTTGTCATCTACAAATGGAGCGGGGTGGAGGAGGAAAAAGGCACATTTTGGGTCCCTCCAGCCCTAAAATCCCACCTGGCCCCTCTCCCCGGTCTGGGGTGTCACAATTAAGAATCCTCAGCCTAAAGCAGTGGGGCGCCCCCTGAGCCGGAAGCCATCCAGGGAGCATCCCCTCTCCGCTGCCCTGACAGCCCGGCCGGGGGCTGTGTCTCCACGGGCCTCAGCGACTTGGATCCACCCTTATGAGGCCTGGACCAGGTGGTCGTGGTCACAGGGGCCAGGAGGCACTCTGTCCTAAGGCCACCAGCCTGAGCCATTTCGACAGCAGGTGCCCAAGGTCCTTCCTGGGACGGTGGACATGCTGGAGGCTCCCAGGCGCCCTCGGTGGGCTGGCGGGACAGCAAAGCCTCCTCCCCTGCCCCCATGACCATGCCTGGGGAACTTCCCCTCGGGAGTGCAGCTGGGAACCCAGAGGCCTGCTCCCCTCACCATGCCCCCCGCCATGGCCACATGCAGGAATGGGGGTGGGCGGGCCCACAGAGGGGCTGCTGGGACCTACCCAAGGGGCTGGGGGCCGAAGTGGAGGAGACTGGCCGTGTCGGGAACCTCCCCAGGCTGCAGGCCGTGCTCCTGGAGGAAGGTGCACAAAACGAGGTGCCTGGAGACGGGTCCCGCCTGCGACATTTCTTCCCTGGGGAGAGAGACGCACGCAGGCTGACGCCCAGAACTGTGTGACGCAGGGTTTCGCTGAGCCACCCCACCCCCACCCCAGCCCACTCTTGCTCTGCTAGAGCCCCCCGTCAGCCCACCCTGCCCAGCCGCCCGGGCGTGGATCCTGCCGCGTGTGCCTCGCTGTTCTCCCGCGTGCATTTCCGAGGTTGGGGATCTGGAGAGGACTCCTAAGGGCTCTTGTCTTTCCTCTCTGTGAAACAGTCAGAGCATGAATCTAAGAAAGGCTGTAATACCGGCCCCTCGAGAGGCCAGGTGGCACTCTAAGAAATCCTGGCATGGAAAAACAAAAAATAAAAAAATCAATAAAAACTCCAGGTATCTATTATCAAAACAGTGGCGGAAGGCCGGGCTCTGCCTGGGGAGCGTTGCTGCCTGCTTTCGCTGTCTGCTGCTTCCCTGGGCAGAGGAAGCCAGGAAGTTCCACGAGGACGGGCCGTGCCCAGTCCCAGGTGGCAGCAGGACCCTGCCAGGTACTCTCCAGGCTTCAAAGCAGCTAACGCACATTGCACGCCCCGCGTCGGAGACGAGATCGCTCCTAACAGTGTGCTCTAACCTCCTTCCGCACTGTCGTGGCAACTCTACCCTCCCCTCCGCCTGCTCGGAGGACTGACTGTCTTCTGGCGGCCCTGAACCCCTGTCCACCTGAGCCGACCATGACACCCTGGCACCCCTGCTCCTCACTTGCCTGGCACGCCTTGCCGCTAGTGGTGGGCATGCAACCCAGTCCTGGTCAGTGATGTCTCGGAAGTCCGATGTGGGGCTCAAGGGGAGCAGACACAGCCTGGGGAGCGCTTCTCTCTCCCTGCTGCCCTCACCAAAGTGGAGGATCGAGCTGCAGCAGCAGTCTATGACCCTGAGGTGTTGAGAACAAGAGTAACTAACACGCCAGGAACGCGGAGCAGAGGGGCGGAGTGTTGGCTCTCTGAGGGTAGTGTGGGAATAGAAAGAATACAAGCCAACGACTGCCCAATGTATGGGAAAAAGAAAACCCAAGTTGTTAAATCACCCTTCACTGACTTTGTTCTTCCTTGCAGCCAAAGGTCTGCCTAAATATTACAGCTGTGAATTCTGCCCTGGCTGGTGTGGCTCAGTGTGTTGAGCGCTGGCCTGCGAACTGAAAGGTTGCCAGTTCGATTCCCAGTCAGGGCACATGCCTGGGTTGCTGGCCAGTTCCCAGTAGAGACAATGTGTGAGAGACAACCACACATTGATGTTTCTCTCCCCGTCTTCCTCCCTTTCCCCTGTCTAAAAATAAATAAGTAAAATCTTTAAAAGCACCAACAGTGTTGGGTGAGACCCTACGACCTGTGTGACAATAATTTACCACACACTCTATGCCAGACAGACTTAGACCCAGAATAGGATGATGAAGACTCTGTCTCTGGAACCCAAGCGCCTGAGTTCGAATCCCAAGCTCTGCCACTGGGCTGTGGGGCACCGCCATCTTCCCATCTGTGAAGGCCCAGAAGGCTCTCGTTTGGTTGTCGGGGTGGGGGAAGGGGAGGACCTCCCGCCAGGGCTTACGTGTGGCCCTCAAGCCTGAGGAACATCCACCAGCCATTACAGCCTTGTGTTTACTTATTATTTTCTCACAGTAATGGCCTGGGTTTGTGGGATTTTTTTTAATTTTTTAAAATCCTCACCTAAGGTCCTGGCTGGTGTGGCTCTGTGGATTGAGCCCTGGCCTGCGAACCGAAAGGAAGCAAGTTCAATTCCAAGTTGGGGCACATGCCTGGGTTGAGGGCTGGTATTTCTCCCCTACTCTTTCTCCCTCCCTTCCACTCTCTCTAAAAGTAAACAAAATATTTTAAAAAACAGAAAGAAAAAAAATCCCCACCTAAGAACATTTTTTTCATTGCTTGTAGAGAGAAGAAGGAAGAAAGAGAAACAGCAATTGGTCTCCTGTTGTACACACTCCGACCAGGGATCAGACGTGCAGCCTGGGTATGTGCCCTGACCAGGATCCGAACTGGGGACCCTTAGGTTACAGGATGATGCTCCAACCCACTGCGCCACACCCACCACGGCTATCCTGGGCTTTTAAAATATCTAAGTCCACACATCTGCCTGCGCTGAACACAGAAGGGACAGAACCCCACATCTCCCGCTCCTGAAGCGCAGGACCTGCGGGCAGGCCGCGCACGGGCACCGAGGTTAGACGAGAGCGCGCTGACTGCTGGCTTCAGCAGGACCGGGAGGCGGAGAGGGCGGACGGAGGCAGGGCCAGGGCTCGAGCCAGCGGAGGGGAGCTGCGGATCCTCCAGGCATCTCCCCGAAGGAGTCCAGACAGGTGAGTCTCAACAACGCACCCCAAACGCCTGCAAAGAGGCGGATGAGTCGTTACGTCATCAAAGGCGCAGACAGGTGTGAGGGGTCTGGGGCGCTCTGGCCTTTCAGAAGGAAACCGCACAAGGGCGGCATTGTTCTAGAGGGAGTAAGTGCCCGGCGACGGTGTCCAGGAGACATGGCGGTTTGACTTTACTAAGAGGGAAATGGCAGAGTCGCGCATCTGTTCCAGATGAAGGCCCGGCGGGAACGGCGGCGGAGCAGAGAGGGAGCTGGAGAAATCAGACGGGTAAACACGCCACAATGGCCGCAGAGAGCCCGAGGCCTGGCATATGCCACCCACCTGTCATCACAGGCACCTTCCCCCTGAAAGGAGCTGGCAGGTCAGGCCTGGTGGGTGCGGGGAGGGTGGCCCCTAGCACCCACGCCCACGGCGGGGGGAGGGGCGCTGCCACCTGCTGAGGCACCTGCAGGCAAAGTGTTAAAAGCATGCAGGCCCAAGACCCAGGGACTCACCCAGACCATCAGGGAAGGTCACGGTGACATTTCTAAGAGCCCTAAAATGCAGTCAGCAGCCATTCCGGGTGCATGACCTTCAGCCACTAGTCCCAGGGCAATGCTTGGAGGCAGGGAACCGAGAGCAGACGGCAATGCCCAGTCGTCCAGACAACCACTGGTTTTAAGCCACTTCTGGAACAGAGTTTCTGTCATCTCTTAGCCACTTGGGGGTGGGGGAGGACATGCTGCTGACACAGGCAAACCGTGGTCCAGAAGCCACCCCACTCATTTCGGCAACTGTGCTCGTCTGAACAGAGAGGGGAGCCCCTGGGGGGAGGGGAAGGCGACTTCAGTGAGACTTAAACAGAGGAGACTGTAAATGGATCTTGGCGAATTAGGGGAAGCCTCTGAGAGAAGCAAAGGTAAGCGTTCGCCGTTTTAATAAAAGGCAGCGAAGTTTGCAGCAGATACACGAACGTGGACATAGAGAAGCTGGAACCACCACGAGGTCCGAGGTCGTCAGATCCAAGATCAACCGCAAAACGCAACTGCATCCCTACCAGGAGCCAGAAAGTATTAGGAGACACGTAATACGTCTTTGCAGAAATACAAGGTTTCCATCAGGAGTGGATCTCATAAAGCCTGAAATCTTTGGGGGAAAACGTGCCACTCTGTGAGCCGTGAAGGGCCGCACTGATGGAGGCGCCTTCCCTCCTAGACTGTAAGCAGTGTGCGCGCACGGGTGCCCTTGAGCTTGTGTCAGACACTGACCAGGGGCCCGGCAGCCCTCAGGCCCCAGGGGGCTCAGCGCCTATGAAAATGACCATTTCCCTGGGAAAGCAGCACCAGCCCTCATTTGCATCTGCCTCCCAGTTCCCTCCTCTCTCCACCCCACCCCCTCTGCAGGGGGGGCTCTCTCCCAGGGGCCGCTGTGTGCTCCCCTGCTGCCTCCACAGGCCAGGGCCTCAAGGGGACTTCACTGGGCCTGTAGCCTGGGAGCCTCGCCTCCATCCCTGCCCACCCCCCACCCCCCCAATCCCAGAATCCTCTAGCAGCCAATGGGGAGGCACTGGCCCACCAGTCCTCCAGGGGCAGGTGCCTGACCTGGGACAGTGACCACTGTCCAGGCTGGGGATTGAGGCCCAAGTGTGTAGGACCATTTGCAGGGTGGGTGAGTGGCAGGTGGCGTCTCCCCCAGTGGACTGAACTGTTTTGGGACAAGGCCTTAGTCCACGCCTTCCTGTGGGTCCCCACGCTCTGCTGGCCCGGGACAGCCCCCAGCGTCCTCCCTGTCTGCAGATTCCCACTGAAGACCGTCCAGCAGCACAGGGGAACCTTGGCCGCCACCCTAACCCAGCCAGTCACTTGCAGTGCAATGGTGGTCGTGGCTGCTGTGTCCTCGCCTGGGAAATGGGGAGGACACAGTGGCCCCAGGCTCGTGGGGTTGGTTCCTGTCCCCGCAGGAAGCAGCACGAGCGGGTACGGTCCTGGAGGGTGTCCGGGCAGCTACTGTTGTCTCGGCCCTGTGCCTGGGCTCTCTGTAGAGCAGCCAGGCCTGGGCAGGGCCTGGGCGGCCTGGGGCCCTAGGTCTGGGCAGGAGAACTCGGGGCGTGGCTGGGAACCAGGCCTGGGGGGCAGGGTCCCTGCAGTGGCCTCCCTGCCGCCCCAGCACCCTGGCGGAGGCCCAGTGCCGGCCACCTCCCGCTGGGCCGAGCTCCAGCTGCGTTGTCACCTGTCTGCAGCTGGGCTCTCTCCAACCAGAATCCTAGACAGCAGCCTCATACCTGAGCCTGTCACAGCCCCACTCAGCCTCTGGTCCCCACGGGAGTCGTGCCACACTGCTGTCAGGGCCCTCTCCTCCCCACCCGGCCTGTCGCCACCCCAGTGAAGACTGTGGTAGCTATGCCTGAGGTGTCAAGACTCTGTGGGGACTGTGCCTGCTGGCTACCATCCCACCTCCTAGGCTTGGCTCATTCCTCTGTCCCAAAAGAACGCGGCTCTGGCCTCCTCTCCCCAGGTTCCAGAGTCAGCTTGGGGGCCCCAGAGGGTCTCAAAGCCCGTCTCTGCTCCCTCCTGCCTCCAGCCAACCACACAGGCTGTCGCGGTTTTGAGCCCAGACTGGGAGCAGGCTGCTTGCTGGGCACGCTGCCGTCCGGTCTCCTCGCTGAGACTAGGACACCTACCTCTGAGGCCAGGACACACTGACAGAATCCGCGTGGATGGGCCAGACTCGGTGGCAGAGGGCAAACTAAACCACAGCAGCTGCCTGTATCATCTCTGGCTCTCAGCGCACAGCCCGGGGCAGAGTGGCATTTGTCGAACAACTAAGCAAACCCTGCTGCTGAGGCCACGGTAGCTGCCCACCCAGGAGCCCTGCCTGGTTTTAAGCATCTATTTTTTTCCCAACCGATTTGCAAATGAATGGCTTAAAACGCTTCTTTGGTGAAAGGAAGGCACACCTACCCGTGCGTCCCCACCCAGCAGGCAGCCCACACCTTAGCCCTCCTACAGACTCAGTGGAAAAACCAGCCAGGAACCCTGTGTTGCCCACAGAGGTCGGGATGCAAATCTAACCTCTGTGCAGCAGAGAGCCGCCCCCACGGCCATGAGGACACCCGCAGCCTCGGAGCGCAGAGGAGGGCGGGCTCCTCCGGGCACCAGCTCCTGGCCTGGCCTCCGTTTCTGAACCTCGGACGTGGGGAAGGGCCATCTCCCTCCCAGGCCTTCGCTGAAGCGGAGTGAGAGTCAGTGCAGCTGGTACGTCTTCTGCAGAGGCTGCGAAGCCTGGGCTGCAGGAGCAGGCCGGGGAGCCGTGTCAGGGCCCTGGTGGGGTGCCCCGCAGACCCAGGCAGGACTCTGACAATTTCTATTTTGAAAACGGGCAAACCCAGGAACAGAGGGTAGGAGGGACCAGACGGGCCATAAGGAGGGCCAGTGGAGGAGCGGGCTGTAGGTCTGTAGGTCGCAAGCTGTGCCTCCCCCCACCCCGACACACACTGGGACGCAGACAGCTGCCCCCCTCAGAGCATGGACCCTCAGACTTCCCAAGCCCAGCCTTGCCCCACAGCCAGTGAAGCAGGAACAGGTGATGATGCCTTTGGGTTCCCACCGATGCCACCAGTCAACTGGAGTCCTGGGTGCCAGGCCAATGGCTGCTGGGTGGACCTACCTGGGAACCCCTGGTCCCCACCCAGTCTCTTCCAGGAGGACTGAGGACTCTCCACCCATGCCACCCATCCCAGTCACCAGGCCCCACCCCCACCCACGAGTGGGGTGACGCCCCATCTGATGGAGCACCCAGCACGCAAAGCTCTGCACACTCGGCTTGAGCAGAAAATTCCCGACCTCGGCAGGACAGACCTGGGTTCCAGTCCCAGCTCGCCGCAGCCATGAGACCAGGACCTGACCCTCCAAGGCTGGCTCAGAGAGGGCTCTCCTGCGTGGAAACGGCAGTGCCGGCAGAACTGTGAGGAGGGTGAAAAGATACAACTGTCACCCTTCAGTGCTGCCTGAAGGTCTCCAAACAGAGATGGCTGAAGGACCTGAAGAGAGCAGGAGCGAGGAGCAGGATGCCCTCAGTCCGTATCTACCCAAGTCACAAATGCATGGAACTTCTGCCCTCTAGACAGACATGCGCACAACATGAACCGCGGCATATGCCCGGCTGCCCCGAGAAAGAGACACAGTAGGTCTGCACCTGCCGTGGTGCCAAGACCTTGAAGGCGTCTGGCCCCACGGGCACAGCGCAGCTCGGAGAGTTTGTACCGGGTGCGTCCTGCACAAAAACGCAGACGTGGACGGACAGACACTCCCCTCTGCACACATCAGCCAGGAGGGTGAGCAGGTGCCTCTGGGACGGGCGGGAAGGAGACTGGACTTGCACCGCACATGCTTCTGTGCCCTTGAACTTTAGCTGCCATGTCCAGGCTGGCATCACTGATGCAAAACGACAGCAAAAATCACTGTTTCCAGTCAGCCACTGGCATTGGCCTGGAATGGAGCTGTTTGTCTTAAAGGTCTATTTCAGGAATGAAGTACCCAACCGCTCTGCCCCCAGGCTCCGCCCACCTCCTCCCACTCCCTCCCCACCTGGCAGGGGAAGTCCGGACTCCAGCCTGGGCCCCTGCGAACCCACACAGGCCCCAACAGCCTGTTTCGGTGGGCCAGGACCCACTTCCCTTACGTGATGGAGAGAAATCGAGGGGAAAAAGGAGGGAGAGAGAAGTAAGTAGAGAGAAAGGTATTTCAAGCAAAAATAAAGTTGGAAATTCTCTTTGGTAATGATGGTATTGTTTGCTCATTTGGAACATAGTGGCTTGAAATGGACCCCTGGGGCCACAGCTCCTTGGTCCTGCTACCCCACCTGCAGCGCAGCCCTCCACCCCCACCAGCAGTGCCCTGCCCTGACCCACCTGAACTCAGCAGAGCCATCCCCGGGGCAGAGGCGGACAGGGCAAGAAGGCCACACCCGGCTTGGCTCTGGCTGCTGCAGCCTCACATAAGAACTGCCGTCTCTGGGACTTCATGCTCTTGGTGACCCTCACATCCTTTCTATTTGCACCTACTGAGTGCAACCTCCCTCAGAAGAAGAGGGCTGGCCGTCTGCCCCATTTCACAGATGGGGCCCGAGAGGGCCGAGAACAGAAATTCAGAGCCCCTTTGCCGCACAATCAGAGGAGCCACGTCTGGGCTCCAGAAATACACCGACCCAGCAGTGCACTGGTCGGCACACTCGGAAGAATGCCAGCCGTCCCGCCTGTTCGTGTCCTTCCCTCTGAGCACGTGAGGAATGAGGCTCCCTTGGGAAAAAAGGTAGAACGGTGCATATGGCACCCTGGCCGGGTAGCGCAGTTGGTTAGAGCATCGTCTCCATACACCAAGGTTGTGGGTTCGACCCCCGGGTCAGAACACACAAAAGAAGTAACCAATGAATGCATAAATAAGTGGAACAACCAACAGATATTTCTCTCTCCCCGCCACCCCTTCCTCTCTCTTCTCAAAAATTAATTAATTTTTAAAAAAATTAACACTGTGCACATACAGTGTTAATCTTGTGGGAGGGAGGATCTTTACCCCCATTTCCAAATGAGGAAACTGAGGTTCAGCAGTGAGGGCCTTGTCGTGCATCCTGGGGGGGGCGGGGAGCTGCGTTAAACCTGGCCTCCAACTCCAGGACACTTTCTTTCTTTGCTTTTTAAAAAATATTTTTTAATTTATTTTTTAGAGGGAGGGGAAGGGAAGGAGGCAGAGAGGGTGAGAAACATCAGTGTGTGGTTGCCCTTCATGTGCCCCACCAGGGACCTGGCCCAGAACCCAGGCACGTACCCTGACTAGGAATCGAACCAGCAACCCTTTGGTTCACAGGCCCACACTCAGTCCACTGAGCTACACCAGCCAGAGCAGGACACTTCCTAATGCCCCATCCTAGGATGACACCGGGCACCTGGAACGTTAGCTCGGGGCAAAACCAGCACCCCCACCCTCCCCAAACCCACACTGGGTGGGCAGCTTGGCCCCTGTGAAGATGGAAGCAGGTGGGTGTCTGTGCTGCGACATGGAAAGAAGCGGTTAGCTGCCGAGTAACACAGCAAGATGAGGAACCAGCCGTGACACCATTTATGCAAACGTGTGCCTTTGAGATGGAAACACAGGGAAGGTCAGGGAGGACACGGGGTTCTAATTGGCTACCTGTGGAGGGGCCGTGGAGCTCCCGGGGTGGCTGTTGAGGGACAGAGGGACCGACTTCAGTGTTACCTCCAACATGTGAACGTTTTCTTCTATAATCAAACACAGTGCCCCCACCCAGGAGCTCACCAGTGGGCCTTGTCCTGCGTGACTCTGGGCACGTGACCACCTCTCCCATCATTTCCTCCACTGCACAGGGACAGCAAGGGCCCAACCCTCCGGCTGGGGCCAGGATTACAGATTTCAAACCCTGAAACCCTCGGAGCGTGACAAAGAGGATTTGCTTCCGTGCCAGACGGAAGCAAATCTGTTCATATTTCCAATTTTCCCCGAGCATTTCGGATCGTGAAGTGGCCCCTCGGAGAGACACAAGCGTGCCCCCGTCACGCCCATCTGTGTGTGTCGGGACGGCACTGGCTGTGCCGGAGGGACACTCAGCCCGGGGGTGGCTGGGTTCTCATCCAGCGTGGCCATGAGACCTGGGGCAAATTCCTTAGCCCCTCTGGACTCCTAATGCCTCAGGTTCACACGTTGAAAACCTAACTAACTGGCTGTGGGGATGGCGTTAGGAGGTGGAGTCAGCCAGGGACTCATCATTTCTGAAAGAGGCCCAGGCAAGCCCCCTGCCCTCCATGGAGGTTAGGGAAGTCTGTGGCACCCTGGCCTTGGACTTCCGGCAAGGAACAGTCCGATGAACAGAGAAAAAGGGGTGAGGGGGACAGGCAATAAGAACTCGGGGGCCACATTTTGGGAGTTCTAAAGGCCTCGCGGACCCCAGCAAGTGGACCCCTGGCTCTCCTGTCACCACTTGAAAGTCGAGATACCACGACACCGACCACCTGGTCCGCAGTTCAAGTTTGAAGAGCAGCCATTTAAAGTTAAGTGAGGGGCGCCCTGGCTGGTGTGGCTCAGTGGGCTGGGCACTGTCCCCAGGTCCCTGGTTGGGGGACACGCAAGGCAACTGGTCCATGTTTATCTCACATACGGATGCTTCTCTCCTGCCCTTCCCCTCTAAAAATAGAATATATTTACAAGGAAAAATTAAGTAACCAAGGGGCCACACCCTGTCAGGCCCAGACACTGAGGGGCTCAGAGAGGCAGACACAGCCTTCGGGGTCTCCCTCCTGCAGCATGGGGCCTCCCTGAGGTGCCTTCCGAGGGGTCTCGGTCACTCGCCCGACTCTGTCAGCAGCCTTGGTGGCTTCTGTTCCCTTCCTGGGACAAGGTGCTCTGACCCACAGGGCCTGGAGTTCCCCACCCAGGGAGCGGCTCACCTTCACACACCCCCTCTGCACCCGCTGGCTGGTGGGGGGGGGCAGCTGCCCCCTCCTCCAGGCCGGGCCCAGAACCCACCTCCTCTGGACAGAATTCACTGCTGTCCCAGCACCTTGGGTAAACAGACCTGGATCGGGCACTTAGCCCATTATAGTCCCATTAAATGTTTACCTGTCTGTCTGCCCTGCTCAGGGCAGGGACCTGGTGAACATGGACAGCTGGGGGGAGCCGGCAGCACGGTGTAAAACAGAACGAGGGAGCAGGGGCGGGACAGCCTGGCTAGGGGACCCTAGACTGGACACAGCTGGACTTCAGTGGAGGGGCAGACGAGGGGGGGGGCTGCGGTGGCGGTGGCTGCGAGGCTGCGCTGTGCACACGTGTGGTGCACAGCAAGCGCTCACTAACGTGCGGAGAGCCTGTTGCTCCACCGGAGCCGAGCACCCAGGGCCAGACCTGGGCTGTCTGTCCACAGGCGTCCGAGGACCTCTCCACCCTGCGCCGCTGCAGCCTCTGCCGAGCTCCAAGCCAGTCACACCCAGGTCCTCTCTTGGTGGGGGAGGGTGGGGAGGGAGGGAATCAAGCACTCTCTGTCTTAAATCTACAAATCGCAGCCCGCCTCCCCAAATAGCCAGGGGGGCTTTTCTTCGCTCCAGAGCAGGCACCTCCCTTCCATGTCTGGGTGACCCGCCTCCGCCTCTGGAAAAACAGGTTTACCGTGTGGTGCCCGCAGGCCCACCGGGTGTTTTGTGTTGTCACATCCTAATATTGACACTGGGAAAATCAGCTGCCCCCCCTGAGCCCGCCCAGTGCCTGGCCGCCAGGCCCACCCCCATTCTTGCCTCGGGGCCCACAGGGAGGACAGGCCTGCAGGGCCTGATCTGCTTGCATTCCCTATTTCTCCCCCGCCCGACCCAACCCCTCCCGACCTGCAGCAGCAAGACAAAGGGGGCTGGGGGACAAGGAGTGGGGAGCCCAGGCCTGTCCCACACCACTGCAGGCTTCCTGGTGGCCGCCGACAACAAAACCCGAGCGTGTTGAGAACTTCCTTGAAACCTCTCAGAATTGTTCTAAGCAGAGAGAAAAACAGCCAGACTCTCCTGGGATCCTCTGCGTCCGAGGCAAGGGGAGCAAGAAGCCATTAATTGTCTTCAAGCTTAACAGGCTCACAACAAACAGGATACTTTCCAGGGAGAGGGGAAAAAGGCCTCCAAGGTCAGCTTCGAGACAACCAAAGGGAGCCCCTCCCCAGACCTCTCCTGTTTATTAGACAGACAATCGGAAGTGAAAAAATGGGTGAACACCGATATCTGGTTTCTTTGCAGCTCAGTGCACCCGGCTTTTTTAGCTACCACCCACTTAAAAACTGACAGTAATCACCACGCACGCAACCCTTTATCCAGCTTCTCCCCAGTGTGCCCCGTCCACGCCTCTGACATTGGGTGCTCCTGTTCTCGCAGAGCTGCAGGCTGGGATAAGTCGTACAGAGTGAGCCCAAATGGGCCATTTCACACTGTCTTTAGTGTCCTGGAGGCAGTTAAATAAGGTCCTAGGACAGAGGAGCTGGAGAGAGGAGGGGAGGGCAGCACCTTTAGATAAGGCAGTCAGGGAAGACTTCTCAGAGGAGGCATCCATTGAGCTGAGATGGCAGAAAGTGAGAGTGAAACTCATAGGGAATAAATATTATCACTCCATCTGTTGAAGCCTCGCACCATCCAGTGGAAGCCTCACAGGATCCCAGGTGCCTGGAGAAATATCCTTGCTGAGATAGCTCCCACCCAAAACGAGATCAACTGGCAGCCCATTCAGAAGGTTCACTGCCTGTGTTCCCCTGCCCGGGGGGGACATTCTGAGGCACTGGCTGAAGCCCACAGCTCTGCAGCCAGTGCCCCCAGGCCCTGTAGGCATATTAGAAGAAAAACTGGCAAAAATAAACTTGGACAGCCTACCACTGGTTAGTAAGACTTGAGAAGCCACAGATAACCAATCGGTCACAACCCTGTGACCTTGAGGTTCACAAGATGGTGGGAAATCCCCAAATACTGGAGTGAGAAGGGAGGGGACAAGTAGAGGAGACAGAAGCAGTGGGGCAGGTGGCCCTCAGCTGCCAGGTACCAGCACCCGGACCCGGGCCCAGCCACTGCCTCGGACAGGCCAGTTAGGGAACACCCGAAGTGGTGCTGATACAAAAATGCACAGAATCTGGAGCCACTGGTAAAGTGTTACCTCCAGGGCAACCACTCAGGCCAAGGCTTCCGTGGGTGTTCTCCACCTCTGGTCAAAAACCTCACGGGCCCATTGTACAGGGCCAGCAAACTGAGGCTACCAGGCAGAAAAGCCCATCTCTGGCAACTCAGACGGAAAGTGGCCGCGTGGAAGGTTTTTGTTTGGCTTCCAGAACACGGCTGTGGGCTTTTAGCTAGACAGCATTTATGTCGCCTCCTGGGAAGTCACAGCTTCTCCATCTGTAAGGTGAGACCACATCCTGAGGCTGGCGGCACAGAACTGCACGGTCTGCCCCCTCCGGATGGAGGAAGGACCAGGCTCAGAACCGTTCTTCCTGGTGAGCTGTAGCAAAGCTGCGGAGAGAAGTTCCAAGGGCGCGGACGCAGCAGGTGCTCAGGGAAAATGTTACAACAGCAGCAGCAGCAACGAAAACACCACCACCCAGACCCCCGGGTGGCTTGTACTAGCGAACATTACAGTAACAATTAACGGTCTACAACGCAACTCACCCAGGAGGCCTGAGCGCGTCGCGAGAGCCCTAAACCCGGAGGTCTGGGCCGCGCCGGGCAGGTGGGCAGGAGCCCTGCCGGTTACCGGGTGGACTGTGCACACCCGCCCCCCAACCGCCGAGCGCGGTTCGCGCGAACAGGCCGCAGCGCCCCGCGGGGCCCGTACGCCGCCGTCCGCGGGCGCACCTGCGCAGGTCGCGGGCAGGCGGGGTGACTGCAGCGCCCGGCTCGCGCAAGTTCCCGCTCCGGACTCCCCCGCGTCCCGTAATCAAGCCAGTCTCCGACTCCTCGCAGGTGCGCGGCGAATCGCGGCGCCTCCGGTCCCGCAGGGACCGTGCCCGACGCCATCTTCCCTTTTTTAGTGGACACCCGAGCTGGCGGTCCCGCGTTCTGGCACGGGGGGCCCGGCCCCGGAGGACTTGGGTGCCCAGCCCCCGGAGACCGCGCGGGAAGGCGGAGCGGGGCGACAGGCACCCGGCCCTCCCGCCGGGGTGTACAGGGGCCGGGCCGCACCATCGCTCAGATGCGGAGGCTGGGGCCCGCGGGGCCCTGGCTGGCACCATCGCCCGCGGGGACCTGGAGCCCTGTCCAGAGAGGGGGGGTTCTCGGAGCCGGTGTCCCGAAAGGTCGCCCGCAAGTGACACATCCGACAGCTGCCCGCCGGGAGAAACCAGGTTACCGGTCTCCAACCTTCCAGCGGCTCGGCACCCAGGGCAGTATCCGGGTTCGGGCTGGGGGACGGGCAGGTGGCAGCGGGGTTAAGGTCCAGGCAGGAGAGGCAGGGCTCGGACTCACCTCGCGTCCGCGGTGGCGGTGCCAAGGGTGGCGGTGCCCGGAGCGATGTAGCCGGGAGGCGTATTGTGTGCAGCTGGCAGCCAGCGCGCGACGATATAAACCGCGCGCCCCGCCCCGGCCCGCCCCCGGGGCCGCCTCTCCTGCCCCAGCGCGCCGTTTCCAGTGGCCGACACGCCGAACCCAGCGTCCGGCGCGCGGGCGAGTCGGGACCCAGGACCACTAGCGACACAACCGCTACAAGTGCGATGCTTGTTTGCTTCTCGGCCGCCTGCAGCTCCTGCTGCCAGACGTTCGGCCGCCCGCGCTGGGCTCCGGGGAATGCCCGTCCGCGGGTCCCCTGGCCGGACGGGTGTGTCACACCAGCGTCTGTACCTGGATTCCCCACTCGGCCTCAGAGCTGTCCCGTGGACTCGGTGCCTTTTTCATGCCCATTTCACCGATCAGGAAACTGAGGCGCAGGGAAGAAGAGGTGACTTGCTAAATAAACAGTGAATGCGGCGCCAATATTCCCGTTCTTTGTGCGGGCAGCCCCTGGAGGAGTCTTGTTCTCTTTTTCAATGATTTTTATTACTATAAAATACACCAAAATTTGCCATCCTGACCGTTTTTGAGTGTACCGTTCAGTGGCATTAAATACATTCCTAAGGTGCAGCGTTGCCATCAGCCCTCTCCAGAACTTTCCATCTTGTGAAAGAAACCCCCTTACCCAGGAAACGGCCCCCTTTCCTGCCTCTCCATCCCACCATCCTTCCTGCGGCGCCACTCACAGCACCCCCGCTTTTCTGCCTCCCACAATGGGGTCTGCCAGCCATCAACTCTGGGGTTCCTGGACCCAAGGGAAAATGGGGGGCCGTATCCCCAACTCCCCGAAAATGGGGGAACCTGAGGAGGGAGGAGAAATCAGAAAGGTTCCAGGTGCGGTGGGGCAGGTTAGGAAGGGTGGTTTCTGGAGGCGGGAGGCAGAATGGAATTACAAAGTATCCTTTGTCCCAGGAACAGAACAACAAGGCTTGTTTACCTCGGTCCTGCAGCCTCTGAGGACAGTGAGCAGCCTGTCCAGGGGGCTTCCCTGATCTTAGTTCTTTCTCTTGCTGCCTGTTGGGGGCCCCCTCACCCCTTCCCACCTGTGGAGCGGTGACAGTTACCTCCTCTCCCTCGGTGTCCCCATCTGAGAGGTGGATGACAGCACTCACCCTCCATCCACCCCCAGCCCCCTCCATGCCCCCACCTCCCCCCACCCCAGGCTGAGCCGCAGGGAGAATCAGAGAAGATAATCCTAAATGTTTGGTAAACTCTTAAACTCCAAGGCCCCGCCCTCCCTGGGGGCTCTTTGGCCTCCTAGGATTCTGTGACCTTTTCTTTGAGGGCCCGCAGCTAAATCCCATCATCACCCAGTCCCACAAAGCTGGGTGGCAGGGACCCTCCCTGACAGCCTCCAGGTGACTGCGAGGGAGGGGCAAGGAGCCTAAAGTCAGGGGCCCCTCCCCACAGTCACTCTGCAGATGAAAACACAGGGGAGGCAATGACGCTGGGCCGAATGGGCCACAGAGACCCACGAAGACCCAAGCACGTGTGTGAGACTCCACGCCTCCCCAGGGGTCTGGAGGCCGTAGCCCAGTGCCAGGCCCACAGTCGGTGTTCAGTAAACCAACCCGGTGCAGGAAGGAGGGCTGGTTGGGGACAGAGGGGAGATGGAAGGCTGAGGGGAGGGTGGATGAGAATACTTGCCTAGCAAGGCCTCAAGATAATATGCTGATTCAATGGACCGAAGGAGGAAAGCACTTTCTGAATAAGAATTGGGCCCGTAGGAGACACCGCTTCTTATCAGTCCAAAACAGCCTCGGGATAGATGGCCAACCAGAGTGATAACAATGGCAGCCACCACCTTCTGAGCAGGCCCTGGTCTCAGGGAACCTTCTGTCACCCTGACAATAGCAGCCAGGGGCTGGCCATCCCCTGTTACAGACACCAGAGCACTAACAGGGGTCCGTGCACAGGTGACAGAGGACTTGTAGCCCCATTGTACTGATGAGGAAACTGAGGCTTTGAAAAAGAGGGCCCCTTGCCAGGGCCCACGCAGCCTGTGGGCAGCAGAGCCAGATTCAAGCCCCGGTCTCCCCATTCTTTGTGCCCTTCCCGTCCCTCCGCAGTTGGCCCCTAGTCGTCCTGGGCCTTGGTTTCCCTTCCTCCATTGGGGTTTGCTGGCCTGGCCCTAGAGCATGGGTCTGTCCTCCAAGAAAAGGCCATGACCCCGTGTGCAGCCCCTTTCTGCCCTGGGGGCCTCCATCCCCAGCGAGCCCCTCTTCTGAGGCCATGACCACTTTCTCGAGGTTTTGGGGACCTGCCACCCAGCAGGCCCTCCGGCACAAATGTAGGGTTGAGTTTTGCCCCCGCTAGGACTTTTTAATTTTATTACTCACATAACAAGTATTGATGGGCACCTACAATATGCCAGGCAGGGTGGTAGGTGATGGGGGCCCAGATGTGACACGTGTTAGTAGGGGCGACGGTGGAGACAGAGTGCTGGGCAGCTTGGCACTCGGCCAGCACACCGGGAGGGAGATCAAAGCCGGGTGGGGAGTGGAGAGTGGGGGCAGGGAAGGGGCTCTTCGCCGCAGAGGTGAAGGGAGCCTCGTGAAGATACGGCCTTGGTGCAAAGACTCCAGGGAAGTGAAGACAGGGCTCCCCAGAGCCACGGACTGTCCCTACCCAAGTGCAGCGAGGGGACTGGGCGTGGCAGAGCGGGAGGGCTGGCCAGGTGTGTTTGCCAGGTGCTGGTCTCAGCATCCAGGGCCACCTGCAGACCCGGACATAGCCTGTGCTGGTTTTCAACGGCCCTGTTTTTCTACTTGCCATCCCAGACTTTTGTCCCCAGCTTTGGGACACCTTATCTGGAAAATCCTCCAGCGCTGAGAGAGGCCTCGTAACGTCAGGACGCACCCGTTGAAGGGCTCTGCTCTTCAGTGCGGAGTTCGGCCTGCTGACTCCTTTCCCCTCGCGAGGACGCCTCCTGGGGCACCTTCCCCGGCCAAGGCTGGCTACAGCCCAGTGTCGCGGGAGTGACTCCATGTGCTCTGGCTGGCCCGACGGGGAGGTCTCCCCGCTGCACAGATGAGGGAACTGGGCCTCAGAAAGGGGTCCTCACAGGTCCCAGGCAACACAGCCAAGAATTGGAGGGCTGTGCCATGTTAAATGAGAAAAGGTTATAGAACAATAGGTACAATCGGAGATGATTTCAATTGAAAAATAGTTTTTCTTTGCATTGAAAAGTCTGTAAGGAGCACAGCAGAAGGTCAAGAGTGGTTAACAGGGGTGGATATTAAGTGGTCCCTTCTCTCTCTTGTAGATCATTTGCAGTTTTGGTTTTTTTTGGTTTTTTTTTAAGATTTTATTTATTTTTAGGGAGTGGAGAGGGAGGGAGAAAGAGAGGAAGAGAAACATCAGTGTGTGTTTGCCTCTCACGCACCCCACACTGGGGACCTGGCCTGTAACCCAGGCATGTGCCCTGACTGAGAATCCAACTGGCAGCCCTTTGGTTCACAAGCCGGCGTTCAGTCCTCAGAGCCACACCAGCCGGGGGCCTGTTTGCAGTTTTTGCAGCGACCATGTGCTGCATTTCTGCTTGTCACTGGTAACTGTCTTGCACACATTTTGTTCATTGAAAGAAGCTGGACACCAGAGAACACGCAGTGCACGGTTCCATTTACATGAAGTTCAAGAACAGCAGGACCCAACTGTGGGTCTGGAGGGGAGACCAGTGGCTACCTCTCCAGGTGGGCCAGGTACTGGCTGGGGAGGGTCACGAGGGAACTTTCTGGGGTGATGTGGACGGTGGCCGTGGGGCTCTGTGCACATGTAAGCATGTGCCGGCCTAATGCTTAAGATTTGTGCACTTTTTGTAAGTTAAAACACAACACGATGCTGCAAAGTAAAATTAAGCAAAGCACGATGAGTCAGACTCGAAACAGCCAAGAGCGAGGATTTTAATTAAGACCCAGATTTATGGCTGCCGGGGGTACTTGGCACGCTGGGCCCCACCGAGAGGCCAGTTTTGCTGGTGACAAGGATGGAATTACAATTGACAATAGGACCGGCACATTTTGGAGCAGATTACAGAGGCTTAGCCAGCCAGACCACTCAGCTCAGTGCCACAGCAATGTAAAGGACACGAGCTCGGGCCAAAGAAGCCAATGGCCCGTGTGACCAAAATAACCTAATCTCATGCAACCTGTCAGGGGGACAGAGAACAGGCCTCCTCTCCAGCAGACAATTCCAGGAATCCGGGTCAGAGGGGAGGCAGTATCTGCTCCTGAAGTATTGTGGAGGCCCCGTGCAGCAGGCCACGAACATCCTGCCGAGACGGCCACGGTGGCCAGCCACAGCCACCCGCCTCCGGGAGCAGGCCCTCGGCCCCAGGTTATCGTGAGAGGGACCAGGCCCCTGTGGGTGCGGGCAGGAAGGAGCCCCGGTCCTGCAGAACCTCCTTTCACCCAGAAATAACATCCCCTCTGACAGCTGAGTTTATCAGGGTGATAGCAGGTTAGGCCTAAACAATACCAGGGGTCCCAGCGGTCCCAGCAGCTCGGGCAGCCCGCACGTGGCATCTGTGGCCACTGCTGTCCACACCTGTTGTCGGGGGGGGTGTAGGGGATACCCTGGGAAGACCTGGTACAGGAGCCCCAAGAGGGTAGGGGCTTCCCGCATGCACCTCGCCCGGTGGGCTTCTCCACAGATACTGCTTCCCAGATGGGTGGGTGTCCCCTCACCCTTCCTTTTGTCCTCACAACGGGCCTTAAGGGATGGGTACTTCAGTTTCCTCTTTACAGAGGAGGAAACTGGGGCCAGGCGGGTGGGGGGGTGCAGGGAGCTCCCTCATCGCAGGTCCGCAGGCTCCCCTGTCACCACGGCCAATGACAGCTGTCTGCACTCCCCTCCTCCTGCGCTGAAGAACAAGGCGGACCTGGGAGACCGCAGTATTCGGGGGTTTTCTTTTTTTGTCTCGTAAGAAATAATTTCTTTTCTATTTCAACTCTTGCAGACTTGTCCTTCCCCACCGCGCCCCCAAGGGTGTGTATATGTCCCTATGTCCCCACTAATGATGACGGAAATGCAAACAAAAGCAACAGTGATGCTGCCCAGCACCTGGGCCTCTGCCAGCCAGCACGCTGGCACTGTGCAGGGAGCCCGGCTCGGCTGGCGCTGGGCTGGATTGCACAGAGATGCGGCCCAGTCAGAGGGCAGCCTGGGGGGCCCCAAACACACCCTCTGTGCATGTGCCCTGAGCTGCAGGTTTCACGTCAGGACATTCTGGGTGGAAGGAACAGAGTGAGCGAAGGAATGGAGGTCGGAAAGTCGAAGTGTGAACCTTTGACAGAGAGATCGATTCTGGCTCTTTGCCTTGGGAGGAAGGGAGCTGCTATCCAGACGGGGCAGCAGGACACGCCTGTCCCCACAAGGGTTGGGAGAGGAGACCGGGGCTCGCACCTCGGCCGTGGGGCCTGAGATCCAGGCTCAGTGTCTGGGTTTGCCTGCAGCCTGGGGAGCTCTCACAGCCTTTATTCCCGCCCCGCCCCCAGGGCCTGTTGACACGAGCATTAGGAGCCCGTTTCTCAGATGAGGAAGCTGACTGGAGAGGCTCAGCCACAGGCCCAAGGTCGCACGGCCAAATCCCAGTTCGAGCTCAGCTGTGTCCGGTTCCCACAGGTGAGGGTCAGGGCTGCGCACCCCTTCATTCCCGACCCTCCCATGGCATCTCCCCTGAGCGATGTGGCTTGAGGAACAGCACTTGGGGTCGGTGGCCCTCAGGGGACTGGCATCTGTAGGGCTAGAATTGGGGAAAGTCCCAGCTAAGTGGAGGCCCACATCCTGGCACAGACGACAATTCTTTGGGGGTAAGACTGGAGGTTCCGACGTTGGAGATGGAACCCATTCTAGCCCACTCAAGGGCATCTGCCGGGCAAACTTTTGATGGGGCCTGGGCCAACCTCCTCGCCTCCCTGAGCCTCGGTTTCCTCCTGTGCTGAACAGGGACAAGGGGGTCAACCTCAGGGGCCGTGCTGGGAACCGGGCCCAAGTTCCCATTTGCCTGCCCAGGCCAAGTGCTCAGTGTGGCTACAGGAACTCTGCCCCCCCCCACCTGCACCACCCTCCCTGCCCCTCCCCCTGCCCTCCCCCTGCCCTCTGGCTCCCTCACCTTAACCCTAACCCTCCCTGCCTGAGGGGATGCTGCCCAGTTCGTGAATCGCTTAATAAAGCCAATTAAATCTTCTATTTTACTTGGTTCCATTTTTTTTCTTTTTTCTGACCTCTGCCCCACATGTTTGCTTCAATTTTGGTAACAGGTGCAAACAACCCTAATGCCCATTGACTGGTGAATAGATAAGCAAAATGTGGTCTCTCCACACAATGGAATATTATTCAGCCTTAAACAAAAAAGCAAAGAGAGCCTTTTACGTTCTACCACAGGGATGAACCTTGAGGACATCATGCTCAGTGGAATAAACCAGCCACGGCCCTGGCTGGTGCGGCTCAATGGGTTGAGCCCTGGTTTGCAAACTGAAGGGTCGCCAGTTTGATTCCCAGTCAGAGCACGGGCCTGGGTTGCAGGTCCCCAGTTCAGGGTGTGCGGAGAGAGGCAACTGACTGATGTGTCTCGCCCTCGCTTTCTCCCTCCCTTCCCCTTCTCTCTAAGAAAAAGCGAAGTTTTGTGTTAGAGATTTTTCACTGGGTGATGCTCCACCATCAGTTGAAGTCGACAGGGATTAAATTGAGACATTAATTGAGAACTATCAATGTTACACCATGCAGGAGACAGCCGACATACTCAAAACATCCAAATCAATGAAGTTACTGGTGAAAATGAAAAAAAAATGTGTCTTTTATTTTACAGAAAAAAACTGAGCAGACTTTTTGGCCAACCCAACAGCCCGGGGGCGGGGGGTGGGGTGGAGAAAGGCCTGGAGGCCACCTGAGGAGAACACGACACCCCTCTCTGGGGCAAGGAGCTGAGGGGCCACCTGCCCAGGGAGGAGAGGCCACAGACAGTAGGGGCAGGGGAGGGGCTGGGACCACATCATCCCAACATGGGGACCTGACCACCCCCGAAGTGACAGTTCAAACCCCCTGTGGCAGAACCTGACCCCAAGGGATCAGCCTTGGAAACCAGCCTTCGCAGGTAAGTCTCTTCCAGGACACACTGTTTACTGAACAACCACCATGAGCCAGCGGTGGTGAGTGCCACAATGGCTGTGTCTGTGTGATCCTCCAGGTCTCTTTCACCTCCTTCTGGGTCTGCGGTGGGAACACTGAGGCTGGGGGCGGTGGAGGGACAGTGGCAGCAATGGGGTGTGAACTTGGCCCACCAGCTTCCACTAGATGGCGCTAAAGGTCAATGATGATGACCGAAAGCAGCCTGGGAGACGGTTGAGGGAGGTTCCACGAATCCCTAAAAGCCAAGCCCTTTTTCCAGGCAGGCAGCCGTGTGAATGGTCAGGTTTTCTGGGTTCAGAGCCAGGCTCTGTTACCTACAAGTTCCACAAAATGTTACCCCTTTTTTAATTGATGAAATAATAATTGAGTGTAACTTTTTTGTAATACAGGTCTACTAATGAGAAAATGGATTTTTTTTGGAGAGGAAGTGGAATAAAGTCCACTTAATTGGAGTTAAAAGTTAGCGTGTTCCCCATCATCAGTCGATCCCAAGGGTCATCAGTATGGACCATTCACAGCTTCGAGCTATGAGCTACAGAAAACAGGTGCGGAGCTGGATGCAGCCAGCGGTTTGTTGACTTCCAGTCTGGAAGTTTCCTTGACGTTCAGTTCTATTTTTCTGCCTTTAAAAAAAACACCCAAGAATATGTTTATTGGTTTGAGAGAGATAGAGAGGAAGGGGGAGAGAGAAACACCGATGTGAGAGAAACACCAATCGGTTGTCTCCCGCACCTAACCGACGGGAGACAGAATCCAAAGCCTGGGTAGGTGCCCTGGTGGGGAATTGACTCCGCAGCCTTTTGGCGCACAGGATGGTGCCCTGACTGAGACCCCTGGCCGGCGCTGTTCTTCTGCCTTTCTTTAATGTTTCTGACCTTCAGTGTTTTCAGTTGCGTGTCTAAATTCTCCTTCATGAACTGCGGTCACATACGATGGAGGCACCTTGTTGTCTCCTCACATCCATGCGCTGAAGTTCTAATTCCCAATGCGATGGTGTCAGAGGCGGGGCCTTTGGAAGGTTGGTTGGTCGGTCGTGAGAATAGAGCCTGCATAAATGGGGTTAGTACCCTAATAAGGGAGACCCCAGGAAGCTCCCTCACCACCTTTGCTTTGGGGTGCACAGCAAGATAAACATTTTTGACCAGGAAGCAGGCACTCAGCAGATACCAATCTGCTGGTGCCGGAATTGTGAACAATTAGTCTGTGGTGTTTAGAAGGGACCCTATCACTGGTGCTTGTTGTCATAGCAACCTGAACAGACCAAGACACACGGCTTCAGCTTAAATGCCACAGTGAGGATTCAGTCCAGGCCTGGCTTCAGTTTTCTTTCCCACTAGACCAGGCTGCTTCTTCCTGACAGACGGAGTTCACAAATGAGCTGACGTTCGAGCAGGCCATGCCTGACTGCTCTGTGCAGAGTGCAACGTGTCACATCATCCTGTGGACAGAAAAGGGGCCACACACTAAACCCGACAAACTCAGGGGAGGCCTGCCTGCATGGCGGCCTTGCAATCTCGGAGACCAAAGTAACCACATAGGATGGTCTGAAATGAAAACTTTCTAACTAAAAGCAGTTCGTGGCAGGTAGTCATGTCCCAGGGCAGTATTTTCCCCAACAAAGGGCAGTCTTCTCCACCTTCACCTTAACTGAGCCTGTTGTCTTTTTTTTTTTTTTTTTTGCACCCACCAAAACATACCTTTGGTGTGTCAAAGTAATTCCCCTTTTCTTCCAGGCCCCTCAAAAGTACCACCACTGCACCAGAGCAGAGACCACAAATCCCCTAATTGTTATCATCTGGTTAACTGTGGACTGTTAACGATCCCATATGTGCAAAGGTAAATGAGATCCCAAAGGGGGCCCTTCCCTGCCCTGCCCCTCTCCGCTTTCTCCCGCCTCCCTAACCTACCACCAAGGTATTTCACGTAGCCGCCTTGCGCCTCCCCCTTTGATTGTAGTGTAGAAAATAAAGTGCATAACTGCTATCCCTTGGAACATTTTCTGAAACCGTTGAGATTTTGCTTCCTGGTAATCGATGTCAGTTTGGCTCAAATAAACTCATAAAAATTATTGCAGGTTTGGACGTTTCTTACGTTGACAATCCTTATAACAAAGCCTACCAGGTAAGTACTACCACAGTCCCAATTTTACAGGCAGAAGCTGAGCAGCAGAGGGGATTAAGAGGGGACTGCACTCAGCGCCACAGTCACCACGCCGCTCTGCCTCAGTGTCAGGGTCAGTCCCGCGCCCAGACCCTTCTCAACCTCATTTCTGGGCCAGGAAGGTTGTGAAGCTCCCGGGGATAACCGGGTTGGCTCTTCCCAGGCTCTCAGCCCGGGACAAACGGGGTGTACAGCGAGAGGCGTCGAGACTTTCGGGGGGCGGGGGAGGGGAATCTGATCCCGGAAGCAGTTGTTGCGCCGGCGGTAGCGTCTTCGGTTGCCAGGACGCCGCCCCGGAAGTAGGGCGCGGCGCTGGTCCTCTAGGCCGCGGACCTTGTCCTGCGAGCGCCGGGGTGGGGCTGGAGGCGGGGCCGGGGCCGGGGCGCGGTGCGGGGACGTCCTGCCCCGCGCTCCTGGGCTACCCTTTGCGCTCTGCGCCCACAGGTGAGGACCCGCGCCGAGGCCTCCGCGTCCCAGGACCGAGGGTGTGGCTGTGCGTGGGTGAGAGAGTGCGCGTGTGCGAGCGGGTGTGGGAGCCCGGGTCTACGCGGCCTCTCCCCGATGAGGTTCCGTTGCAGTTGGTGGGGCCCGAGCCCCGCTTGGAAGAATGCTCTGACCACTGTGCCCCTCTTCCTGCTCCGAATTCCTGTGGTTTACCTCGTGCCGCCCGATTCTTGTAATTGCACTCTTGTGATTGGTTATCCCAGCATTTCATTGTTCCTAGGCTTCTCCTGCAACCTGTATTGTTTCCGTTAGCATCTTGCAGCGAGCAGGGCACCTGTGGCGACAGCTGTGGGCAGGACGCTGGAGACTTGTCTTCCCCGCTCTACCCACCTCTCTTTGGGGTCTGGACCTAGGTATCTCCCCTCCCTGCTTCCCCATCAAGTAGAGGGGCGGGGGCAGAGTTAGTGGTCCACCTCATACAGTCACTGCAGCGTTACAGGGGACCCATTCTAGAAATGAGGAATAGCTTGTTGTAAACCGTTTAGGGTTTGGAAAGCGGTTCTTTGTTCGGGGAACATTTATTGAGCACATTTCAGTGGTAGGTTGTGGTAGTGCAAAAGATCGGCAAAGAATTACAGGCACGGGTGAACAGGTAAACAGTCACGCGGAGCATGACAATGTAGTGCGAGGGGGGTGAGGACACGGGTGGTTGCAGTACAGCTGCCAACCGATACACTGCGTGGATGCGAAGTCATTTACATTGTTGTTTATTATATTGTTTTCTTTAAAAGTGGTGCTTTTTCCTTTTTAAAGAAGGCTAGCTGGAAATGACTCCAGATGCCCTTAGAGTCGTGGCCTCTCCGAGACTTTATGAAGCGTGATAGTGAGCCCCCTGGCCCGTGTGGCTCAATGGGTTGGGCATCCTCCCGCAAAGCGGAAAGTTGCGGGTTCTATTCTGGGTCTGGGCCAGTTGCCTGGGTTGGGGGTTCCTGGTCTGGGCAAGTAGGAGAGGCAACTGATCCATGTTTCTCTTTCACATCAGTATCTCTTTTCCTCTCATTCTCCCTCCCTTCCCCTCTCTCTACAAATAAATAAGTAAGTAAATAAAATCTTTTTAAAAAGAAGAGAGAAAGAAAGTGATAGCGATAGTTCAGGGCAGTGGGATGATGGCAGAGACAGCGCAGGTCTTAGACCGCGGGACCAGAAGAGTGAGGGGAGGGACCGATCCCCAGCTTGCTGTTTCTCCTGAAAGGTGGTCCTGGCTTTTGCCTGTGGGTAGTTCTAACTCCAGGATATGAAAGGCCTCTTGGCAAAGTTCAGGTCAGTCTGCTGCTGGGTGGTCAATGGACGGCACTTAGGAAGCCAGATCCTGTGCTTGTCCGGGATCTCTGGGGTGCTGGGGAGAGACGGGGAAGGATATGGAATCTTCTGGAGGAGAGCTGACATGGTTTGGTGCTTGGTTGAGTTACTAGTCACTGCCTGCTCAGGGCCGTAGTGGAACTTTATGTGCTGGGTTGTGAAAGCGCTTTGCCTCCGGGCTTACAGCTTGTTTATGGTGTCCCTTGCCTCTTCTCCTGGATCAGGACTGTTCGGGAGCACCTCGTCCCAGGCAGCTTTCCACGGTGGCTCTCAGTCCTGAGCAGCTGCTTGGAAGCCAGTCTGTCAATGGCCCAGGGGCCACACCTGTGGAAACTTTTCTCATGTTTGTGAAGATTCTGCTCACTTGCCCCAGGAATGGGACCCCACACTGTGCCCTGGAAATGCCAACAACCGTCCGTTTTCCGGATGGCTTTCCAGGGCTGACAGACCCCGGGTGGAGAGAGCCCCCCTTGATTTTACAGTGATCAGAGTAAAGATCGGCACGTGGCTGTTTCCCCTGGTTAGGTGTGACAATGTGGCTTAAAATTCAGATGCATCCTTTCCTGTGAACCAGACCAGAGGTAAAGTGTCAAGTTCGTCACACAGTACCGTTAACCCCACCTTTTTTCTGTCTCAGGAGGAAGTGACAGGAAGACGATCAGAAAGCAGGTAGTTATTTGTTCACTTGTCAAGGTGGAAGAGCTTACTGTGTCTTAGGGTTGGGAAGAGTCAGCCTGGCTTCCGTACTGGAGGATGGGCCAGCTGGCGCCTTTGTCTGTTTTGCAAACAGTTTCTGAGCCCGCTGCCCTGCAGAGGTGGGGGTAGGGGGTAGGGGGCATCTGTCAGAGGGCAGTGGACACCTGGGAGGGAGGGAGGCAGGGTGGGCCGATGGCAGGTTGCCGTCTCTCCCCTGCCTTCTACTCCCTCCTACTCCCTTTGTAAGTGGAGAGAACGCCTGCCCTAGGGCCTCAGATGAGCCGTCGATGACGCACCTAGCAGAGGAGAACCCACAGGAGCTGCCCAGCCCAGTGCCTCACACTTCCTAGGGCTTGATGAGTGCTAGCTGTCGTTCTGGTGATCATATAGGCTGTAATCAGAACTCCGCCTGGGAGGGCGGTGTCTCGGTGCCTGCCCTGAGCCCCACGGCCCGCTGTGTGCCCGCTATGTGCCCGCTGTGTGCCGGGCTGGGGTGGAGAGTGTGCTGCGCGAGGCTAGGAAAGGTTCCTGGGTGGCGGTGGGGCAGGGCTCCTGCTGCCTGTGGGAGTCCCCGCTGTGTGCGGGCCCACACCTGCCCGGCCCTGCGGGAACCAGGGCACTGGAGGGAGTTCTGGCTTTCAGCCCCGGTTTTGGATGGGGGAGGCCGCGGCCCTGGGAGAACCTGCCAGCACCTGCGGCTCGGCCAGGGCGGCTCGGCCAGGGCAGCTTGGCCAGGTCAGCACGGGCAATGAGCTGGCCACCCAGCTTTGGGTGGGAGGAAGCCGCTGTCCCTCCTTTGGCTCTTCCCGCACAAGCTGGGGGTGGCCTCCGTTCATTTGTCCTTCTTTTTTTTAAACTATAAGTGACTGCCTTGTAATTTTGTTTATCACTTTCCTGTATTCGGTCTCATGTATATACATATTTATACGTATCACTTTTTATGGGCGTACGTTTCTCATTCTTCATTTCCCCTAGGGTTTAGGATGGTGACATCTTATATTGGTTTCCCAGGACTGTGGTGTCAAGGAGCCACAAGCTGGTAGCTCCAGGCATTGGCAGGGCTGTGAGGCTATGGAAGGAGGGCTTCCTCGCCTCTTCCCCCGTCTGGCGGCGTCGGGCGATCCTTGGCTTGTGGAGCGTAACTGACCTCGGCCTCTGCCTTCACAGGGCCGGCTTCCCTGCGGCTGCGTGCCCCTGTGTCTGTGTCCACGTTTCCTTAAAGGACAGCTGACCCTGAATTAGGGCCCACCTGAAGGACCTCGTCTTAACCACATGTACCCTACGTCTAACTAAGGACGTCCAACTAAGGTCACCTTTACAGGTGACAGGGTTCTGACTTCAGCATATGTTTTTAGGGGCACAGTTGAGCCTGTGACACATCTCCCGAAGGGACTATTAAAGGCAAAGGGCCAGGTTCGAAGGACTGACCCTTGAAGATCTGTCTGTTGTCTCACACACACACTCACACACGCAGTGAGCAGTTAGGGTGTGCCGCTCATGTGCCAATGGTCTCGGTGCTGGAGGTGCCGGGGTTGGGGACGGGGACTGTGAGCTTGGCTGCACACGCCCACACTTAGACCTAGAAAGAATCTAGGGATGAGAGAGGATCAGGTCACTGGGGGAGGCCCAGCCCTCACGCATGGCGGGAGGAGTGGTCACAAAACCCCACGTGCAGGGTGGGAAGTGCTGAGCGCCGACAACGGGAGTAGGGGAGTGTCCAGAAGATTCCGAGCCGGGCTCGTAATTCCAGTAAAGGGATGAGAGTGGCTCCCTGGGGCCAGTGGTCCCCAAACTGTACTTGCTCACGTGCTGGGTAGGAACTGGGTGAGGGGCAGTGGAGAAAGGTGGTTTGGTGGAGAGGAGGGCAGAGCGCAGGCCAGCAGGTGGGAGAGAACTGTGCGCGTGCATGGAACAGCCAGGAAGAGCAGCGTGAGTAACGGGGTGGCCGGGCAGCCGGGAAGGTGGGCGGGAGCCAGTGAGTGAGTGATAACGTTCGGAAATACTGACCACAACCAGAGAAGACCCCGAGGTCCCCCTCTGGTGCACTTGTCACATAGAAGGCACTGCCCACTGAATATGCTGCTTAGTCACAGTTCTGCCACATTCGTGAAACTGTTGGAGGGTCTCTTGACCACGTGCTGGGTACATCTCAGCTGGGTATTAATTTTAGATTAGGTAAGAACCCAAAGCAAGAGTCCGTGAAACCGAAGAGGAATCAATGGTCCTGTTAGCTCCGTAAGTGCCTGTGGTCAATCCCAGCTGAGAGGTTTCCCTTCAGTGACCATTTGTCATGACGGAGGAAGCAGGGCACCGGGAAGGAGACCCCACCTTCTCCACCTCCTTGTAGGTTCCATCTCCTATTTAGCCGAGTACCGTGCAGCCTGCCACTTCTGCGATTTTCCAGTGTCGCTCTCACTTCCACGTCATGCCCAGGTGGGAGTCAGAGATGGGGGGAGGCCACCCAGGAGATTTGTGTGACATAGGGCAAATGAAGGGTGCTGCCTGGCTGGGGGGCAGTTCTCACCGCCTGCAGGTGGACTCCCGGGGGCAGGATGTGAGCAGGATTCGTCAGGGATGCAGGGCAGTGGTGGCTGAAACCAACAGAGCAAAAGCGAAGTCCCCTCTGCAGAGGGTGTTGACGCTGTGCGCATGGTGTGCAGGGCACATGGGACGCAGGTTCACAGCACGTGGCGGTGAGGCTCCTGTGATACTTCTGCCGTTGTTTCCCCGTGGTGACAGCTGACTCTCCATGTGGACGGTGACCAGTCAGTTAATGACCTTATGTGGTTGTTAAAGGGCACCTTACAGTTTGCAGAGAAGTTCCGTTCATTCCTTACTTTGCCCCATGGATGTCGTCAGCCATCGAAGGCCTAGTTCAACAGGGATGGGCCCTGTTGAAAGAGGTGGCACTTTAAGGTAGGGTCACCTGGCTTTGAATCAAGGCACAATGCCTTCCTTTGGTCTGGTTCTTAACACAGGCTCTTAACCTTTGAACCTCAGCTTCCTCATCCATAAAATGGGGACAGGGATGACAATAATTTCAAGTACTTCTTGAGTTTTCCGTGTGCCTGGCACTGTTCTCAGTGAGTATGTGTGTTCGCTCGTCTCCTCACTGTAACCTGTGAGGTGTGTAGGTAACGTTGTTACCCTTGTGGTACAAAGGAACCAGAAGCTCAGAGAGGTTAAGGAACTTGCACAAGGTCACACAGCTGGTGAGTGGTGGAGCCAGGCCTCGAACCCAAGCTCTGGAGCCCCCACTCGACCACGCTCTCACCTCTGTGACCCTACCAGGCAGGCAGGGTGAGCAGGGCATGGGCTGATGTGGGCAGGTACCACGAGCCTCGCGTGGTGGGTTCTGTCACCGGAATTCATTCTCTTTCCTTCTCTCGAGGCGAGGCATACCTGGGTCCCCACCTCCACCTCATGTGCCTTTTCTGCCCTGCCAGGTGGCCTCAAAAGCAAAGCTACTGTCAGCCCATGGAGGAAGTGCCTTTGTTCACAGAGGCCCTTCAGGCCCCTAGCGTTTGAGCCTGATTTTTGAGGAACCCCTTCTTTAAAAACTGTGCACAGGCCCTGGCTGGTGTGGGTCAGCCTTTTGAGCACCAGCCTATGAACTGAAAGGTCGCCAGTTCGATTCCCAGTCAGGGCACATGCCTGGTTTGTGGTCCAGGTCCGCAGTTGGGGGTATGTGAGAGGCAGCCACACATTGATGTTCCTTTTCCTTTCTTTCTCTTTCCCTTCCCCTCTCTCTAAAACTAAGTAAATAAAATCTGAAAGAGAGCAAAAGGAAGGAAGGAAGGAAGGAAATTAATTATACAGAGAAATGTAACAAAAGTGACTTCCCGTGGCTAGAGCCGGAGGGGCAGCCTAGACCCCTGAGCTGCCCGAGCAGTTTGAAAATCAGGGGATGGGTCCAGAGTGGTGGACTAACTTGCTCAAAGACACACAGTGGTACTGATGAGTGTGGGGCCATAGTCAGTTTGAAATGAGCACCCACCTCATGCCAGGCACGGTGCCAGGCCCTGGGCACACAGCAGTGGGGAACGAGGCCAGTTCCCTGCCCTCCAGCGGGTTCAGAACTGCAGGGGTGCTGAGGGGCAAGTACCTGGTCTGCAGGGTCAGGGAGGCTGTGTGGGGCAAGGGGCGGGTGAGTGGGGAGTGGCTTGGCCGGGGGTGGGGGCAGGTTGTGCGGGCAGAGGTGTCCGGTGTGAGCCAAGGCCCTAGGGGAGCGGAGCTTGGTCAGGGAGGTCCAGTGCAGTGAGAACAGAGCGGCTGGAGGAGAAGGTGCACGGAGGTGCCTGGAAAGGCAGGTGAGGCCGGGTCCGCACGGCGCAGGTGCCCTGGAGAGCCACGCACGTTAGGATGCGGAGGAGCAACGATAAGCACTTGGACATCGCACGCTCAGGGAGAGGGGGTTGGAGCGGGGCGGGGAGGAGGCGGTGGGACAGACCGCACTTGAAGAATGGGGTCCTGCCCGACCCCCCCCCAGGGGAAGCCCTCCCCAGCCCCCCTGAGCAGGGCCAGGCCCCTGCCCCCGGGGCCTCTCTTTGGTGGCTCCTGTTCGATGGCACTTTCAGTTGAACGTTTGTTGGCAAGTGTTTCATTGCCGCTTTCTCTCCCACTCGACCAGGGTCTCCCGGCTTCGGCACGGCTGACTTTGGGGCCGGATGGTCTGTCCTGCGGGCCAGCCTGCACGTGTCGGAGTGCGGCAGCATCCCAGCCTCTCACGAGGTCCCAGAAGCATTGCCACCCCCTCAGTCGTGACAGACAGTGCCTCCAGACCTTGCCACATGTCCCAGGGGACTGAATGGCCCTGGCTGAGAACCACTGCTGGGGGGAAATGCACCTGGGGGGGCTAATGGGGTGTAAGCTCAGGGGGTGTGAAGGGTTCCTTTGGGCGAGGGGGACTGGGTGAAGTTTCTCAACCCTAAGAAGCCGATCTGTTCCAGGGTCATGGCCGGAAAAGTGAAATGGGTCACTGACATCGAGAAGTCGGTGCTGATAAACAATTTTGAGAAGAGAGGCTGGGTCCAGGTGGCAGAGAGCGAGGACTGGAATTTTTACTGGTGAGAACAAAAGGCAGGGTTGGCTGGTTCCAGAGCCCGCTTGTCGGTGTCCTTTGTTCACGTGCAGGGGGCCCCCCGCGCAGGCCCGCCTTCCCAGGGGTGGGCGTCCCCGTGCCATCCTGCGCCTTGCCCCATGTCTCTTTTCACGGTCTGTGGGAGCGCACACAGAGAAGCCCTTGCCCCGCCCCCTGACCCCCTTAGTGTCGCTCTCAGTCTGCGCCTTCCCGCCCAGCGCCCAGAGTCTGCTCCAGGGAAGTCAGCGGGTTCCCGGGACTGGGTGGCAGGGGTCAGGAGGGGCAGCCCAGTCTAGTGCTGACTCAGGGCCTTGAATAACCCCTGAATAACCCCCAGGGGTTTTGGTCGTAAGGGGTCTCTGTTCTTCCTGACTTTGGATGGGAACACTGCGTGACTTTCCTGACTTCAGAGTCTGAACGAGTGGTTTGTGTTAGTTGGTTGTCAGTGATCAGTGTTACCGGCTCAGCTCAGTCGGTGCGGGTTCGAGCCCTGGTCAGGGCACACACAAGAATGAACCAAGGAATGCATAAATGAGAGGAACAACAAATTGATATTTCCTTTGTTCTCTCTCCAAAAATCAATAAATTTAAAAAGTTCTTTAAAAAAATCAATGTCATCATGAATTGACAAACATTTATTGAGCACCTATTATGTGCCAGACAGTGAAACTGTTCAGGGTACAGTCAAAACAGCTCCTGCTCAAACAGTTCATGCTATAACCGGTCCACTGTGGAATGGGGACCGTGGGCCGGCACCGGGCGCCCCCGGCTTGCATGCTGGGCATGGGGGTGGGCAGTGGGCTCTAGGAGAGCTTCCAGGGCTGTAGAGACAGGGCCCCCATGGGGATGAATAGGAGCTTCCGACCTGCACGTCCCCTCTGTGCCCACCTTTCAGGATGAGCGTGCAGACCATCCGAAACGTCTTCAGCGTCGAAACTGGCTACCGGCTCTCGGACGACCAAATAGTCAACCATTTTCCCAACCACTATGAGCTGACCCGGAAGGACCTGATGGTGAAGAACATTAAGAGATACAGGAAAGAGCTGGAGAAAGAAGGGAGTCCTCTGGCGGAAAAGGATGAGAATGGGAAATACCTCTACCTGGGTGCGTGCCTTTTTCATTGACCTCAGGCTTCAAATGTAAATAGTTAAGTTTTTTCACTTCTGCCCCACGAGGTGGCGACTGTTGGGTGAGTGTGTTTGTGCAAGTTGTGCTGGGAGCCTCTTTGTCCCAGTGTCTCCAGAATGGGGGGGGGGGCCAAGTTGGGGGTCTGAGTACCTTGGGAGTGTGTTTCCTATGAGGAAGGGGGAAGACGTCCCCAGTGCTCAGCACAGTGACTGCTGCCTGAGCTACCCAGTGCCCCAAGGGGTTGTTACTGCTCCCAGCAACACCCAGGGAGGACGTGCGTCCCTGTCCTGTCTGGCAGTGACAGCCGGGCCGTCAGATAGTTCCAGAACCCCTTTACATGCCTGGGCAGGGTTGTGGACGTGACCCCTCGGGGCCTCAGTTTCCTCATCCAGTTGGTCGGTGGGCAGGATCGGTCCCGAGCTCACAGGTGCTGTGGGAACAGGCGGTCCAGACCTGTGAGGTGCTCACGTGGTTCACAGGCTCCGAGGGCAAGGCCGTGTTGTGCAGGAGCCAGACCGCAGAAGCCATTTTCTTCGATATTGTTGGGTGGGGTGGGGGCGGGGTAATGACGCAGGCCCCCGAAGAGGCCATGGCAGATCTTCTGTTCGTGGCCACTGTGGGCCGGCTCACGCGGTGCCCCTCTGCTCACCCTCCCAGACTTCGTGCCAGTCACCTACATGCTGCCGGCCGACTACAACCTGTTCGTGGAGGAGTTCCGGAAGAGCCCCTCCAGCACCTGGATCATGAAGCCCTGCGGCAAAGCGCAGGGCAAGGGCATCTTCCTGATCAACAAGCTCTCGCAAATCAAGAAGTGGTCCCGGGACAGCAAGACGTCTTCGTAAGTGCGGGGAACACCCGTCCCGTGTGCCTCCTGGCTGGCAGGTTGGTGTCACCTGTCATCCACCAGCCACGGGCTGGGTGGCCCTCGCTTGCTTTTGCGGGAGTTCAGGGCGAGGGCTGTGGCTGCGTGAGCATCAGTAACGGTGGAAGCCCCCGAGCCGAGGGCCTGAGGGAACGCTGCTGAAACCAGCATAGGTCACAGGAGCCCTGGTGCCCAAGCCTGAGAGCCGTGCAGTCACGGTGTTGCCGAGATGGCGAAGCAGCCGAGTAGGACCTGGGACTCGAGTCCCTGACACGTGGTGCCTGAGCACTTTTTGTTGCACAGACCCTCGGATTCCTCACCTGGGTAAACTGAGGACGGCGACAGCACCAGTGCCACAGGGCAGCTGGGGGTGGACCGAGTTCACCCCCATCTGAGCCCGGGCAGTGGGAGGAGTTGCATCGGGCCAGGTCCAGCCTCTACCCTGGGTTGGAGGGTCTCCTCGGTACTGAGGGTTCCAGGCCATTTCGTCCGAGGCTCGCGCTTGGCCTCTGCAAGATCCTTCACCAGTGTCCGTGTGATCCTCTCCCCCAGTGAAGGCACACTTGGCGGGCGTTCCCGGGAGTGGCAGGGACGCCTGCTCCGGCAGCACGTTTCAGTCTGATGCATTGGTGGCACTCAGGAGGGTCCACCCAAGGACCCGATGGGTCCCAGGAGCCGCAGCCACGTCCCCTGGGCAGGGGCGCGGGCCCCTCTGTGGACAGCACCTCACCCGTGCCTCCCCACCTGAGGCGAGGCAGGGAGCTTTGGTCCCTGCTGTCCGTCTGACTCCGGCTCTCCCTGGCACCCAGGTTCGTGTCTCAGTCCACCAAGGAGGCCTACGTGATCTCGCTCTACATCAGCAACCCGCTGCTCATCGGCGGCAGGAAGTTCGACCTGCGCTTGTACGTCCTGGTGTCCACGTACCGCCCACTGCGCTGCTACATGTAAGAGCCCCGGGGCCCTGGTGCCGTTCCTGATTGTGCTGGGGCGTGACACCCGCCCCTTTGCACCGTCGTGAGGGCTGGTGAAGCTCCTCTGGTGCACGCAGCGCCTAGCGCGTGCTTAGTGTCGAGGGAAGTGCTTGACCTTGGCGCTCACGTCAGTCTTCCCGATAGAAGGCAGCTCCTCTCGCCCTGCACACGGGCTGTGCTCAGGGGAGGAAGCCAGCCGTAGAGGACTGTGTCATTCTGTTTCTGCGGAATGCCCGAATAGGCAGGCCTGGCACTGGGGTGGGGAGGGGCTGCTCGTGGTCACGGGGCCTCTTTTCGGGGTGGCGCAGATGTCGTGAAATTCATTACGGTGATGGCCCCAGGGCTTTGCATTGCGTGTACCGAAACCACAGAGTTGTGTGCTTCAGAGGTTGAGTTGTGTGGTACATGTGGATTGTAGCTCGGTGAAGTTGCTGTAAGAAAAGAACTATTTAAAAAAGGACTTCTTTTATTTATTTATTTTTAAAAGATTTTCTGTTTATTTATCTTTAGAGGGGAAGGGAAGGAGAGAGGGAGAGAAATATCAATGTATGGTTGCCTCTCATGAGTCCCCTACTGGGAACTGGCCTGCAACCCAGGCATGTGCCCTGGCTGGGAATCGAACTACGATCCTCTGGTTCGCAGGCCCGTGCTCAATCCACTGAGCTACACCAGCCAGGGCCAGGACTGCTTTTAAAAGTTTAAAACAACAAAAATCCCCAGCTCCTTGTAGAGAACAAAGTGGTATATTTTTTAACTTTGATAGGAATTCAAGAACTTATTTTTTTTTCTTTTTTAAAGATTTAATTTATTTTTAGAGAGGGGAAGGAAAGGAGAGAAGGAGAGAAACATCAGTGTGTGGTTGCTTCTCGTGCTCCCCCCACTGGGGACCCGGCCCGCAACCCAGGCATGTGCCCTGATGGGGAATCGAACGGTGACTCTGGTTCCCAGGCTGGCGCCCAGCCCACTGAGCCACACCAGGCAGGGCTGAAGTGGTGTATTTTTCTATGCTTTTCCTCAGAGTATTGAATTGATCTGAATTCCCACTCAGGTATAAGCTGGGCTTCTGCCGCTTCTGCACTGTGAAGTACACCCCCAGCACCAGCGAGCTGGACAACATGTTCGTCCACCTCACCAACGTCGCCATCCAGAAACACGGGGTGAGCGCTGCCTTTTCCTGGACTCTAAGGAAGCAGGCTGATTCTGTGGGTTTCTTTCTTCTCCCGTTTCTGCAGGAGAGGGTGGGGTGGGAGTGGGAATGACATTGAGATGCCCTGCCACGGACCAGGCATGGGGGCCGTGAGTATCCGGTGTGGCTGTCCTGCCACCAGCTGAACCAGTTGGGGGGAGGGGGAGGGGGACTCGGGGCAAGGGAAGCCCAGTGCAAGCCCTGCTTTTCTAGTTTGATGACCTTGGGTAAGTTAACCGGACTCTCAGAGCCTCAGTTTCCCCGGTTGTAAAAGGCGGTGACATTGTCACCTTCGAGGGTGGTGGGAAGGACCACATGAGAGCGCTCAGGCCCAGTCATTCATCCGACAGGCATGCACTGAGCCCCCATCGGGGCTGGTTCCTTGTCAAGCGCTGGGGCTACGACAATGGGCAAACCTACCTTGGTCCCTACACGTGGAGCCCAGAGCCCCTGGGGGGACAGATGGTCATTGATGACCTCACTGATGAACGTGTAGTCCCCAGCTGAGATGTGTGCTCTGAGGGAAAGGAACTCTTGTCCAGAAGAGCATAGCGTGATGAGTCCCCTTTGTCCAGGGGGTTGGAGGAGGCTTCCCCGCAGAAGTGGAGCTTGAGCAGGGGTTGCCCAGGCGGAGGTGGGGAAAGAGCCTTCTAGCAGAGGGTGCGGCACGTGCCAAGGCCCTGTGCCTGGGAGCAGCGTGGCAGGAGCTGAAAGGAGGTCAGGGTAGCTGGGGCCCCGATTGCGAGGGTGGTGAAGTGAGAGGTACCGTGGCCTTAGGGGCGGGCAGGGGGGCTCCATAGCCTGCAGCACAAGGTAGCAATGATGAGTTGTGAGAATATTCCAGAGCTGAGTATTTTTAAAACGTGCGGGAGGCCCGGATCCCCCTGGGGCCAGGTCCACCTGCAGGAGGGAGGGGGCACTCGGCTCCGCTGCCTGAGGCCCCACCGCCTTTGCCTGGCCAGGAGGACTACAACCACATCCACGGGGGCAAGTGGACCGTGAGCAACCTGCGGCTGTACCTGGAGAGCACCCGAGGCAGGGAGGTGACCCGCAAGCTGTTTGACGAGATCCACTGGATCATCGTGCAGTCCCTGAAGGCCGTGGCGGTGAGTGCGGGGCGTGGAGGGGAGCACAGAGCGCGCAGGAACGACGCAGCCCGGCGGGGGCTTGGGAGCTGGTGATGCTTGTTGTTCCTTGCTAAAAATACCTGCGTTCAGTGTCGCACCTCCTACTTGTCTGCTCGAGGCTGAGGCTGGTTCGGGAAGGCGGGCGGAGCCACCTCCAGCTGGGAGCTGCCCAGGGTGTGCTGGGAGCTGGGCCCTCTGCTGCAGACACAGGCCTCCTGTGCCCCTTGAACCAGTAACAGATGTTTGGCATAAGCTGATGTTTGGGAGGCGGACTTGCAGCAGCCTCCTCATGTTTAGGCTTCTTGCTTTGCTCTTTTGTAGATGTTGAGGGTTGCCGAGCCCGCCTTCCCTCCACCAGTGAGCGGCAGGCCGAACGGGGCTCTCCCCGCCTCGGGGGTCTGCTGCGTCACATACAGGGCTTTTGGCCGTGTCCACATGTCCACTAATGTATAGCAAGGCCTCACTGTGTGTCTGTGTGCCTCCCTCACTGTGTCCCATGGCCGCAGGCAGGGCCCCTCCTGCTGGCTTCAATCCATGCAACCCCGGAGGCCCAGAAATCTGCATTGGGAGCAGGTACTGGTGGGGGTTTTGTGCACCTGAAGAACAGTTTGTAAAATGGGACTGAAAATTGAAAGCCCCCAAATTTAAGTCAACAGATTGACTGTTGTTACATAAGATGGGGCCTCATAACCTGGCGCTTGCACCCTGGAGGGCCTGAGGGGGGACCACCAGCAGGGGGCGGTGTTGGTCGGTTTGTGACCGGTTTGTGACGAAGGTGCACAGCCCTAACTCCAATGCCCAGGCAGGAGCTGGGTCTCCGTTCACCCTGAGGACAGTCTCGGGCCGACGGAGACGCTCTTTGCTTGCTGGTCTCTGAGCCTCTGATGAGTGACAGCTGGGGACACCCGTGACTGCACCGTAAATTGCTTTCCGAGGTCGACAAAAGTGTCCCCCTCTGAGCCCCGGAGGAGGGTCAAGGGAAGGAAGGGAGGAAGGAGGCGGGGTGGAGGTGGAGACCCACTGGTCACAGAAGTGAGGCGCCGCGTGTCATAGCTGTGCGGAGGGCCCTGCCGCCCCCACGTCCCAAGTCAGAGATGCTGCATTCGACGGTCCCCACATGCTGGCCTGGTGACCGTGGTCGCTCTCTCCGCAGCCGGTGATGAACAATGACAAGCACTGCTTTGAGTGTTACGGCTACGACATTATCGTTGACGACCGGCTGAAGCCCTGGCTGATTGAGGTAACTGCACGGCCGGGTGCCTGCTGGCCCCCCAGCCCACCCCGAGGCCACCGCCCCACTTCAGGCTCTGCCGACCCAACATAACAGCCCTTAGGCTGGACGGCAGGACTAAGGCATCTGATGAGTTTTTTAAGTGGAATAGGGACAGATGTCCAGGTGTGTCTGTCTGCTGATGGTTGAACAGGCGTCCACTCCGGTCTGTCACCTCTGCTGGGCCCAGCCCACAGACCAGAGTTCAGCGGCCTGGCTGCCCCGGTGCTCCAGGGTCCTGCTCGTGGGATCTGTACTCACTGGCCCTGTCTCGTCCTGGAGGGAGATGTCATTCCCGTTCAGGAAGGGAGCTCACAGACCGGGACGCCCTTGGGAAGTAGTGGCTTCTCATCCAGAGATGAGCCTCATCTTTTTTGGTTGAAGGCAGAGTTTGGATTAGTCTCCCTGTTTCAAGGCAGAGACAGATGTTGTGGTGGCTGTTCTAGAGAGTTCTAGAAAGGGTGAGGTGCCTACACCCTTTTCCCTTGACAAGCCTGGATGAGGCCACCTCAGAGGACAACAGCCCCCAGCGACTGTGGGCACCGGCACACCCACCAAGGCCCAGATGCAGAGCTGCCTTGTGGGGTTGCCTGCTTTGCTTTGGATCCAGGGAGGGGAGCTCAGGCCTCTGTGGGGACACAGGGTCGGACGGGCCATAAGATTGAAGGCTGTCCACTCGGTCGGTTCACCTCCCTGGGAGCCTCTGAGCGCCGGGGCTGCTCACCACGCTCACCGAGAGGTGGGTGCACAGGCCCGCTTTGAGCCAGGAAAGCCAAGTCTCAAGAGCAGCTCGCGGTGAGCAGTCCCGGGAGGTCCGCTGGAGCCCCTGCAGGACACTGCCCGGACGGCCAGGCTTCCAGAGAGTGGACCGTGCTCCATAGCAGTGCTTTCCAGTCCGCTGGGCGCTCCGCCAGAGCTGTGCGTGAGCGCACGGGCATGTGCGTGGGTGCCAGGGTGGTGCAGACACATGTAAAATATCTACATTTCCTTTCCATGCATCTTAAACGGAGAGACTTGAGTGGAAGTCAAGCTTCCCTTGACGAGCTAGGATCTAACTGTTACTTCTAACGTAGTAGCATCGTAATTCTAGCACATTCCCAGTAAGAACCACGGTGTTGTGCTTATAGGACAGTGGTGGCCCCCGAGGCCCGACACTCCCTCTCACTGTGCACGAGACCCACTGCCCACAACTCGAGGACAGCCGGACTGTTGGGGGACACCCGGACAAGTGGCAGGCTTGCCACCTCTGCTCTCCCAGGTCGTCACAGCTGTGCCGCAAATAAGAGGGAGTAGGTGGTGGCTATGGGCCAGCAGTGCTCTTTTCGGGGTAAATGTCTGCTTTTTTTAAAAAAAAGACTTTATGTATTCTTAGAGAGGGGAAGGCAGGGGGAGAGGGAGAGAAACATCGATGAGACACAGAAACATGGATCAGTTGCCTCTCGTATGCCATCTGTGGGACCAGCCTGCAACCCAGGCATGTGACCTGACCGGGAATCGAACGTGCAACCCTTTGCTTTGCAGGTCAATCCCCAAACAACTGAGCCAGAACGGTCAGGGGGAGGGTCCGCTTTGAACATGTGGGTTTTGTGACATTGCTAAGCTCCTCAGAAGCCTTAGGAAACTAACTTCTCATTTATCAGATGCGCTCCTCTTTTGGGTCGGGATGTTGCTCTGTGGGTGAGGTTTCACTGTCTCAGCAGAACAGGACCCGTCACCATTTACTGCAGCCCCGCGGTGCTGCTTGGGCGGGCGCATTTGGGTCCCGGATCTGGCAGAGCTCTGAGCGCTTCTGGTACTTCGGACAGCGCCCAGCCCGTGGGTGGCCCCGGTATGTGTGCGGCACGGTTGACCTGAAATTTTTATCTGTGTGATGACTGATTTGTAGATCACAGTGCTCATCTCTGGGTGGTATTTGTTTCGTCTAACCCCCAGTAAGAGCAGATCGCAGAATCCTTCCTCCAAAGCTGCCCTGAAGGTACGAGGCCTTGACAGCGTGAGGCGACGGCTAGACCTCACTGCACAGCAGCACTGTGTGCGCCCGAAGGAGCGCGTGACGCGAGTGAAGGACGCGTCTCTCTCCTCTCGTAGGTTAACGCCTCCCCGTCTCTCACCTCCAGCACCGCCAACGACCGGATCCTCAAGTATAACCTGATTAACGACACCCTCAACATTGCGGTCCCCAACGGCGAGATCCCGGACTGCAAGTGGAACAAGTCCCCGCCAAAGGAAGTCCTTGGCAACTACGAAATTCTGTGAGTTCACACGTGGCCGTGCCGCCGTCCTTGTGTGTTTCGGACTGAGGGGTGCCGGGGCCCGGCTTGGTTTCTATCTCTGTGTGGACTCGCCTCATGGGAGCAGAGGACTTCTACAGCTTCTTTTTTTTTAAAATAAGATTTTATTTACTTACTTTTTTAGAGNACTGCAAGTGGAACAAGTCCCCGCCAAAGGAAGTCCTTGGCAACTACGAAATTCTGTGAGTTCACACGTGGCCGTGCCGCCGTCCTTGTGTGTTTCGGACTGAGGGGTGCCGGGGCCCGGCTTGGTTTCTATCTCTGTGTGGACTCGCCTCATGGGAGCAGAGGACTTCTACAGCTTCTTTTCTTTTAAATAAGATTTTATTTACTTACTTTTTTAGAGAGGGAGAGAAACATGACATGTTTCTGCACACCCCCAGCCGGGAACCTGGCCGGCAGCCCAGGCATGTGTCCGGACCAGGAATTGAACTGGCGACCTTTTGGTTCGCAGGCCCACCACACTCAGCCCACTGAGCCACACTAGCCGGGGCGAGCAGAATGTTTATTTTGTTAATGATGTTGCGGGACGCATCACGGTGTAGCAGGAAAGTGTTTGGGTGCTGGGCCTGCGGCTGGTCTTTGTAGAGTAGGTATAAGTGAGCACCTGCCACGTGCCAGGACCAGGCGCCCTCGATCCCTGGCTCCGGCGGGGTTACTCAGACCTGCCCCACAGATGCCGTGTGAAGTATTTCCAGACTTCGCCTCTCCTTCCCTACCCTGAAGTCTCATTCATGTTTCCTCTGGGGCCTCAGCCAGATGCCAGCTGGTGGCCTGGTTGGAATGGCACCTGTGGGGCTGGGGACGGTCCGCAGTAACAGTAACAGGGTTGCACTAACATGCCAGGGGCCTCTGGGCTGCCAGCGGCGGCCACGCTGCTTCTCGGGGTGACACGGCACTTGCCACACCGCAGCCCAGTGCCGGCTGGTGCCGGATCCCAGAGACTTCGTTTCTCCGCTTCTCTGTTTCTAGGTACGACGAGGAGCTGGCACAGGGCGACGGGGCCGACCGAGAGCTGAGGAGTCGTTCAGGCCCAGCGGCCGGGCCCAGAGGAGGCCGGGTGAGAGACTCGGGGAGATCTGCCCTCAACACCTGGAAGTGACCCCAGTGAGGGCGGGACTCCAGCCTGGACCCGCCACTCACTGCACCCAGGTCTCACTGAAGACCCGTTTTGAAATTTCCCTTTCCTAGAGCTTTTTTTTCCTTTCCTAAGCCCTGTAAATAAATAAAGGCACTTTTTTTGAAGGTTTGGGAGTCTATTCCTGGGAACAAACTCCATTTCTCCTTGGCCCTCACAGGCACAAACTTCTGGCCAGGCATGGGGATGTTCCCCACACCAAGCAGCTCCACATCCCCCCGCCGGCCCAGCGCCCTGCGGTGGCGTTCGCTTCTGCCCCTTCTGCCTGGAGGGGGCAGCAGATCCCTCCCAGAGGCACAGGGCTCGCTCCCTGTGCCTCTGACCACAGACTGCAAACCGTTGGGGTAATTTGTTAGAGGGGCTCACGGAAGTCAGGACAAGCGGACTTCCCAGATTACTGGTTCATTGTAAAGGATCCGACCTCGGAATGGCCAAGCGGCAGCGATGCAAAGGGCGGGGTATGGGAGGGGCCACAGGCTTCCCGGGCCCTCCCCAGAGTGGAAGGCAGCACCATCCTCCAGGCCCTCACACGCTCAGCAACCTAGGAGCTCTCCAAAGTCCCTCATTCAAATGCCATCCTTTGGGGTACTTACGGAGGCTTCTTTGCATAGCTAGCTGTGATTGATCAAATCCTTGGCCACTGGTGATTGATTCAGCCACCTCCAGGCCCCCTCCCCTCCTGGAGGATGGGAGGTGGGCCTGAAAGTGCCAACCCTATGATCCCTTGATTGGTGCCCCCTGGCAGCCACCCCCGACCCCCCAGACTGGCTTTTCCAGAGTCCCACACCCTTCATTCATTAGCACAAGTTCTGACAAGGTGGAGGGGTCCTGTTCCAGATGACAGAGGCGACCGATTCCACCTGTAGGTGCTGAAGCCAATTCAGGGACTGAGAACAGAGGGGGCCAGGGGGAGGGAGGTATAGGGGATTTAAATGGTGGGGGGAAAAATACAATAAAGCTTAAATTTGTTTTAAAAAGCAAAAGAAATTTAAAAATATATGGGCCCTGGCTGGTGTGGTTCAGCAGATTGTGCGCCAACCTGCAAACCTAAAAGGTCACTGGTTTGATTCCCAGTCGGGGCACATGCCTGGGGTGCGGGTCTCCAGTAGGGGGTGCCCAAGAGGCAGCCAATCCATGTCTCACAGGTGGATGTTTCCTCCTCCTTGTTTCTCTAAAAATAAATAAAACCTTAAAAAAAAGTCTCTGTAGCTCTTAGAAAGGAAATGACGGGTTTTAGGGGCTGTGTGCCTGGGTGGAGGTGGAGAGCGCACACGCGCACACACACGTATTTCTTAGAGGTCACAGGGTCATAGCCCATCTCATTGGGGCTGAAAGAACTGGCCACATGTGTCACCTAGCCCTTTCGGCAGAAAGTAATGGCTTTGGTGTGTGACTTAGTTATCACAAGGCATCCATGTTTTCAACGTTTAACGAAATTGAAGACACAGCTGAAACCCGGACATCTTGCAGAGTCACAGAGCTGCAAGAAAGCAAGAGTTTTAACCTGGCAGCTATTTTGGGTCCATTCCTTTGACCATGATTCTGAGGGAAACAGGCGGCTGAAAGTATTCCTCAGTCTGGTCTTCACACAGTCCTCTGTCCAGATGCCCTTGGAAGACACTGGCCTCTGTCACCTCCATTTTGCCAGCGAGTCACTATCAGGTGAGCCCAAACTCCTGCCGCGTGGCTTCTGGGACGTGGGCGTCTGGGTTGGCTGCAGAAGAGGCAAGCGCTGTTGGCGGCCATCAGCAGGGACAGGCTCTTGTGTGTTTACACAAAGCCACTCCGGACACGGTGGCTGAACAGAAGAATACGGGAGGAAATGCTGGTTGGTTGGGCGGAGTGACTGACCCATCCAAATGGCCCTTGAGACGGGTGTTCGAGTCTCCGCTGCACTCATGTTTACAGGTGGGAGTGGGCCTGCTGCGGTGTCTGGAGGACATGGCTCTGGGGTGTGGTTTATTGAAGATGCCCCAGCTCCAGCCGCTCGCCTTGGAAAAAGTCCAGACTTCAGTAGGACCAGGATGGAGGCCACTGGCCAGAGCTTGTGCTCCCTGTTGAGTCCGGTCCAGTCCAGCAGCGGCCAGCTTAGCGTGTGCTCTCCAGCTGCGGGGAGAGAGAGAGAGGGAGGGAGAGAGAGAGAAAGCGAGCAGGCAAGCTTTTTTGTTCCCCTGAGGTCATAACCTAGAGCGTGGATTTGGGGCGGGCCAGGTGCTTAGTCAACTTCTCAAATTTGAGCAGGTTTCAGAAGGGTCCGCACCCCCTGGTCAGACTGAGAGGCCTCCGGGGCCCAGCCCTGTCCTTGCACCCTGGAGGGAGGGCTGTGAACCCCAGAGAAAGGCTGCTGGCCCCCGGAGCGTGAAGCGGCAGCTTCCGGCTGAGTGAGCATTTCTATTTCCCAGTGTGTTAAACTCATTCCCTTTGCTCTCTTTCCCAGCTAAATACTGACGGCAGCACAGTGACCCCCATTTGCCGAGCTTCTTTTACTAAAACTCTCCACCCGTGTTTTGTGATGGTGTTGGTCATGGGACTTTGTTCTCACGGTGTTACTCTGAGGCCGAACTCAGAGGTCTTTCCCTTCCCGACCTGTGAACACGCATCACTTAACATGTCATATCATGTGTGTGTGTGTGCTCACTATGTTTAATAGCACTCCACTGCCAGTCAGGGAAAAGGTCCCTTTAGATGGATTTAGTACCTTGTAAAGTGAGAGGAGCGTCATGCAAATGGTATCTAGCCAGAATCCAAATAAACTGCAGTTTGGGCGGATCTATCTGCTTGGTTCACTGTACACCCGGCATTGTTCCCACCTATTGATCCGATTTGCATGTGCCTTTCACGCATCTCTCGATGTTGGGTCTCGTGTCTCTGGCGGTGGGTGTGGCTGGAGCCTCAGACTCAGAGCTGGGCCTGTGGCGGGCTCTTCGTCATCAGTCCGTCCCAAGGCTGTCGGTCACCCTGTGGACCTTTGCTTCCTAAGTGTGTGTAAAGGGGGTTTATTATATTTGCCTCTGAAGTCACAAGCGCCACCACCTGTCTGGCCTGGCTCCTGTCACAGCTCTGGCGGTGTCATCTTTCCCCGGAGGGGGCATCATCCCTGTGGCTGTGGCCTCCACCCTCAGCTTCCGCACACAGCCTGTCCCCCTGACGGTTCTGACCACCCAGGTTCCTGGTTAGGTGGTTTTATTTTTTCCTCCTAGACTTACGGGGGGGGGGGGGGGGCGGGGAAGGGTGGGGCCCCGGTGGGGAGCGCTGGCCTTGCTCTGAGCTGGGGGGGAGTGAGGTCATCTGTTTGCCAAGGGCCAGGTTGCTAGGTGAGAGCAAGTATCTGCTAAACAGATTTGTGTCAGATACTGACCATCACTTCAGTCACGTCAGCAACGTCATGTTCTGGGCAGGTGCTTCCTCCCAACATGTCCAGAACGCGCTGGCAGGAGGTGGAGTCCGAAGCAGGCCTGGGAAGTAGCAGACTCGTCACTGGGTCTCCCACCGAGAACCCCACCAGTCTCAGGCCACAGCCCTGTGGCATCCAGCTGGGCCCCACCCTCCGGCCAGCGGACTCTCCTGACTTGTGGCCACTGTCTCTGTGTGGCCCACACCACCCGTCCTCAGAGGCCCTCTGACCTCTCTGCCCGAACTGTCCTTTCCCCAGGAGACTGGGACACTCCTGGCTTGACTGTCTCTCCCAGCAGCCAGGGTGGGGGTTCCGTCCAGCTGCCCGGCCCTAGGTCTCCCTGGTGTCGGGCCCCCAGGCCCCCACAGTCCCCACAGTCCGGAGAGGTGCGCCAGGGTCTGCTGCCAGCTCGCCTCCGGGCCCAGAGCCTGCTGCTGCCCAGGGATCAGGGGCCCACAGGGTGTCCACAGTGTCATTTAACCTGAGCTGGGCCCCAGTGGCGTGGCCTCGGGGCATCTCCGAACCCTTTGTGAAGAAAGAGGAGAATTGTCCACTGGGCTCTGGTTTCTCATTTAGGTAGATGGGTGTTTTCCTGTCTTTTCTGACTTGTCCCAGCCTTGAACCATACTGTATGACATGTGCTTTTAAGTTAAAAGTAGCTTCCCAAGTTTCTGGGCCTGGGATCCCAGCCCTCTCCCCCTTACACCTGTTACTCGGAATGAGCCTGGGGGACTGCAGAGTCCCCTGCTTGCCACTTGTCCACTGTTGTTTTTCTTTTTCAAGTTTAACCCCCTTAATTTTTCTTATATGCAAATGCTGCATCGTAGCCCCAGCCGGAGTTGGGCTCTCTTTCTGTTTCCTCGAAGTGGGGGGTCTTGACAAGACAGCAAATGCCCGAGCAAAGTCTTTCCGAGGCTCAGGAGTGTGGACCCCATAGCTTAGATGGGACACAGAAGATGGCTGTGCAGCCCTGGCCTCACCGCCTGCCACCAGCAGCCGCTTCTGAGACTGGGGGACCTGGCACACCCCACAGAGCCGTGGGGGCTTGCTGGCCTCGTTCCCTGATGCCCTCCACACTCAGCTGTGGGAAGCTTGTCCAGGGTGGTGGCCCTGCACTCGGCAGCAGCAACTTCCTTGGAACACATGACCCGCACTGAGTGGCCTCCAGTGCCGGCTGCTGGGTCTCTTTCTGCAGGGCCATCACCCTCAGCATCTCAACCCTGAGGGCCATCAAGGAGCTCAGACTTCTCCGTGGGTGGGGGGCATTGAATAACGTCCCCCCAAATGCAGTTCTACCAGGAGTGTCAGAATGCGACCTTATTTGGCAGGCAGTCTTCACAGGTGCAGTCAGTTAAGGACCTGAAGATGAGCACACGTCTGACTGAGGGTGGGCCCCTGCTGTTTTTCTAGTCTCAGCGTATCAACAACCAGTGTTGTGGCTGGACCAGCCCTGCGGTTCTTACTGTGGGTACCTGATTCCCTTCGGCAATAATGGTCAGGGAACATGGGCAAGATACAGGTTTATTACTTACAAGACCTGGACATTACCTGGGGCCACAGAGCCAAGTCCCGGGGTGCGGGGGGGCCCTTGGGCCTGGGATTCTGCTTTCACTGGGGATGGGGAGGGGGTCTAGGCTTTCTCATTCTTCATTGGTGAGTTTTAAACATAAGAGTAGGGAGTTTAAAACACAGGCGAGGAAACATGAGTCTCCAATGGTCAGTTATTGAAATCAACCAAAATCTCTAAAACCAAGGAGCCTCCGGGGCAGGTGGCCCGGCTCCTCACTGAGTCCTGCCGCTGACGGTGTGTTGCTGCAGACGGCCACCGTCCAGGTGGAAGACCTGGACAGGGCTGCCTCCTGATCAGAGCTGAAGTCGGGCACGTGGGCCGCAGAATCGGAAGGAACAAAACAGAACAGTGTTAGGGCTTGCACAGCAGCCCTGGGTCTGATGACCGGTGTCCCTAGCAGAGGACGAGAGGACACTGGGAGAAGAAGGCCACCATGTGCAGACAGAGGCAGAGCCGGGAGACGCTGCCCCAAGCGAAGGAAACCACCCTGGGGCAACCTCGGAATCTGGAAGAGGGGCAGAAAGATTCTCCCTCAGGAGGCACCTGCCCCGAGGACCCCTGGATGTCAGTCTCTGGCCCCCAGAACTCTGTTGTTTGAAGCCACCCAGGCTGCAGTAATCTGTTGCAGCGGCCCCAGGAAAGTGATGGAGTGGGCCGGAAGAGAGGGCTCCAGGGAGGCAGCCCTTGACCTGCCGGTCCTGGGTGGCAGGTGAGACCCCTCGTTCTCCGCTGGCCTCCCTGGCCCCAGGTCTCAGCTCTGCCCAGCCTCACGATGAAGCCCCCGCCACAGTGGCATGGTCTGCCGGGAGGTCTTGGAGACGACTCGCACTTTGTGCCTTTTTTCTCAGGTTCAGGCTCCCAGCTCCCCCTCCTTCCCACCCGACTGCCCGGCCGGCTGTGAGTCCAGGTCCTCTAGTTCCTCTCACCTAAGCAACGACCAGGTGAGATGCTCCAGGGAAGGCCAGCATTTTCTGTGTTTGTTTGTGTGTGTGTTTGTTTTCTCAGTAATGCGATCGCTGTGCATAAGCATAATTGCTGACGTAGGTTGGAAACGGCTCCCTTACCCAAATGACAGTGCGGAAGCGACACAAACAGAGCCGCCCGCCCCCCACCGCCCCAGGGGACGGCCTGGCACGCCTGACGCCTCAGCCCTTTGGAATGCTGAAAACGGCGGAATAACCTTTGGACGGAGCCTAAAGCCTAAAGCCACGCACGTCCCAAGACTGTTTGCAAAGGCAACAAGGAAGCGGGCGCCATGACTACGGGCCGATGACTCCTGGACTGAAAAATTTTGCGTGCTTTTTTTGGAGGGGGCTGAAAAGCTTAAAAATTGTTTAGAAGTAGTGTCACTACGGTAGCTTGTCTGTGTCGGTGAAAGTGCCCCCTTCTCTCGACGTCACTGTCCCCTTGCCTTTTTTTGGCCTTCGCCTCCCAATTGCTACACGGTTTTGTTTTCTGTCCGAGTCGGTGGTTCCAGCATAGCGATTCTGATTGAGCTCCAATAAATGCTGTTGCCTCTCTCTGGAAAGGCCTTTTCTTTCTAGGTCGTCACCAGTGATGACGGGGATGGGGACCCTGCAGCAAGGGAACGTGCGCCTGGTGCTTTTGTCCCTCTCGTGTCTGATTCGGGACCTTTCTCTCCCTCATCCTTTAATTCCAGTCGGGAACCAAATCTTCTTGACTTTTGTCTCCTGAACTGGGTCTCCAGGCACCCCTGACCCTCATACCCAACCCACCGGGGCTTCCAGCCTCCCCGCCCCCCCCCCTCCCCTATCCCTGGAGCTGCCTTTCTGAAGAGCCTGCGGGCAGGCCTCCTGGGGAGAGGAGGCTGCTGGGCTGTCCTGCTGGGACCTCTCCAGTTGTGGCTGAGGGTCCTGGGCAGGTTCAGCGTCTCAGCTCAGAGCCCCACTCTGGCTGGAACGGTGCAGTGGCCTGGATCTCCAAGGGCGCCTCCCCGCCACCCACGCACACAGCGGGGCGCCACAGCCACCCCCTTCACCTTCGGTCTCCAGGCCTAAGGCGCTGGGGTGGTCCGCAGACAGTGGTCGGCTAGTGAGGGCTGGGGGAGAGACATCTTTTTTTTTTTTTAAAGATTTTATTTATTTATCTTTAGAGGGGAAAGGAGAGAGGGAGAGAAACATCAATGTATGGTTGCCTTTGGTGTGTCCCCTGCTGGGAGTTGGCCTGCAAGGAACCGGCCTGCAACCCAGGCATGTGCCCTGACTGGGAACCGAACCGCGATCCTCTGGTTCGCAGGCCTGTGCTCAATCCACTGAGCTACACCAGCCAGGGCGAGAGACATCTTAAATAGGGTCCACAGGGGCACCGGGCCATCCCAGCCAGAGAGAGAAGGTGGCTGGTGGACTCTGCCCTCGGCTGTGTCTGAAGGGGAGAAAGCGCTCCTGACCCAACCTGAGGGAGGGGGCCTGGCCCTCCCGGCGTGGTATTACCTGGACGCGGACAGAGCGTGAGCACGTCCAGGCGACAGAAATGTCCAACCTCCCCAGTTGGTCGAGGCTGCCGACAGCCTGCTGTCTCACCAGTCACGGCTGAGGCCTGGCCCCAGCTGCCCACCCTGCAGAGGAGGGTCATCAAGGCACCTGCTTGTGGAAACTCCCTCTTTCTGAGAGCATCCAATCCAGAGCAGAGCCGCCCCCTCAGACCTGCCCACCTCCCCCGGCACACACCAGCCAACACCCCACAGGAAGTCCTCTCTAACACCCCCTTACTGAGCCCTAGGCTCCAAGGGGTCCCTGGGCCCTGCCCGCCCACAGGGGAGCCCCTGGCCATCTGCACGGGGTGAACAGAAGGACGTGAGACCCTTGGGCAGTTTCCCGTGGGAAGTCTCACCGGCTCTGACGTGGCTGAGTTTTCAGGCTGCTGTGTTCCCCATAGTCGGCAGAGGCCTCGTTTGACCTTGGAAAACGGGTAGGCGCACCTTCCTCTTCCTCTTCAGTTGGTGCTGCAGACACTGCGGGGTGGGGGTGAGGGGGCGGGGATAACCAGGAGGGAGCTGGTGGCAGCTGGCCTGGGCCTGGGGCAACCCACACAGGGACACCCCACCTTTCTCACTGCAAGGTCGGGGAGGTCCAGGCAGGCCTAGGTGCTGCCATGGGCCACAGCAACCATGTGGTTACTTTCCCAGAGAGCCGTGAGGCCTGCTAAATTAAAAACGCAAACAGGCAAACAGCTCTCAGCACCTCATCTGGGAGCCCTGGGATGCTGCCCGTCTTTCACGGCAGGGAGGGGGCTCCCCACAGTCACTCAGGTACGGGGGGGTGGGTGTGGAGGCTGCCTTGGGACCTGCTGCCCGTGGCTACCCGCCTGGCTCTTCCCAGGGCAGGGCGGCCTCCTGCAGGACAGGCAGAGGTGGAAGCCATGTCCGTGGGGAAGCACCAGGTCACTGTGGCAACCAGCACTGACCCAGGCATTGAAATGAGAGATTGTAAAATTGACAAATATTGGCTGTCCCTCGCCGTAGCCAAGGTTTGGGAAATCAGAAGTGCACAAGGGCGACTTCAGAGGGTGCCGGAACAAGGACAGAGTCAGGCATCAGAAGACCCAGACCCCTCCCGGCCCCGATGCTCCCTTGCTGTGTGACTGCAAGCAAGTTACTTAGCCTCTCTGAGCTTTGCTTCATCCCCTGCCAGGTGGAGTTTGTAACCTGTGTGCTACTGGCCTTGCACGGCCATTATGAGGAAGGGAAGACAGGAATTGCACAAGTGCCAGACCAGTTTTATAATTTTTGCTATAACTCTTGCTTTAAGACCTGGTGCCCGTCCTCAAAGAGATCGGAACCTGTTTCTTGTAAGGACAAGACACACGCAGCAGCGAAAGAGACAGCACGGGCTCAGTGCTGGCATGGACAATACGTGGCGCACAAGTCCTGATCTGGGGGAACTGCCTCGGCAGAGAAAAGCCTGTCCCGGTGAACTGGGGCGGCTTCCTCGAGGTGTGTCTTAGAGGCGTGGAAACTGCATGGGAGGCAGGGAATGGTGGGGGCTAATTTCAGAAAGATGGTTCGAGGCCAGATTATGAAGACTAAAGAATTTCGTCTGGGCAAATTTCATGGGCACTAGGGAGCCACTGAGTGTTCTTGAGGAGTAGAGTGACAAGATTGGTGTTCTTAGAGCTGTGACTCTCAGGGGTAGTTCAGAGGATGAACGAGGTGGAGGTGCGGAGGGGCTGGCGGGAAGCCTAGCAGTGGAGTGCCGAGGATGTGAACCTAGGTGGGGTTCCGAGGCAGGGGGCGGTGGGGGCAGGGCGGCGTCCCACACCTGGAGGAGGGAGATCCTCAGAGCCAGCAGCAAGTCTCAGCTGCCCAGCAGGGGGCAGATTGTAAAAGGGGTTCGAGCCTTGACAGTAGAATTAAGTAAATTTAGCAGTTGCTTTAAGGAAGTTCTTTGCAGGGGCTGTTCAGTGTGGTTCTCCTGCTACATGGTGATGAATTTATGCTGCTGGGATGGAATAACCGAACAGTGAGAAAGTCCCTGGTTGGCCTCAGTCCCTGCATCCTGGACTAGTTAAAACGACATCAGAACTTTGGTAATAAGATTTAAATATGTCTGTAGGGAAGCTGGCTTACAGGCAAACTCTTCTCTGAACCTGGGTGCCCCAGGGGAAGCCCCTCCCCAGCCGGCAGAATTCCCTGCTTTTCCGTTCAATCACCCAGGACCGGAGGAGCATCGGCTGTCCAGCCAGCACCGGAGCAGCACCGGGATGGACAGCAGGCAGGCTCTTGCTTTCCGGAGTTCAGTCCAGAGAGGAGAGAGAAGTGAAAGGAACAGACCCAAAGGAGGGCAAGAAATGCTGTGACAGGGGGGACTGCCCCACCCCACTCCACCACGAGGGGAGGCCTAGAGGGGCTGAGCTGGGCCCGGTGGGGGTGATGGGGGCCTCCTCGCAGGCTGCCCTCAGGAGTGTGTCCGCCTGATGCTCAGATTAAGGAAGCAGTATGACCACGTGCTCAGGGGCACGACGCAAGTGTACAATTCAGTGACTCCAGCAAACGTACAGACTTGCGCAACCATCACCACGATCTACTTTTAGAACAATTCCATGTTCCAAAAGATCTCTTGCAATTTGCTCATTCACAATTACCCCCTATGCTACTCTCAGCCCCTGGCCATCACTCATCTCCTCTCTGAGGAGATGTTTCTATAGATTTGGCTTTTGGGGCCATTTCATATAAAAGGTGCCCTATAATATGTGGGGGTTTTATAAAAATTATTTTTGGAGAGTGGGGAAGGAAGAGAGAAAGAGAAGGAGAGAAATGTCGATGTGGAAGAGAAACATTGACTGGTTGCCTCTCACACCTCCGCAAATGGGGACCTGGCCTGTGACCCAGGCATGTGCCCTGACTGGGAATCGAACCAGCGACCTTTAAGTTTGCAGGCCAGTGCTCCATCCACTGAGCCACACCAGTCAGGGCCAATATGCGTTTTTCTGCATCTAGCATCTTGGCATCATGTTCTAGGGCCCACACATGTTGCAGCGTGGGTTGGCATTTCAATAGACCCACCCGTGCCACCTACCCATCACCAAGCAGATGACTTTGGAATTGTTTTCACTTATTAGTCATTGTGAGTGACGCTGCTATGAGCGTTGTGTACAAGTCTTTATGTACAGAAACGCTTTCATTTCTCTGGGGTAGATCTCCAGGAGTGAGATGGCCAGGTCACAGGTAAACACATGTTTAACTTTTAAAGAAACTGCTGAACTATTTTCCTAAGCCACCACACGATTTCACATTCCCAGCAGCAGTGGGAATTTCCCCACATCCTTGTCCATCTGCCTTTTTTAAAAATATATTTTGCTTGTCTTTAGAGAGGGAGAGAAGGGAGGGAGAAAGAGAGGGAGAGAAACATCAGTGTGTGGCTGCCTCTCGCACACCCCCTACTGGGGGCCTGGCCCAGAACACAGGCCTGTGCCCTGACTCAGAATCAAACTGGCGACCCTTTGGTTCACAGGCCGGTGCTCGATCCACTGAACCACACCAGCCAGGGAAACCATTTTAAAGGGGTAAGTTTTCCAGTGCCCACTGGAGATTGTGGCTTTTCTGTGGTAGAAGTTTTCAGCGGCTTCCATGAAGCCTTTGCTGATAGCTCTTGTCTACACTGGTCTCTCCTTCCCCTTAAATTTGAAAGCATAAGTCGGGTCATGTGTGAGGTCTAATGCCCTCCAGAGGAACGCCCCTGGAGCTGAGAATAAGCTCCAGCCCCTGGCCTTTCCAGCTGCACCTCCCACCACACTCTTCCTCTGCCCCGGCTTATTTTTGCTGGAGCCTCTGAGTGTGCCATGCTCCTCCCTGCCTCAGGGCCTTTGCACTGCCCATGCCCTTGACCTGGAATTCTCTTCCTCTGATCTTTGTGGGGTTGGGTTTTTAAATTATTATTTTTTAAAAGATTTTATTTATTTATCTTTAGAGGGGAAGAGAAGGAAAGAGGGAGAGAATATCAATGTATGGTTGCCTCTCGTGTGTCCCCTGCTGGGAACTGGCCTGCAACCCAGGCATGTGCCCTGACTGGGAATCTAACTGCGATCCTTTGGCTCACAGACTCCCGCTCAATCCACTGAGCTACACCAGCCAGGGCTGGTTTTAAATTATTTTAAAAATAAATTTCTGTTTCATATTTTCCCCCCAAAGCATTGCCTCTACCTAAAATTATCTTAGTTGGGTGTTTATTCACTTTTTTTACTTTCTTCTCCGAAAAACCGCCCCGGTGTCTGCCTGGCACCGGTCCCGTGTGCAGCAGGCACTGAGTGACTGACCGAGGGAACCTCAGCTGTCTGCCTGCTTGTGACCATCCTCCCCTGAGACCTGCGTGGCTCCTGCCTGGGCCTTTGCCATCCACTCCCTGCCTGAGATAAGGCAGAACCTGAGGTCAGGGAGGTCTCCTGTCCTGGTCCCCTGGGGGCCCTTGATGGCCACACGGCGGCACTTTTCTGGACAGTGTCACAGCGGCAGACAGTGGAGGAGACTGACAGGCCAGAGTGCGACCAGATGGTGTGTAAAGAAAGGTAGAAACACTGAAGGCATCGATTCTCCAGAAGAGAAGATTTGGGGGACCAGAGGCTATGAGATGGTGAGGAGTAACATGGAATGGGGTGTTTCCGAGGGCAGGACCCGGAGCAGCGGCCGGTGGAGGGGATGGGGAGGCACATATTTGTTCGATTTAGGGAGGACCTTCCTGTTGACATTCTCTCGGTGTAGAATGGTCTCCGTGAAGAGGCCGTGAGCCCCCTGTCCCAGGGAGAGCCCCCCCGGGGCGTGCTAGGGAGGACATGTCAGGAAGAAGGGTGGGACGGGTGGCCTGTAGGGCCTTTCCACTGGTGAGCTTCTAGGAATCAAAGGATGTCCCAACTTTCAGGGGTGACTAAGAATTTTCACCTAGTGACTCTGGGGAAGCAAAGAGCCATTTGAGGGCGGAGCAGCGAGCGTGCGGTGTGGGGCGCCCTCTGCAGGAAGAGGCTGGGCCAGGCTCCTCAGTTCTGAGAGAGAATCTTCTGTTCTCCTGCTCACTGCTTGAGTGTCCCTCCCTCTTTTAGAATATCTGCCCCCTGCAGGCAGGGATCATCTCGTTCACTGGGGTATTCCTAGCGCCCAGGTCAGTCTCCAGGGCACGGTAGGTGCTCAATAAACCTGGGACTTCAAAGCCCGTCTCAGGGACCCAGGCCCCTGGGGGAATCCCGGCCCACTTTACTGGCTGTGTGATCTCGGGCTGGCTCCTTCACTGCTCTGAGGGCATCTCCTTGTCCCCTCAGTGTGCATGGTGACATGAGGGCGACGGTTGTCCCTACCAGCCAGGTGAGCACCTCTCTTTGTTGTTAGGTCCCCTCCTTTATTTCCACTGTCCCCTGGGCAGGCAGCACCCAAGTCCTGCCTGCCGGCTTGCAGAGAAGGGCAGGCCAGTTGGTGGGGCCAGAACATGGGCGAGTGCCAAGGGAGGTGCGCTCAGGGCTGGCAGAGCCCTGGGCAGGGTGAGGGTTGAGTCACATCCCTGACATCCTGGGAGGAGGGATGTTATGGTGACACGGGCAGTGAGGAGGTTATCACGTCTCACGCCTCAGGGCAAGTGAGGCCAAACAGAAAGGCTTTGAGAAAGAAAGGAAGCAGGAGCCAAGTGGGAAATGCCATCCAATCGCCGGCCAGGAACCCCTTCAGCTGGGAGCGTCTGGAGCATGAGCTCCCACCTGCACCCGGCCCACCTGTCTCCTGGCCTGGCTGCTCTCCCCTTCGCAGGTGCGTTGACAGCCACCCATGCCCCATACCCGCCTCATAGTCCTGCCTCGGCCCCAGCTTGGGCTGCTCCTGATCTGAGCGTGCTCTTCCCTACTCACACCCCCTGCTGACATCTGCCCATGCCCAAGGCCCACCCAGTTAATGCACTATGTCCTTGAGGCTTTAAACCATCTATCTTTTAAAAAAGATTTTTATTTGTTTATTTTTAGAGAGAGGGAAAGGGAGGGAGAAAGAGGGAGAAAAACATCAATGTGTGGTTACCCCTTGCACGGCCCCAACAGGGGACCGGGCCTGTAACCCAGGCATGTGCACTGACTGGGAGTTGAAGCAGTGACCTTGGGTCTGCAGGCCAGGACTCAGCCCACTGAGGCACACCAGCCAGGGCTGAAGCATCTTTGGACACGCCCCTGCCACTGTCCTCTGCCTGCCCTTGACATTTCAAGCCTCGGTGATGGCACCTGGCAGGTCAGTTGGTGTTCTGCACGTACCCCTCTCCCCTCTCTCTCCTCCCACTAAATCATCCTTCCTTTCCAGGGCTTGAGTATGGTCTGCTGGCCTCACACCATCTCCTCCAAGCTCCTCACAGATTTACCCAGATTTCTTACAGGGGCTGTTTCCATGCTCACAGTTCCGACACGAGAGGCTGTCCAAACAGACAACTGCTCACTGAAAAAGATGGAATCGCTCCTTGGTATTCACCCAAGCAGGCTGAGAATCTATGTCCACACACACACACACCCTGCACACGAATGTTTACAGTCGCTTTATTCATAATTGCAAGACTTGGAAGCCACCAAGATGTTCTTTGATGGCTAAATGGATAAATACATTGTGCACATCCAGGCTTAAATGCATGTTACTAAATGAAAGAAGCCAACTTGAAAAGGCTACGTTCTATGTGACTCCAAGGATATGACACTCTGGAAAAGGCAAAGGGACAGAGACGATGAAGAGGCCAGTGCTTGCCAAGGGCTGAGGGTGGGGTAAGGAGTGAGTAGGTGGAGCTCAGAGAGTTTTTAGGGCAGTGAAACCATCTGTGTGACATGGTGACATGGACACGTGTCATTACGCATGGGTCAAAGCCCACAGAATGCACAACAGAAAGAACAGAGCCTGATGCAAACTGTGGACTTTGGTCATCAGTCAGGCCCTGGTGGGGGCCCATTGGTTATAATGAGGGCATCTCACCAACATGTGCGTAACAGCGGCTACTATGGTGGGGAGGAGAGGAACGTAGGTAGGTGGGGACTGTGTTTTCAGATCAATTTTTCTGTAAACCTTAAAACTGCCCCAAAAGAAGTCACCTCTTTTTTCTCACCAGCACTGAAGAGGTTCCCCTCCTTTGGACACGGTGCCTCAGCCCTCTCTGTCACCCCTGTTTTCCTTCCCCACAGGCCTGAGCCCCAGGAAGAGCCGAGGAGGCGGGGCTGAGTCCCCTCTCACGCTGGGTGCTGTGATGGGCCGGCCTGGCTGAGGAACTCACACACGGGGGATGCGGTCAGCAAATATCAATCATTCCTGACTGCAGACTGAGTGGCCGCTGGGACACGAGGAGGCCTGGGTCAGGCCTGCATTTCCAAAGAGGGAGAGGGTGGCCCGAGAGGCCTTCCTGGAAGAGTCGCCAAGAAGGGTCTCCAAGGAGGAGGAGCAGCGTGTGTCCTGGAGGGCACGTTAGTGGGTTGGGGGGGCGGTGGGAGCCGATGCAAGGAGGTGGGAGAGAGCGTCATGGAGCAGGTGCCTCAAGCAGCCTCCAATGTCCGGGCAGGCTCCGAGGCCCAGCTCAGGGAGGCCCCAGGCCTGGGCATACTGGCCAGGGACATGACCTCTGCTGTCCCCATGCCCTCGCCATTGGGAGACTTAGAATGGTATGAGATAGTACAAAGGCATAGATTTGGAGCCAGACAAGAGCAGTATGACCTTGGATAAGTCAGTTTATCTCTCTGAGCCTCAGTCTCCTCAAATGCATAGTGCGGTTATTGTGAGGAAGCCGGAGTTGCCATGTATAAGGCATCATCGCAGGCCTGTCACCACAGAGGGAAGTCATTGGGGTGGCAGCCCTGATGGCTACTGGGGGATGGGAGAAGCCAGAGCCAGTTCAGCCTGGGGAGCCCAGCCTGCGGTCTGTCCCAGCAGGGCTCAGTGAAGGCAGCCCCACCAGCAGTGCGAATGAGCGGGAGGAGGCCGGCTCCCAGGCCTGGGCCCCCGGAGGGCCTGGCTCTGGGTGCCCGCTGTCTGCGCACACAACGAGACTGCTGTGACCTGTAATTAACCCAGGCCGAGCGGGCGGGCAGGCAGACGGGCAGACGGCTCTCCTGTGCCCACATGATACTCCCGTTGGCCTCCATGAGGGCACGTGCTGCAATCTGAAACCCGAGCCACAGGCTGGAACCAGTTGCACAGAGAATAGAGTTGTCACAACAGGAAGGGCGGGTCCACAAGGGACAGTGGGAGGAGCCTTAGCCCTGCTCTCCAGCACCCCAGGCCACCCCGGAACAGCCAGGACCCAGATGCCTAGAGGATGGCTGCAAAGAGCATGCACTTGTTGGCATGCTGGATGCAGCCCTGGCTGGCTGCTGTCCCTGACCTTGGACTGAAGCTCTAAGGAGGGTTGTTGGCCCATGGCCTTTAGGGATTCGCCTATGCCGACCTAAGGCCTACAGCCCTTCTCCCATTATCTATAGGCCCTAACCCCAGTACCTGCCTCTCAAGTGGGACCTTCCAAGTCCGGCTTATGTGTGGGGACCTGCTCAAACTCTGCCTTTCTCAGGAACCCTCCGGGACCCTCCGGTGTACTGCTGGGGCGCCTGTTGCGCCTTGCTCACAGCCTGCCTCCTCTGCTCCTTCTGCTCTCCCTCACCCCCACCCAGAATGAGTTGCTTGAAGGTGGGGAAATGTGTATTTTTCTTTTTCCTAAATATCTTATTTACTTATTTTAGAGAGGGGAAAGGAGGGAGAGAGAGTGGGAGAGAAGCATCAATGTGCGGTTGCCTCTTGCATGCCCTTCACTGGGGACCTGGCCCACAACCCAGGCGTGTGCCCTTGACTGGGAATCAAACCAGCAACCCTTCTGTTCACAGGCCCGTGCTCAATCCACTGAGCCACGCCAGCCAGGGGAATGTACATGTTTCATTCATGCCTAGGTACCTGGCAGCACGTGCCTGCTGAGTCAGAGGGAGAGTCATTGAGGAGGGTTTCCAAGTAGCGTATCTGGGAGGGCGTGTTAGCAAAGGGGTGGGGAGTGGGGGGGACAGTGGGAACCAATGTAAGGACGTGGGAGAGGGAATGGGGACTAGTTGTGTGAGGACATCATAGACCAAGTGCCTGGAAACAGCCTGCAACATCCAGGGGAGGGCAAGGATGCTGCAGAAGGAGACAGGAGGCCGGAGTTTAAGAGGGACCCCTGGCCCCGATGGCTGGCAGGGCTTGACAACGGCCCTGACTGCCTGGGCCTCTGCGTCCTCACCTGCTCAAGCCCTGGGATCTTCTGGCTTTGATGCTCTGGTCCCGAGTGCCCCACACAGCCCCTTTGCCAATCTCTCCCCACTGCCTCTGCCCAATACTGCACTTCAGTGGCAAATTGTTGCCTCCATGCCTGTTAACCTGCTGGCCACCCGTTCTGACCTGTTCATCATTCATGCACCTGAAGCAGTAAAGTCTTAGTTCAGATTATTCAAAACCATTTGTAACCCACCCTGATTGGACTACCAGTGGATTGAGTGCTGGCCTGTGAACTGAAAGGTTGTTGGTTCAATTCCCAGTCAGGGCACACGCCTGGGTTGCTGGCTGAGTACCCAGTTGGGGTGTGTGAGAGGCAACTGATCAATGAATCTCTTACAGAATGTGTCAATGTTTCTTTCCTGCTCTTTCTCCCTCCCTTCCCCTCTCTAAAAATAAATAAAATAAAACAAAATAGAAACCCATCCTTAACTCACCCTGGCAGCGTTTGGCTTGGATCTATTATCTGCTGCCCAGACTTAGAGGGAAGAGAAAGTGGGTGGCCGTGGGCAGTCCACTGGGCAGGGGAGTTGCTTGAACTTGATGAGGGGCTGTTCGGGTCAGAGGGTGGGTCTGATGGGCCTCAGACCCCATTGGAGACTCCTGCAGGGGCAGGAATAGGGCCTGGGAGGAGCAGAGGGCTGTGGGAGTGGAAATGCAGGCAGCTGGGTGGGGCGGCTTCGAGGCAGAGAGGCGGTGCCCACGTTCTTCCGTGGGTGATGATGCCAGTGAGCTGGGTGTTAAGCTGAGCTGGAAGTCCACCTCCCCTGAAACTCATCATCTCGGGAGCAGTGCCCTTAGCCCTGCCCCTCCTGGGGCAGGGGGTACAGAAGGGGTGGCAGCTAGCGCGTCCCCCGGGGCCTGCCAAGCGTGTTGCCTGCTCACTCTCCCTTTCACAGCCCAAGAGGTGGCTCGGGTGAGTACGTGCGTGATGGCAAAGACCATACCGGCATCAATGGAGTGAGCACCTACTGTGTGCCAGGCGCTGTGCAAATGATTTCATCCACCACCACTTATTTTGTTCCCTGCCCCACCTGCCCCCCAAGTAGTGGCGGGCCATCATTGCCCTGTCTAGACGAAGACAAGAACACTAAGGCCAAGAAGTGAGGTGATTTGCCCAAAGCTATAAACCTGAAACTGCTCTAAAAGAGAAAGTCTATTAAAATAAAACCACAAAGAAAGCAAAAAAAAAAAAAGTACACAGAACCAGTGAGGCTAATCTTCCCTAATTGTTGGAAACAAACGCCTTTTTAACAAAAGATAAGACTGGGTCTGAGTTGCCCAGCCTCTCCTTCTCCTTCTTTCTGACACCAGGAAGTGACCAGGACGGAGTTAAACATTTAACCAGAGAGTGGGGGTGTCTGTGGAAGTCTGACCTTCACTGCTGCTTCTTGTGCTACTGCCGTGAGGGTGACATTGAGCTCCATAGAGTCCTGGCCCTGACTGAGGGGGGAGCCCAGGGCCATCTTACCCTCCCGACCCCTGGGGAGGCATGTGTGTCCTCCAAGCCAGAGTCTCTGTCCAATGTCACAGAGATGGTGACTCAACAAGTCAGACACAGATACACAGAAGGACAAGGTTTCTCTTGGTCAGCAGGACCTTGGGAAACAGCTGGACTGGAGGCCAAGAGCAGCCCTTGACGGCTGCCCACTTGTCATGACACCTTACATGTAATCAGTAGCAGCATTTTACTGGTGTATGTTTATTTTATAACGTAAATATTGGTGTACAACTTCTAAGTTCAAGCTTATGAACATTCTTTTGTTATAAATTGAGCCAATAAGAGCAAAGTCACTGTTTTGATGAATGTACGTTTTGGGACTGTCGTAGTTTTTTAAAACAAAAATTAGCCTTCAGTATCTAATGTAGCAAGGAAATCTGGATTCCCAGAAATAGTTGCACGTGATAACAAATATCTTGTTCTACAATCACAGGATGACCTTCGATGTATCTGATCCAGGAGCCGACAAAGTGTAAGATGAGACTGCATTCACAATGGAATCTCTCCTGGTTTCCAGGACCTCCTCATCCTCTTGGGTTTCAGGGACCAAGGAGGGGGTTCCTGAGGAAGTTTCTATCTTCACCTCCCGCTGAAAACACTTCACAATGTAGCGAATAAAGCCTGCGCATTGTTGGTCTTCATTCAAAGTTTCAAACACTCACTTTAAGTGAGAGGGCACTCAGCACTTTATGTATCACTTTATGTATCAGCTTTGTCATTGACACTAGTTCCACCTGGACACCAATGGCAACACTGTAACCCTAACTCCTCAGAAGGAGCTTTTCCACTTAAGTATCTGTCGGGAACAGTGCTTTCAAAACCGGCCATGCGTAAGAACAAATTGAGAAACTTGTGGAGAACGGTGTCCTGGAAATGCCCACTTTGGAAAATGTCCAAATGCTGTGAACATATTCCGCCGACTCTGGGCAGGAGCAGGCTCCAGGGTCACGCGTGCCAGTGGCACTGAGTGGGACATGGCACGGTGTGGTGTGTGAGGGGAGCCGTGTACTTGCTGGTACAATTTTATGTGAGCAGATGTGCGCAGGCCAGAACAGAACAAAACAGAACAAAGCAAGGAAGGCTGGGGTAATTGCTTCCTAATCAATGACACATTTACGAGGAATTCAGATTTTACGCAACTTGGCAAGGGTTGCTTCATTCCAAGGTATATCTACAAATGTGTGTCTCTGGCCTCAGTGGTTAACACTTTGGTGTCTCCAAATGCACAGCACATATTCTTGGGTCTTTTTTTTTTCCCTTGGGTCTTTTTTATCACAATTTTTAATCCTTTTTTTAAAAGATTTTATTTATTTATTTACCTTTAGAGGGGAAGGGGAGAAGGAGAGAAACATCAATGTATGGTTGCCTTTTGTGCGTCCCCTGCTGGGAGTTGGCCTGCAGGGAACCGGCCTGCAACCCAGGCATGTGCCCTGACTGGGAATCAAACCGCGACCCTCTGGTTCGCAGGCCTGTGCTCAATCCACTGAGCTACACCAGCCAGGGCCACAATTTTTAATTCTTATTTATTTTTAAACTTCATTTTTTATTTAGAGAGATGGGAAGGGAGGGACAAAGAGAGAGAAAAAACAATGATGTGAGAGAGAAACATCAATCAGTTGCCTTCTGAATGCGCTCTGAACAGGGACCAATCCCACAAACCAGGTACATGTCCTGACCGGGAAACGAACTGGCAACCTTTCAGTTGGCAGGACAACGCCCAACCAACGAGCCACACCAGCCAGGGCTAATCCCCCATTTCCATTTTATTTATTTATTTTTAAAGATTTTATGTATTATAAAATAATGTTTAGAGAGAGGGGAAGGGGGGAGAAAGATAGGGAGAGAAACATCAATGTGTGGTTGCTTCTCATGTGCCCCCCAGTGGGGCCTGCAACCCAGGCATGTGCCCTAACTAAGAATTGAACCAGTGACCCTTGGGTTCCCAGGCCAGCTCTCAATCCACTGAGCCACACTAGCCAGGGCTAATGACCCATTTTTAAAAAGAGCATTTTACAAAAATGTGTTTGAGCCCCCGTACAAACTCAGTCACCACGGACCACGCCTGCTGCCTCCGAAGAGTGCCATGGTGTGATCGCATGAATCCTTGCACTTGTCCTAAGTACCAGATTCTATGATTATCCCCATTTTACAGGTGAACTGAGACTTGAGTGGCCAAGCAACTTGCTAGTACCACCTACCTACTTGCTGCTCAGCTGCCTTCCCCACAGCATGTGCCCTCACCTCTCGTGTCTGCAATGCTCTGGCCAAGCGGAACCTTCCTCCCTCCTTGGGGAGCAGGATTTCTTGCCTCTGGGACTTTGCTCTCCGGACTTCCATCCACCTGGGCTCAGTTAGATGTCACTGCCTTCAATGCTGTTGCCCTCCTGCTGGAGGGTTTCTCCTCCCCTGGACCATGGCCACGCCTCAGTGGGAGGCCTCTCCTACGGCCCTTCTAGATACTACCACCTGCAGAGTCTTCCCAGGGTCACAGGCAGGACCCAGGTGCATCCCTCCCTGAATCCCCCTGCCCCGCCCCCCCTTACGCTTTGCAATTAACTGTTGAGTGAATGTCTGTAGCAAACTTTAACATTTTTCCTTGAAAGAAGCATGTATGCCAATGTACAAGAATATTTTACCAGCAACACAGCTATATCTGGATGTTTTTATTGTTCTTATTATTTTCGAGAGTGTTTTATGCTCAGTGAAAGTGTGGTTTAACTCCTGGGCTGTCTGTTTACCCTGGCTGCTTAGTGGGAAATGGCTACTAAAAAACTAACCCAATTAGCCCTGATTCCGGATGGGGCAATGGACACATTTTGTGGGAGAAAGGGAGTACAGTGGCAGTTGACAAAGTGTGACCACGTGTTAACCGCTCAGACAAGGAGCAGCCACCTGCGTGCCCAGAGCTGCCCTCCACACTTCCACCTGCTTTGCCCCGTGGACTACTCACCACAAGGGCGTGGCACAGATAGGGACCCAGCGGTGCAGAGAGCTGCAGAGCCTCGGGCAAGGCCCTCTGTGGGGAAGGGGAGGAGGCAGGACTGGGCTCCAGGCTCCTTCGAATATGACGGAAGGAGGCTGGATGTAATGCTGTGAAATGTTAGTGGAAATCAAGGCTGGTTCGTAGCTGGCAAAGGGGAGCTCTCTTTGGACAAATGCCCTGATAAGCTGCTGGGACAGGTGAGATCCAGAGAGTTCAGCACCAGTGTCCAACCGCTGCGTGCCAGCGAGAGGAACTCCGGTGTTGTTCTGAAAGGAAGGGAAGAGGAAAGAGGGCCACGTGACAGGTAGTGACCTTCTTGGGCCAGAAGGGCTTGGGAGGTGTTTTGTGTTGCTGGGCAGGGCCTGGCTCGATGCCTCTTAACTGCTTCCAGGCCACAGCGAGCCCTGCTAGCCTTGCAGTTCTAGGTATGAGGGGGGTTTGTGTGAGGTATGTGTGGAGGGAGAAGGCGACGATGCTGAAGACCATGGGGAAGAGCAGGAGACTGGAGGCGGAGGTGACAGACACTTGTTCAGACACCTCGGGGAGGACTCTGGATCTTCACAAGGTGTGGAATAACAGTGTATACGGACCTTACCCAGACCTTAGGGGCGTGGGAGACCCTGGCTGATGCGTGGGTTTGCCACGCATGCTCCAGAGGTGTTTGGGGCAGCAGAGTGGTCCCGGTAGGCTGAATCCTGGAGAATGCCTCGGACTTCTCCGCATTGACTTGTCCTGGCACAGGGTGGTGGTGCCTCCCCCCGCCTTCTTTCTCAATTATTATCATAAGCACAATGCAACAGAATAGTTTAGAAAGAGAACAACCGCTCTTTCTTGTGGCTCCTCTTCCAGTCCCCACCCACAGGCATAGGAGTAACAGTTTAGAGTTCTCACCACCGTGGATTTTGTATCTGGCTCTTTCTTTTAATGTTTTCAGCATTTTTATCCCGGCTCTGCGGTTTACTCTCTTTATTCCGGGCCACTCCCCCCAAAGTGACCTGGTGTCGGTGTCCCAAACCCTCCCCTGGGCTTTGTATGACACACCACCACCACCGTCCCTCCCACCTCTGCTCGGTGTAAACTAAGCTGGTCCGGCAGCGCGAGTGTGAAGAAGCCCTGATGACACTGGCTTCCTGAGTATCTTCCAGAAAGTCTTTCCTAAAGTCCTAGTCAGATACGGTGCTGTCGTGCCGCGCTCCCCACCCCTGGATGTCCACAGAAACGTAAATATGGTTCCACGAGCCGAGCGAACTCCGAGAACCAAAACCCCAAAGTCATTCGAGGGGAGAGTGACCCCAGTAAGCCTCTCAGCCACTTAAAGTAGGCACAGACCTTTTGATTGACAGAGGAAGCCGCCAATGGTGTCTAGGCAGGCCCCTTTTGAGCTGAGGGGGCGTGAGCCGCTTTTCTCCTTTGATCCAATCAGATGCTCAGAAAGAAATCTGGGGTGGGGCCCGGCTCCCAGAAGCCAATAGGACGAGCACAGCGGGCGCGGAGAAGGCGGGGCGCTCGGCGCTGGCGGCAGAAGTGGCTGCGGCGGGCTAGGGTAGGGCCGGTTAGCACAGCCGGAGCGAGGGCCGGAGCCGGAGTAGGAGTCGGAGACGCGGTCGCTGCGGGAGTGGGGTGCGCGGCGAGTCCGGAGGCGAGCGGCGGCCGAGGTGAGGGGCGCGCGTCAGCGGTTGGGGAGGCTCGGGCGGACGCGGGGCTCCGGTCGGCGGCGGGGCCCTCGCGCTGTCAGGCCGCCGCGCCCCGCGCCGCGGGCAGCCTCTGCGGCCGCTCTGCCAGCGCGCGAACTTCCTGTCGCCGTGGAAGGGGGTGTGTTCGGGACGGAGCGGGCGCCGAGGGGGACGCCGGAGAAGATACCTGGGGCTGGGGGTTCGGAGGATCGTGGGGGAGGCTTGAGGCAAAGTGCGAACCGGTGGGGCGCGAGGCGGGGCCTCGCCGGGGGGAGAAGTGCCGGAGCAGGGCCCGCGGGGGTCAAAGGGATGCGGCGGAGGGGACGCTGGCGCCTCCAGGAACGACGTCGGGAGGAGCGGGGGCTACGGTTGGGAGGGAAGCCCAGGGGCGCGGAGGTCCCCTGGTGGAGGCGCGGGTAGGCGCGGGCGGCCGTGGAGACGCGCCGGCGGAGAGGTGTGGCTGGGAACGCCTGTTACATGGCTCAGCTTGGTCCAAGGGTGGCCTGGAGGGAGGGGCGGAGAGAGCGGGCCGGACACACAGGCGGACGCGCTCTTTGGGGGCGCTTTGATGACCGTCCTCCGTTTCCTTCCTTCCCAGCCCCCTTGCCTCTCTCTTGGCTCTGTATGGGCGCAGAGCCCTTCCCGGTGAGCCGGTCCTAGGGCTTCGGGGACCGGCAAGAGAGCCCAGGGCTGTTTGCCCGTTTGCCCCTCCTCTTGAGTTTTTCTAGGCCGTCACTGATTTACAGAAACGTGAGCGTCCTCCGTCCTCCCTCCCCCTCTGGGGTTTCGAGCCTGCCTGGTATCCAGAGAGGTCCGGGATGGCAGAATGTGCGATTTCTGCTGCTTGATTTCGGTGGTTCATGGGGTTTTTGCCCCCTTCTCCGACGAGTGTCCAGCCGGGGGCCGCGGGCTGCGTGCAGCCCAAGGCAAAAATCGTGGATTTACTTAAACCTTTTTTTTTTTTTTTGGCTCATCAGTTTTCGTTAGAGTGCGTATTTAATGCGTGGTCCAAGACAACTCTTTCTCCAGTGTGGTCCAGAGACGTCAAAAGGTCGGACACTCGGATATCTTTTCAGACACAGTTGGTCAGGGAAGCGGGCTGGGCTGTGGCTCAGGGACCCACCCAGCGGCAGCCTTTGAGGATGCTGCCGCTGCTGCTGCATGGTGGACGGAAGGGAGCCTTCGGGTGGGGTGGTGTGTTCCACTCCTGGATCTTGTCTTCCTTTGGGTACTCCAGCCGTCTTGTGTGTTTGTGGTGAAGGAGGGTAGCTGCTTACAGTCTCCAGGGCTACTCATGACACTGTTTCCCAAACCCTGTCTATCCTGGTGAAAATAGAGAGGCCAGCTCCAAGAATATAAAGCTTCAGATGGTGAGCTCACACCTCCTTCCCATCCTCTTAGGTTCCTCCCTTTGCAGTCATCCCAATAGGCTGAAGCTTCGTTCTAACCCTTCTAGGTAGGACTGAGGGGTTGGAGCCCAGGGCAGGGGGGTGCCAGCTGTTGAACGCCAGCCCTCCCATTCTTGCCCCAAACATTCTTACCCCACTAGATCACAAGCCTGCCTGCAGCTTCCTTATTTAGAGGGTATTGAAGGGAGAGGTGGGGGCGGGCAGTGCAACTCGGGTTTCTCTTGATTCACAGGGAAACTCTTATCTCTGTGCCTTTAAACTTAATGTTAGAGTTTGGCAACCTCCTTGGTGAGGTCGTTCTAGTTGAGATATGAGGCCACGGCATCAGAAACTTTCCTGTGGTGTTTTTTTTTTGTGGCAATTGTCTTGAAGCTTTAAAGAAAGTGGCCATTAGGCCAATGATATTTATTACTTGGGAAAGTAACATAACACAGACGAGTAGATCAGTGATTAGATATGCATGCTATTCACTTTTTGGGAGAAGAATAAAAACTCATTTGAATGGAAATGGCGTTCTTCACTCATGCTGTTCGGGAAGTGGAGCTATATTACTTTTAGTCTCAAACGTACAAGAGGTCGTAATATTGAAATAATCTAAAAGCATGCATATGTATATATCAACAATGTGTGGGTTTGGAACGTACTCTGCCTCTGGGAAATCAAGTTGGCTTTCCCTCGTCCTGGACCCCAACCAAGTCCAGATCTCTGGTGGCCAGGCCAATTGCTGGGCGGGAGCTGGGGTTCCTTTGTCCTTAATCTTTTTGTTTCTTCTCTATTCACTTCAAAGTCCATACAGATTGTGTTAAGAGCATGATGTGCAGGCTTCCTGCTTCTGATGGGGTCATCTGTTGTTGCAGGATATTATGGAATATCAAAAGATTGCATAGAGTCAATAATAACAATAACAATAATAATAATAATAATAAAAGCTCCTTGTGTTTAGAGATCCTGCTGGCATTTACCGAGCCCTCTCTGGCCACCCTCACCTGAACCTCCCAGCTGGCTTGGGCCTGCCTTATCTGCCATCAGATTGTAGTATCGGCTTGGTGGCGGCCACCCTGTAGATTATGAGGGTAATGACCACCTTCACATGAGTGATAGTGCTGGTTCAGTTTTTTTCCAGTTAGATTGTTTGGAACTGCAGCTGCGTTCCTGGAGCAGGAATGCCTTAGTTATGACGTCAGTTTGCATTCCACAGGTAGGCCTTTCTTTCTGGCCCTGGCAGTGACCCTTCACACACCTGAAGGCATCATCCTGATTGCTCCCGGGGGTGGTCCTGGGGTGGCTGTGCAGGAGTTCCTTCAGTGTTCAGTGTCAGTGCTGAGGGAGTCCTTGGCACTCCGGTACCTGGGCTGTCTGCTGAGGGAAGACCGCCCACAAAGGAGTCTTGAAGTGCTCTGTGCAGCGCAGCGTTCTCGGCGTCCCTGTAGTTCCAAAGGTAACTGGCTGTTTGAGGGATGACTGCCATCTCAGAGCACGAATTTTGGTATTTTGATTAAAAACACAAAGAACAACAACAAAAATCTCTTTTTCTTTAATTATGTAATGACTTGTATTGATTTCCATGATTGCACATTTATCTTTTCTGCTTAATTTCCATGATTGCATATTTATCTGCCAAACAGAGAGTGCCATTTAGTACTTTTTTTGTTTCCTAGAATAAAATCGTTATTTTTTAAAATTGAAATGTACTTGACATATTATATGAACTTAATTTTTTAAAAATTCAATATTAAAAAATCATCTGTTTCCTAGCCCTGGCTGGTGTAGCTCAGTGGATTGAGCGCAGGCCTGTGAACCAGACAATCACGGTTCGATTCCCAGTTAGGGCACATGCCTGGGTTGCAGGCCAGTTCCCGGCAGGGGTCAGTTCCCAGCAGGGGATGCACAAGAAGTAACCATACATTGATGTTTCTCTTCCTCTCTCCTTCCCTTCCCCTCTAAAGATAAATGAATAAAATATTTTTAAAAAAATCACCTGTTTCCTATCTCCAGTTACTGAACTAGACAAATGAGAATATAGAAATATATAAATCTAGACCCAACTAGTAAAAACCTCAGCTAGAAGGAAAATAGGAGTAGAAATTTGCTATAACCTGAAACTAATATAAAATAATATTGAATGTCAACTGTAATTGAAAAATAAAATGGGCCTGGCTGGTGCGGCACAGTGGATTGTGTGGCACAGTGGATTGAGCGCCAGCCTGTGAACCGAAAGGGTTGACAGTTCGATCTGTGGTCACGGCACGTGCCTGTCCCTGGGTCCCCGGGGTTTCAGGCCAGGTCCCCGGTTTCAGGCCAGGTCCCCGGTTGGGGATGTTGGGGAAGCAACAGATTGGTGTATGTCGTGCACGTCTATGTTTCTCCCTCCCTTGCCCTCTCTCGAAAAAAAATAGATAAAATCTTAAAGATTTATTATTTATCTATTTTTCTAAAAAGATAATAAGTTTTATTGTATTTCTTTTTTTTAGATTTTATTTATTTATTTATTTTTAGAGGGAAAAGAGGGGAGAATGAAAGGGAGAGAAATAGCAATGTTCGAAAGAAATATTGAGCAGTTGCCTCTCACTTGCCCCCAACCGGGGACCCTGCCTACAACCCAGGCATGTGCCCTGACTGGGAATCAAACCTGCGACCCTTTGGTTCGCAGCCCACGCTCAATCCACTGAGCCATACCAGCCAGGGCTCTACATTTTTTATTATGAGATTATTAATTTTTCATGGAGTGCAGAGCAATATATTCTTTTAATACATCCAGCATAACTTTAAAAACAAAGAAACTGTGCTGTAATGGAGAAGCCACGTGTGCAGTGGCTTGTGTAGCGCACGCTGGCTGTCGGAGGTCTGCGTGGCTCCCCTCCCTGAAATGTGGGGTGGGGGGGTGGGAGGGAGCGGTGGAGACCAGCAGCCCCGGGCTCTGTCCGGCCGTTCCCTGACTAATCCTGAGGCCTGAGAAAATCACATTCTCTTTGGTCTCAGTTTTCATATTTGTAAAATAAGGGACTTGAAGGTTCTTAACCTTTTGAGAATCTGATAATGACTGTGGATTTCTTCCCTGAAAGCAGACAGGTGGACAGCTTCAGAGGCCTGGACCCGGATTAGGAACTGGACCATCTCGTCTCTAAGCTCCTGCTCCCCCCTCCCCACTTGGATTCTCTGTAGTCCTGTCTGCCCGGTCATCTTCCAGCTAATAATAGTGATGACTTGTGCTCATAGGGGATATGTTCTAAGGTCTGTTTACCTCTCTCTCTCTTTTTTTTTTTTTTTTGACTTTAGAACATTCCTGAGAGGTATGGGTGGTGAGGGACATTCCTTTGTGTGATGGAGAAAGAGGCGCCAGGTCTGGCCACTGCTTTGGTAGGGCCTCACAGCCAGAGTCCTGTTTTGGGGTCAGACCGGGCTCTGGTGGCCAGCTCGGGTTTTCCAGTAGGTCTCATTTCCCAGGTGGTTGTCTTTACGAGGTGTGTCTGGCAGTGCGAATATCCCAGAATGGGCCACTTGTAGAGGAAACTATTTGTTCATCTGCTGAAAGAACTGTTTTTCGTCTGAATTTGGATCACTGAGCACCTTTCTGCCTGACCTTCAAAAGGTTACTTATTTTGTTTTTGTTATTTTTTCTCTTGCAGTTCTTTCCAAAGGGACACATTTGTAGGCCTTGGGGGTTTTGAGCAGACTTGTTTAAGGTTTATGATTAAAGAGTGCATTGCAATGATTACTTCTCAGTATTGCTTAGTACTTGAGAAACCTGTGAAATAAATGTAAGTGAAAACTCCAAATATTTGACTTGTTTCGTTCACATATGTCCTCACAGATGGGACGCATTCCCTGCAGCTTTTTGGCCCCTCCCTGGGCTCAGAGCTGCTGGGGGGAGGTTGTGCCAGTGACCATGACTGTCCAACAGTGGCTTCTTGTAGAGGCTTCTGGATATTCTAAGGGTTGATTTTGTTTTAAGTTTATTGCCAGCTCAGAGTCTCAGCTACATAAAGAGCTTATGTGTGCAAAGGGACACTAAGCTTGAAAGCCTTACAGATGTCAGATGGTTTATTATTGATGAAAAGAGTCACCCACCATAAAGGTGTTTGGGTGCTCAGACTTGGAGGTGACAGGGTGGCATGTAGTAGGTGTCACTCCAGGGTTGGGGGGTGTGTGTGTATGTCCTTCTGGCCTGTCGTGTTATGCCTGACATCCATCAGGAGATGGGCTGACATCACTCACTGTCCAGGTGTGGAAAGAGTGTTTGTTCATTTCACACTGCATTCCTTTAGGGTGCCTGAGAGGATGACGCAGACACGCACAGCCTCAGTGACACTGCCTGCAAAGCCTGATGTCACGTGTCGGCTTCCCTAAGCAAATTGTTCACTAGAGAGGACTCGGTGGAGGCATGAGGCAGTCGGTGAATTCGGAACACCCAGCGGTAGAAAACCACCAGATGGAGAAGCCTAGTCAGGGAGTGAGGCTGCCAGAGAGCAGGGCCCTCAATGAAGCGGAAGCTCCAGGCTGCTGCCACCGTGCAGGATGGCGTCCAGTTAACCGCACGGCCCGCTCTAACGCCTCCGTCGGTAGCCCTGCTGGAGTTTGTGAGCGTTTATCTCCCTGGGAAACTTACAGCCTGGAGCTCAGCCCTTCTCCTCCTGTGGCCTCCCGACTGCGACTTAAGTATTGATGGAGTGGCAGGGTTCGTGAGCTCGGGAATGCCTTCAGTGAGGCCACTTTGTGGAAGGGCTTTGTGCTTTTTATTTCCCTGAGCTGAGAGCCTCGGAGGGAGAGTATGTGGCTGAAGGGAAGTGAGCGAGGCAGGTTGAAGGGAGCCACCCTGGCCACTGAGTGTGCAGAGCCCCTGGCACCTGGCTCTGCCCACCGTTCTGGGATTCTGAGATTAAGGTGACTTTGCACTCTGTAGAGGCAGCTCAGTCTGCACGTGGGCCTACTAGCCATCACATTTCACTGGGACAGTGGCAAATGGGAGTGTGTACAAAGTAGGGGGGGGCAAAGAGGGCAGGTCTGACTGCCCTCGGGACGCTGTGGAGGGCTGACCTTGAGGGAGGTGACTGGAGTGGTTTTGCCAGTCCACAGGGGTTTCCCAGGTGGCAATGACTAGAAGGAGAGACCAGGCAGAGACCTAGAGTGAGAAGAACCTGTGGGTGCAAGTGGCTGTGTGTGAGAGAAGCTGCTGGGGATGCAGGGACGGCAGGCTGGCAGGCAGGTTCGGGCTGTGGGACCCGCCTGGCACGCGAGCTCGGGCTGGGCCTCTTTCTGGAGGACGGACTTCAGCGAGGAGCTGTTTTGGGGTAGCAGACACAGCAGGCCATTGCTCTGCTTGGAAGCGAGCTGTCACTTGAGAAATCAAGGGGTACAGTTGGAGGAGGGGTGATCCCGGTGGCTCGCTTTTACAAAGGTCACCTGTGTCCCCAGAGACACAAGGACTGCCATCGGCGTTCCTAGGAAGCAGTGGCTGGCCTCTAACAAAAAGCTTCCAGAGTGGGTTTGGCCTCGGTCTGGCCTCGGTTGCTGTGCCTGCATTTACATTTTCCGTTAGGAAGGCGTGGCTGCCTGGGTTCTGCTGCTCCTTCCACGTGGCTTGTTCGTGCAGGCCCGTGCTGCCAGTGTATGACGTTTACCCCTGTCCTGCGGGTGAAAGGTCACACTGCAGTGCAGCACAGGAGGTGACAGGCTCACCAGTCACATTGCCCTGGGCTCTGCCTCTGCTCCACCCCTAGGTCATTGTGCAGTTTTCCATGGCCAAATGCTTCAGCATCCCCTTAAACGGGTGCTGACAGCCCCCCCCCCCCAATGTGACTGAGGGAGGCAGTGTAAACAGACTGCCAGTGCCTGGGCCTGGTCCCTGGTGCCGGCTCCAAGGGCTCGGTCTATGTCTGCTTAAGTGAATTTGCTAACGAAGCAAAATAAACTATCCTTAAAGTGCCCAAGTTGATGTTATGTTATTCAGTTCTATTGAAAATCCTTCTGAAATGTGTTATTCTTGCCCTGGTGAGGTTGCTCGGTTGGTTGGAGCATCGTCCCACACAGAAGTGCTGGGGTTCGATTCCTGACCCGGGCACATGCCTGGGTTGCACATTCGGTCATAGTTGGGGTGTGCACGGAATGCAGTTGACTGATGTTTCTCTCTCACGTGAATGTTTCTCCCCCTTTCCACCCTCTTTCTTCTCTCTAAAGTCAATAAAAAACACGTCTTCAGGTGAGGATCAGAAAAATGTGTCATTCTGTTCTCCAGCCGCAGCATATTGAGAGTGTTTGGACCTTTCCCTGGTGACTCAGAGTCACAGGGATGCCGTCAGGTGGTTGGTGGGCGTGGGCGAGGCCTCCGGCCCTGCGTGGAATGCCCTCCCGTCCTAGCACCTCAGAAGGTCTTTTCCTCTCTTCTCACCCCTCCTCTAAACGTCTGTCCTCATGTTGGGGTGCAGGCCTGAGGGCGGTCATATCCTCCTCGGGTTTTGAGGGTGGCCCTGCCACACGGAGGACCGGGCCTGAGTGAGTGTTACAGGTGTGGGAAGCCTGCCCCCGGATGTGGCCGTGGCTGCGACTAAGGGACTCTTAGAGTGGGCAGGGAGTGTGTGTGATGGCGATGATGGCTCGGCCTGAGGGATGAAAAACACAGAGACTTGAAAGAGCAGATCGCAAAGCTGTGTGCACTCTGACCAGGTGTGCGGAAGGTCAGGGTAACACACAGCAATGAGGCAGAGGTTGCAGAATCGCAGGAAGTTCTTTGTTTTCTAAACTGCACCATTGCCCTTTTATCTTCGGAATGCAAATTTAAGTAATAACTTGATTTTATAATTTTTTAAAAGTTTAAAAAAATTTTAGTTTTTTATTTTTAGAGAGGGGGAAGGGAGGGAGAAAGAAAGGGAGAGAAACATCAGTGTGTGGTTGCTTCTCGTGCGCCTCCCCAGTGGGGACCTGGCCTGCAACCCAGGCACTGACTGGGAATTGAACTAGCGACCCTCTGGTCCCCAGGCCAGTGCTCAGTCCACTGAACCACACCAGCCAGGGCTTGATTTTATAATTTAAATATGTATATAATATATTGATATATGAACAGCTTGGGCACTGCTGGATGGCTCAGCTGGTTAGAGCTTCGTCCCAATATGCCAAGATTGTGGGTTTGATCTCCATTCAGGCCACATATAAGAACAACCAATGAATGCATAGATAAGTGGAACAACAAATCGATGTTTCTCTCTCTCTTCCCCCTCCTCTCTCTAAAATCAGTAAAGGAAATAGCTTGGTTATATGGGCGTTTGCAGTTTACCAAGAACTTTCCAGAGCCCTCACTTTGCTTTTGGAGCAGCCTTGTTGGTTTGCTCCCCTCTTCATTGTTCAGAGGAGGAAAAGAGGGAGGCCTGCAGGGTTAGCGGTTTTGCCTGAGGTTGGTGGGCCAGGACCCCACACAGGCCTCACCCCAAGTCCTGAGCTCCTGGGGTGCCTGGTTACCAGGCCTCTGCCGGGCCTGCCGGTGGTCTTCAGCAGATGGAATAAACTGTGGCTAGTGTTTTGAAGTTTCCCAGGCCATTGAATGGAATTTTATTATTATAAAGTGATGCCCAAACCTTAGTTCATGAACATTTTCATGTTTTAGACTACATTTGTGTTCCATCGTACCCAGTTACATCGTCGCCAAGTGAGTGTGCCAAGTCTGTGAGCTGCGGTCTTCAGAGAAACCACAGAGCCGGCTCGGCCCCCTGGCGGACCCCCAGCCTGCTATTAGTGGTTTGGTAGCTGGCTGGCTGCTGGGGGGTGGAGCTTGCCTACCTGGGGCCTTTTGGTGTGGATGGGACAGTGTTTTAGCTGAGGAAGCCACAGTGACCTCTGCACCGGCAAAGGTATCAGCAGCTGGGGGTGGGGCAGCTCGGGGTGGGGGGGGGTCACCGTCCAGATAGGCCTTCCGTTCAGGGAGTCCTGAGGGGCCAGGCGAGGAGCTTTCCATTCCTGCTCATTTAATCCCTGCACGCTGTCGCTAACGTTAGTCCACTTTTCCTGTGAGTGACCCGGAGCTCTGAGAGGTGAAATGGCCTTCACAGGGTCACCATCAGAGCCACAGCTCACGTCACTTGTCCTGCTGCCTTGAGTAAGGGGATTCTGAGTTACTCACTTATGAATGTGAAGATAACCTTTACAAGTTATCTCCTCCCCTATCTCTCGGAAACAGAGACAGGGCAAATTATGTGGTCTTTTGCTTTGTCGAAGGTAGGATCTGTGCCTGCAACTGACTTGCTGAAGGTAATCTGAAAGTTTACAATGATGTACATGGATGAGAGATAAAGGCAGGGAGCAGCTTCTAAGCAGCCATGTGCTGGGTGTGGTCAGGTTGGTCTCCGCGGGGCACCCGCTTACCTGTCCACTGTCCTCTCCCGTTGCTGGTCAGCCCCCAGCCCGCGAGGGGAAGCAGCCGGATTCCGGCTGCTTGCGGAGTAGCGCAGTTGCCTTACCTGCCGAGCGCCGCCTTTGGAACGGTGTCCTGTGCTCGTGAAAGCAGGTAGTCGGGGAGCAGAGGGTGCATTTCTGTAGAGCGCTGATTGTGCACTGCGCGTTGTAAAGTTGTGGACATTGTGATGTCAAATGTGGTATCAAATGAAGATTATGCAGGTAAATTAGAGTAGATGTTTGTTTTTGTGCTGTGAGAATCGTCATTTTTGTGTCAAAAAACTTTCCTCCCTCTCTCTTGTCTTTTAGGTTTTTTAACTATTGAAACTACAACATAGAAAATAGAGTTTTCTGTCCTGGCTGGTGCGGTTCAGTGGATTGAGTGCAGGCCTGCAAACCAAAGGGTCACCAGTTCGATTCCTAGGCAGGGCACATGCCTGGGTTGCAGGCCAGGTCTCCATTGGGGGCTGTGTGAGAGGTAACCACACATTGATGTTTTTCTCCCTCTCTTTCTCCCTCCCTCCCCCCTGACCACGAAAAATAAATAAATAAAATCTTTAAAAAATAGGATTTTCTGAGTAAAGAATGCACTTTGTATTTTACCTTTGTCATGCAAAGGGGTTTATTACGTTACGTAGCTTGGAAGCAGTAGCTGCCACCTACTAACTGCCAACTTTGTTCCATGATTCAGAAGAGGCAAGGCAGGTGGCCTGCCTCTGTCCACCTCCAAAGTCAGCAGTTTGAGCGTGGGGACGCTGCAGGTGGTGCTGTCCTGAGCTCGGTCCCAGGCCGTCCAGGTGCTGAGCAGGAGAGGGACTTGAAGCCCACACTGACCGCACGCGCCCTCTCCTTGTCGTTGGTTCGTGTCGCTGTGATTGCGTTCTCAGTTTCCTCAAATATTTTTCGTGTTTTACCTTTGTCCTTAAACAGACTCAGTGGTTGCGTAACCCTATTGCTGTCATGAAATTAATATAGTTCCCGAAGGCTGGACATTTTAGGTTATTTCCACCTTTTTTTTCTTTGCTATCATAGATGGCTTTGCGGTTTGTAATTTCATTTTTTCATTTTTCATTTGTGTAATTAGTTCCTGGGGTTGAATTCCCAGAAACAGAAGTGCTGGGTTAGGGGGTCAGCATATCTTAGGGGTTCTGGACACCTGCTCTGTTGCTTGTGGGCTTGTTGTTTTGGATTATTCATGGGTAAAAACACTGAGAAATTCTTTCTCTCTAAGGTACCTTGGCCTTTAGAACTTCCAAGTATCTGTGAGATGAGAAAGTTTTGTGAGCGTTTCTTAAATGAGTCGCATTTCCTTCCTAAGTTTCTGGATATCATTTTACTTGAGTTGGTGGCTTTACTTTTGTAAGTAAGAAAAAGTCTTTGAAAAAGTCCTTCCTACTTTATTTATTTTAAAGATTTATTTATTTATTTTAGAGAGCACAGGAAAGAGAGAGGGAGAGAAACATAAATGTGAGAGAGAAACATTGATCCATTGCTTCCTGCACACGCCCGACCAGGGACCAAACCTGCAACCCAGGCGTGTGCTCTGACCAGGAATTGACCCAGCGACCCTTTGCTTTGTGAAACAATGCCCAGCCAATTGAGCCACGTCGAAAAAGTCCTTTCTACTTTATTGATCACCTGAGCTAAGGGTCTCCACTCCCAGGGTTGTGAATGTTTGCTGCCACGTGCCTTTATCAGCTCAGCTACCATGTACCCTGAACCTCGGTGTGTCTAGCAGGGGTGTCCAACCCGCAGCCTGTGGGCCGCACATGGCCCATGATGGCTTTTAATGTGGCCCCGTACAAAATCGTACATTTACCTAAAACATAATGAGATTTTTTGGTTTTCATTAGTGTTTGTGTATTTAATGTGTAGCCCAAGACAACTCTTCATCTTCCAGTGTGTCTCCGAGACGTCAAAAGGTTGGACACCCCTGTTAGAAGGTGTCTTGCTTTCTTCACTTCCTGTCTGCACATTAGGACAGCCTAGGCAAGGCTGTTTGCAATGTGCCGCTCCTCAGCTGGGAGGCCTCGGGCAGTCTCGGCACCCTTTGATTCTGCCTGCCTAACTCCAGATGCTGCTCTCGGGAAGTTCCTGGCTCTGTCCAGACATCTCGGAGAGCGTAGTGGGAGGTTTACAGTGTTGGCGTTTGCTCTCTTTGGGGTTTTGCTCACTTGTGGTTTTTTTTTTTTCTGTTCTGAAGTCGCTGTGTCCTTTACTGTGTTTCTTCTCCATGGGCTGGCTTACTTTTTCACCTTCCACTATGCCTTGGGTATTCACCCTCAGACCAAGTGGAGTCCTCTTTTCCTGGTGGCTCATTTCCCAGGGTCTGCAAAGTAAAGTGTGCTTAGCAGGGATACTGAGGGGCTCCAGATGGGGGGCAGTGGCCAGACCTCAGCTCTCAGCCTTGGATCCCCTCTGTGTCTCCATCAGGCTCCCACCCGCTGCACCCCCTGAGGGCTGCTTCCCCTTCCTTTAGTTCTCTGGTCTCACCATGGACAAAAACTCTTTTCTTGGTTCCTCTTATACTAGCTGAGAAAGGCTGACGTTCACAACAAAACAAAGGACGTTATTACACAGTAAGGTAGAAATAAGAGGAAATAATCACAACCAACACAGAAGCATAATAAGAGTTTTGTTTCCCAGGCACAGTGGGTTTCTGGTGCCAGCACCACGGGGCTGGCTGAGCCGCATTGCCTCGGCTGGGTGTTGCCTGGCTTCCTGCTTCCCCTCTGCCCGTGTTTATTTTGTCAATAAATCCAAATTTTGGAGTAATGTTTTGCTCTGTTCTTGGCAGTTTGTGTTTTTATCACAAGTATGGAAATTGTACTTTGTCCTGGTTTCCACAAATGCTTAAACGTGTCTAGGTTGGCTGTTGCCTAGGCAACTGGCAGAGTTGTTGGTTGTGTGCCTGGTGACGGCTGCGACAGGGCCCGGGTGGATGACCTTAGGGTTTCTCAGCCGAGCTGGGTGGTGACCACCAGGCCCGGAGGCACAGGCACTTGGCTCCCCTCTTTCCTTCCCCCTGCAGACATGGAAAAAATGAGTGTGGCTGGGTCGTGGGAGCGCTCTAGAATGTCCCCTTTATGAAAATGGAGGGCAGCAGTCGGTGGGGTCAGTTTCAGACTCGCCGTTGGTTATTTGATCTTTAGTGCTGCTTTTATTTCCTTTTGGATTTCTTTCTTTCCTTTTTGCTCCTTCAGGTGTGGGCCTGGAAGTTGGTGCTCATCTCTAGAATTGCTTTTTTGATCTGTGCTTTTTGGTCTACAAAGTCTATCAGGCACCTGCAGGTTCATGAAATTTAGAAATAGTTGGAAATAACATATGCTCTTGCTAGTAAGTAAAGAGACAGGGGAAAAAACCCTTGAAATCCATGCCTTACAAAATATTTTTTAAATTTTTATTTTAATTGTTGTTCAAGTACAGTTTTCTGCCTTTTACCCCCAGCCCACCCCCTGCCCCCTACCTTCCCACCCTCCCACCTTACAAAAATTTAACGTTACCTCTGTGACTGGACAGGTGGAGCCTGTTCTTGGAAGACGCTGTGGGCCCGCTTGGAGCTCCTGGAGGAGCAGGTAGGAGGGGACTTTCCCTCCCGGCCAAGGAGCTGGCAAATTGCCAGCATCCACAAGGGCTGTGGAGTCCGCCTCCTGGTCCCTTGGTTTGTTCTGAGGGGGCTGGCTTTGGGGGCCCTGCCCTGGGACCCAGATTGCGCTCACCTGTAGGAGAGCCCTCTCTGGAGCAGAGGAACAGGGCTGGGCCTCTGCTGCGCTCCCGTCATGGGCCAGTCCAGTGCCCGGTGCTGCAAGGGCATGCAGCAGGCGTGATTACGTGAGGAGCCCTGCAGGCTCAGATCCCACCTGGCCCTGGCTGCTTACTGCCTCTCTCTGTGCTTCCGTCCCTGCATCTCTGCAGTGGGGGGCGAGGACCTCACTGTGCTGAGGACTGGCCGCTTGGCTGCGTGCCTTGCGCTTGGGGCAGTACTGCACCTTGAGAGCCCCATTCAGTGGAGCCACTCGTGTGCCTCTGAGCCCCCCACCATCTTGCCACGTTCCTCTTTGATCCCCACTTCATGGCTGAGGAAACAGGCGCACAGGAGTTAACAACCCCTCAGACCCGGGCCTGCCTTCGGGTCTCCCTTCAGTGCACTGCTGGTCCTCTGTGGGGACCCTGGCTCTCCAGGACACTAGGGTGTGGTGGCAAAGGGACAGCTCACGCCAGACTGTGCACGTTAGGCATTGTTTGTGGATGGATTTTTTTACCACTCCCGTGTGCACGCGTGCACACCATTTCATGTCACTGTGTATAAACGGCGCTGTGATTTTGATGACAGAAAATGCCAATTCATTTTAAAATTTGAATTTGTAGTTATCTTTTTGGCATCTTGATCTCCTTAGTCACTGAATGCTGAAGGTATCATCCTCTAGGCAGCTAGGGGCCTCATGGCCTAAAAACTTCTTTTTTTTTTTTGGCAAGAGTTCAGTAGAGGTTTCTTGCTGCCATTTTCCTCTCCTGTATGTTGGCATGTGTCCTTCTGTCTGTCTGACATCTGCGTGCCTTGCAGGTCAGGGCATGTTGGGGAGATAGAGTCACCAGTCGGGCCCGGCTGAGCCGTGAACTGAAAGCAAGGTTGGGAGTTCAGAGTTCATTCCAGGTTCTGCAAGGGGAGCATCTGAGGCCTGCAGGGGGCAGAGAGGGCGGCTGCGTTGGAGGGGCCTTGGAGGAGTTCCTTGAGGCCCTCCTGTTCTCTGGCAGCTCACCGGTCTGTCCTGGGGGCTTTTGGGGTGAAGGGTAATTCAGCAGGTCCTGCTCCCTCTTTAACCTGGGCTCTGGTTGCACAGCACATTCCTGAATGTGAACCACAGACTTAAAGGCTGGGTCTGCCCAGGGCTGAGGTGGTGATTCCAGGGAGGCCAACCCAAGAAGCTTCTCTTTTCTGAAAAGCTCTGTGCTTTCTCTGCTCTGCTCACCGAGCCTGGGCCGTGGGTGTACTGAGACCCACGGGCAGGACCCAGCAGTGATCTTTGACCTGTGTTTGGGTCTCAAATCTCCTTTCAAATTTTGTGAAAATGGATCCTCTCCCCACCAAGATGGCCACAAACATTCATGTGCGATTCTGACAGGTTCATAAATTCCCATTCACTTATTCAACAAATGCTTACAGGCCATGAACCTGCATGGCACTGCAGCCGTAGCGGGGACACAGTATGAGTGAGACCTTAGTTTCTGGGGGGGGGGGGGCGGGAGGCGGGCGTCAGAGCATGGTCAGACAGTCCCATCCCAGCATGTAGGGAGGGCGGCCTCATCCCCTGCTTGGGGCTGGCCTTGCTGCCAACCTCCCAGTTCCCTCTGGCTTCCACCCTCTTGAACTGGTTTTTTACTTCATCAGTATCACCATGATTTCTTTAAAATTTAATGTTTGCTGAGGCTTATTTTGTGCCAGGTGCCCTACTTTCCCATGCACGACCACACTTACCCTTGCGACAGCTTTGCAGGTGGAAAGCTGGGTGCGGGGAGGGCCGGTGTAGGCCTCAGAGCGGGGCAGGGTGCCGCCCGACGGGAGCTCAGCAGGAGGGCCTGAGGGCCTCACCGAGAGCACCCACAAGAGATTAAGCTGACCATTTCATCCTGGCCGCCTCCGCCCTCAGACTGGCTCCCGTGGAAGTCAGAAATTTAACCTTTACCCGACAATCACATGAAATTGCGCTGTTGGGGAGGGAAACCCGAGTGGAACATGCTTTCAGACCTCGATGGGGTAGACCTTATAGACACTTGAAGTTACGAAATGCATGCATTTACTGTTAGCAGAATTGCATGTCCCACCCTCAGTCCCAAGGCACTGCCCCGTGAATGGCATTGGAAATGGGCATCTTTCAGTGCAAGGCCGAGGTGGCTTATGCACACACTGTTTCCCTGCACCAGACAGTTGTGTCCTTGTTTTAACTTTCCAGGCACTGCCTGCTGGGCAGGAGAGACTTCCTGAAAAGTCTCTTTAAAAGCTTTGTGTCCTCGGCAGAGGGAGGAATGGAACAGCATGTGGGACCCTGACCGGGCCCTGGCGTGACAGCAGCGTTATTCGGACTGCAAGTTTGCACCCTGACCCCCTCCTGGCAGCCATGCTGCTGGTTCCCAAAATACTTATTTTTCATCTCATAGCGTCACAGCTCTGCTTCCAGTGTTCAGGGCTGGCCACCACTTCACGTAGAATACAAGCTGCACTTGGGGAGTGACTTTGAAACGTGACTAAAGGCTGGGGCCGAGTTCCTCTGCAGCCAGCCCTCGGCGGGGGGACGGGCGCTTGGCCTGTGTTCGTTGGGCCAGCCCTGGGTTAATGCGCTGGGGCAGTGTCCGGTTGGGCTTCCTGGGCGGTTAGGTCTGCAGAGGCCCGAGGCTGGGAGGGGGAAGTTCTTTTGTTATGTGACTGAGGGCTGACTGTCGGAGGCCAGGTCCTGAGATGGGGCTGGGGAGGCATTCTAAATGCAGTTGTCAATCTGAAGGGTGGGGCAGGGTGGGGGTTCAGGTTTAAAGTCCAGTAAGATGGAGGTGGGAGTGGGGGATGAGGTGGTCCACAGGGGAAGGTTTCTGAGTGGGTGGGAGGCTGCGGTGGCTTCTTCCCCTGGCTGTAGGGCCGAGGCACTGGGGCTGGGTGTGCCACAGGGGCCTCCTGCCCTGGACCCTCTTCTCAAGCGACCCTCTCCAGGGGGTGAGGGGCTGTAGGCCAAGGGCTGTGCCTCCTGAAATCTGTGCCCCACCTCTAGACCCTGCACAGGGACAGAGGCCTTGATTCCCTGTCTCAGCGACCCCTAGCTCACTTACAAATCTATGTCAGCCCCTTCCCTGGTTGGCCCCTCTGGGGTGGGCTGTTCCTCCGTCTGCACATGCCTTGGTCTGAGAGGTGGCCAGATGGTGGCTATGTGCAGGGCATATGTATAGATGGAGCTGGGGTGTGCAGGCCAGGGCGTCCCCATGAGTGCTGGGGACTGCAGGGTGCGGCTCTGGGGTCCTCGTGTATTTGGTTTCTTGAAATAACAAAGGCTGTGCTTATGTACTGTGCAAGCGCCTGTCCCAGGCCCTCCCTGCTGCTCGAGCCACCCTGCAGAAGTGGAGGTGTCTCCGTGTTGGCAGCTGGCGCGTGGGGAGGTGGGTTTCAGCGCAGGCCTATCCCCCGCTCAGCTGTCCTCACCACTGATCCAGCCGTGCGGAGGAGGGCCGCTCACCCGGAGCCTTTTCCCCGAAGTCTCCTTCTGGGGCTTGGCCGCTTGAGATCCTTCGGGTTTTGTTAGCATCAGGCGCCATAGTAGAAGGAGTCCGGTCTGCATCCTGGTCCTTTAGGACTCCGTTTTATTTCCATCGTGGCTCCACAGACTTCGGCCTGGAAGGGGACAGTCCTGGGCAGGGGACGCACGAGAGGCAACCATACATTGATATTTCTCTCCTTCTCTCCTTCCCTTCCCCTCTAAAGATAAATAAATAAAAAAATCTTTAAAAAAAACCAACAACATCCTTTTGTGTGGGTGCGTTGATGAGAGCTGGTAGTTTTTAAGAGTATTCTTAGGCAAAATAAAAAGTCAGTGACTTTATAGACTTTTCCTCCAAAATTTCATGGTTTTATTGAGTGTAACAAACAGATAATTAGTTGCACATATTTACAGTGTACAGTTTGATAAGATTGGTCATATGAGCACACCCGTTAAACCAACACCACGGTCAAGATAATGACCATGGCCATTACTCCTCCGAGCGCCCCCTCCGCCTGCCCCTCCTCACTCCAGGCAAGTGTGCATCCGCTTTCTGTCTCTGTGGGTTGGCGTGTGTTTTCTGGAGTTTACGTGCACTGAATCATACAGCATATGCTACTTGCAGTCCAGCTTTTCACTCAGCGACGTTATTCTGGGATTCGTCTGGGTAGCGCCATGTGTCAGCATTCCATTCTTTGAGTCCAGCACGTGGATTTGCCACACACCCGCACACACAGTTCGTTTATCCTCTCGCTGCTGATGGGCACGGGCTGTTTGTCATTCGGGGCCAGGACGAACAGAGCTGTTCTGAACGTTCGTGTGCGAGTCTTTGCACAGACACCTGCCCTGCGTTCTCCTGGGGAAGCGCGAGACGGCAGTGGCTGCACTGCGTGCCCCGGCCAGCGGCGAGTGAGAGTTCCGTTCCTCTAGGTCAGCACTGGTGTTTGGTCGGCCCGGTCTGTCTCCTTTGGCCACTCTGGTGGGTCTGGAGTGGTGTCTCATTGTGGGTTTAATCTGCATTGCCCTCCTGACTGATAAGCACATTCTTCCATGTGCTTATTTGTCTGTATATCTTCCCTGATGAACTATGTATTCAGATCATTTGTCTATTTAAAAAGTTGGGTTGTTATTTTATTATAGATGCTCCTGTACTTACGATGGGGTTATATCCTGATAAACCCATCACGAATCGAACATATCCCATGTGGAAAATGCACTGAATACCCCAGGCCGTCCAGCACCCTGCTCAACCTAGCCCGCCGTACCGTGCTCGGGACTCTTGCGTCCCACGCCAGCTGGGTGGGGTCCTCTGACACAGTCAGGGGTCTGTCGTTTACCTGGTGATCATGTGGCTGCCTGGGAGCTGCGGCCACTGCCCAGTGTCACCAGAGAGGGTCACTCGCCCCCGCCAAGAGCAAAGTTCAGAATTCGAAGTCTGATTTCTACTGAACATGTGCCGCCTTCACACCACTATAAAGTCAAGAAATTGTGAGTCTGGGACTGTCTGGGTTCTTCCACATTCTGAGTGAAGTCCTCTATCAGATACGTGGTTTACAAATATTTCCCTGGTATCTGGCTTGTCTTTTCATTCTCTTACCGTGGTCTTTGAAGTTCAAAACATTTGCTGGTCATTTTGTTCTTTCATGGTCTGTCCTTTTTGGTTGGTGTTGTAGCTAAGATCTTCGCCTCATCCAGGGTCACAGACATTTTCTTGTAGAAGTTTTATAGTTTTAGCTTTTACATTGAGGTCTGTGGTCCATTTTATTTTTCGTGCATGGTGTAAAGTGTGGATTGAAGCTTGTTTTTTTTTTTTTTCCCTATGGCTATCTGATTGTTTGTTGAAAAGTCCCCCAAATTTCGGGGGAAATTTGTAGTTAGAGAATTCCAAAGGTCTGGGAGTTACAGTTCCAGACACACGGATCTCCTCTGTTTCATGACTGTTTACTGTTTGTGTCAGCTGGACAGATTCTGGCCTTTGTTTTGGGTGTGTCCTGAGACACTCGGTGGCTGAGGTGCTGTCCCTGGGCCGCCAGTGAGAAGGGGCTAAGAGATGCCTGCTGGGACTCCACGTGGTCTGTCCTTGGGCCCTGGGCCTTTAGGGACTTTCTGCTGGGTGGGTTCTGGGCAGTGTCTCATTTCCGGAGGTGACTGTGCAGCCTGATGGTACAGAGAGGTGAGGGGACAGCAACCCTTTTGTGCCTCTGGGGGTGGGGCACAGCCCAGTCTGGGGACACAGCTGCAGCAGAGGAGGGTGGGAGGGGCCGTTCCCACCCGCGTGGGTGGGCGGCAGTGTGATCTGCCCTCGGACTGAGGGGGTGTGGCTCCAAGCTGCACTCCTGGCCACCCCGGGCACAGCTTCCTGACTGCGTGCCTGGGGACAAGTGTTTATTCTTCTTTCTCTTCACTGGCAACGAGGGCGGGCAGAGCAGCTCTGCCTTGTTCTGCTAAGTTGGGAGGTGGGAGGGCCCTCGCCTGCTTCTGGGCCCGAGGCAGCTGGTCTTGACTCCTAGTTAGGTACTAGCACCTGACACCACCCGGCATTGCTGCCTCTGGACCAAGTCCTGTGTGTGCTTTACCCATTCAGTCCTCACTGTGGCCCCAGGGGTGGCTGCAGCCTGTCTCACAGATGAGGATGCTGAGGCCCAGAAAAGGCCCAGAGAAGGCCCGAGGTACGAAGGCTTTGGGCTGCGCTTTCCATTACTGAATGTTGGAGAGAGGTGTGCTTAACTTTAAAAAAAAATTAACTCTTATGAGGCCTTGGCTGGTGTAGCTCAGTGGATTGAGCACGGGCCTGTGAACCGGAGGATTGCAGTTCAATTCCCAATCAGGGCACATGCCTGGGTTGCAGGCCAGTTCCCAGCGGGGGGACACACAAGAGGCAACCATACATTGATATTTCTCTCCCTCTATCCTTCCCTTCTGCTCTAAAGATAAATAATAAAATCTTAAAAAAAATTAACTCTTATGAACCAAAATAGGAGTGGTTTAGGCTGACTGCCTGCTCTTCCTCTCCTGCTGGGTTGGGGGCTCGGGCTGCTTCTTGTGCTGAACCCACAGTCCTGAGCTCTGCGCTGGCATCTGACAGACAGGCAGACGCTGGTGGGGCGGACAGACGTGGCTGTGTGACACGAGGACCCTCGGCTCTGAGGCTGCGGGTTTGCGTTCCTCCGCGCCTCCAGCCGCCCAGGGCTTCGTGGGGAAGCAGGGCGTGATGCAGTTACAAAGCATCGTTCTGTGACCCCTTTATGCTTTGAGTGAGGCGTACAGAGAGCTGCTCTCCGTCTGTGAGATGAGTTTTCTGTTGTGTGAAGAACATACTGTTTCTTTGACCACATGGATTTAAGTTTCTGCATTTCCCTCGATGTGTGTGATGCCATGTAATTTCTGTGGTAAGCTCACCAAATAACTTGGGGTTTTGAACATGTTCCTTGGGCGTGTTGGGGCCAGCATGGATTAGAACGGGGCAGGTGTAGCTCTGTGTCTCTCTTTGAACTGCACGGGACGCTGTGGCTCAGTTTCACCTTCGCCCGCAGGCTGTGGCTACACGGCTGCCCCCGGAGCTGCTGTGTCTTCCCGGGGTATTTCCACCTTTGGCTGGATCCTGAGGCCAGGCGCCTATGAGTTGTTGTGGTACGAACCCTGAAATGCAATTTTCAGTTCATTCCATAGTGTGTTTTCCCTTTAATTACTGGGAGGCAGAAGTAATCAGTCTCACCTGTCTACTTTAATATTTGCGGGGGCAGAGGGAGGACAGGGAAATAGAAGGCTGAGCTGTATCTTTATGAAAATGAGTTCAAGTTTTCTTTGGTTGTGCTCCACACCTGCTCTTGGCACGTGCCTGACGCCCAAACAGGGCACTTTTCATCGTTCTGGTCACAGCACCAGCGCTTCCTCCTCGGGCACCTTCCCTGGCATTCTGTCTGGTGTTGCTCCCAGGCCGTGGTGTCCGTGTAAGTGTGAAGCCATCGTGCGCCCACACGGACCTCAGTCTGTGCTTCCTCCGTCCCTCCGTGAGACTGTCACCGTTGCACGAGTAGGGGCCTGCCTGTCTCCTGACCTTCCAGAACAGCGCCGAGCCCACCGAGGCCCGGTGGTGACCATGTGGTGGGAAAGCTGAGGTCGGAGAGTGAAGACTCTGTGGGATGAGGCTGGGCTGGTGGTGACACAGCGAAGCAGGGAGATGGGCACCGGTGTCGTCGTTTCTGACTTTGTTTAACCAGGTGCGTGCCGACCTGGACTGGTACTTGTGCTGTCCAGTCGGGTGGCCTCTACTCTTTCCGGAACAGCTGGGGTGCTGGGTTGCAGTGGCTTTGTGGCCACTGTGGCCCCGGGCCGTGGTTTACAAAGGCGACGCCCCTGCGTCTCGTCTGAAGTCCTTTGCTTCTCCGAGGGCAGGCTCTTTACTAGCCACCATTTCTTCCTTTCAGGTCTCCCAGTGTAGCTCCTGGTCCTCCTTTTCACATTTCTCCCTTGTCTAATGCTTGCTTTTTCTGTATTAATTCTGGAAAAATGGAAATGAACTTGGGGTTGCTTGACCAGGACTACTGAGCAAGGCACCTGTTGATCTGGAAATTAAAACCTGAGCTTTCTGACTGTGGACATTTGCTTTGGGCCAGACCCAGAGGCTCAGTCGAGATGACCTTGATGTGCCCTTTGTGCTGGTTCAAACGTGGGGGGTGAAGACAGGTGGCCAGGGGCTCCAGATGGACCCATGATGGACATCTGTGCTGTAGTCTGTGAGGGGAGGGCGTTGGTGGGGGTGGGTGGAATCGCCTCAAGTGGCTAGAGGGCTGCGGGGTCTGGGGTGAGGACGTGGGTTTGCTCAGTGATTTCTGGGTGGGCGAACCCCTATCACATTTCAGGCTCTTTCTCCAACTTGACCCTCTCCTCTCGGACACAATGCGGAAGCAGAGAAGCAGACCCAGGTTGAAACCAGCTGAAGCTGGAGGACAGGGTGCGTGTGCACCTGTGGGTTCTCTTTACCAGGCAGGCCCTTCTAGGGGTTGGCTGACGGCTGGTGGGTGGTGTGGCTGGTTGGGGTGCTGGTTTGTAGAGGGTAACCCCGCTGAGCCCTAGATCAGGGTCTGGATGTGGAGGGAAGCAAAGCCCTGGGGGACTCGGAGGCCACCGCCACCATGGGGCCTCCACGTGCTCCCACCTGTTGGCCTTAGAGTGAGGAATGTGGAGCCCAGCCAGCATCTGGGGGTGAGCGCCCACCCTGAGGGGTGTGCAGCTGGAAGGAGAGGGCCTGTCTCTGGTCCTGGCACTCCCGCACACTTCCTGCTCTCGTGCTTGGAGGAAGCAGCCGGCTTTCTGACCTTTGGTCACCAGACAGAACAAACCAACGTATTACCCACCTCTGGGTTTAGTGGAGAGTAGCAGTGGAGCCCTGGCCCCACTTTCGCTTTGCAGCTGCCTCCCTCTCTTGCCTTGGGGGCAGGTGGTTGTCTCTTTGGAAGCAGCCACCACTGCTTGGCTTTACAATCTCTTTGTTGTTAAAATTGGTGGCCTTGTCACTGTGCTGAGGGGAGGAGACCCGTGTCCCTGTGACAGAGAGGTGCCCAGCCCCGCCCGGGTCAGGTTAATCTTGGGATAGTCAGATAGGCTGCAGCTTCGCAACCTTTGGGCGCAGGGGAGGGGAGAGGAATGTGCTTTCCAGTTCCTCCAGGCTGCTTGCTCCTTCCTCCCCGACGCTCTGGAGCACCGAGGAAAGGCAGTGCGTGGTCTGTCCACGGGGAGCCTCTCCCACCACCCGCCGCTGGCCAGCCGCCCCAGGTCAGGGACAGATCGTCACAGGCACCGTGCTTTTGTCCCTGGTGGGTGAGCTTTTACTTTATCTGGGAGAGAGCTGGAGGTGGGAGCAGAGTGGTGTTAGGGTCACATATCAACATCAGAGCTCCTTCAGGGACACCTGGGGCTTTTTCTTTTAGATAGCAAATGAGAATTCTGAATTAGGTACTTTTTAAAATTTGTCCTGGTCTTTAAGCAAATTTTATAGCTGTTTTCTTTCTTCCTTTCTTTTCCCTTCTTTCTTTCTTTCTAGATTTTATTTATTTTTAGAGAGAGGGGAAGGGAGGGAGAAAGAGAGGGAGAGAAACATCGATGTGAGAGACACATCAATCGCTTGTCTCTTCAAGATGCCCTGACGGGGGGACCCAACCCACAAGCCAGGCATGTGCCCTGACTGGGAATTGAACCAGCGACCTTTCACTTTGTGGGACAGCGCCCAACCCGCTGAGCCACAGCAGTCAGGGCCGTTGTTTCCTCGCTGATGGCGGGGAAGAGTGTTCTAACGCCCCACTGAGTGCTAAGCCCCACGGCCTGGCATCGCTCACTCAGCTGCATTTCCTGTTCGTTTATTTCCCATGAGGCAGTGCTGGCCCCAGGACTGGACATGACCCCTGACTGGTGGCCACTCAGAATTTGTTTCATGGGGTCGGGACTGGCCAGCAGCCAGTTACCTAAAGAAGTTGGGTAGAACAAGAATAAAAATCAGCCCTGGCTGGCGTAGCTCAGTGGGTTGAGCACAGGCCTGCGAACCAGAGGATCGTGGTTCGATTCCCAGTCAGGGCACATGCCTGGGTTGCAGGCTGGTTCCCTGCAGGCCAACTCCCAGCAGGGGACGCACAAAAGGCAACCATACATTGATGCTTCTCTCCCTCTCTCCTTCCCCTCTAAAGATAAATAAATAAATAAAATCTTTAAAAAAAGAATAAAAATCAACACATAGTTTAGGCATTTTATTTTTAACTTAAAAGATCAGTCTATCTCGTATGCCAGTCATCTATTGACCTTTTTTAAAACTTTGGACCCGCTGATCAGAATTTTGGTTGTTTCCTTGCACAGACTAACCCGCCATCCAGCCACTGTTGTTGATACGTGGTTTTGCTGGAAGAGGATTGAGAGCTGAGCTGCATGAAGCAGCCCGTGTTGCTAAATCCTAGATTTTTACAAATTTTCACCCATTTCGTTATACTTGTCTCCCCTGTCTTACGTATACCTATAGTTTAGTTAGAATTTTAAAAGGAGTTCTTAAAATTTTAGCAACTTGTAGTTGTCATAGAAACAATTGTGTGCTTTTCCCACAGATTTATATAGTTGTGTGTATGTGTGTCTCTGTACACATACATCTGTATGTGTATGTTTATGAATACATATATACCTATGTGCACAACTGGCATAAACAGGTTAGGGACACACACCCTGTTTGGCACACCGGGCTCCGCATGGGTCTGTGTGCCCTGTGTGCTCCCTGTACCAAGGGGCCTTCAGTAAATTAGACAGTGGCTCCATTCTCAGAAGCATCCGGCCTAGCGGGGCAATATCCGTGTTTCCGTGACTCGAACACAAGTTTAAAGGGCAGGCAGGTGCCTGCAGAGAGAGCACGTACTCCCAGCGGGAAGGGGTCGGAAAATTCCCGAGGAGCAGGCGTTTGGCCTGGGCCGTTCGTTTCTTTCTGTGTCTGGTTGATCTTTTTCTGAAGGGAGAGGTGTAAGCAGATGTCAGTGTCTCCGAGCCGTGGGCATCGGTAAGAACACTGGGCACGGGTCTGCAGTGCCCGTGCCCCGGTCTTTCCTAGTGGCACGGCTGTCCCCGCCCAGCTGCGAGTGCCCCAGTGCCGTGTGCACTGCTGCTGGGGTTAGTCAGGAAGGACAGTGTTCCTTATAGTCAGGTCACAGTGGAGCCGGGTGGTTCCCTTGTCCTGAGTGAGCCTGTGCACGAAAGCACTTCCTCGGGACGGTGAGCCGGGTGGCTTCACAGACTCAGGGGGAGCCTGGATCGGAGCCAGGAGAGGAAGAGGAAGATAGTGTCAAAGGGGCGGGGTGGGCGGATCCCGCACCGCGCAGTTGGAATGCTGTGAGGAGGAGGAGGAGCAGGAGGAGCCGGAGGCATGGGTGCTGGGCAAGGAGCAACCCTTTCAGACATGCTCCGTGGAGTGCCCCGTGAAGGGGGGTGACACGCTAACCAAGGGCCAGGACGCATCCAGGAGCAGGTAGAGTTTGTCTCTCCCGTGAGTCCACCTGGACTTCTAGAAGCTAAAAGGCATCATCCACAGGGGATCAGGAAGTTCTATGATAGGAATTCAAGACATGTCGCCAGACTGCCCCCTGAAACCTACTGCCTGTGTGAGCTTGGGAGCCCTCCTGTGTTCCGTCTGGCGCGGGGGGGCGAACTCACATGGGGGGTAGGTCACCTGAGGGCAGAGGGACCAGCTCTGCCGTCGTTGGGCTCAGCCACCAACTTTCTGTGGACCTTGTGCTCTTCCTTTGCTGTGTGAACAAAAGCTGTTGGCGGTATGCTTCAGTAGAGTCTCAAAGTGACAGGCTGCTGCAGTTGTTACTGTGTGCTCATGCCAAGCGGAACAAAAACTGTATGCACAGCAAAGCGGCAGTAACCCTCCCACCCCGCACTCCGAGCCGCTGTGGTAGAGCCTTCCCCAGCCCTCTCCGGGCTCCCACGAGCTGCAGCGCGCACTTCAGGGAGAGAAGGGCACACCGTAGGCATCACCCAGCAGCTGGCTGTGTTCCCTTCCCTTTGGCTTGGTTCTCCTGATGGGAAGCGCGCTGAGAACAGGCTCTGACCGAGCGCTCTGCCTGCCGTGGGCGTTTCCTGAGGAGTGAACGAATGAAGGAACGAACAAACGAACGAACGCGCACATGGCTGTACTCTAGAGCGCTGTCCCGGTTGGCGGTTCCTGGTAGTGAGACCCCCGAGTGAATCGCCTCAGCCCTTTGGTGGGACATGCTTAGGCCCGCGGCGTGTGAGTGCACCCTTTCTGGGCATCTCCACCGGCACCAGATGTTTTGTGCTAATCTGATGGGTGAAACACTATCTCAGTGTTATTTTAATCGTATTTCCTGAGTATCAGTGAAGTGGAGCATCATTTCACACGCGTATTGGCCATTTGTGTTTCTTTTTCTCTGATTTCTATAGTCCCTCGTCTGTTTTTTTCCTCTATTGGATGTTTTTCTCTTCAGCTTTAGGAGACCTTTGCATATTGGGCAGCAAACCCTCTGTTGCGCGTGTTGCACGGGTTCCCTTGCCCCCAGCCTCTGTTTGGGTGTTTTGTTCGCGCTTTGCATAGCTGTCTTTATCTATTACATTTAAAGATTTTTATGTGGTCGACTGTGTCTCTTTATTTGTAGTGTTTATTTTAGGTTTCCTGTTTCACGCATGGTCTAGAGAAGGCCACAGACCGATTTCCTGTTACATGTACGAATGCAGATGTCTGTTTTCACACGCACATGTGTGCACACACATGCACACACAGGGTGGGGTAAAAGTAGGTTTGTGGTTGTGAGAACATGAAACACAGAGTTTATTCTTGTATTATTATCTATTGACTATTGTATTATTTTCCATACGAACAACTGTTGCCCCACTCTGTATGTATGTATGTATGTATATATATTCGCAGCATTTCTGCATAAATAATAATTCGAATATACTAGCATATTAAAAGATTCATTCTCCATGACCAGGTAAGGTTTCTTCAGAAATACAGAGATTATCTCCGGCAAGGAATTGGGTCGGCTGGAGGGAGCTCGGCTCAGGCTGCGAGCACAGTGCGCCCCAGCCCTGCCTCCTGCTAACTCTGACCGAGCCGACCAACAGCCTCCCGGTCTGTAAAAGGGGCAGGGCAGAGCAGTGGCGTTTGTGCAGGGTCGGTGGAAGGAGGAAGTGGCACAACGTGTGTGAAGGGTTAGAGCGAGGGCTCAGTGCATAGTAAGTGCTCAATGAATGTCGTGTTAACAATTCACTACATGAAATTTAAAGGAAAACCTGTGCTGATATCTAAACAGATGTTCGAAAGGCATATAATAGAATCCTGTGGCTAACCCTAATAAAGATCTAAGTAAGTGGTCGTAGGAGTAATCCACATAAATACAAAAATCATCACCAGAACCCAGCAGCAAGCACATTAAGTAGCCGTTTCACGGGGCCCTCGGCATGACAGGGAGTCCTGCGCGGAGCGCTGGTCCCCCACATTCGTGCCCCCAGGAGATCAGTGGGCAGGCTCCAGGGGAAAGGAGTCAGAGGAGTGGCTGAGACAGTGTCTGTCCAGCCTGCTCCAACCTAGTGTTTCTTTCTGCAGTCTGGAGCGTGTGACCGCCTTGTTCCCGAGGCCTGCACTTTCCAGTGGCCTTTCACCACGTGAGGTAAAGTCCTCCTGGTCTCACCCTGCTGGAGCCAGGAATGAATTCCTGGAGTTGGGTGGGGAAGAGGATTGTGAAAGTAACAAGCCACCTGGGAGCAGGGCCAGGGAGCAGTTTCGGGAGCAGGCGGAGTGCTGGGAGCGAGTGTGACATCTGCAGGCTGAGGGCCAGCAGCAGGTGGGCTGGCCTGGCAGGGGCTCGGGGCTCTGCACTCTCTCTGCGAGGAGTCGGTGCAGTCATAACGTCCAACCGCCCTCCCTCTTCCACCTGCTCAATAAAGGTGCCCGCACTCTCAGAATGAGAGGGAGGGAAGGCCTGAATGCCCCGAAACGGGGAGGGCTTCAGGTCAGAGCGGACCTTTCAGATGCCTGGAGAGCCTTTGGGGGGAGGGGGAATCTTGGCATTAGCCTGCTTTTGGCCTGGTGTTTGGTGAACACACGTTTCTTCCCTTGCGTCTTTCTTATGGCACTTTTCTTGCCCATCTCTAGCTTATAACTGTTGAGTTAGACAACCTAAACTTGATGTAAACAGTGGGTGATGGGAATGTACATTTTGAAGCGCAATCACGAAAACCTGGAAGCCAGCCTCCACCGCGACACCAGCGTGCACCACAGAGAGGTGCCTGTCTTCACGGGCCCTTCCTGCCAGGGGGAGTGTGTTCCCGGGAGTGTCGAGTGTCCTCGTTACTCCCGACCCCCTGCTTTTCTTCCTCTCTCTCTCTCTCTCCCCCTCCCTCCCTCTCTCCCCCTCCCTCCCTCTCTCCTCAGAATACTTACACATATATGCGTATATAATATATTCAGGTTTTGTTTATGAGCTTTATAAAAAGGAATCAGGTAATCTGAAAATTGGGGATTTCCTTCATTTTTATTGCCAAATAATATTCCACTGTGCGTGTTATATTACTCAGGGTTCTCCATTAGGACGTGCATGCATATATAGAGGGCAATTTGTTTTATGGACTTGGCTCACGTGATCACGGAGACCAGCACACCCAGACCTGCAGCCCCGGGGAGCCACTGGCCCAGACCAGGCCAGGCCAGTCCCGAGGCTGGTGGCCGAGAGGCCCAAGAGAGCTGCCGGGCCAGCCAAGTCCCAAGGCTGGGGGCCGAGAACTTCCTCCTGCGTGGCAGAGGGCTGGGGTTTTCTTCATTGTTGTTCTGTTCCGGGCGGGAGATCACTTACCCAGTTAGAGTGTTAATCTTACCTGAAAGTGCCCCACAGAAGCACTCAGAGGGATGTTTGACCTGATATCTGGGTCACGTGGGGCTCAGTCAAGTTGACACATAGCCTTACCCGCCCTGCGCGTAGAGCTCAATTTGCCATTCTCCGTGGGCAGGTGCCGCCTTCTCCTGTTCGTTGACCGTTGGGAACACTGAAAATAAAGAAGGCTCTGAGCTTCTTTTCTGTACATGGGTCTCCAGCTGCACTCCTTCCTCCAGGGTTCATGCTCAGGAGCGGACTTGCCGGCTCCCATGGTTGGGTGCGGGCCACAGGCGCAGATGCCACTCCCATGTGGCCGTGCAGGCCGGCCCTCGATCTGCCGTGTGTGCAGCCTCTCCCACACTGTGCCCACTTGGCGGGTGTCAGCATTTCTCCTGGTTAAGTGAGGACACGGGCCCTGGTCCACGGGGTGTTGGCAGTCCACAGGCTGTCTTTGGTGACTTGCCCAGTCAGGGCTTTCCCCATTTTTCTCTTGGGTTGTATGTGTGGGTTTTTTTTTTATTGATTTGTATTGTTTTTTTGGAGATACATTCAGTATACCAATTTATTGGTTATATGAGGTACAGATACTGTCTCTAAGTTCATGCTTGTCTTTTCATTATGTTGTCTTTTGCTAAACACTTTAAGTTTTGACGTAGTGGACTTTGAAAAGAAACACCTTCCCTGCCTCAATGTCATAAAGATATATTTTTCTATAATTTCTTTGAACAATTTTAACGTTTGACATTTCGAGTTAAGCCTTAGTCTCTCTGGAGTTGACTTCTGGAATTGACCTTCGTGTCTGGTGTGGAAGGAATCCGGTTTATTCTCCCCAAGTGGAGGGGGATGGAGCCGAGTTGCTGTTGAGTAGCCCTGCTTCGTGGCTGGACACCACCACTGTCTCGGAAACTTAGAAATACGTGTGGGTCTGATTCTTTTTTTCTAAATTAAATATTATTTTTTTATTTCAGTAAAGTATACATAACATAAAACTTTTTGTTTTAGCCATTTCTAAAAGATTGTACTTACTTACTTTTAGAGAGAGAGGAAGGGAGGGAGAAAGTGAGGGAGAGAGATATGGATGTGAGAAACATCAGTTGCTTTGCGGGGCGATACCCGACCAACTGAGTCGCTCTGGTCAGGGCCGTTTGGGCCATTTTTAAGGGTGCGGTTCTGTGGCCTTGAATACGTTCCCACTGTTGGGCAGCCACTACCTCCTTCTAGCTCCAGAACTTCTTCATCTTCCCAAGCTGAAATTCTCCACTCACCCAACAATTCCCGGTCCTTCCCTCCCGCCCTGTGCGTATATTTCTGATTTGCATGTGGCCAATCTACCACCAGAAGAGGCAACCCTCCCTTCTTCCATTCTCCCCACCTTTTTTTTTTTTTAGTTTTAGAGAGGGGAGGAGGGAGAAAGAAAGGGAGAGAAACAATGTATGGTTGCCTCTTGTGCGCCCCCTACTGGGGACCTGGCCCACAACCCAAGCATGTGCCCTGACTGGGAATCAACCCTTTGGTCAATTTGGGCACTGGCCGGAGCTCAATCCACTGAGTCACACAAGCCAGGGCAATTCTACCTTTTAGTAGAAGTATTTTACATCTGGCCAAGATGGAGACGTAAATAGATACACTGTGCCTCCTCACACAACCAAAAGAAGGACAAAACAAATTTAAAAACAGAAAACAACCAGAACTGCCAGAAAATCTAACTGTATGGAAGTCCAGCAACCAAGTAGTTAATGAAGAAACATTCATCCAGACTGGTGTGCCAAGACAAAGAAATATGGCTCAAATGAAAGAACAGATCAAAACTCCAGAAAAACAACTAAGTGACAGAGAGATAACTAGCCCATCAGATAGAAAGTTCAAAACACTGGTAGTCAGGATGCTCAGAGAAATGGCTGAGTATACTCACAAAATAGAGAAAAAAGGGAAGGCTATACAAAGTGAAATAAAGGAAAATACACAGGGAACCAACAGTGAAGGGAAAGAAACTGGTCCTGAAATCAATGATTTGGAGCAGAAGGAAGAAATAAACATTCAACCAGAACAGAATGAAGAAACAAGAATTCAAAAAATGAGGAGAGGCTTAGGAACCTCCAGGACAAATTTAAATGTTCCAACATCTGAATCATAGGGGTGCCAGAAGGAGAAGAGGAAGAGCAAGAAATTGAAACTTATTTGAACAAATAATGAAGGAGAACTTCCCCACTCTGGCAAAGGAAATAGATTTCCAGGAAATCCAGGAAGCTCAGAGAGTCCCAAAGAAGCTGGACCCAAGGAAGCACCCACCAAGGCACATCATCATTACATTAGCCAAGATTAAAGATAAGGAGATAATCTTAAAAGCAGCAAGAGAAAAGGAGACAGTTATCTACAAAGGAGTTCCCATCAGACTGTCAGCTGATTTCTCAAAAGAAACCTTGCAGGCAAGAAGGGGCTAGCAAGAAGTATTCAGAGTCATGAAAGGCAAGGACCTACATCTAAGATGACTCTGTCCAGCAAAGCTTTCATTTAGAATGGAAAGGCAGATAAAGTGTTTCCCAGATGAGGTCAAGTTAAAGGAGTTCATCATCCCTGAGCCCTGATTATATGAAATGTTAAAGGGATTTATCTAAGAAAAATAAGAAGATCAAAACTGTGAACAGTAAAATGACAACAAACTCACAACTATCAACGACTGAACCTTAAACAAAAGCAAACTAAGTAAACAGCTAGAATAGACACAGAATCACAGAAATGGAGATCTCATGGAGGGTTGTCAGCGGGGAGGAGGTTAATGGGGGAAAAAGTACAGAGAATAAGAAGCATAAATGGTAGGTGGAAAATAGACAGGGAGGTTAAGAACAGTATGGGAAATGGAGAAGCCAAAGAACGTCCATGTATGACCCACAGACATGAACTATGGGGAGGGAATGCTGGAGGGAGAGGGGTGCGGGGTGGGGGGAAAAGGGGAGAAAAAATGGGATAACTGTAATAGCAAATGAATATATTTTTAAAAAGTATTTTAGTCTTAACTTCCTTATGAGTAAATCACAAGAAAAGGTACTTTGTCTTCATGGATCTCTCTTTCCCTTAAAAGCACTTAACTTTCTATTGAGCATATTGTGGGAGCTTCATAAATGCTAATAATTGAGCGTTGACGTTGGGTTGGAGAGAGATAACAAGTCACACTTGGGTTCGGACCTACAGAGGGTGATACGAGACCGAAACAATAACAGGTGTGGTGGGTACGGGGCAGTATGGCTCATTCGGGGCATTGGCCCGGTGGACTTGGACTTTCTAGGCCTTGGCACAGCCTCTTCGAAGGTGGGCCATGTCTGCAGAGCAGATGCACTTGCTCCAGGTGGCTGTCTCACACGCACCGGTTTGGGGTGGAGAAAGAAGGGAAAGAGGTGCTGGTCTTTTCATAGTTGAGGAAACTGAGGCTCAGGGGGAAGTCAGCTTGAGGTTCTGTGGCTGGTGGGCTGCCAGCAGAGGCTGCAGTTCTGTTCCCGAGACCTGGCGTTCCCACCTGGGCCTCGCTGTGCGAGGCTGAGGTGCCCATTTCTCTCACGGGTGTTTTCCTCTTTCAGGATGTACCGTGCCCTTAGGTGCTAAGCTCTGTCATGGTGCTTTCCAAGGACACAGGTGCAGTGAGGTGTGACGGGAAAGGGCCTGGGGGACAGGCACAGGCCTGCCTCCGTGGCAGCTCAGAGAGGAGAGAGCAGCCCAGTCCCCTGGGTGTCTGGGGAAGGGGGCTGTGCCTGGCGTCACTGTGGGGTTTGCCAAACTTGCCGAAGCACAGGCACGTGGCCTGAGAGCCTGCCCTTGAATTTCGCAACTGTCAGATATATAAAGTCCAAGGTATATTTGGAGAGTTTCTAGTTTCATAAAACATTTAAAAATGAACGGAACATGCACCTGTATGTAGCCTTTTTCTCAATGTGAAGGTAAGAGGACGAGGCCCCAGCGGAGGGCTGCGGGGCAGTGGCGCCTACAGACAGGTTCCTGGTTGGGCTGCTCCGTGTGCGGGGGCAGTTTTGACCCGCATTTTGCAAGGCGCCCTTCGGTTCCCGGACGAGGAGAAGTGGAGAAGTGGCTCGGGAGGGACCGCCTCAGCGATGACACGCAGGGCAGCCTCTCATCATTTTCCAGTTGTTCTGGTGGACACGTGCGCCCTTTTCTAGAATGTCTTCTGTCTTTTTAAAAAATGATTCTTTAAAAACATCACTGCTGGTTTTCTCTGTGTTTCAGTAAATTGCTGCAGGGCATTTTGGGCAGGAATATTTCACACACAGTCTCCCATGGCCGATGTTCAAGTGTAAGACGTGAAGGCTGCAGCGAGTAGGCAGATGTCCGGCTGCTCCCGGGAGACTGCTTACTTACACTTGAACCTTGGAATGAATTAAATCCCACATGTTGTTTATAATTTGAAAATCCCGGCCTGTGCTTTTATTTCTAGAACTGTGTCCCGTTAAAGTGCAGGAGGGCACCACTGTGAGGAAGGGCCTGCAGCCACTGGACAGGCTGGGTGACAGTCTCCGTGAGGCAGCAGAGCGTGGCGTCCAGGTCGGACAGCCCGAAGGTGGCGTTCTGTCTGCCTCTGCTGCTCTGGCCCCTCCCTCCCTCCCTGTACATGTCTATAGCTTCAGGTTTTCTAGTACACACTTTTTTTTTTAAAGATTTTATTTTTTTATTTATTTTTAGAGAAAGGGAGAAAGAGAGAGACAGAAATATCAATGTGTAGTTGTCCCTTGCACGCCCCCAACTGGGGACCTGGCCTGCAACCCAGGCATGTGCCCTGACTGGGAATTGACCCCGTGACCCCTTAGTTCCCAAGCCCGCACTCAATCCACTGAGCCACACCAGCCAGGGCTCCTAGTGCACACAGTTCATCCTTTCTCTAGATACACAAAAAACTAGTTTTTTATTTTTTAATCTTCACCTAAGGACATTGTTTTCATCGCTTTGGGGTGGAGAGAAACATTGCTAGTTCTCCCCTCGTATGTGCTCTGACAGGGAATCGAACCCGAAACCCCAGCATGTTCCCTGACTGGGGACTGAACCTGGGACCCTTCAGTCTACAGGACGAGGCTCCTACTAACTGAGCTCCACCAGCCGGGGATAAAAAATTACTTTTTAAATCTCCATTATCAGCTCTGGCTGGTGTGGCTCAGTGGATCGAATACTGGTCTGTGAGCGGAAGGGTGGCTGGTTTGATTCCCAGTCAATACACAGGCCTGGGTTGCGGGCCAGGCCCCCAGTTTGGGGGTGTGTGAGAGGCAACTGATCGCAACTGATCGGAACTGATCAGTATATCCCTCACACTTCCCTGTTTCTCTCCCTCTCTTTCTTCCTCCCTTCCCCTCTTTCTAAAAATAAATAAATACAATCTTTAAAAAATGCATTATCATATGGTTTACAATATCTGCTCCTTGGATTGTTTTCAGCCTAGCAGGAACTGCAGCCTGTCAGAAGTTGGTGAGTGACTGGAGCCGTGTGCAGGGCTGGGCTCCGGGGAGAGGACTGTGGGGGCTGGGGCCACAGGGGGGCCACTGTGCCTGCCGGAGCTGCGGGGTGGGGTGGGGGGTGGAGCCAGGCAGGAAGGGCCTTGCAGTTTGGAATTCTCTTCTCATTGTCAGCAGAGCCCATTCCCACAGTCAAACACCCTGCGTCCAGGGGTGCCCTGCCGTCCATCACCTTGTGTGGGGCGGCCTTCCCTGTACAGAGGGCCCTGCCTGCATTTCTGGGTGCTTATTTTCTTTGAGATATTTAAAAACAAATGTCTGTTTCTTTAGGCTTTATCTTTTCTGCCTTAATTTTAAAACGAAGGCCACATTGTCAGGGACTCCTTCTTGTGAAGGATATAATGAATATTCATTAACCAGTTAGAATGTTTATATTACTCTGTCTGTAATGATGTGTCATTTTGGAAAAACCTTAGACATGTAGACATACAGAAAAGTTGCAAAGTGATAGAGCTCCCATACTCCTGTCACCCAGGCTTCCTGAATGGCACAGGGTGACAGCACTGTAGTCGGAATCAGGAGGCGAACATGTGTGTCCTTTCTGGCTGGCCTGCAGACCTCACTCGGACCCCACCAGCTGTCCTGCTGTCCCAGGGCGCGGTCCAGGCCTCACACTGCGTCTAGCTGGCAGGTCCCCTGGGCCTCCCGGCTCTGTGGTGGTTTCCCTCTTTTTCACGATCGTGACAATTTGGAAGATGCTCATTGGATAATTTGTGGGGCGGCCCTTGGTTTGGGCGTGCCTGCGGTTTTCCCGTGTTATTGCACCAGCCTCACAGGTTTTGGGGAAGAGTCCAGCAGAGCTGAAGTGCCCTCCTGGTCACATCACGGCAGGGAGCACAGCGACGTTCGCAGGACTTACCCCCCTGCCGAGTCACTGGTACTGTTCTCATCCCCTGGTTCTCTCCATAAATTCGCTAGTCCCTTTGGGACTGGCTCCTGCTCTGCCTGCTCCGAGTGTCTTCCCACCTCGAGGACCTGTGCTGAGGACAGCAGAGGTGGTGTGGACCCACCAGGTCCTGTGGAGACACGTTTGGGTCGAGTGCTTCTGTGAGCATTTAACAGTTTTCACAGTCACAGGTGAAACAAGGCTGCTGGTCATCGCTGGTATTTGTTGAGACTAGAGATTATTTTCTAGTCCCTACTTTCTATGTTTGTCATTTTCCATAGAAAAGAAAGAAGAAAGATCCCCGGTCTACCGACATAGTGTGCCCCGAGGGTCTTGATAGCGAAAGTGTTAGGGTGTTGGTGGGTGCCAGGGCTGTCCGGCTGTGTTTGGCTCTTCCACCAAGGCTGTCTTAGGGGAAAGAACCTTATGTCTAAACCGGTGTTAAGTGGTATTGCCAGTAACTATGTAACGATAGCATTCCTTAACATCTTTGAGGAAGACAAATGGTTTGTGCTATCAGAAAAGAATTTTAATTAAAATGAGGTTACAATCCTGACTGTTGTGGCTCAGTGGATTGAGCGCGGGACTGTGAACCAAAGGGTTACTGGTTCGATTTCCAGTCAGGACACATGCCTGAGTTGTGGGCCAGGTCCCCAGTAAGAGGCACATGAAAGGCAACCACACATTGATGTTTCTCTCCCTCTTTTTCTCCCTTCCTTCCCCTCTCTCTAAAAATAAAGAAATGAAATCTTTTAAAAAAGGTTACAGATTAGTTGGGGCGCATGTACGGACTAGGAAGAAGACCTTTACCACGCTCTGGCACGTTGATCTGTAGGAAGGAGCATCCAAGCCTCGTGGATGTGGTGTGGCCTGCTTCGTATCTGTGTTTGGACGTTACAAACTGAGTCCGGTCTGTGCACAAATGGGACGGGGAAATGCTGATTTCACGTAAAGATCCTGGTCTACCCTTTGAACCTGAGACACTTTCTCATGGGTGGGGAGTGTGAGTTGATTGTGACCGAGTCTGCTGGGGGGACAGGCACAGAGGGGCCAAGGGGCTAGGGAGACTCTGTCTCTGTGGTCCCCCCGAACCCGCAGACGCCATCACGGTGTCGTGAGTCATCAAGGTGTGCGCCGGCACGACCTGTAAGGTGGCGTTGGGGGGCTGACTCCTGACGCTCACAGACCCCCATCCCACTCCGGGAGTGCCGGTCTGGCTCTTCTCACCCGTCTCCAGCCTTTGTAACAGCTTTGTGAGTGGCCATTAATTTATGGGTTTGGTGGTCACCGAGCTCTCTGGGTCCTGTGCACTGTCAGGGGCACTGGGACCTCTGTCTCCTCTTTGGGATGGTGCGTCTGGCTGCTGACGCCCACTGCGCACGCAGGGTGAGCACTCGGGGGGGGGGGGCCTGTTGTTGGAGCCTGAGGGGTCTCTCTCCTGCTTTGTGGGGCTGGCACAGGGGCTGGGGCCCTTCATTTACTTCTGCTCATCTGAGAAGTAAGAGGGTTTTCTAAAAAATAATTTTATTTGTTTATTTGTAGAGTGGGGGGAAGGGAGAGAGGGAAGAGGGAAAAACACATCAATGTGTGGTTGCCTCTCGTACCTGGGACCTGACCTGCAACCCAGGCATGTGCCCTGACTGCAAATTGAACTGCTGGCCTTTTGGCTTACAGCCTGGCGCTCAGTCCACACAGGCCAGGCTGGAGGGCTAAGCCTTATTTCCTCACCCAGACGTCCTCCTCAGGCCTGCCTCTGCATGAAACTAACTCATGTGGTGTTGAGGTTTCAAAGAACCTGCTGGCTGTAGGGGAGAGTGCTGGTCTGAGGCTGGGCTACCACCTGCTGTTCTGGGATGCAGCTGGAGGCCTCGGCTCTTCCTGGGATTTATGTTCCTTTACAGAAATGGCTCATCCAACTCAGACTTTAGGGAGCAAATTGTGTGCAGCACCCAGGAATCACGGCCCTTCTCTTTCCCTCGAGAAGTATGTTGGGAAAGCCAGCGGCAGGGTGACGCCTCCCTCTGGGGGCGGAGGTGCTGGAAAGACGGACAGTCCTTGGTTGAGAGGCGCTGGCTCTAGGGTCTGTCCAGAAGGGGGGGACTCTACAGGAGCCTTGCAGGTACGGCTGTGCCCGTGACCTCCTGTGTCTGCTGGTTTACGGAGGATGTGCCCGTGTTGTGGTCCCGACCCCCCTGGACAGCCCTCCGTGTTGTCCATCTAGGCTGCAAAACTCAGAGAGGAACTGAGTGTGTTCCTTCAGCATGAAGCTGACTCACGCACTTTGTAAAACACAAACGCAAATGCGCTAAAAAAGAGAGTCGCTCCGACACCCAGACGTGCAGCGTTCCAGGCCCGTGCACTGACACGCACACACATGCATTTGTAAAGACAGATGGGACCGAACCATTGAAGCCATTTTCTAGCCTGTCCGTCTTCAGCTTGTTTCCCACATGGGAGACACCTGCTCCTTGTCTACAGGATGTCTTAAGCTGGGCCACCTATTCTATCACAAACGCACAGTGACCACTCACTGCCTGGCTGAGCAGCTTGCTTTTTTCCTACGACTCCTGCCTGGTTGCTCGCAGCATGTCCACGACAGCCCATTGATCCCCACACCCCCCCGCAGGAGCCCGAGAATCATTCTGGACCTGGCACTTCGGGCAAAGCCCTCCCGCTGCTTCCCCTCACAAGGCCTCTGAGCTAGCCCCCCTCACTTGTACTTCTCTGCTCTGAGCCTTGTAAGTTCGGACAGGCGACTCCGTTTGGATTGCTGGGCTTTGATTCATTGATTTTCCCAGTGTTTATTGATTGCCTGCTCGCTGAGCTTCCTGGGGTCAGCCTTCTGCCGCTGCCACCTAAGTGTGTGTCTCCCTGTGTTCTGCCCCCTCAGGCCCCTCTGTGGCTTGAGCTGTGATCAGTGCCACTGGGCACTTCCAGTTGTCATCAGAGGATCACAGAACAGTGGCGACCATTTAAAGTGAACTGCATGTAGGTCATCTCCTGTGATCTTCACGGGACCCGAGGTGGCGACTGAGGTGTCTTCATGCTACAGGTAGAGGGACCGATGCTTAGAAGTGTGCCGGAGTCCTGCCTCTGCTCACTGCTGTCCCTCTTGTGCTTGGCCCCACTCAGATCTGCTTTCCCACTCGAGTGCCTGAGGGGTCTTGTAGGGGCCCAGCCTGGCTCATGTCCTCACGTGGAAGGATCTGACTTGGCCTTGTACGGCTGACGTACACTGAAGTACGGCTGGGGACATTGTAGTAAAATAGTGTTTAAGTGCAGTAGACCCTAATGTAAATGGAAAAGGTGGAAGAAAAACAAAACATTTGCAAAATGAGATACACATTTAAGTTTGGAGTTGGTATTCCATTTTCAGTCAACTCCATATTTCAGACTTAGAATGGAAGCTTTTAGAGGTTAGAGACCGTGTTTTCTAAACTGAATTTATGTAACACTCAGCGGTGTTGTAGAAGTTAGATTCATTCACTTGTTAAACACCTTGTATATGCTTGTCACAGGCCACGTAGACGTATGGTATTAAAAATCCTGAAAGGGGTTCAAATGCTTCTTATTTCCTGGCACATGGGGCTCTTTATTCTCATTCACCACCACCCCCGCCCTTGTTCCCTGGCATGACCCCGGATGGAGGCGACAGGAGAGGACACCGGTGGCACTCTGGGGTGCTTGGGACGGCCCTTCATGCAGGGCTGTCTGTGCCTCTGCCGCCCCACAGGAGGGTTGGAGTCGGTTGTTTGGAACCAGGAACAAAAGCAAAGAGGGCAGAGCGGGGCTTTTCCTCCACTGCCTCAGAGCAACAACGGCGAGTGGAGGGTTAGTTCCACGAGGACCGCAGAGGTCGCTGGGCGCCTCCCACACACAGCATCGTGGTGTGTGTGTGCGGGGGGGGGGGGGCAGTCCGCTGCCCCCAGAGCTGTAGTTTTTCAGCTGAAAAAGGTGGGTGTGCTCCCACCTTGCCGGGTTATCAGGATATGTAAAGGTCCTGGCACATGGGGTGTAAAGTAGTAGCTCATTTCATTACCTATCTGCAGGGTTTCTGAACACCAGTGCATGGTGACATCTTTACTGCCGTGCACCCAGAACGTCAGCAGTCGTTTTTCTTTTACAAAGCTGAAGATCACCCTGGCTGGTGTAGCTCAGTGGATTGAGCATGGGCCTGTGAAGCAAAGGGTCGCTGGTTCGATTCCCGGTCAGGGCATATGCCTGGATTGCAGGCCAGGTCCCCAGTGGGGGACACATGAGAGGCAACCACACACTGATGTTTCTCTCCCTCTCTTTCTCCCTCTCTTCCCCTCTCTCTAAAAATAAATAAATAAAATATTTAAAAAATAAAGCTAAAGATGTTTAGCTTGAGGCTTTTTGCTTATTCCGAGGTTGTGTGACTTGTTTTTTAGTGTTAAAATGTCTTTTAAATCATTAAAATGCCTTTGAAATGAAATAATATAGACAGAAAACTGTACTTGAAAAATAATTAAATAAAAAAATTGGAAAAAAAAAAGAAATGAAATAATGAGAGGTGGTAGGTTTTTTTTTTTCTTTTGATGTCCTTAGTAAGCCAAAATAATGCCCTGGCTGGGGTAGCTCAGTGGATTGAGTGCGGGCCTGTGAACCAAAGGCTCGTGGTTTGATTCCCAGTCAGGGCACATGCCTGGGTTGCAGGCCAGTTCCCTGCATGGGACGCACAAGAGGCAACCACACATTGATATTTCTCTCCCTCTCTTCTTCCCTTCCCCTCTAAAGGTAAATAAATAAAATGTTTTTAAAAATTAAAAAAAAAATAAAGTTGATGGCCTGGTGTTGGGTGCTTCTCCTGCCCTTAATAAAAGATACAGGTCAGTAAAATTGGGAGCCTGTGGCCAGGTGCTCTTTTTGCCCCTGCAGAAGGAGGAAGCCACAGCCAGAGGGGAGGCCACAGCCAGAGGGGAGGCCACAGCCAGAGGGACAGAGTGACACGATGCCTTCTTTATTTTTTAAATTTATTGTTGTTCAGTTACAGTCCTCTCCATTCCCCTCCCCCACCATCATTACCTGGCTCAGCTGAGAGCCCAGTTTGCCTGGGGAGTTCTCCCCCATCCCTCTCCAGCTGTGCGCCCCCCTCCCCCCCTGCACTGTCCCTTTAGTGCCCCCTGCTTAGGTCTGTGTGCAGCATTTGTCCCACTGGGTGGTCCTCTAGCAGTCCACCTTCCTAGACTCTGAGCTAGTTAAGGACAGACGGACGAGTGTGGTGAATTATCAACCTTGCAACCTGCAGAGAGAAGATGCATATGAGTCAACGAGGGGGAATTCGCCAACCAACCTCCAATAAAACGTTAACATGGCGTGTCCCTAACCTCACCACACGCCTCGTTCAGCCGTGTTTAGCCGTCCTTTCTGAATTCAGACCTGCCTCCTGGGATCCTTTCCCATCCTCCTCCCTGGGTCGCCCGGGTCGCCCGAGGAAGGCTCAGGCTGTTCCCAGGGCCAGGGGTGGGGCCGTGCGAAACCCTCCCGCAGGGCACTGCGCTGAAAGGTCAGGCGTTAATTCTCAGGATGGCTTTTTTATACATTGTGTAAGAAAGAAATTAACATGTTTTTCTATCACATTGGTGCTTTTAAGTTTTTTTCAGTTGCACTTTCTGCTTTAATTAGCCTGGCTTCATTTTTCTCCCCAGCTTTGGGCAGCTGCCAGAGAGCAAAGAGGCTTCTACAAAGGGTTTTAACGTCGTTTTTTTTACTTTGCCAAAGATAGAATTGGTACTTGGCTCCGCTTGTCCTGGCACCTTCTTGAGCGTTAGAACTTCGGCTTGGTTTGCTCCTTTTTCTGTGTATGTGTGGGAAGAGCAAAAGCAGGATGACTCTGATTTTGTCTTGGTTTATGAGAAGCACGAAAGGTTAATAAAGTAGGGTTTGGACATGGCCTCTACCTTCTCCGCCGATTCCAACACAGATGCAAAGGGTGGCCTGTCACAGCAGAATGTTTGCGTAACCTGTTCGTGGCTAGGGCAGGTTTCTAGAATTTAAGACTTAAGGCAAAGAAAAGCTAGTGCCTGTGATTATCTCATTACATTTTGCGTTTACTCACTAAATAGCCATTGAGACCTGTCGCCGAAAGCTGCCATTTCTGCGTAAGTCGCCCACTGGCATTATCGCTCTTTTGTACTTGATAGTGGAGAGACCTGAGTTAACCTGGTTGGAAATAGACCGTTCTGGTTCCAAGCAATCACTTACGTGTCAGAGGATCGATTATTCCGAGAACCGAGCCCCGGGGCCAGGCCTTTGCACTGACACTACGCTGGCCTTGTTTTGGTCTCGGCGTCCGTCCGAGGCTCCGTGCGGGGCCGGCGTGCTTGGTGAGTGGCAGCCACTCTGCTGTTGCGGGTACGGGAGCGGGAGGGACGGGCCTGCAGGTCCAGACCCGTGGGGGCTCTTCTTCCTCGTCTCCTCTCTGTCTGTCTTCTCTCCTCTCCTGCCTCCTTCCCCTCCGCGTCCTGTCCCTTCCCCCACCTCACTCTCCCTTTTCTCTGTGTCGAGATGGGATTTACACGCAGCTGAGTGCATGCTAGGCCTGGGCGGGCACTGCCCCAGTCACGACACAGAGTGTCTGTGCTGCTCCGAGAAGTTCGCTGTGCCCGTCGTCCGTCGTCCGTTGTACTGGAGATGGGTTTGCCTGGTGTAGGTAGAGCTTCACGTACACAGACACATGCAGGTAGGCGCTGGTGGTCTTTATTGCAAGGTGGCTGAAGATTACCCACGTGCTTTGAGTGAGTCAGTGGCAAGCTCCTAGAGCGCCAACTGTGTCCCTCCTTCGTGATGCCTTCCCTAACCCTGCTTCCCACGCTGGGTCATTGCCCCTTCCCAGTGTCCGCAGACTTGGTACCAGTGAGGGCCAGCTCCTGCCATATTCGTGGAGCCCCACCTCTGCCAGCCATGCCCTGCAAGCAGCCCAGGGTAGTGGCCTGAGGCCCTGAGCCCTGTACTTGGCTCTAGTGTTGGTTGAATGAATGCCCAGCAGTTCTAAGTCTGGTGACAGAAACCAGATTGGAACTGGAAATACCAGTTTAGGTGCTGAATACTAGAGGTTAGCAAATGGGTGTCCCTAGAGCAGTGTTTCTGTCCCAGCACCGCCCAGGGACAGGAGAGCTGCCTGAGCCAGCCCTGCCCTCCGTCACGCGGGAGGTGTGGCTGCAGCTACAGGGAAGGAGAGGGGGCCTGGCCACTCTGCAACACTGGTCTTGTCATTTCATCATCTCGCCACTATCTGCATTCTTAATGTAGCTCAAATAAAAAATGCACGAAGAGCTAGCTATGATCCTTCAGGGAGGCTGAGGTGGAGAGGCAGCGTGCTGTAGTGGTCAGCAGCGTGCTGTAGTGGTCAGCAGCGTGCTGTAGTGGTCAGCAGCTGGACTCTGGAGGCTGACTGCTTGGGTTCAGAACCTGGCTCGCCAGCACATCAGCGCTGGGATGCTGGGCAAGAAGCACAGCCGGTGCAGTGATTTCACCTGGGAACGGAGCAGGTAGCAGTCCCTGCTCTCACGTTTGGTGAGCAGCCTGTGTTGGGTTAAGAAGCCCAAGGAGAATGAGCGCGGTGGACAAACGGAATCAATGCCTTCCCCGTGCGGTTGCTGCGACCATCCCCTCCAAGAACCGAGCACCCGGAGTGAGACTAGGGCCGAGAAGGGCTTCTCTTGCGTGGACAGCAGCTTGCTTTGCCAGGATTCAGGTGTTTATTCTTTCTTTGTGGAAGAAAATGCTCCCAGAAAAGGGCTTTTGTGATTCTATTTTTTTATAGTGCTTAAATTTAGTTATAATTCCAATTTACTTTGGAAGATAACTGGCAGACCATTAATTTTAGACAGCCATCCGCGGTCTGTGGTCCAGTGCACTGAAGTGGGCTCTGGGAATATTATCTGGTCTGCAGCTCAGTCTCTTCCAGCCTTGTGTCCGTCACTGGACAAAATGACCATCAGGGCAATTTGGCCCTCGGCTCTCTGTCTGTCTGTCCCGCCGAAGACCCCGGCGTGACGTGGCTGGCCTCCCTGCAGACCTGAGGGCGCTGCTGGAGGGGTCTGGCTGGCCTGGTGCGCCCAGGTGCGCCCCTCTGCGAGGGGGTAATTGACTTAACGGAGCTGGCCACGTGATACAGTGACATCTGCCTGAGGTTGGCTTCTTTGTTGTTTGCGGGCAGAAAGGTGTCCCCTTTATTATTGTATTGTTGTATGTCTGATAAGCCTTGTATTGATATTTTGCTTTATTGGTGTTTTTCCATTAAGGAATTTCTAAACACAGATTTTAGAAAGATTTTGAACATACTCTGTTTTTTGTTAGTAAGGCTATATGGCTTTTATATATTTTAAAACCTCACTGGAGGATATGTTTATTGATTTTAGAGAGAGAGGAAGGGAGAGAAAGAAGGAGACAGACAGACAGAGAAACATGGATGTGAGAGAAAAACATCAATCAGTTGCCTCCCACACGTGCCCCTACCAGGGACTGAACCCGCAACCTAGGTGTGTGCAACTGACTGGAAATCAGACCTGCAAGCGCTTGGTGTAGGGAACGATGTTCCAACCCACGGTGCCACCCAGTCAAGGCTGGATGGCTGTTTCTAACATTTTTTAAATGGTTAGCAAGAACACTGGTGAATAGTGTATATCCGCCCAGCATCGTTTCCCCCTATAATATATTCTTTTGTCAGTTACGTGTTTTCCCTTGGCCACAGACTTCCCTTTAGGCCGTGTTGCACGGAGGGAACAGTCTGCCCCTGTTTCGGCCACCACCGCCCCAACTTGCCATGGGGCTGGAGGGTGGACATGTATCTTCCGAGGGCACTTTGGGGGAAACTGAGCCCTTGGAGTGTTTTTGTTTCTTGTCTGATTTTGCAGATTAGTTTCAATCTCTGCTCTTATCTCTAGTGTTTAGATTTTTGGATATTGTTGCATGATATGCTTACGTAAAAGGGCACATACGTACCAACACAAACAGCACTCCTGTAACAGCTCAAGAAATAGCAGACTGCTCAGAAGTGCCCCTGAACACTCTTCCCGCCCTGTCCCTCGACCATTTGTCTCCTCCTTACTTAAGCTAAAGGGAAGCGTTGTGTACAGTGCGTATGCTTGTGGCCACGCACATTTAATATGAGGAGATAAAGGATCTCTCCTCCCTTGCCTAGAATTGTGTTATTACTTTTCCCCTTCACTTCCAGATCTTTGCGAAACTCTAGGAAGTAAGGTGTTTTTGTGTTTGGCTCTTACTTCGAGGTGATCACACTTGTGGGTTTGCGTGCTGCCCACCCTCGTTCTTAGGAGGCAGGTGAGCTGTGGTGAGGGACGGGCCACCTACTGCCGCTGTGAGCCTGCCTTCCCCACTAGTAAGCTGCTTTGCCTGGGTGTGCAGAGTCCGAGAGAAGCTGAGTTCTGCATGTAGGGACAATGTAAGATTGTCTTGTGCAAGCGAGTCCCTGTCACGTTGACTCCTGTGCCTCCAGCTCCTTGGATACAAAGCGTGTCTTTTTTCTCCTGAGGAGAAGAGTCCTGGATCCCAGCAGAGATTCGAAGATGGTCACGTACGGTGTAAGTTAATGTATCAACTCTGCATTGAGTCTGGGGGATAATATGAATTTTGTTCTCAGACCTCGTCTCTCTGATTGTCTGGGGAACATCAAGACTTCTATTTGGCCACTTTCTGAAAAGAAAGCTCTTTTGTGATGGTCCCAGAAGACCCGGAGCCCACGGTCTGAGGACCTGGTGCTGCAGGACAAATGAGTGCGGCAGGTCCAGCGAGGGACTGGCCTCATCTCGCCTTCGAGGACTGCAGCCAACAGGAAATGATGACATGTTCTGGGATTTGGTCACACGTCGCTGGAGGTCAGACCCACCAGCAGGGCTGCGAGGAGCCAGGTGCTGGGGCCTCAGCAGTGGGAGCCGGCCTCTGGCCGAGAACGGGAATGTGCTGTTTAAGGTGGACATCTCCTTTAAGGTAGGCCTTTTCGGGAGTAGACTTTTCTTTGATTCTGTTTTTCCACGAGTTGGTGCTTTAACAGAATCTTACCTTTTTAGCTTGCCTAGTTTTAGAGCTTCTAAGGAAATGCTTAGGCAGTTCAATATTAACCGAACAGCGTGGGGTGTTTATCCAGAATGCTTTGAGAAAATGTCAGAGTGTTTGATTTTCTCGGTTTATAGATTTTGGCCTAAACAAACGAAGGGTTGTGCTATTTAATTTCACTCTGGTTTTAGAACATATGTGTGTGCTTCATTTAAAAATAGCTGGAATAAATTAAAAACTTAGGCCTGTTTTAGACTGGCTTACATATTTCTAGCTGTATTTTTTCTTACTGGGTTCTAAATGAGTTACTTGAAGTAGCTGTTAGGGAGGGCCCTTTCGTCCCCTACTTTCAGGCCCTGTGGTCATCACATGCTGCTGTTTTCTTTTTTTAAAAAAATATATCTTATTGATTATGCCATTGTAGTTGTCCCATCCCCCCTTCATTCCCCTCCCCCCTGCACACCCCTCCCCCCCGCTTTAGTTTATGTCCATGTGTCACAAGTTCTTTAGCTTCTACATTTCCTGTACTATTCTTGCCCTCCCCCCATCTNAAAAAATATATCTTATTGATTATGCCATTGTAGTTGTCCCATCCCCCCTTCATTCCCCTCCCCCCTGCACACCCCCTCCCCGCTTTAGTTTATGTCCATGTGTCACAAGTTCTTTAGCTTCTACATTTCCTGTACTATTCTTGCCCTCCCCCCATCTATTTTCTACCTACCATCTATGCTACTTATTCTCTGTACCTTCTCCCCCCTTCTCCCCCTCCCACTCCCCTGTTGCTAACCCTCCTTGTGATCTCCATTTCTATGGTTCCACTCCTGATCTAGCTGTCCTCTTAGTTTGCTTTTGTTTTAGGTGTGGTTGTTAATAACTGAGTTTGCTGTCCTTTCACTGTTCATATTTTTTATCTTCTTCTTCTTAGATAAGTCCTTTTAACATTTCATAAATAAGGGCTTGGTGATGATGAACTCCTTGAACTTGACCTTACTTGAGAAGCGATTTAGCTGCCCTTCCATTCTAAATGAAAGTTTTGCTGGATAAAGCAATCTTGGCTGTAGGTCCTTGCCTTTCATGACTTGGAATACTTCTTTCCAGCCCCTTCTTGCCTGTAGATCTCTGTTGAGAAATCCATTGACAGTCTGATGGGAACTCCTTTGTAGGTGACTGTCCCCTTATCTCTTGCTGCTTCTAGGATTCTCTCCTTCATTTTAATCTTGGCTAATGTAATGATGATGTGCCTTGGTGTGTTCCTTCTTGGGTCCTTTCTTAACAGCCAGATCTAATCTACGAACGTGCAGATGGGACTTGTGAGAGAGAATGGAGTGATCGGCCTCCCATTTCTGTCACTGCTGCTTTACGGCCATCTACTCCACACTCCCGGCCGGGCACGCGCGCTTTTGCTCCGGTCCCCTCCACCTTTCCCTGCAGTCAGTGCTGTCTCTTCTCAGTGCCACTCTGTGCCTGTCCCCACCTGACTGCTGTCACTAGACACCGTTTTTATTTTCACTAGGTGGCAGCATGTAAAAGTTGTGTTGTTTCAGTAAATAAGAGGCCTCACATACACATTTGTTTCTTATCTTGGAAGTCCTGTTCTGGGGTTGAAAAACTGTGGCCCTTTCCCCCTCCCCTTTATTCCGCCGTTACCTGATACCAGCGCATCCCCGAGAGGGGACCGTGTTTGTTGGCGCACCCGTCGCATGCGCGGCGGAGAGGCGGTGTCTCCCCTTTGTCTCCGGGAGGTGCCGCGCCAGTGCCGCACATTTTCTATTTTTTAGAAGTCCCCCAAATGTGTAATATTTCCCTCAGACCTGAATCAGGTCCATTGGTTTTGCCTTTGCTCTTGTAATTCTGAACATTTCCTTCAATCCTTTCTTAATTCAGTATCTTACTGACTTGTGGATAAAGTTCATGAAATGCTGCATTTATAAAAAATAATAAAGCAGTGTTATAATCTTGAATCAGAGCATGTCTTGTGGGTCTGAGGGTTACACCTCTAGCAAAATGAGCCTCCTTCCCGACCCCTTTCTTTGTCTGCGTTGGCAGCCTCTGTTTCCCCAGCTACGTCACTCTTCTTCAGTTGGTGGCGTAATTTGAAAGGTGGGGTCATGATATTTAGAGTTGTGATGGCTCTTGGGGTCAGTGTAGTCTTCCTCTTCCTCTTCCTCTTCCTCCACCACCAAAAGAAGGGAGACGGAGCGTCAGAAAGCCTTGCTGGCATGTCCAGGGTCACACAGCTCAGTCGCCGAGAGTCTAGAAGCCAGCTCTCCTGCACGCCGGGTCGTTAGCCTTTCCTGTGTCTCCTTTCTCCACATATTATCTCAAAGTTAGTAGGACCTGGGAAAGAATGGGTTCTTCCAATGAGTCCATTTTCATTTTCAAATACTCAGCTTTTGTTTAAGATTTAGAGAAAAGGGAAGAGAGGGAGAGAAACATCAGTGTGGTTGCCTTTCATGTGTCCCCCACTGGGGACTTGGCCTGCGACCCAGGCGTGTGCCCTGACTGGGAATCGAACCGGCAATCCTTGACTTCACAGGCCCGTGCTCAATCCACTGAGCTGCACCAGCCAGGGCTATTTAATAATTTTCTTAAGTGGCACAGGTATACATTGAATTACTTCAAGCACAGAGAGCATTGGAGTTTCTAGCCCTGAGAGAGAGTAAGAAAAAAAATAAGGACTTCTCTGCTGCATAAGGTTTTTCTTCTCTCCCAGTGAACTAGGTCTTAATGGTCTCTTTACTCAAGTAACCGCTAGGTGAGAAACCCAAACTTAACAAAGTCACCCCTAGTAAAAGAAACAGACGAAGGTGCTGGAGTCTGCCTTGAAAGAGCAACCTCAGCGTGTGAAAGGAAAATGCGGACTCAGGGACGGGGTGGGGGAGGTACGCAGGCCCCAGGCCCCAGCCAGGGAAACGGCCAGCAAGTCTGCTAACTCCTGTTGGGACCCAGGTTTGGGGAAGATAGACTGAAAAGCAACGCATTATGTTGCAGATAGAGGGGGAAATGATTTCCACTTATAAAAAACCAGAATTTACCCACAACTTCCCAGTCACTTACTGATAGTCTCTCCTAAATATCAAGCTTGAATCTTTCTGAAATTCAAGTATGGGAATGAGATGCAAATGGAGGCCTGCTGAGAACAGTGGGCGACTGTTCTTAGACCTCGAGGAGCTCCCACTGTCTGTCCCGTCACCTTAAAACACCTCAGGGGAGGCTTGTGGAATAGCACTTGTTTGTATTTTTCTGAAGTGTTCAGAGTGTACGTGCCTTGAAGAACTTCTGAGACAAATATACTATAGGAAAACAGGCATTTCCGCAAATATTTTAATTGTACTTGAAACTGCGGTCAGTAATTTTATACCTATTTGAATTTATACAACCTGAGAGTGAAGGAGGAAACATGAGTGATTGTGTGCAGCAGGTCAGAGCTGCATGTGTGTGTGTGTGTGTGTGTGTGTGTGTGTCCCCTCCCCCGGAGCTCTGGTTGGCGCTGTTCTCATCGTGGTCCTCGGAGAGGCTGATTCTCGGCATGCTGAGCCGGAGGCCCATCCAGGCCTCCAGCTTCCGGGGGTTCTTCAGCTTCTGGGGGCGCCCTTAGAACCGCCTCTGCGTTGAAGAACTGCCTCCCTGTGTCCCGGGTAGGTTAGGCCCTAGAGCTGGGTAGAGAGGAGTGTCGTGTGTGAAGATGGGGGGTGGCACTGGGAGACGCGGGCCATCGGTCTGAACGAGTGAGTGAGTTGCAGCAGCCTCTGTGGAGACTGCGGTGCGGGCACTCCAGTCAGGTGTCACCCGGCTGGTCGCAGGCCGTTGTTCTCAGGGTTGTGCCTTGATACCAAGTGGCAGACTAGCTCCCTGTTTAACGTTTCCTCAGCCTTGGGGATCTGGCCTGAATTTTCTTCTCGTTAGACTCTTTTGGGGGGAATCTTGATGTGGACTCACAAAGCATGTGGCTGCAGCTCTGGGTAGTCTAAAGACTTGAACAGGAAGTGTTCTGGGCTTGAAATGGGCGTCAGTGGCCATCACAGTAGCACAGGATTTAAGTTTCTTTCTGTCACCAGGAAGACTGAGCTGCACGTTTGGTCTCGCTTCCCATCAGGAGGCGTCCTGCAGCAGAATCCTCGAGGGGGGTCGGGGAGAACGAATGTGCTGGAAAAACACTTACTTGACACGATGTCATTGATGTCATTGGCAGGCTAAACGTTGAACTTCCCAGTTTGGAATTTCCTCTTTGACTCTCAAGTTTCTAACATGCATTGGTACTACTAGTTTAGCAAAATAATGACGCTCTCTTTACAGTTCTTTACCATAAAGAAAAAATAGCACAGGGCACAGTGAGCTAATGACGAAATCAGTATTGACTTTGTTAATTCACCATCTCCGTGGCGTTTAAGCTCATGCTTCCTTAGTCAGATCTGACCTTGACGGTGCAGGAAGGACATTACGTAGCGAAACCACAAGGCCACGAGGCCACGCAGACAAGCAGCAGGACATGTTAAGAGGAGAAATCTCGTATTTAATGTTGAGCTCTAAGGCATGACATTTATTCTTGGGCACATCTGGTAACCTGCTAAGGTTGAAGAGTTTGAAATTGGGGTGGTAGAAGTTGAAATGATGAAAAATCAGCATGTGAGGTTTATGCAAACTGTCGCTGTCCTGTGTGAAGGCACCGGAGTGAGCTCCGTGTTTGTTCCCCGCCCCCACCAGGCTCCTGCCCGGAGGAGCTGCCCACCACGATGCGCGGGCCAGAGCAGTTGCTCATTTGTGCACGCGTGCATTCCTCTCATTTAACTTCTGAACTGGGTGAGGACCCTTTGGCATGCGTGTCCAATGAGTTAACCTCAAGCACAAAGAGCATTGACATTTCTCCTTTTGAGAGAGATTTGGTTTAAAATAAAGAGTTCTGGGCATGCCCTGGAGGCACCAGCACAGTGCGATGGTCATTCGTTCCTGGAACCAGACCCAGCCTCCTGGAGGAGCCCTGTCTCCGGTGGCCGTGGGTGGCACCTGTTGGACCAGGCACCTGCCACTGTGCACGAGAGCATGTTTGAATTCTCTGTGAATGTTGGGGGGAAGAACACCAGAGCTGCCTGCCAAAAATTGCCCAAACGAGCCATGTCCCCGGGGTGGATCTGGTTCTCTTCTTGTTCCCACCTGGCTTTGGTGCCGACGGCGGTGGTGCGATCTGCATCTGCTCGAACACCGGTTCCCTGGAAGGTGTGATCAGGGGCGGCACACGGATATGTTCCTGTGTAATTCCAGGATGCCTGCGCAGAGCCATGCTAAGATCGCTTCATTACCTCTTTCGTGCCCGAAGCCACGCCTTCATCATCCTGCCCCTCATCTTGAGAGGAACGCTGCGCGCTGCACGCGCCGAGAAGTGTTTGGCTACTGCCAGGAGCTGGGGTTCTCCTTGTGTCTTCTTCTGCCACGGCTGCTGCCGATTGTAAACCTGGTCCTGTTCACCCTAGGTTGTGTAGCTGACCCTGGTACCGTAGCAAAAGCAAACGAATTGTTGCTTCTTCAAGTTGATGAATTCGATGCAGTGATGTCCCCAAAGAACACGAGGCCCTCTGCGCGTGACTGGGGGAAGCCAGTGTGGTCCAAGCCCGGTGGTGTGTACAGCTGGAGTGCGCCGTCTGACCATCACTGTTGGGGCGCGTGGCTGCATTGGCCCGGGGCGCCACGTACTTCCCCGCCTACCTCCTGACATCGATGGCCTCAGCTGCCATCGTGGTCACAGTGAGCACAGCATGTCTGGTCCAGCTGGTAGTGGTGTTGGACTCATAGTGGAGACTTATGCCGATGACCTTGGACACTCCCAGATTATCGACACCATCTTTCTTATTCAGTGCCTGTTCCTAACCTTCCCAAGGAATGTCTTCATGCCGGGCTTCGTCGTGTGCTGAGCTTCCTCCCGGGTGGCTTCCTGTGGTTTGCTCAGTACCTGGCCGCCACCAACCAGACCACAAACAGGTGGTGCAGAGGTGACTGCGCCCCGGGCGACTTGGCTCCATCAGCAGAGCCCCAGGTCTACTGGGCCATTCCCTCCCACGGGCTTTGGAGCAGCCTTGGAGGGACCTTTCTCCCCACAATTGCACCGTATGAGGGGAAAAAAGGAAGTGAGTCTGGGAAGAGTAATACTGCCTTTTAAATACAGTGCACAATATATTTGTACATATAGATACTTTCAAAAAAAATAGAGTTAGCTTTTGTCCACTTGGTCAGTGTCAGGCCCGGTGCTCAGCTGGGGCCCACGATGGTTGAGACTGAGTTCTTGCTTCTGAGAAGGTCACAGCCTAGGCGGGCAGGTGCCAGGGTGAGGAGTTTTCATCTCGAGCTGTAGGGACCTTATTCTGCCGTGGAGAAGGGGGGAGGCTGAGGGAAGCCTCACAGTTTGGTGGTGTGTTTTGGGGATGGGGGTTTGTCAGTTCCTTCCACACAGAAGTGGTGGGAGGAACCAGATGCACAGAGGCAGGCAGGTCAGAAAGAACAGGGCGTCTCTGGGCCTTTTGCCTCTCGGAGCAGCAGTGCCACGGCGGTCTGCAGGGACAAGTGCCTGGCCCTCAGCACGAGCCTTCCCCGGCCCTTCTCCTCCCAGTCCCCTCGTCCCTACCCTTCCCCTTGCTGGCCATTCTTGACTCCGAGAAGGAAATGTTGTCTAGCCCAGTCATGCCTGTGACGTCTGTGAGGGGCACGGCTTAGCTGCTTCATTGCATAATCCCCTTTTGATGTGTTTCCAAAGTAAAAGATAACCTCTCCCCCACCCCCCCCACCCCGCCTTAAGAGTACTTTAAGAATGGCAGCCAAGCCCTGGCTGGTGTAGCTCAGTGCATTGAGCATGGGACTGCGAACCACACGATCGTGGTTCGATTCCCAGTCAGGGCACATGCCTGGGTTGCAGGCCAGTTCCTGGCGGGGGACTCACGAGAGGCAACCATACATTGATATTTCTCTCTCTCTCCTTCCTTTCCCCTCTAAAAATAAATAAAAAAAATATTTTTAAAAAAAAGAATGGCAGCCAAAAGGGAGCCAAAAAGGAAGTGGTTGGTCCATTTTCTAAGGAAGATACATGTTACGTGACATGATGTGACATGAAAGCATCTGCCATGTTCGGTATGAGAAATGTGGGAAAAACACTAGTCACAGAACTCAAGGAACCAAAATCATGTCTGATGACCTCAGGGCCGTGTTTTGAAGTGAGTCTAGCTGATGTGCAGAATGAAGTTGCTCTTAGAAAATTCCAGCTAAGGACTGAAGATGTTCAGGGCAAAAACTGCCTGGTTTCCATGGCATGGATCTTCCCCACGACAGAATGAGCTCCAGGGTCCAAAACAGCGGGCCGCGATGTAAGCTCGTGTTGATGTCAAGACTACTGATTGTTATTTGTTTTGTCTGTTCTCTGTTGGTTTTACTGAAAAAAAAAAAAGCAACCATCGGATTCGAAAGACCGCTTTGCTCAGCATCAACAGGTCCGCGAAATCCGGAAGGAGATGATGGAGCCTGAGAGGTGGAGGCTAATGACTGGAAAGAGGCGGTCAGTGAAGTGATGGTGGACAGCCCCGGGAAAGGCACAGGAACGGCATAGAAAAGGCCTGCCTGTCGGTCCCAGTTGGTTCTGTTTTCCAGAGTTTCCTGTCTTTGCGGCATTGCTGCCTACCTTGCCTTCAAAATGAGGAAGTTTTCATCTCTTTCCTCTTCTGCTCGCCCCCTCCTTGGCATCATCTGTCACTGTGCCCTCTCTGTTCTTCCTCTTCGGTGTCCTCCTCTGTCCAGGCCTCCTGACCCGTTCTCTCTGTGCAGTCTCTCACCTCTGGGGCTGTACCAGTGAGGGAACCACCAACCACACATGTCGACTTACATTCAAATGAACTACAAGTAGATAAAATTAAAAAGTCAATGCTTCAGTTGCACTCGCTGCATTTCAAGTGTTCAGGAGCCGGTGGCTGGTGTGTCTGGAGGCCCAGGTCTAGAGTCTCCGTGGCCTGCTCTCCACTTCGTCGAAGGGACGCCCCTTCACGGGCTCTTGTTCGGTCCCTATCCCTTCCAGATATCCCTTCCACATGCCCAGTGTCCCTTCCAGATATCCCTTCCACATGCCCAGTGTGGCCTTCAAGGCCCCGGCCTGGTGGCACCTGTTTTGCCTCCTTGTTTTCAGCTGCTCTGCTTCTTGCTCCCACGCTACACGTTCTTGATTCTTTTATACCTTCCCCCTTAGCACATGCTGTTCCCGCTCCCTGCAGAGCAAGCTCCAGATTGCGTCCCAGGCTCCCCTCCCACCGTCCCCGCTGCCCTTTTGCCCCAGCGCGCTTGTAATCACAGTCACACTCGCCTCTGACAGAGTGTGGGTGGTGTCCTCGGCATTTCTCTTCCTCTGTGGCAAGCATGGTTTTGGGGACGGATAGACTTAATTTCAGGAGCAACCATTTACTTGCCATGTGGCTTTGGGCAAGATATTTCGCCTGCCTGAGCCTCAGTTTCTTAATCTGTCAGATGAAGATAATGACGGCGTTTCTGCCGTGTTAGTGAAACCTGGTGCCGGCGCCCCAGCCCTGTGCTTCGGTTGGTCTTCCTTAACTCCCGCTGGGAGCTGTCATTCTAGACAGATGTTGTTCCAGTGTCCATCCGCCTCGATGCAGCCCTGTCACCTGCGAATAGTGATGTTTTCTTCCTTCCTTTCTCATTCTTACACCTTTTCCTATTTTCTTTATTGCATCGGCAATACCTCTAGTACAATTTAAACAGAAATGGCACCAAATAGATGTAGCCTTTTTTTGTTCCTGTGCCTTCTATTTGCTATAGTTTTTCTTGGTGAGTTAAACTTTAAAAACTTTTTAAATTTTTNAGACAGATGTTGTTCCAGTGTCCATCCGCCTCGATGCAGCCCTGTCACCTGCGAATAGTGATGTTTTCTTCCTTCCTTTCTCATTCTTACACCTTTTCCTATTTTCTTTATTGCATCGGCAATACCTCTAGTACAATTTAAACAGAAATGGCACCAAATAGATGTAGCCTTTTTTTGTTCCTGTGCCTTCTATTTGCTCTAGTTTTTTCTGGTGAGTTAAACTTTAAAAACTTTTTAAATTTTCTTTAAAGATTTTATTTATTTATATATCTTTAGAGGGGAAGGAGAGAGGGAGAGAAACATCAATGTATGGTTGCCTTTTGTGCGTCCCCTGCTGGTAGTTAGCCTGCAAGGAACCGGCCTGCAACCCAGGCATCTGCCCTGGCTGGGAATCGAACCGCGATCGTCTGGTTCGCAGGCCCGCGCTCAATCCACTGAGCTACGCCAGCCAGGGCCTTTTTTAAATTTTTTGATTGCAGTCGACATACAGTACTGTATTAGTTTCAGGCATATAACAGTGGTTAGACATTTATGTAATTTAGGAAGGTGTTTGGGTTTTGTTGTTGTTGGGGGTTTTTTTTTGCCTTCTTTTGAGTCGCATTGTGCACCCCTCTCCACTCCCCAACTCTTTGCATTTGTTTTCTCTTAGTTTAGAAACTAAATTCTGTCTAGCCTTTTTGTGGCTGTCCTCGATATTTTAACACTTGGAATTTAAAGTAATGTCTTTACTTTTCTCCTGATGAATGGAAGGATTGAACACCTTTCAACTCCACGCCCCGTCCAGCTTGTCCAGTGTTTCTTTTCTGAATCGTTCACTTCTGCACATTGGACACTGCACTTCCTGCCGCCGGTGCTCTTGACACTGTGTGTTTGCCACGTGTGCTCCTGCCGTCCTTGTGCTCAGGTCATTCCTTTTCGCATGAAGCTTATCCTTGAGAATGTCCTTTTCTGCAAGGGGTTTCTGCGTGGTATTTGTTTATCTGTCTGAAAATGCATAGTTCTTCATTTATAAAAACTAGTTTTGCCGGGTATGGAGTTCTTAGTTGGCAGTTGTTACGTGGTGTGGAGTATGCATTATTCCAGTGTCTTCTGGCTTCCACTTTTGTTCTCAGCCTGCCGGCTGCCTTTATGATCTGTTCTGTAACTTTGAGGCTTTATAGTTTTGCTTTAATATGTAGTGTTGTAACTCTCTGTTTAAAATCTTGTTGAGTTCATTGGGCTTCCTCGATGTGTGATCCAGCCTTTGAGCATTCTGAAAAATTATCTGTAGACACTGCTTCTTCCCTATTCTTCATGTCGTCTCCTTGTGGAACTTCGTTAGGTGTGTCAGGTTGCGTACCTGCTTACTTTCTAGGGTGGCTTCTTTTAACTTGTCTTTTTGGTGTCTTCAGCTTCCTCTACTTCTTGCCAGCCCAGTGATGCAATCATTTTTGTTCAGCTTTTCATTTTGCAACAGGAGAGTCGCTAAGATACCTGGTGTGCCCGGCTGCTGAGAGCAGAAGTCTGCTCTGTCATACTGTGTCTGCGCCGGCGGAGCCCAGCATGCTCCGCAACTCGTGCATTCCGGACATGTTTACCATGTGCCTGTCATGCATCAATGCCAAGGATACAGGGTGAACAAGGACTTTGTTCTTCAGGGGCTTGTGTTCTTGTGAGTGGGAAGAAATCATATATGAATATATAACTTGGTGCCTGGGGCCGAGTGTTACTGAGAAAATGCAGCAGAGTGGGGCCTGAGTGTCAGAGGAATGGGGACGGGGTAGGGAGGGCTTTCAGACAGCTGACGATGTGAGGGGCAGAGCCTGCAGGGGCTGGAGGAAGGCTGTTTCCTGACAGAGCGGCAGCCACTGCAAAGGTGGGGTGACTCCTGGGGCGTTGGGCAGCCCACAGGAAGGTCACCATAGCTGGAGGAGTCAGGAGCCGGCACTGGAAGGAGCCGAGATGAGTTGGAAGCTGAGGCCAAGTGGGATCTCGTAGGTCAGAGAGGGAAGGGTAGGTAAGTGTGATGGGCACCTCTTGGCAATTTTTGAGTGTGGTGGCTTGACCCAGGTAGCTGAAGCAGAGGTGGTGTGAGGTGGCCACCTTCTGGCCCTGTTTCAAGGTGGAGCTGATGGGATGTGCAATGCGAAGGAAGGAGAAGGGTCCGGGCAGCAGTGCTGCTGCTGATGGGCTTGTTTACTGAAGAAGGAAGGCTAGGGTGGGCGCGGGGGGAGGGGAAGGTGAGTGCAGGGCAGTGTGTCTGGGAGGCCACCCACGTGCCTAGGAGTGGGTGCTGAGCCAGCGGCTGCCCCGTGCTGGGTTGTGCGGAGTCGGCTCTGGAGGGGTCTGTGCTAAGAAGTAAGTTGGGAGGCTGGTGTTTCAAATCTGGGGGGAAAGGCGGTCGCCAGTTCACTGCAGCCAGGGAGGCGCTGCCTGGGTTCTCTGCAGGACAGGCCGAGAGGCGCGGGCACCGGGAGCCCCAGGAGTGTGAGTGATCCCGGGCCAGTTGTCTGACTTGAAGGTAGGGGCTCAGGTTCCTTCACCGGAAACGCTTGCGTCCACACTGTGGGAGTGACGGAGGTGCCGAGGTGGAGCCTCAGCTTCCTTTTGGATTTTCAAAAGTAACCCAACTAATATGTTTTTAGGGAAGAAAATTAAGAAACATGTGTATGGAAAAAGGAAAAACCCAAAACTCACATATTCCATCATCCAGAGAAGGGGAATAAATGTTAACATTTATTCCAGTATTTGCTCAGATGTCCCCTCCTCAGGAGAACCTCCCTGACCACCACTGTGTCTGCAGTAGAGCCCCCCACTCTGGCCCGCACTGGCCTAGGGCCTCCCCAGGCCCCACTCCCTGCCCCTGCACCCCGTACTGGTCTGTCTGTAAGTCCTCTGGCTCCCAGCAGGGCCCGGTGTTTCCTGTGCCTTCGTGAAGTACGTCTTGGTGAGTGAAAAGTGCGTGGGCTCTGGTGCTGCCTTCCAGACGGACCTCTGTTCTGGGCAGGCACCCACCCTGAAACAGGCATTTTAGAGTAAGCTCGGGTCTGTGTTTCACACACGGTGGAGAGTAAGCTCATGTCCGCATTTCACACGCCTCGGACTATCTGTGCGCTCCAGGGCGTTCTCTTTGGTTTGTCTTTCCAGCTTCTCAGAGCAGCCTGCGCCTCAGACTCCTGCCACTGGGCTGCAGGTAGCAGGCTTCCCCTTCCTCTCCCCCCACCCCTCCCCTCCTCGCCCCACCCCCTCCCAGTCCGATGTGACCTTGACTTACCTTTCCTGCTGCTGCACTGGGTGCCCAGGGCCTGCAGGGCCCTGTCTCACCTGGTTTACTCCACCACCTTCGCCAGCTCTTAGCAAGGGTTCTGGCACTCAGGAAGTCATGTGTTCCGAATATTGGGGGAAATATACATAAAATAATAGAGCATCATTGTTTTGACTTAATATTCTACTGAGTTTTTCAGAATAAATTACATATTTTATTGAAAATTTGGGACACAGGCTATTTTTTAAGTCAGCCAAATTGACAGATGTTTTGTTAAGGAAAGGATCTGTGGTGTGTATGCAGGGCAGCAGCAGGGGTGAAGGGGGCTGTGGAGGGAAAGAGAAAGAGGATGGGGTGTGCATGCACACACACGTGTGTGTGTTATGACCTGTGCGCCTGTGCATGTCTGGGTTCAGGGTTGTCCCTGCGGTTAAGAGAGCGACAAGCCGTTTCCTGCAGGGCTTCTCACATCATCCTCATGTAGGGAGCTGGTCATTTCACCTCGAGTGGGAATGTCACTGATTTCCCCTCTTGTCATCTGGTACCTGCAAATGTGATTAGGCAGGTAGCCTCATGAACAAAATACACAGGAGGCTTAACACTGCAGGTGTTTGCTTTGTGTTCCTGGAGAGCTCACTGGTGCTGAACTGAGAAGTGAGTGTGTAAGGCCTATTTGCTGGGGTGACCTGTACCCTCCAGGGTGGGTCATAACCAGGGAGACTGGGGCATTGTAGGGACAGGCAGGTCCAGAGGACGTTCGCTCTGCGCCTCGTCGCTCAGGCACTCACATGTGTGTGCTGTTTGAACCTCTCACAGCGCCCCGGGAAGTCGGCTAGCCACGGGCATACCTGCTGTGCGGGTGAGACGCAAGGGGCTCAGAAACGAGAGCTCAGAGCTGCCGCTGCCGGTTCAAACCCTGCTCTCACTCAACTCTCCCCGTTTAAGGGGAGCTTCTGCTATTAACTTTATGCTCGGTTTTAGCTCATTAGTTTCAGGTTGTTGCTTGATAAGTGGGTTCCCCATGTTATTTTCAGATTACTGGGTAGACCTTCATGTTCCGTGAGCTCTTCAAAGAGGAAAACCACCATCAGATCAGAACTCGGTCGTCAGTTTGTCATGCCAGGTCCAACTGGCCGTGTCCTTCTTTGGAGCAGGAGACTCTGGCCCCAGCGTGCACATTTGAGGAAGCCGCACCGTAGTTGAGTGCAGAGACACCTATGAGATGCTTAGAATCCAAATCCTTTCGTGATTTGCATGACTATTTTTAACTTCAAAGGCGCAGGTTCACCACACTGCTTGAGAAGCACTTGAAGGCTTCACTTCCTGACAGAGCTCTGGCGGGGGTGGGGGCGGCTCTCAGGCAGAGCTGGGAGGTGGACGGGATGGGCAGGAGTCTGTTCCTGCTGGGGTGAGTGACTCAGGCCCACGGGTGCTCTGCTCTTTGTAAATTCTCCCTCCTCCCCTTCGAGGCCACAGCCACTTCCCAGGGCCTGTTCCGAGGGCCTGCGTGACGCTGCGCTGCGCTGGGTGGTGCCTCCTCTTTGCTTTGCAGGGTCTTCTCCCTGGGAGGCCTGTCTCTGCCTCTCCACCTGGTGAGCTCCCGTGGAAACTTCAGCCCCGTGCATCCTCCCTGGACCCCCGTCTGTTCTCGTAGCATTCTGAGCAGAGTCCTCTCCAAGCACTTGGCACCCCCTGTGTCGGAGGAGGTTGCGTGTTGGTCAGCCTCGTGGGAGGGGAGTGGTCCGTGGCCGTGCCTGGCTCTTTGGACAGAGGCCGGCCCGCAGTCGCCACCCTCACTCTGGCACTGCCACCGACTGTTGAAGGCCCCGCACTAGCACAGTGCCAGCCCCAGACAGACGCCACTTGATCCTCAGAACCTTGAAGGCAGATTGATTCCATTTTACAGATAAGCAGTATCAATCCCAAACCTCTTAAGGATGTTGCACGAGGCACTGGGCCATTCAGCAGTCACGCCAGCACGTCTCGTAAAGAACCACAGAAGCACGTTTCAGAGACCTAGGTCTGTCCGGAGCTCCACGCTCTTTGGTGGGGTTCTCTCCCCTTCAGCCAGGGCTGCAGCCCCTTCTCGCGGGTTCGGCAGAGGCTCAGGCAGACTCTCAGGCAGACTCCGAGGGAGGGAAGAGCCTGGGAAGCGCCAGGTCTGCGCAGGAAGGAGGCAGTGGGGAACTGCCCACCGAGGCCCTTTGTGTGACAGGAAGCCCTGCTTCTCCGAGGGGCTGCCGCAGAGCGGAGGGGCGAAGGAAGCCTGAGCAGCGGACCCGGGGCCACTCTGACTCACACGTGCCGTGATAATGCCCTTTGTCGGAGCTCGGGAGCCGGCCTCGACGGCCGCCCGCTCCCAGGGGTCAGCACTTCTCCCCCCTGGCCCGCCGTGTCGAGTGCCGCCGTTTTCTTGCCTGAACAAAGGACAGCCTCCTGACCCGTTCTTCCGTTTTCCTTCTGCTTTTGCCACAGAATCTTCCCGTCTCATCTGGGCCTTTGGGGCTCTTCTTTGTTTAGGCTTCCAGCGTGTGTCTTGAGTTGGAAACCTTGCAGCTCAAGGAAGAAGGACCCCACTGGGTGAGTGCTGCCACCCGAGAGAAGGAATCTTCGGGAAGTGTCTGGTGTGGCTTATTAGGTGGTGGTGGTGGAGCTGCCCCGAGAACTCAGGGGACAGATGAAGTGGAGGGGCCTGAACGGACAGCCCAGTTCCCTGCGGCTTCATCGTACACGTCTCTCGGGCCGCGGCCACCTGTCCCTGGTTAGGTGCTGGGGGCAGGGTGTCAAGGGACCCTGGAGTGAACAGGGGTGGGGGGCGGCAGTGGCAATGAGCTGACCTGTCCTTCTGTGCTCACCAGCCCTGACTTCCAGCTGGGCATGAGGGTGTGCGCACACTGCTTGTGTGGAGGGATTCTGAGGTTGAGTTGGAATAACACGGCTTCCGTCCTTGTCAGGCAGCTTACGTGTTGTGGCAGGACCGGGACCCTTCCTGGGTCGACATGGCGGCAAATCCGTGTGTGCTCGTCCTGTAGAGCCGGGACGCGGGTCTTCACTGGGTGTGGCTGCTCGGGCAGTCTGTGCAGAATGCTCACATTTGTGGGGTGGAAGAAGCCACATCTGCTGGGTGTGTTTTGTTGTGGCCAATCCATACTTTCTTCAGGCTCTGGCGACCTGAGGTCGTGCCCCCTTCCACATTTAGAATGGTCAGAATCAGAAGTTCAGGGCCCCTTTTCACACAGCCCACCCCCAGTGTTGTGAAGAAGGGGAATTGAGGGTCGGGGGCGAGAGCAGGGCCAGGCCTGAGAACAGCTCCTGTCCCCTCCCCATCTGCGTGGTGGAGCCCAGGGTGGGTCCCCCAAAGGTGGCCCCATGCAGGCTGTGGTGAGCATTAGGGGCTGCGTGGAGAGCAGCGGGCACACGGCGAGTTATTGCTGTCGCCAAGTCAGGTGCCGGGAGGGGCAGTGCTTCCTCCCTCCTCCCCGCCAGCGCTGGGGCTGTGTCTGTCTCCGTTCTGCCCCCTTAGACTGAGGGGGGCTTCGGGCCCCTGGGATTTTGGAGGCCTCGCTCTGGATGAAATTAGACACGTTGCATTGTGCTCACACTCGGTTTAAAGGTTTTTTAATATTGTAGAGCTAATGGAATAGCTTTTGAAACTATTTGACAACAAGAAATTAGTTCCTCCTCCTTGCACTTGTTTGTGTGTTTGTTCAGTGTGTGTCTGTACAGAGGGAATGAACGGGTGGAGCCGCAGAGGCAACAGGAGTGCGGGACTTGTGTGGACCAAACTGCAGGTTGGGACCTGTGGCTGGAGCAGGTACAGTGTGATGGGGTGTTGCGTGGAGAGGCTGGAGGGGGCAGTGGTTAGAACTGAGAGGCCCTGCTGGCCACAGTAAGAAATCTTGGAGGGATTTCAAGTGGGAGCACAACTCGATTTCTAAGAGACACACAGACCACCATTGTTGCATCCTGGAGAAAGCTTGGTGGCTGGGGACAAGTTAGGCCCTAGTGATCTGGGCAAAAGACGGTTGGCAACCTGAACAAAGGTATCCAATTGCTGTGAGGATGGGCAGAGCGGGAGGACTCGGGGGCTGTTGAAGAGCCAGTGTCGCCAGGCCTTGGAAACTGACCAACTGCGGTGGGCAGGTGTGCGGCCGGGTGCGTGATGAGACCCTTCCTGTGCAGGAAACCCAAGGACAGCAGTGGGCCCCGGGGGGTAGGAAGTGGGTTGCAGGGACTGTGTCATGGCCAAGTAGAGGTGCCCAGTGGGCAGTCAGATGTGTGGGACTGGAGTTCATGGGAGAGAGCTGGGCCAGAGGAGCCAGTCGGTGGTCGTGAGGTTTAGGGGTTTGCTGAATGGGGGAGCAGAAGGGCTCGCTGAGGCAGAGTGTGCAGCAGGAGGGTCAGGCTGGGACAGAATTTCGAGGAACCCCAGCCTCCCAGGCCTGGGCCGAAGAGGAGGAGGAAGAGCAGGAGACGCAGCTCAGAGATGGCAGGGGTGTGGCTGGGGGGGCTGGTGCAGGAGAGGCAGTGGGAAGGCCTGAAGCTGCAGTTTAACACTGGGGAGCCTGGGACGCATCTGCAGCCTGACACCAGGGAGCTCTTGGCTTTCTAGTCTGAGTACTTGCACTAGGGAGACGGGAGAGGAAGCAGTGGCCTGGGAAGTAAATGGGCAGGGTGAGGACTGCAGGGCTTGGGAGAGGGTAGCTCTTGTAAGAAGCTTGGCTGTGATGGGGAGAGGGCTGAGCAGTCCAGGCTGAGGATGCGGAGGAAGGGACTGGTGGGCAGAGACGGGTCCTGCGGCCGTGAGAAGAGCGGGATGAGGGGACAGCCTTAGACAGGAGCATGCGTGGGGAGGTCAGCCTGTGGGCGGACGCGTTTTCAAGTCACAGCAAGACGTGGAGGGGCCTCCGACTGCTTGCTGATCCCTATTCTGTGAACTGGGATGTGTCATCTGCTGAGAGCCAGAGGAAGGGAGGTGGCCAGGGAGAAGGTCTGCAGGACATCACCTCAGGAGACAGAGGCAGAGAGGGGGACGCCTGAGGAGGTGCGAGGTCCTCCGCCATTCAGCGGACTGCCTGCGACTTCGAGGGGCTGAGGCCAGTGTGATTGGGAGATGCCTTGAGGGCGGCACTGGCCAGCCCAGGGCGAAGGAGGGGCGGGGGCTGGGGTGTGGTGGGTTTAAGGCGACAGCAGAACTAGGAGGGTCTGTCTGGTGACAGACAGCTCGGTGATACTGCTCTTTAAACTTCTGGTGAACCTCCTCCATGGACGGGTCTGTTAGCCCAAAGGAAGGCACTTGGCTTTTAGAGTTGGGGGAGAAGGTTCTGTGCCCACGAACAGGAGTCAGCTGAGAAAGTGCCAGGTGTGAGAGTGATGAAGTCTTCGCTGTGTGTCCATCACTCCTCCGGCGATGGGCACGACCTTGTGGGGACCTGCTCCCACTCTGTGCCTGACGCCGACAGGTGGCCCAGCCCGCCAGCCCCTCCTGGAACGTCAGGGACACCACCAGAGGAGGACTCCTGCCTAGTGTTGGGGAGCTGGTTTCCGTGAGCGTTTCTCTGTGTAAAGCCGTGTGTGGCCCACCCATTCAGTCCCCGGAAATGTGAATCCAGCTTTGTTATGTGAAAAACAGATTCCCGTTCCTATGGCGAGTGTGTGCCTCATGAAGTGGACACACTGCGGCCATCGTACAGAAGCAAGGCTAAGGAGACCCGCTCCCTCACCGCTCTTCTCCATCCCTGCCGGCCTCCCCCCGGGATGTGGTCGTTTGTTGTTGTAGACGTCCAGCCATGGGGCAGGTCTCTGAGCGTCGGCCTCACCGGGGCTACAGAAGCGAAGACTCTCAGCCCTTGCCCTTGGAGTTCACCCGTGCCGAATGTGTCTGCCGTGTTTTGTGCTGGCTGCTCTTCTGCGCCTCCACTGTGTTCGGGCATCAGGCGGCCACCTGCCCACTCCTGACGACGGCCGCGTGGTGCCCCGCTCTCGAGGCTTCATTGTTTCCCTGTTTGTGGCGTTGGACTTGCCTCCGCCCTCTGCCGTGCAAATGGTACCGAGAGGAGCATTTTGTTCAAGCTCTTTTCCCCTGAGTTCATGTGCCTGAAACATATTCCCAGAGCGGGACTGCAGGTCAGAGGTTGGTAACTGCTACTAGCCTTGGTCTGTGTTTCCAGATTTTTCTGTGAAGGCTATTGGCAACGGTAGAGTACATCCCCGTTTTCCTGTAGCCCCACTGTGACTGGCATTGCCGTTTTAACTTTTTTTTTTATAATGTTTCATTGATTATGCCATTACAGTTGTCCCATTGCCTCCCTTCATTTCGCTTCACCCTGCACACCCCCTCCCACCCACATTCCCCCCCTTTAGTGTGTGTCCATGTGTCATAAGTTCTTTAGCTTCTACATTTCCCACATACTCTTGCCTACCCCCCTGTCTATTTTCTACCTACCGTCTATGCTACTTATTCTCTGTACCTTCTCCCCCCTTCTCCTCCTCCCACTCCCCTGTTGCTAACCCTCCATGTGATCTTCATTTCTATGGTTCCACTCCTGATCTAGCTGTCCTCTTAGTTTGCTTTTGTTTTAGATGTGGTTGTTAATAACTGTGAGTTTGCTGTCTTTTTACTGTTCATATTTTTTATCTTCTTCTTCTTAGATAAGTTCCTTTAACATTTCATATAATAAGGGCTTGGTGATGATGAACTCCTTGAATTTGACCTTGTCTGAGAAGCACTTTATCTGCCCTCCCATTCTAAATGAAAGCTTTGCTGGATAGAGCAATCTTGGATGTAGGTCCTTGCCTTTCATGACTTGGAATACTTCTTTCCAGCCCCTTCTTGCCTGCAAGTTTTTTTTGTTTGTTTGTTTGTGTTTTTTTTTTGAGAAATCAGCTGACAGTCTGATGAGAACTCCTTTGTAGGTGACTGTCCCCTTATTTCTTGCTGCTTCTAGGATTCTCTCCTTCATTTTAATCTTGGCTAATGTAATTATGATGTGTCTTGGTGTGTTCCTCCTTGGGTCCACCTGCTTTGGAACTCTCTGAGGTTCTAGTACTTCCTGGAAGTCCATTTTCTTTGCCAAATTGGGGAAGTTCTCCTTTATTATTTGTTAAAATAACTTTTCCATTTGTTGCTCTTCCTCTTCCCCTTCTGGTACCCCTATAATTTGGATGTTGGAATGTTTAACCTTTAGGAAGGTTCCTAAGCCTCACCTCATTTGTTTAAAATTCTTGTTTCTTCATTCTTTTCTGTGTGGTTATTTCTTTCTTCCTTCTGGTCTACTCCATTGATTTGAGTCCCAGTTTTCTTTCCATCACTATTTGTTCCCTGTGCATTTTCCTTCATTTCACTTAGTGTAACCTTCATTTTTTCATCTAATTTGTGACCAAAATCAACCAATTCTGTGAGCATCCTGATCACCAGTGCTTTGAACTGTGCATCTGATAGGTTGGTTATCTCTTGGTCGCTTAGATGTATTGGCTCTGGGGCTTTGATCTGTTCTTCCATTTGAGCCCCTTTTTGGGGGGGGGTCAGGTTGTGCATGTTACGTATGAGGTACGGAGTCTTAGGTGTTCAACAGGGCGGGGCAACCCAGTTGCTGGGTTCTGATGCTGTATGTGGGGGCGGGGTCAGAGAGGGAACAATGGCGCTTGCTTGGATCTCAGTCCCCTCTGTGGCTTCCCACAAGCAAATTGGGCCTTTCTGGTGCTGGTTCCCCGGGTGGGTGTGCTTGTGTACATTCTAGGACCCCGTGGGTCTCTCCAACGAACTCTCCTGTGAGGCTGGGAGTATCTCCCGGCACCTTTTCAATCGGTGCTTTTAGGCTTTATTTCTTGTCACTGGGGCCCTGGGTTGCACGGTCTGTCTCACTGCCCATTTTTGCCTAGTCTGTGTGCTCCTGAATGTGTGACCACGGTCGGCCCCGCACCGCCTGCATGCCTGGGTCTGCCAACCACACTTTTTCCTGCTGGGACCCCTCTACACCAGCTGCTGCCTCTGCCCCTCTTACCGGTCTGTGTCCATGGTTGTCAGACTTCCATACAGTTCAGTTTTTTGTCTGTTCTGGTTGTGTTTTTGTTTCTAAATCTTTGTTGTCCTTAATTTTGGTTGTGTGAGGAGGCACAGTGTTTCCACCTATGCCTCCCTCTTGGCCAGAAGTCTTAACTTTTCTTATTTTTATAAGTTATTTCCATTTTTAAAGAGCGTTAATAAGCTGTTTTCTCCATGTGGTGGTTTGCTGTGTTTGACTTGGCTAGGTTATGCTGCAGTGACAAGTAAACCCCGAATCTCAGAGGCTTAACCTAACAAAAACGTCTCTCTTGCTCACTGTGCACGTCCCCTGTGGGATGCTGGGGTGTGGTCCCCCACAGTCCCTCTGGGGCCAGGCTGGCGGAGGAGACTCTGTTGTCCTGCAGCTGTAGCGTGAGGCTTCTCAGTGGGTGACAGGCAGAAGGCAGAGGGCCAGGGACTTCCGAGGCTTCTCCCTGGTTGCGTGGCCTGGTGTTGCGGGCAGAAGCTCAGGGAGCGATCCCGTCGGTGCTGCAGCTGCCTTTCCTCCCACGTGCTCCTCTGGGGCCCTCCCTCTTCGTGTCTGCCTGTACTGTGTTTTAGAGAGAAGATGCGATCAGTCGTGTTGAATCCATTTTCTTTGTTTGCTTTCCACATGACATTTTATCGTACAAGCGTTTAAATATGTAGGTTTTGGGTCCATCCATCATATTTTCTGATATCTTTTGTTTCTTCTTTTTTTCTAATGATCTTTGCCTTTTTATTGGCCTCCTGCCCCCATGGGGTGCCCCACATCTGCTGCCTTAATGCTTCGAAACTTTGGTATCATTGACCTCAGACATCACTTTGCAGTCCACAGTCCTGCGGGGGGGGCGGGGGCTGGCCTTTCGGATGGGTGGTATGGAGTTGTGTGTCACCAAGATCGAAGTCCTTCCCTTCTTCTAGCAGGTGGTGGTGGGTGGTGATCTCAGCTTCCAGCTCAACCTTGGTATTCGGTAGGGCCTGTGCTCCTGGGCCAGGCACCGCCCCTTTGCCCAGGTCTGGACTGGTCTGACTCCATGTACATCAGGGTCTCGTCGAGCTGCCCCGCCGCCTGGCATGGTGCGCCTCCATGCCCTCAGGCTGGTCCACGTCCATCTCCAAGGACTGGACCACGCATCTCAGCTCCGTGCTGAGCTCCGTGCTGAGCTCAGCTCCGTGCATCTCACCTCTCCCAGCAGAGGTGACTGCTGTGGTGCTGTCCTCAGTCTGGTGGGACCAGTACTTGTCTGGCTCCTCGTGGAGCCCAGGTGTCCTCTGTGATTTTGCTGAGGTCCTGAGATTTGGGGGCATCCAAATCCCTGGTCAACGCAGTGCTGACAGTCTGGCTTTGTGGGCCCTTCGCTTCCTCCGCATGTTTTTTCTTCATCAAGAGCAGCTCCTCCTTGAGAGGCTTGATCTGTCTCCGGCTGTAACTGAGTGATATTTGTGTCATCAGTGACCTTTCAGAGCCCATTGATGTCACTCTCCACAGGCTGGCACATGGCCAGCTCCGTCTCATGCTTGACTCTGAAGTCATCAGCAGCAAGACGGTCATCGTCAACCTCCAGAGTGATGCGGGCATTGTCCACAGAACTTGCAAAGATCCGAGCCCTCAGGTCCTCAATGGTCTGGAAGTGGTAGATGCCCCAGTCTCTGACCTGGGGCCCCTGTCCTCCAGGTGTTCCGCATTCTGCTGTCCAGTCTCCGATTTCCAGCCTCCAGGCAGGAGGCCATTCAGGCATCGCCTAGTCCCCTTGCTCTGGTTGCCCCCGTATCCCTGCCAGAGCCCCAGGCACCCGGACACTGATGGAGTGGGACACGGAGATCCGGGAGTCTGAGCCCCCGGCGCCTCCATAAGACACTGGCTGGCCGGCCGGGCTGGTGGCTGGGCGACTGCATAGAGCCCAGGGTCCGTGTTGGTGGAGGAGCTGGTGCGGGGGCTGACGCTCCTGTTGTTTCGGGAGAAAGGTGAGAGGCCAAGATTCAGGTTACAGCAGCCTCTTTGTTTCTTTAACATCACAATTTATTATCTTTTTCTCAGAGCCAGAGAAGCAGCTATTTTCTTTGAATTGCTTAAAATAGATTTTTATTTGGCTCTGTCTGACACTTAAGACGAATTCATATATATAATGTATCGTCAGGTGGTTTAAATCTAAGTTAATTCCGTCTTTGGTGTGATAGCTGTTTTTCTGTAACCTTAAAAACCCGAGCACAGCCCTTCAGCCCGACACCCTGCATGATGGCAACACTGCGCAGGGTAGGAACCTTCTCGACCTGATCGAGAACGTGTGTGAAAACTTGCGGAGCTGGGGGGGCAGGGAAAGGACGGACTGAAAGGACAGGGCATCGGCTCTCGCCGCCTATACTCACAGCGCACCGGAGGGTCTCACCAGGGCAGTGAGGTGAGAAGAGAGGTGGAAGGCACACAGGTCAGAATGGAAAGGGGACGTGGTCTTGTACGTAAAACTCCTGAGGAATCCACTAACAAACTATCAGAACTAGTACACGGTTCAGCAGGTTTGCATGATACAGGTCAGTATATGAAATACATGCTATGCTGGAAGCTAGCATGTATTTCTAATGACTAATCCAGAAATTAAACTAAGAAAACAGTTCCATGTACACTAGCATGAAAAAGAATAAAACGTTTAGGAACGAACCTAACAAATGAAGCGTAAGAGTTGCACACTGAAAACTAGACGACATTGTTGGAGGAAGTGAGAGGCGACCTCAGCACGTCCGTGAACGGAAGACAGGCCACTGTTGCCATGGCGATGCTCCCCACTGATTGGCCGGTCCACTGCAACCCCTGTCCGGGGCCTGGCTGGCTGCTGTTCATAGAAGTCGAACAGTTGATTCTGAAATTCATACGGAAATGCAAGGTATTCAGAACAGTCAAGACAACCTTGAAAAGGCAGAACGAAATCAGAGCACTCACTCTTCCCAGTTTCAAAAAGTTCCACACACCCACGAGTGTTCACAGCAGTGTGGTGTTGGCTCGAGGGCAATCAGTGGGATAGACTCAAGAACAGGACAAACCCCTTCCACTCATGGCCACTTGATTTCGGACGAGAGTGCCAAGCTAGTTCAGTGAGCGAAAGAACGGTCTCTTGAACAGTCAGCGCTGGGACCACCAAGATCTGCGTGGAAAGGAGTGAATCCGGACCCCCATCTCGCCCCACTAAAACCTAGCTCCACGCTTGCTCTCCAGCAGCTCACAGTCAGACAACTTACTCCGCCACGCACTTCCCTCCTCTCGCCGCGTGGAGTATACAAGCCTGTTTCTGGAGTAAGATGCTCTGCTAATTACCAAGCAAAGAAGGAAACTGAGTTTTTACACCAGCATTGTTTCCATCCCATTTGTTTTTATTCTTTAATGGCTATGTAATAATAATAATAACAACAACAGATAGCCTTCGTTAGACTGATCACAGTGTTGTCCTGCTCCAGCCTCACCTTCACCACCGGCCCCACAGCAGGCTGCGCTGATGCGGTGGGCCAGGGGAAAATTCCAGCTTCAGAAGCGCGGTTGTGGCAGGTGCTGGGTGAGCATTCCCGCCTTCGGCAGTTTGTAGAAGGCCCGGTGTGTGCAGACTCCATTAAAATGCGGGCTCTGGGAAGCCGGGACTTGGTCTGGTACGCTGTGAGCGTCCACACCTGGGCTGCAGTAGGCGTTTGGGATGAGTGAGTTGGTGAATGAGGGGGTGGTGGAGGGACTGACCACAGGACTCGGCAGCACGACGGGCACACAGCTGGCACAGCGATTCAGGGGATGCTGTCTTTTAGTGGGCGGGGGAGCCGTGGCTGGAGGGCAGGTGGCGTGTGCAGGTCAAGGCCAGAGTAGAATGCAGGTCTCCTGGCTCCATTGTCCCACCCCAACCTTGAAAGCAAAGGTGGTCCTGTTTCCCATAGAAATGTCGTCCCAGTGTGTTCCGTTCCCACCGTGGGGCTGGCCTCTCCCGGGGCTGGGAGGTGGAAGTGGCCGGCGCTAGACCACTTACCCAGCTGGGCCCGCTCCGAACCGTTTTTCTTTTAAACCTTGTACTCTTCGTGTATACACTGTCTCGCACGGCTGTTTGCATTCTCACAAGAATCTCAGCTTGGAAAACTGTCAGTTTTGTCCTTTTAGAGTAACGTTTTCTATTTTTAAACCTGCGGAACAACAAGTCAGTGTTTAGCTTAGGGCGGTCTTCCGCCTGAGTCCCCAGGTTCCCAGGGTGCTTGCCAAGTGGAGGCTGGTGGGGGGTTGCTGTGGAAGTCAGTCCACGCACGGACCTGTCAGCTGACACGCTCCTGTTACGTAAGGCGGGACAGGAGCACATGCTGTTTGCCCAGCTCTTCGAGGAGACGTGTGGGGGGACTGACCCTGAGCTGGGCTGAGACCAGGCGACTCTGGGTCTTGTCCTGCCTTTGTTGCCTGCTCTCTGTACCCTGAGACATGTCACCCGGAATGTGGAAAGCCATCTGAAGATGACCACGGGAGTGCCAGGACTTGTTTCCCGTGAGCCAGTGGGCGTAGAAGGCACCAGAGGCAAAACACTGTCTTTCAAGGGTGTCTGCACGGTTCCATATCTCAATTTACTGTGAACGCCCCACACAGACAGTGTGGCTTTCTCTAACCTCCAGGTCCCCGCCCTCCTTCTCTGCACTTTGCCTTGTGGTCCTGTCTCATTTCTGGAGCTCCTGCTTTGGGTCACACATGGAGTTGAAGGGCAGAGACCTTCCCCACGGACTTCCAGGTGGAACAGGACAAGGACCTCTGTGAGCCTGCACGGATGGCGCATGGTGGGAGCTGACGTGCCAGGCTGTCCTGAAGGGCACCAGGCACTTGCCAGGCGGCCTGTGTCTGTGTGGCCCTGACATAGATGCACCCTCCCAGCAAGCCCATTCTAGAGAGGGGACTTCACTAGATGCCTCCGAAGGCTGCTGTGTGCTGCAACGGCTCGGGCCCACAGTGCGGGTTGGGTCTACCTCCAAGACCGCTGGGCGGGCAAGCCCAGGCCTTCCAGGGCCTCGTGTGCCCATCGACGGGGCTTTCTTAAGCACTTTCCACCTCTGGGCTTTCCTTCCTCCTTCAGGCTGATGTTAAGAATAAATAAACTGACCTTCTTTCTCTAGGATCTTCAGAACCATTTTATTTTCATTCTCAGGCCACAGGAATTCACTGCTGAGTGTTCACTATTCATATACAATTATGAACAAGGGACTAATTCATCTGCTTTCTAAGTTAGAAACTGTACCCCGTGCGGACAGAGTGCGTGACGTCGAGAGGCCGTTCCCAACTTATCTGAAGTGGCTGCTCGCTGGGCCTGCTGTGGACACACTGTGTGTGCTGCCCTATAGTCGGATGGCATCTGCTCTTGGGGCTGTCGGCTCAGGTCCAGCATTTGGCAGGATGGTTTTGGCTTACTCCGAGCCAGGGTGGCTGGGCTGGTAAGAGAGTGAGCTGGGGAAAGTGGGCTGGGCCCGGCCAGGCCAGGCCAGGCGGGCCTCGTACCTGATCGTCTCACTGGCAGTGGGAGACGGAGCCTTCTGGAGACGGCAGTCCGGGATTGCGCGACCGCAGAGGAGGAGGCCTTCGGGCTCCATGTCTGTGCAGCTGGCCCCCACACAGCTCAGGGCCCCGCGGGGTGCTCACCATCCCTGCTTCCTGGAGCTATGTGGATTCAGTGGGGAGGGCTCAGCGCCTGCAAGCCTGCCCTGCACTCACGGTGGGCCTCGGGCAAGTCTGGGTTAGGGAGGGCTGGGTTCAGGGGAATGAACTTAGGCGAGGGGGTGCAGCTGCGGGGCCGGGGAGGGAGCCAGCAGTGGTGTTGGCTGTGGGAGAGAGAGCCTTCCTTGGGTTAGCGAAGGTGCCGCTCGGTAAGCAGACTGCAGTGTGGGCACTGTCTTCCCGTTCTACGAGTGGAAAACCAGAGGCAGAGCAGTGGTGGGCCTTGCTTGGAGCACGCAGCTTATAAGACCCAGGTGCTGGGTCAGTCCCCATGCTGCCCCGATCCCTGCCTGTGCCCTGGGGACGCCCAGGCAGCCCCTCACAGGACACACGGGGACTCTCCTCCTCTGCGTGGAAGTGGGCGTCTGCAGCAGGCTTCCAGGTCTCATGGTTTTTTTTGAAGGTGCTCCCAGTCAGCACCTGTTTACACAGGCCCACGTGTTTGAGATTTCCCGCCCTGAGCCCTGTCTCAGGTTGACCTTTGTCTGTGTGGGCAACGCTTGCCCCTGCCCGGTGCTGTCCTGTACCTGAGTGATTCTTCTGGGCTTTTGGTAACAAACCAAGTTGAAATCTCAGTGGTTATGGGACTTGAATCATTTATGTTGCAAAAGAAAAAATTAGCCCCTTCGCAGTGAATGGTAGGGGTCGCCCGAGTTCCGGACTTCGTGGGAGCTCTTCGCCACTGGCTGCAGCTCTTTCCCACAGACGGGCTTCTCTGATGCTCTGACTGCAGACAGAATTGTCGGTGAGGGTGCAGTGTGTCCAGAACCAGTCTCTGGGCGCGTGCAAGAGGGGCTGTGTACACGGGAGAGTCCTGACGTTCCTGGGACAGGGAGGGAGGGGATGCGGTGAGCAGGGACGGGGACCGAGCAGAGGCGCACCCCGGACGGGCGAGGGCGCCCGGCACTCTGAGGTTTCCCTGCAAAATCTACTCCCCGGCTCCATTCTTCCTTCCTCTAGCTGTTGTCACTCAGCAGCCGCAGGCACTGTGACAGGCACCAGGGTCCCCTTGGGAGCTGACAGCTTTGCTGGGGAAATAATGGCACCGTAGAGGAACTACAAAGGGACAGTGGTGGGCAGAGGGTCACTGGTGTGGGAGGGGAAGGCTCCTCAGGAGGTGGCACTTAAACTCAGCCTTGCAGCATGGGTAGGAGGTGGCAAGAAGGACGGTCTCTGGTGGCGGCGGCGTGTGGTGTGGGTTGTTCAGGTCCCTCCGGCGGCGGAGGCCTGCCGGGCAGGGAGAGCAGGCTGGAGCGGGGCCCTGGGGCCGTGGGATTATTCCACGTGTGGGCTCACGAGGATCTTCCGTATGTGGCTGCCTCATTCAAAGATGTGTACGGACACGCAGAGTGAGAGGACACGCGGTGGGGAGGGGGTCCCAGGGCGGGAGTGGGGCCTGCGTGCAGGTGAAGGGGGGAAGGAGGTCACGGTCCTACACAAGGCCTTGGCGGGCCGTATGTAGCAACAGAAAGGACCCGGGGTCTTCTCCACCCTCTCCATGTGGGAACGCCACGCGGGACATGCGGCGCCTCCGTTGGACTTTCTGGGTGCGATTGGCTTTTATGGAAAGCCTCGAAACAATGCTCGTTGTACAAAGGTATGTTGCCACAGTCCCAGCAAACTCCAATATGCATAAGGCCTCATTAGTACCAAGTTGCTGGTGAAATTAGAGAAAATGCCCAAATCTCCTTTTGCTTCTTTTTACTGCCTTTCTCTCTCGCACGTGTGTCCTGTGAGGAAAAACCTGGAAGGCTGTCAAGGACTGGCTGTTCTCTGAGTGTCTGAGGAGAACAGTGTGAGTCAGGGTAGCTTTTTGCTAGTATTTTAGTATCTGGTGTATTTTTTTTAAAGTCCTGTGCAACTGGAGTTTCTTCCGCGTTTCCTGTTGCCATGGCTCCATAATATTTCCCCAGATCTGCTTATTCATACTTTCACACACTCCCGTGTCGGATGCGCAATTCCTGAGTCGGAATATCTTGTTCTGATCTCCAGGAGTGTTTCTCCAGCTGCAATAGCGTTTTTCTCCAGAATGGAAGTTCGTTGTTCTTCCTACTGTAGACGCTGGGAAGAGAGAGGGTTTGGTCCTGTGAAGGACGTACACAGAGGGTGGGGTGCGTGCGGGCTGTTACCCGGCTCCCTCGGCGGTCTGAGCAGGGGACGAGTGTCATCTGTGTGCAGCCACTTCCCCTTTAGACACCACAGCTGAGGGTACAGGATGGACAGGCTGCCACGCTCGCCATCTCAGTCCTGACACCCACGGACACTGGGGTCTTGCCCTTCGTGCGTCCGCGTGTGCGTCCTCTCCCTCTCACTTGTTCACTCGTTTGTTTTTGGCCCGACCGAGGCTTCCGCTTCGGCAAGGTCTCTTGTTTCAAGGACCTGCAGCGAAGAGGGAGACAGCGCTGGTCTGCGGCGGCCGGTGACGGTGGCCCTGTGCTCCTCTCCCCCAGCCCTCGGCTTTTCCAAGGAGCTGCTTTTCTGCATTTCGCTGCTCTGAGAAATTCATGTGTGCTCCAGGATGGCTCAGGACTCAAAGACAGTCCTGGAGCTGTGTAGAGTCGTGGGGATGTTTTGTTCCCAATCTTTTAAAGTCTCGGACCTCTTCCATTTTCCAGGGGTTGCCCGTAAATGTGGTGTCAGATGAGGTGCTGGGGGCATGTGCGTGGGGCTCACTGCAGGGGCTCCGCTTGGCCACCCAGGAGGCTGGGGTGGGGAGGTCTTTCCACTAAGTGACCACGTAAGCTGACCATTGGAGAAGACTTGACTTTTTAAGGGTCACTAAGTTATTTTGGCTCTCATCTGGTAACCCGTCTTCTTTCCTTTCCTGGGTGATCCGGGAGAGGTCAACGCGCAGCTGCAGGGATGCGGCTGCTGACTGCTCACCCTGTGGTTTTTCTTTGCCATGGTCTCATTCGTGCAGGGGCAGCACGTCCCGGTCTGTGTCGACGAGTTAGGGGGCCACTGTGGGTGAGATGCCCCCCGAACGGACCTTCTGGAGGAAGCAGCGAACGTGCCTGGGTGAAGCCCGGGTAGGGATGTGCTGTAACGAGGTCTCGAGGGGAACAGGAAGTGGCAGGGGAGAGGCGGGTGGGAGGTAGGGCTGGACGCGGCAGCATGGTCGGGGGCGCCCTGAGGACTCTGGGCAGCGGGCCAGATGCTGTGGTGGTGGGGTCTGTGCACCTCCCTCGGAGGTGAGCTCCCAGGGTGAGGCAGTGGCGTGTGCCAAGGCTCTGCGGCAGGAATGGCGTAGTGTGTTGGAGAGATGGGGAGGAAGATGATGACGAGTCCCTGGGGCTGGGGCTCGTCAGGGCTGGCCAGTGGGGGACACTGAGGGGGCACCCGGGCCAGGACAGAAGGGGAGCTGGCGGCGAAGGGGAGGAGTCAGGTGTGACTCCCAGTGTGTGGGTTTGGCACAGGGACATGACATGGTTTAAGTGCTGGGAAAGAAATTGGGGGGGAGGGCGGTTTTCTCCTCTGCCTAGCATCCTAACAGTATTGGGTGGGTGGGTGGGTGGGTGGGTGTGTGTGTGTGTGTGTGTGTGTGTTTAAATAAACTTCTGTTGTTGTATTAGCTTTGAAATTTTAGAGTGATTAATATCATCTGCATCCCTTTTGCCTTGGGATTCTGTGTCATTTTCTGGGCTCTTTGGGAAGTATTTTGTATGTATGTACAATGCTTGTTAGTAGTAACAGTAACAGAATGACCTCTGGTCCTTTCCATTAAAACTGTAACTATGAATACAATGTAAAACAGTTCTCAGCCTGGCCAGCCACTGATGATTACAAATTATGAGAAGTTTACCCTGTTTAAACCACAGGGGATTTCTGTGCAGAAACGCGGCACCAGTCCCCCTTCCTCCCTCACTGTTCCTGTTTCGGGCACACACCAGCCACGCCGTGCAGCCCTCTGAATCCTGGGTGGCCCCGCCCACACTGGCTTGCACCCCTCTCTGACCTCACGTTCCCACTCCTCACTCCCCCCACCCCGAGGACTCTTCTTTCTGGGCTGCCCCGAACCCCTCCGCACCCACCTGACTCCCACCAGCTCCCCGAGATCCAGCTTGGTGTCCCTGCCTCTGCTGGACATCCCACTGCAGGGCTTCTCAGCATCCTGGTGGACACATGGCCCTGAGAGGGCCGCGGGGGTGCTCAGTGGGGCTCAGAGGTGATGTCTCCTGCCCAGTCTCGGAGGCAGGAGTAGGACATTCGCTGTGCCGCCCTCCCACCTGAGACATTACGGCTCACCAAACCCCTGTGCTGTCCTCACGCCTGACCTCCCAGCAGCCATGAACACGGGTCTTGGGTGGGAAGCCCGGGGACCTGGGGCCAGAGCGCCTGTCACAGCACATGAGGCCACGATTGCTTCGGTCAGGCTGCTTCGTGCTCGTCTGGTGAAACGTGCTTGCTGGCTGCTGGACTTGCCCTTTAAGCCTTGAGACCCGTGTGTGCTGGACTTGCACTGCAGGTGACACACCCGGTCACCAACACTGGACGCAACTTCCATGAGGGGTTGTGCTCAGGAGACATGGCCTTCCGTGGACCGGGGCTGGCCTCGCAGTGAGCCTCTGAGAGTGGGCTCAGGCGAGGACTCGGGGGTCCCGGAGGGGGCGTCCTCCCTGGGGGGCCGTGAGGCTCGGGTCTGACTGGGGAGGAAAGTGCTCTGCAGNTCGTGCTCGTCTGGTGAAACGTGCTTGCTGGCTGCTGGACTTGCCCTTTAAGCCTTGAGACCCGTGTGTGCTGGACTTGCACTGCAGGTGACACACCCGGTCACCAACACTGGACGCAACTTCCATGAGGGGTTGTGCTCAGGAGACATGGCCTTCCGTGGACCGGGGCTGGCCTCGCAGTGAGCCTCTGAGAGTGGGCTCAGGTGAGGACTCGGGGGTCCCGGAGGGGGCGTCCTCCCTGGGGGGCCGTGAGGCTCGGGTCTGACTGGGGAGGAAACTGCTCTGCAGCCCAGAAGGTCACCACGCATGCGCAGCCCTTAGACTTGCTTGGCTTTAACCCACTCAAGTTCCCCATAGTCTCTTGCCAGTAGAAGGCTCTTTTAGGACATTTTAGGCTCAGAGAAGTCAGGGTTTGTCTAACTTCACTGTCGTTTTCAAGTAGAGGTAGCGGGATGCTGAGAAGATGCTGAGGCCCCGCTGCTGTATAATGGCAAGTTTGGGACCAGTCTTCCAAGTTTTGGCCCTGAGAGCCCTTTGTAAGAGTAAAAAATGACTTCTGAATCATCAGAAGTTAAAGTTTGTTCAATGTGGCTTTACCGATTCTGCTTGTTTGGGGTACGTGAACGGCTGTATTTTCCTTTAAAAATTCTCATTCCCAGCAGGGTATTCTTAGTGATTCCCTAAGCCAGACTGATGAACTACTGCCAGTCTTCGCTCTTCGAGGGAACTGACTGAGTTTAGCCAGTCACATCATCCCAGGAAGTTTCAAGGACATCGGTCTACCAGACTCTATCCCTGGGAGGGTGACAGTGTCGGGTTGGATGGGCTACAAACTCTTTTCAGAGTCTACTTACTCTGAAAGCTTAAAGAAAACATTTAAAGGAATTTTTAATTCTAATCCGAGGTTTTTTTATTATTATTGATTTTTAGAAAGAGAAGAAGAGGGTGGGAGAGACGGCGATCAATTGGTTGCCTCCTGTGTGCGCGGGACCAAGGGTCACACCTGGGTATAGGCCCTGACCAGGAATTAAACCTGCAACTTTTTCATGCACTGGAAGATTTCCCGACAACTGAACCACCTGGCCGGGGGAGAGCAATTTCACATTTAAAAATTTATAAATCTTTATTCATGTGAAGGTTCTTAGAAATGAACAGAAACAGCCTGCCTGATCCCTGCTCCCACCACAGGAGACTCAGAGCCGTGTGAGCCGGAAGCTCCTTCCCACAGCACCGCGTTCTCGCCCCTTTCTGCCCGTCTGGTGCGGACGTGTAGCATGGCCGGTGCTCTTCACCTCCCGAAGTGTCTCTGGTTCCTGGTGGGACACAGACAGGGCCCCAGAGGCAGCAGCATTTGTCCGCCCGTGTGTTTGGGGGTCATTTTCCTCCCACACCTCCCAGGGCGTGTTCCCGTCCTTTCTCATGGATGTGGAACCTGCCCCTTCAATGCAGATCGAGGGTGTGAGGTTGAAATCTTGCTTTTTTTAACTGTGTGTGAGAGGCTCACGGACGGTCAGTGGAATGCAGGAGCTCCAGAGCCTCCAGCAAAGTGCAGGGATGGAAGACGGGGAGCGACCCTGCCCCTGAGGTCTGCCCGTGAGAGCTTGGCACAGCAGTGACGGTTTACAGCCATTAGGAGGGACAGGAAGGCGGACAGACAAAGGGGGAAGTGCTTATGCGGTTGGAAAAAGCAGACCGTGGGACGGCTTGTCAGCTGTGACTGCAGTGAAGATGCCTGGAGGTGGCGGGGCGGACCGGCTGAGTCAAGAGGGCTCGGGTTGGTGGCAGGGAGGACGGCCGTGAGGGAGCCCTCTTGGTGTTCGACAGCCCTGTATGACTCAAAAGATTCGACATTTGGACTTGAAGCTGTCACGGGTTGAAGGAGCAAAGCTGGTGTCACGCCTGAGCCCGAACGCGCCCGCTTCGGAGGCGGTGTGGTGCAGAGCCCAAATGTTGCCTTGTTTAATGCTATGGAATGGCTTCTCCAGGTTGGTCTGTTCAGAAAGATTTGTTTTCCTTTAACCTTCCCCAACAGAATTTCTTCTTCCCGCGAGAGGAAGAGCCTTGCTCAGTACTGTTGACTAGAACACAACGAGATGCGCTTTCCCCCGCCCTTTCTCTCCCTCACTGTGAGGCTGGAGAGTCCGAGCCGTGTCTGCTCCCAGTGATGAAGCCGTGTCCTCGCAGAGTTCCTAGTCTTCCCCTCGCCCCAGCTGCCCCTTCAGTCTCAGGCAGGGGCTTCTGTGCTGGGAGTCATCGAAACTGTCCTTTCAGGACATGGTTTCCGGGGCAACCCCAAGCTCTCTGTCTTTTCAGTCCCTGGAACCACCTGAGTGTGTTGGGCCCACACTGGCCGCCCTGGTGGGAGCTGCGGGGGGGACCCCCCAGCCCGCCGTGGGCCTCCGTGGGCTTTCCTCAGGGGCTGCCTTTCAAACTGAGCACCTGAAATAGTGCAAAGTGCTACTGAGTGTAAACTGTCCCTGGAAAGAAAACCCGCGAGGAGACACCCCTCAGGAAAAAAAGGTAAAACCGGAAACAGAGCACTTCGCAGCACGAGCGGTTGATCGGTCACCACTGAAGCAAGAGCGCCACAGGGCCTCCGGACATCTCCAGACTCGCTCGGACGTCACCAGACTCGCTGATCTCTGCCACTCCTCTGAGGGGCGCGCACTTTCCCAGATGAGGTCCCTGGGGACGGGGCGGCTGGGCCAGGCACGGGCGCTATGACAGAGGGGTCCCTCTTTGCCAATGGTGCACAGCAGCGCATTGCCTCGGGCCTCACTCCCTGAGCGCCTGCGTGTGGGAGGCAGGGAGGGCTGCAGACAAGCAGGAGGCCTGTCCTTTCGTCCTTTCTCACGGGGTGCAGACGGACGGATGGACAGACGGGAAGAGGCCCCAGGAGCCCCTGGTCCCCAGTGATGGTCAGGCTGGGCGGCAGAGGGGCCTCCTGTGAGGCTGGCCGGTGGGAGGCAGCTGGGAACCGAGCCCGCCACTGTGGTTTCTGAGCAGCGTGTGGGTCAGTTCAGAGTGGGCAGCAGTGTCTGTGGAAGAGTCTACACTGGAGTTAAAGCCACGTCCCAGGAGCGCCCCGGGGACTTTCGCCGGTGGGCCTTGGGTCAACCGCTGTAACCTGGACTTCTGTTGTTCAGCCGTTCTCATCCTGAATTCATCCCCACTTTTACCAAGCAACTGCCCCCAGTCTGACACCCGGTGCGGGGACTGCAGCCCTGAACACAGCAGACAGAGCTCCCGCCCTCCCGGGGCTCCTGTCCCAGGCAGGGGTGGGGGGTGGGCCGTGGGCTGCTTGAGCGAGTGAACAGTGTAGCTTGTGGGGAGGGCGGAATGCTGGGGACAGGAGGAGAAGGCAGAAGAGGGCCTGGGCCTGCCGAGAGGGGTGGGGGACAGGTTGCAGAAGGCCCGGCTGACTCAGGCCTGAGGCACCACAGGGAGCGAGGATGACCGTCTAGGGGNCAGTCTGACACCCGGTGCGGGGACTGCAGCCCTGAACACAGCAGACAGAGCTCCCGCCCTCCCGGGGCTCCTGTCCCAGGCAGGGGTGGGGGGTGGGCCGTGGGCTGCTTGAGCGAGTGAACAGTGTAGCTTGTGGGGAGGGCGGAATGCTGGGGACAGGAGAAGAAGGCAGAGAAGGGCCTGGGCCTGCCGAGAGGGGTGGGGGACAGGTTGCAGAAGGCCCGGCTGACCCAGGCCTGAGGCACCACAGGGAGCGAGGACGACCGTCTAGGGGAGCAGGCGAGCGAGTGTGGCTGGAGCTGGGTTTTCAGAGGGTCACTGTGTGGGAACAGAGCGAAGGCGGTGGCAGCAGCGACAGCTGTCAGGAGAGACACTCGGTCACGCAGGGGAGAGGTGACGGAGGGTCGGCACTCTGACGGCACCAGCAGAGCTGGTGGCGCTCTGTGGTGGCAGTTCTCGAAGTGTACGTGGGCCGAAGTCCCCTTTGGAAGCCATGGTGTGGTCACATGGTGTGGGGGGGGGCCCTCCCCTCCCCTCCCCTCCCTCATTCCAGCACAGGCCCTTCATGGAACCAAGTGGGTTTTTTTATCAACTAGTTTTTGTGTCCAACATGATTACGTGCCAAGAGTCCAGGTTTCAAGTAGTTGAGAAAGTTACTGGGTGAAATGCCTAAGTCCCCTCCCCACCCCCACACATGCCCCAGATGGAGTCCGAGACCACACTGGGACTCTGTGTGCATTGGCAGCTTTCCTGGGCACCCAGCTGTTTCCCGTGGGTGCCCAGTGGGGTCAGACTGTCTCACTGTGCCACAGCCCACTGTCTGCACCCGACGCGTGGGAACACCTCATGTCTGTACTCAGTCCGCCCCTCCTCTGGCCGCCAGGCCCCCCTCCACGGGTGGGCCAGCAGTTTTCATTCTCGATGGGCAGTGGGGTGGTATTCAGTGCGTATGTTTTCTTGCCACCATGAATACCTGCATTTGACCTGTGGGTAGGTTTATCTGTAGGATAAAGTTACAGAAGAAATACCCAGGTCAGAGGCTACAGGAGTTTTCTTTTGTGAAACCGACCACACATCTCAAGGCCTGCAAGGACACTCGAGGGCAGATGTAGCTGGAGGTGTGTGCACGTGCTTGGTTTTGATGGCTCCTCCCACAAGCACCTTTGGCCGGAGCCCTCTGTCTGGCAGTGCAGGGAAAGAGCAGGGAAGGAGCCTGAGTCACGGTTGGCTCCTGGGGGATGCTGGGTCATCCCACCTTGCGGTCTCCAGCGCTGCCACCCTCCCTCCCTCTGCCAGACAGGCCCACTTGCCATCCGCCTGGGGTCTGAGGGGTGCTCCCTCCCCACATGGTGCCTCAGTCCCCTTTGGGATGTCAGCCCCAGGTGGCAGGGACAGTCTGTCTTGTTAGAGACACACAGGAGATGCTCTGCCTGTGTTTGGAGAAGGAGTGGGGACACATGTCCTTACCTAGGGACTGACCATCCCCCACCCTGGGCCAGACGGTGACTCTGGAGCAGTTGTAGTCATTTTCCAATTAACGAAGAGTTCCCACCCTAATACAGTCAGTATCGTCGTAACCGCGTATGATACCAGGGGGCACTGGAGGTATGGAGGGGTCACTTCATACGTCATGTAGGTGTCTAACCATTGTGCCATACACCTGAAACTAACATAAAATCGACTGTCAACTGTAATTGAAAAAAGTAAGCCTTTCAAGTTGTTAAAAAATTATTTTTAAAGTAATAGTGGGGGGGTAGAATTTTCCACCCTGAGCAATGAATTGGAAGAAACAGACCTTAGGTGGAGCATGCTCTCTCCGAGGCCTGCAGGGCAGTGCTGAGCCGGCCGTGAGGATGCCTTCCTTCCGAGCTGCCTTCTGTGGTGACGGGACTAGAAGGGCTGTCCCTCCTTGCCAGGCCAACTCTCAGGGACGCGGGCAATGCGGTCACTTAGCTCAGAATGTCCTTGCTTTAAGTAATAGCTTTTGGCCCAATGAACTATTCTGTTTTTTCTTTTTCTTTTTCTTTTCTGGAACAAAGGGCATTGAGGGCATTAAGGGGGAGCTAGATGTGCTTATATAACTTGTACTTTTTGTTTATCTGATACTTGTTATCAGGCTGGGCTGGGGCGGGTGCCACACAGGGAGTTATGCCATTCCCAGCCTGAGCCAAGGGCACCCTCAGCGACCTCCATTAGACTCAGCGAGTCCTTCGGGAGTGGCTGTGACTGACTGGTGTTTGTACACGGCAGGAGCAACAGTCACTGCATTCCTGGAGTCTTGGCGAGTGCCTCTTAGAATGTGTGTTCAGCAAACATCGATGCAGGGCCTACTATGAGCGAGGACACACGTGGAGGACTGCAACTGTGTTCGTCATGCACACGTTGGGGCGGGGGGCGATGATTTGTACATCCCTACACTGATAACTGCCTTGCTGTCCAGGGTCAAGCTTGCTGCTTCTGCCCCTCGGGTGGGAAGACAGGGTTCCAGGCAGGAGCACGTCGTCCCTGTCTCTCAGGCAACTGCCTTTAAGGTCTCCCAGGGACCCCAGCAGATGCAGAAAAAGAGTCTCCGACAGGAGCATTCACTTCTGTGTAGCATGTGTTCAGAGTTAATGAGACTCATTCAGCATCTTAGATGAGTATCAGGGTTCAGTTTCGTCAGAAAGAAACAGCCACTCACTTACTGGGTGGGGGACGGTCTGAAGCGGCCCGAAGAAGTGCCAGACTGTCCCTGCCTGCAAAAGGGCAGCACCGACTCACTTGTTGTCACTTTGCATTTCCCAAAGTTCTTTCACATCCTTATCACCCGAGCCTCTTCCTGCCCCGGCGGTGATGACCTCACCCGACAGAGGAGGACAGGGCTCCTGGACAGGTGACCGAGAGGAGCTTGTTCCCTACTCCCTGACACCCTGTCTTCCCAGGAACTTCCCCTCCCCTCGGAGAAGCACCCTGTTAATTATTAAACACAGTTATGGGTTTGGCGTTGATAATTGCATCTCAAAACACGCAGTGCCATGCGGCGCTGCAGACCAGCTTGTCCAGAGCGTGCCCCCCGCCCCGCGGAGTGAAGGAAGCAGGCCCAGGCCCCTTTTGCAGGAACCGGCCTGGCAGTTCTCTTGTTGCATCCAGGAGCCTCAGTTTCCCCAACTTTAGCACAGTGGATGCTAAAACCAGATTCAAGTGTGCATGAAAAAAAAGTTCTTTTTTTTTAAATCCTCATACGAGGGCATTTTTTGTCATTACTTTTAGAGGGAGAGAGGAAGGGAGAGGGGAAAGGAAGGGAGACCGAGAAACATGGATGTGAGAAAGGAGCATCGATTGGTAGCCTCCTGTACCTGCCTAGGCCGGGGATCAGCATCCGGACCTGGGGTTCCACACGCCCAGACCAGGGGTTGAGCCACAGCCCAGGTATGTGCCCTGACTCACAGTTGGACCCGCAGCCTTTCGGTTACGGGGTGGTGCTCTGACTAAGTGAGCCACACCGGCCAGGGCAAAAGAATTCTGAGTAATATTCCCTGGCAGGCCCAGGGCCTGAGGGGGTGTTTGGATAGCGGATGAGACAGCCCTGAGAATCACGCCCCTGCTCGGAGGGAACAGCCTCCCAGCCAAGCGGGGCATGGCCTGGGCCTGGGGATGGCGTGGCACCGGATCCTGCTGCAGTTGGGCAGCACGGAGCCAGGGGTCTGGGCCGAGTCCCCACCTAGCATTCACGAGCTTCGGGGCCCTTGATTGGAATCATTGTGCTCAGTTGCCGCTCTATGAAATGGGGACAATGATACATTATTTACAGGACTTTTGAGGAAGAAAACTAATATACTGAAAGCTCGCCTCAACCACGTGTTGGTGATAAGAGGTGCTTGGTGCACGAGGGCTGCTTTGATGTCTGTCCATCTCGCCCTGGGTTCCCAGGTGGGGTGGCAGCACCACGTGTGGGTGAAGCAGGCATGTTCTTGATTTGACAGAAACCTGGCCAACTTCGGCCACGAAGTGGCCCTCTGGGGGGGCAGGGTGTCATTCAGTCCTTAGGTGGTGGTTGGATACCTGTGTGGTACCAGTGAGTAGCTCTTTCAGTTCCTTCCATGGTGGCCTTGGTTTCTCTGGGATTGAGCATGGCTCCTGGGTGTGGCCGGGTCTGCAGCTGGTTCCCACGGTGGGGCGGGGCGGGGGGGTGCATGTGCATTCCGGTGTCCATTCACCAGAACAGTGTGTTTGGGCATCAGGCCGCCACTGGGGAAGCGCCTTTACTCCCGCAGGGCAGACTGTGTCCTCTGCCCTCTCCTGCGACCCTGGTGGTGCTTGTCTGCAGCTCTTGGCCTGGGGCCGCGTGCCCCCACCCCCACTTTAGGGCAGGGATGAGGGACATCTGGGAACCAGCTGTGAGGGAGGGTCATGCCTTCTGTTGTCCAGTGACGGGGCCACGGACAGTCCACCGTCCTCCCCGTCCTTCTTTCCACCGCCAGACTCTTGGCGTTCTCTGTGGAAAACAGGCTGTTCTTGGTTTTGTAGGTCACACGTACTTTTAAAAAAAGAATCCCTAATTTGGTGTGTTAAGGCTCTTTAACTTTGGATATTGCTATTTTTCTTGCCTTACGTAAATAGGCAGAGCAGGCACCCCGAAATTTTATTGATTGTCGTCAAGCATTTTTGCTTTCACCTCACCCAGTTCCACTTTATGTGCAGTATTAAAAGGGCAAAGAATAATTTTTCTGTTTGCTTTTGACAAATTTAGCATTTGGGCCTCTCCTGATTCCCACTGATCTAGGCCAGTTTAGCTGTTTTTCAGTTTCATTTTTAAAAAACGTGAGGTCTCGCCCACGGTCTGTCTGTGTTCCCAGCCCGGCCTCAGGTCTCGAGACAGGTCTTTTAAAATCAAGGCTCACCCAGTGCAGCCGGTGGTGGCGGGTCTTCCTCTGTGTCACTGAGTCACCTGGTGTTTTATGGGCCCTTTCCTTCCAGCCCCTTCCTGACTGTTTGTCTCTGAGTCCAGCTGTGGCTGGTGCGACGCAGGAGGTCTTGCGGCCCAGGGATGGGGCCCAGGGATGGTGCCGGTCATCCTGCCCCGCCCGGTCAGTGGTGCCGGTCGAGCCCAGCTGCATGCGAGTGAGCGGAGTGCACACAGCGGCGCACACGTTTAGTTTGAGCCCTGGAGGCCGACAGCAACCGATTCTGTTACTTTGGTAAAATCACTGTCTGTGGGTTTCCAGGGACCGGTGAGATTTCTCAGCCTCCCTTTGGCCCATCGTGACCCCCCCACCCCGCCAGGTAGAGAGCCTCTCTCCTGTGCACGCCTCTGTCCAGCTTTGTCCACACCCTGTTCATGGAAGGACTCATTTCTGCTTTCTCGATATTTTCACAGTATTTTACTCATTATACCTATCACTTCTTTAATTCTCTGCAATGTAGTATGATAGGAAAAACTTGAATTTTAGAACCACAGAACCTGGTTTTGATTCTTGATCTTGTCATTTATCACCATTTAACTTAAGCAAGTCACTTGGTCTTCAGTGTCTCCTCTGTGAAAGGAGAAACAAAAGCGCCCCCCTCGTGGGCCTGAGGCGAAACTGAGCGAGGTTGCGGGACACAGCTAGACTTGGGCTTCAGCTGCCTGTGTCAGAAAGAAGAAGGACTGGAAATCAGTGATCTAAGCTTTCATTTCCAGAAGTTAGAGAAAGAACAATTGAAGCTAAGGATGGTAGAAGAAAGGAAGAAATCAAGGAAAAAGATTCGTGGCGACCTTCATATGTGACCTTGGAGAGGTGGGGGTGAAAGCTGGTTCAGCCTGCAGTGGACTCTGAGCAGCACGTGCCAGGGAACCCGAGCCGACTGCAGTCAGGTCGTTGACCTCAGGGCCGTGGCTGTGCGGGGTGTGGTGCGGTCAGCGCGGCCCTCACACAGCTGTGGTCTGGGGAACATCACGGTCACTGAGCACCTGCTGTGGGGGGAACCAGGGCCCCAGACTGAGGGAAGCCGGCAGGGCGCTGCTGATGACTCAGGCATGGAAAGTTGCTTCCCCTTATTCCATGGGTCAGCTCAGAGCCCACCTCATCTCCGATGCCCTCTGCAGCTCCAGGGTGTCTTGGTCTCCTTACTTGGCAGGGCATCTCCTAGTGATTCGGGCCCTTTTGCCTTGAAACGGACCATGTTTTTTCCTCCTGAGCCTAGTAGCTCCAGGCACTTAGCAGATGCTGAATAAATCTTGTGCAGAACCTTCCTTCCATGGGGTCTAACCCGTGGCTGAACCGGGCAGAAACGAACTCCTCTGCCTGAGCTCTTCAGGGGTCAGGCTGCCTCTCTCTGCCCTGCCTGTTTCCTCGAGCTGGCTGAGCAGCCCGGCCAGCAGCCAGACTGGGCCGCTTGGAGACTTGCCTGAGCCAAACGCCCAGATACTCCTGAGGAGCCAGAGCTGAGACCACCTGTGCTGGGTAGAGGACTTGTCGCCGTGGCGGGTGCCCCGAGGAGGGCTGGGACCCAGAGCACAGGATTCCACAGAGCAAGGGACACTGTGAAGTGCCGGTGGCACCAGGGCCCAGGCCAGAGTGGCTTGCCCAGGGTCGGAACGACACGCTGCCCCTGTGGCTGCGGAGCAGAGCTTTAGGCGGTGTGCCGTCAGGACGGGTGCGTGGGGGGTGCCCCTGTGACTCGGCCTGGTTCTGTCGATGGCGTGCGTTACCGCCGTCACCCGGGCTTCACTTTGAACACGTTGGCCACACAGTGCTGGGTTTGCCTTTGGAAGCCCCAGCAGACAGCCCTGGGAACCATCGAGTAGATCTCAGGTTATAGGACTGCGGGTTTATTTCAGTTGACAGAGTTTGGGGAAAGCATCTTGGTATGATGTTCCCTTAGCAAACAGGCAGTGTTGGTGTCCAGTGCTGGTCTCCATCATTCATTCCTTGGGCGACCATGGGCAAATCTCTTAACTTCTCCAAGCATCGGATTTCTCAGCTCTAAAGTATAGACCGAAGTAACGACAGTACCAGTAATTACTATCTGCACATAATTACATTGTCACTTACTGCGTCCGTGACTTACTAGGGCCGTGTGCTGTTCTGAGCCCTGCATGTCCTGCCTCGTTTGACCCTCACGGAGGTTCTGATTTCCTCGTTGGCTCTAACAGATGAAGCCAGGGAGGCACAGAGAGGTTAGGTGGCTTGCCCACTGCTACCCAGCCAGTGAGGAATGGATGTGGGAGCAGAGCCCAGGCTGCCTGACTCTGGAGCCTGTATTCCTTACTACGGTTCCAGACTGTCTCCCAGGGCGTCGTGCGGATGAGGTGTGCCAGCCTCAGGAAGACGGCTGGGAACACGGCCATGCACTTTTTAGTCGTGACACTGTCACTCACCGTGCCCACCCTCCCATCACTAAGCCGAGGTTTGGACTCCTGACTTTGTGGTTAGGAAGTGTGGTCCCTGTGGCTGTGTGATCTGAGCCCAGGGCGACGGAAAGGAGGGTGGGGTCCCACCCATGGTGGACGGGTCCCGCCCTCCCAGTAGCCAGGCTTCTGAACCTGCTTCAGCTTCCTCCCTCTCGTGGGGATCCCTGCCCCTGTACCCCTGCGGGGTTGAGGCTTGAGTCCGCACTCAGAAATGGTCCGTGTAGCTAATGGTCTTTTCTCTTCCCAGCCGACCCGCACAGAGCACAGATGGTGTTGAAAGAAACTGTCTGAATTTGGGGTGTCCATGGCTGACATGAGTCAGTCATGGGTGTGGGGGAGACACTGCCCAACATAATCAGAATGTGCCGGAATGCCCATGGAGACTTGAGAGTTGTGTGAAAAGTGGCATTATTTCTCCTCGCATTTTACCCCAGATCCTTGACCCGCCGGATGGGTAAGACGGGCTAGGACATGGTACCCCATGTTCAAGAGCTCTGCCCTGCTTTGCACGCTCTCCTCATGGGTCTGCGTCTCGGTGTCCAGGGGCCGAGCAAGGGTGAGGAGTCAGGGCATCAATCGGTCGGCCTCGGGACTCGGACTGGTCTTCAGAAAGCCAGCCCTCTGGGCTCTTCGGCAGGATGTCGAGGAGACGCGCTCCTTCATGTGGAATGCGTGCCGTGTACGCCTGCAGCATACACAGATAGGTCAGTGCCCGGAGCCCCTGGTGTCCTGGCCTCCTCCCAGCTAAAGGACACGTTTCAGACGGCTTCGTATGCCGGCAGTGGTGGAAATGGGAATTGGAACTGGAAACATGTTGCTCTTTTACCTTGGGAATTCACAGTCGCAATGGTATGTTCTTCTTACAGGTCTGTCTACGGATTTTGAGCGTCTGCAGCTGATCTGAATTTAAGCATCCCTGCTGCTCCCTTGCCCTTCGGAGAGATGTCTGTCACTTACGATGACTCCGTTGGAGTAGAAGTGTCCAGCGACAGCTTCTGGGAGGTAGTGCCCTTGCTTCCTCCCCCATGACACAGAGATCAGGCCGATGCCTGCCAGGGCTGTGTTTTGGGGGGCGGGGGTGGACGGGGGGGTGAGGGGAACATGCCCCCACACCAGCAGGCGAGTGGGCTCAGGGCTGGACGGCAGCTCCGAGGGAGCTCCGGGGCGTCCGAGAGGCCTCGTCAGCTGGGGTGTTCGCTGGTCTTCCTTCTCATGTCCAGCCATGTGTGACTTGGAGGGCGTGCACTAATCCCCAGGCTTGGCCTGAAAGGCAGTTTTGCTTTTGGGTTTTGTGTAGAAAAACAGATGGCGGTTACACAGGCCAGTGGCCAGAGGGCTAATCCAAGTGCCCTGGAGTTTTTGGGAGCATCTTCCTGCAGTTCCGTGTCCACGGGGAACTCCCTTCCTGATTAGATTACTGTGTGGTTGGGGAGTCGCCCTTCCTGGGCCTCACTCACTTTTCCTGCTGGCTGGGTCACATTTTGTTCTCACAGCGAAACCCCTGTACCTTTCCCAGCAGCCGTGGGCTTGGCGGGTAGAACGCTGGCTTGGCAGTCGGAAAGGTCCAGGTGCCCGTGCCAGCTGTGTGCCCTGCTGGACCCATCTGGGCCTTGGGCTTCTCGTCTGTAAAGAGGGGGTGATACTGGCCTTTGGGGGGCTGCCGGGACGAAGTGAGGGCGCAGACGTTGGCTCCCCCCTGCGTATTTTCCTGACACAGGGCGTGAGGCTGCAGCCCTGGGCTTCTCGGGATGAGCGCAGGGGAGCTTTATACACACGGAGCAGTTAGGCGCCCAGGTCTGTCTGACTTGGAGCACCACCCAGCGTCGCACTGTGATGGCAGGCGGTCGCAGGCGGTCGCAGGCGGCCGTTGAGGAGGGACGGGTGAGGAGCTCGAAGTTCCCTCGGCACTTCTCCTTCCCGTGTAGTGGCGGAAAGGTCATCACTGATTTTTAGCCAAATACTCTATTTTATTAAAAGTATATGTTTCTTGAGCACCTGCTGTGTGCTAGGCCCTAAGAGCCTCCCACAAGAAATGAGACCGTCTGAGTCCCTGCCCGAGGGGAGCTGGCTTCTGTGGGATTGGAGCAGATGGAAAGCACAGGGGGAACAAGCGCCCTCTGTCCTGTCCCTCGGCTGGTAGCAGCCTCCCTGGTTTGAGCTCTGGGCCAGAGAGGCGTGTTGTCTGAGGTAATGTGTCGTAGAAGGCAGCGAGAGCGACGGGCAGTGACAGTGACGGGTGTGTCCCTGTTGGCATTGTCAGGCCCACTCACTCTGGGCCAGGGAAGGTCGGGGGGTAAAACTGCATGCGGCTGTGTAGAGACAGGGGTCGCAGGGCACAGTTGGGAGGTGCCTCTGGGCCTGCCCTGGAATCCAGCGCTGCCCTGCTGACCCCTCACGCACACAGGGGCCCGCAGGCAGGCAGGCCAGGTCCACCCTGCCTGCCCCCAGGAGGGCTGCGGCTTCCCTGCTGTGCAGGAGAAGCACACAGGAGCCGGCGGTGCGGTGACGGCGGCGGCACAGAGGCTGCCCGGGAGCTCCCGGGAGGCTGGCCTTCAGAAACACAGCTCCTCGTTCTTCTCAACACGGAACCAGACCACGGACAGCGCCCTTTAGAGTCGTGGACAACTTTCTCTTTTATTAATTTACTTATTTTAGAGAGAAAGAGGTAGACAGATAGCAGTTTGTTGTTCCACTTAATTATGCATTCATTGGTTGATTCTTGTATGTGCCCTGACTGGGGCTCAAACCCACAACCTTGGTGTATTGGAACGATGTTCTAACCAACCGAGCTACCTGGCCAAGTCCACTGTCTTGTTTTATAATGCTGGTGACACTGCCCTCTGGTGTTAGTTAATAGCTGCCTTGAGCTGGGTGCTGGTGCAGACAGGATGGCGCACATAGGCAGCCTTGCAAGTGCTGGGCCAGCAGGGGCAGTGGGGCAGGTTCAGACTTGTGCTTTGGAGCCAGGGGCCTGGGCTTGGCTTCGAAGTGTGTATGTGTCTTTGGGCAAGTCACTAATTTCTCTCTGCCTCAATTTTGCAGTCTGTAAAATGGGGGTGCTGATGGCACCCACATCCTAGCATTTGTGGGGGTTAAGGGAATGCGATCATGCGCAGTGGTGTGGGTGTTGGGACTGGTGCTGGCTGGGAGCCCTGTCCCTCTGCTGTGGAGACTTGGGTTCCAGCCCACACACGACATACTTGTTCCTGCAGGCTGTGTCTCTCAGCGTCATTGTCATTACCCAGTTGATGGCAGAAACTGCTCTGGAAAAATGAAGTTGCTAAATAGAATGCTATTATAGAAATTGTCAGCTGCTTGGTAAAGAAAAACGTCTGTGAGAGCTGCTGGTGTGAGTTTGTCGTCAGCCTGCATTAAATCAAGTAGCTTTAACAAGCCAGTGATTTAAGCTCCTGGGCTCCCTGCTAAATTCTTAGCTGAGATACTGTCAGTAGATGCGAACACCTGCTTTAGCCCGAAGAATGCGAAGGCAAATGGGCTTATTTTCTAGGCGGGGTGTCTGGGATTGCTCTTTGCGTGTGTCGGGTGGCAGCGTCGCCGTCTCCCTCCTCTGTGCTGCAGGTGCAGAGTGCAGGGGCGGCCGACAGCTCGGGCCTGGCCGGCTGGGCTCTGCTCCAAGTGCCTTCCGTGCTGCTGCCCGCTGCGCATCTCTGAGCGTCTTCCTGCAAGTTCCCTCTCTCCCTCAGAAGGCGATCTCTCAACTGTGTGGCCTGCAGCAGGGTGCAAATCTAAAGAAAGCCATTGGTCTCGAGGTGGGAAAGTCTTCTGTGTTCATTTTACTCCTTCTCACCAAGGTACTAACTGGAGGGGCCATCCCAGAACGTCTTCTGTGTGCCTGTGTGGGGTGGGGCGTGGCCTGCCCTCTAGGGGCCCGTGACTGTGACCTTTGGAGGTAAGCTCCTCGAGAGAGGAGGCTGAGCTAGGGCGTGGTCATGAGGTGCAGGAGCATTTGCTGGGGTGCATGGGGAAGTGGGGCTCCTCGGGGGGAGGGGAGCGAGAGCAGGATTGGCCCTCACCGGGCGTTTGAACATCTGCTGGACGAACGAGTGAACGAGCGCCGGTCTGTGGGCGCAGAGGTGACCCATGGGGACAGGACATCAAATAGGGGTATTTAGTGGGTGTTTGGAGGGGGCACTTTCTGTGAACTAAGGGATTTAGACAGAGAGGAGGGGTCTGATCCCCACGGTGAGGTGCTTGTAGCACAGCTGGGAGGGGAGAGGCTGACGGCCTCTGTGGAGGACAGAGGCCGAGGGCACCAGCCAAGCCGCAGCCCTGCCTGTCAGTGCCATGGGTTCCGAGAAGGGGCTGGCATCACAGGAAAGGCATAGGGGTGGCTAGGGCTGGTCTTCGCCTTTAGAGCAGGGAGACAGGTGGCATTCCAGGCAAAGTCTGGAAGCTGGGATGAGCGTGTGGCATTGCAGAGGCCCGAGGACCTTGGCCTCGTAGGAGCCAAGGGCCTATTTTAGAGGCGAGAAGTTGTGCAGGGTTGGATAAGTTGGAGCCAAATGGAGAATGCCCCCCAAGTGCTGACTCCTTCAGCAAGTTGGAGCCTGACATTCTGCCTGTAGGCTATCCGGGGGTTGGAGGGGTGGGGGTCAGTTGCTTCTGACAAGTCTTCTGGCCCCTCTGGGAGCTTATGGGCCCGCCCACAGTGTCCTCTGCTTCCAGTCCCTGCTTCTGGATCCTCTCCTTGCTCTGTGTCACCTTCAAAGTAAAACCACATTATTCAGTGTGACTAAGACATGAGCATGTGTTGCGAGCCGCAGGGCGGCCTCGCCCTTCCTGAGGACCTCTGTCCTGGACCACAGTCATGCTGCTGTCCCCCAGCCCCAGTTCCCATCCACAGAGAGGGGCCTCCCCACCTGGGAGGGTGGGCACTTGGACGGTGTTCTTTCCTATCCGACCTCCACTTTTCCTCGGGGAGCCCCCCAGGCCTCCCTGACCCCTCCTGGCAGGCTGAGGCAGCCTTCCCAGGCGCCCACGTGGCCTGTTGCTCTGGGCTGTGAACTCCCGGGGACAGGACGGGATTCTCCTCTGGGTCTCTGGAACTCACAACAGTGCCTGACACTAGAGTGACCAGGGACAGGGTGAGGTGTGATGCTTGGTGACACCGTGCCCCGCTCAGAAGAAGCGTATAAACAACTGTTTGCAGCTAAAATGTGCACACAAATAACCACAATACTGGGCAGAGATCACTTGGGGGGAGGTGTGTGTGTGTGTTTAATCCTCACCTGAGGGGTTTTCTTTTAATTGATTTTTGAGAGAGAGAGAAACAAAGATGTGAGAGAGAAACATCAATCAGCTGCCTCCCATATGTGCCCACCCGGGGTTACCCACAACCAGGTGTGCGCCCTGACCGGGAATCAAACCTGCAACCCTTTGGTGGGCACCCCTGGCCCCGGAACCGCCCGCCAGGGCTTTGGTGAAGGTGTACAGCACACCTACACCATGCCAGGCCCCGTTCCAGGCCTTGGGGACGTGGCCAGAGTAGGGCAGACAGTGACTTTTACGTGGCCCAGTGCATTTACGTCCCAGATGCTGGGAGGATGCAGAAGCTCCCCGCCCCCNCCCCTCCCCCCCCCCCCCCCCGCAGTGGGCTGCCTTCCGGAGCTTTCAGGGCCGCTCTAGGAGACTGGTGACGCTGTCAAGTCCCGCCTGTGGGTGTGTGCACCCCGATAAGTCATCGAGCAGAATGCGTGCAAGCCATGTGCTTGCAGTCTGGGTCCCTTTCTGCAGGAATGTTAACCTGCAACAGGAAGTCTAGGAGTAAGGACCAGTGTTAGCAGCCAGCATTTACTGCACGCTTGCTCTGCGCCCAAGCCCTGCTCAGAGGCTTGACACTGCTCAGCTTCAATGGATGGTGGAGCGAGAGGTGGGCCAGGGCACCTGCTTCCCAGAACTGTCCCCCCCCCCCCGCCCCTGCCCCCGGCCTCCCGGGAGCTCTGCGGGGAGAGGATCATGTTTCTGCAATGCCTGCGTGCGCTGGAATGTCCCACTCCTCCGCCTTGGTGTGGAGGAGTCGAGCCCTGGGCGCCTGGGCGCAGACCCTGGCGCCACCATTCGCCCGTGTGCGACAGCGAGGGCTGCAGGTGGGCCCCATGCAGCACCCATGAGCAAGTCACAGGCAGTCACCGGGCCTTTATCAGTGTCCAAGTGACAGCCCTGAGGAACTCAGCTCTGGTACAGCCTTGGTTAAACACATCCTTCCTGTACGTCACTCTGTGTTCTGCCTGTGGGGTTAGGCCTAAGGGTTGGAGTTTCTGGGGTTTGTTTGCATCCACTTTTTAGTTTGTCTTTTTGAACATGTGATTAAATATTGATAATGCAATTTGGTCTTTAAAATGGTTGAAGTTTGGGATTTATGCTTTAAAACTGGCGAACAGCACAGGGTGCCTTGCAGGGTGATGGCCTCATTTTCCTCACCCTCCTGCTGGGTGGGTGCAGATCCCCAGGATAGAGGGTGGGGCCGGCAGTTCAGTGATGGGGGCGGGAACAGAAAACCAGGAGCTGGGCCTGGAGCCAGGCCAGGGCGGAACACAGAGCAGGCTCCTGGGGGCTGTCCGCAAACAGGAGGGGCAGCAGGCCAGCAAGGGCGCTCTGTCCACCCTCTCAGGGTCCTGCCTGGCCAGTAGCATTACCCCGTTTGAGGGGGGGGGGCTCCGTGAGGTTAGGGCTAGTCCCGGCTGTGGTCCAGGGAGCACGGGGGGNTCCGTGAGGTTAGGGCTAGTCCCGGCTGTGGTCCAGGGGGCGTGGGGAGCCCAGAGGGAGGGGGAGGGGAAGGCAGGTTGGAGACAGAGGGGAGAGAAGTGGAGCCCTAAGGGGGGGAGGGCGGGCAGAGCAAGGCCGGAGGGCTTTCCAGAGGTGCTCCCTGGCGTTTCAAGCACAGGTCAGATTTCGCAGCCCTGCAGTCATTGGTGACCCCTTATTTGGAAAGGACGGTGTGGAGTAGGGGTTGGGGTGAGGTGTGGGAAAGGTGCCTTAGCTGGGAAGCCCCACGCTGTCACCATGGGGACTCCTGGTGGCAGCGTGTGCACAGGATGTGACCTCCGCTGTGCTCTGTGGGGATGGCGGGTGGGAGGCAGTGGCACCCCCAGGTCCAGTCCTCAGACCCTCCCAGAAGACTTGGAGAGACTAACTCAGCCCCTGGCTTTAACCGAAATCCTGGTGAGTGTAAGCGAAGCAGCTTCAAGGCTGGCGTGCGCTTAAACAGCCCCTGAACGAGTCTTGCCGGACGGGCAGGAGTGTGTGTCAGCCGCTGCTCGTTTGTCGTCCGTGGAGTTCCTGTCCGAGGGCGCACCGAGGGGGGAGCTCGAGGGGCTCGCTGGGTGAGGAGCTTGCTAAAAGGCATGTGCCCCTCGCTGCCCAGGCCTCAGAGCGCTCGGCAGCTCCTCAGTGCCCCTGGTTCTGCAGCCTGCCACACAGCTCCCAGCGCCCTCTGCGCGTCTAGAAGAACTGCAGCGCCCCCCTGCCCCGGGCCTGGCCTGCAGGGTGGAGGAGAGCAAGGGCACATCCTCGCCCTCTGAACCGCAACACTCCCACATCCTGCTGTGCAATGCCCGGTCCATGCCGGAGGGGCAGGGAGGGAAGCGCTCCTGCCGGGCCTCGTGAGGCGTGGCGCGTGCGCAGCTCGCCTCTGCGGCCCCCACGTCCTGCCTCAGGCCTTCAGAAAGCGTCTCCCCGTGGAGGTCCCTCTGACTCTTGCCTTGAGCATCCCCTCCTCCCGGCAGTCCCACCACCCAGTGTTCCTTCTAGAGCTTGTCACCGCCTGTCACTGTGTTACTGATCTGACCGCAAGTCTCGCAAACATAGCGACCACGACAGTTTGTTCATCATTGTGTCCCTAGTCCCTCGCGTGTCCTTGACACACCGTAGGTGTGGGTTACATATTTGTGAGTGGCAAGAGGGTGTTGCCAGGCCCTCAGAGATTGAGAGCAGTGCTCCGGCAGGTCACCAGCCAGCTGGTGTCCTGGCCGAGTCTGTTCAGTTAGAAACCCTGGAATGAGGAGGGACTCTGGGAAGTCATCTGGTCCCGTTCCCCCTTCACTTTGTGTCCGCGTGGCCAAGATGAGGAAATGGCCAGGTCTGGTCAGGTGATGGCCGTGCCAGGCCGAGCGCCTGACTGGGAGACCCTGGCCTGCAAACCCACCACTCCCAGCGCGCCGGGTACTCCCAGTGTCGGCTCCGCCGCGCCTTCTGGTCCGGGGACTGGGGATGCGGGGGCCTGACAGGTACAGGGCCAGAGCTCTGCGGACCCCCACCCTGTGCGAGGAGGAGGAGGAGAGGAGGTCCTGTCGGGGAGGGCTGGGGGCTGATGGACCCTAACCAGCCGCTCTCCCTGCTGTCTGTGGCCTGGAGTTGAGGAAGCCCAGCGCGTCCCCTTTTGCCCTCTTTCAGGCTGGTGGAGAGTGTTCTGGAGCCTCTCACGTGTTTCATCGGCTTTGGATGAAATGAGACTCCGGCTCCATGGGGCGGCCGGGTGAGGGCACCACAGGGCTTCGCCGCTGTCCAGTGTGCTTGGCACAGTGGGCTCGCCCTGGACTTCAACCCCAGGCGTGAGGGAGCAGTGTGCAAAGGCCTTCGGGTGGCAGGTTCGAGGGCATGAGCGTTCTGAGGGGGAAATGAAGGCATTTTGGGCAAGCGCATTAGTAGCTTTCAGGTCTGGGGTTCCTGACACAAGCACATGGTGGGGTCAAGGGCGGGGCTGCACACTGCCTTACCTCCTCGGCCTCGGGCCTGCTCTGCGTCTGTGCGGCTGGTGGGAGGCACACACGTCATGTGACACCAACCTGCTAGGTCTTGGCTCTGCACGCTCTCCTCAGCCTGAGGAAGGTTCCGCAGGTGGGCTCTGCCTCCTTCTGCCTGCGTGGTCACGGGTGACTTCGGGTCTTCAGACCTCGGTTTCCTTTTCTGTAAAGTGGGACCACTAATAGGACCCACTGCCGAGGATTGTGACAGGCCTCGATGATGTGACATGTGCAGAGCTGTCGACACTGCGCAGCTGAGCGTGGATGTCCTCTATGGTGATGCTGCTGCTGCTGCTGACGGACCCTGTGTGGCTCCTGCTGCCAGGCGGCCGCCGTCCAGCATGGCGGGGAGCTGACAGCCAAGTGGGATGAGTTGTGACTGCGTGCATGGGGACAGTGTGCAGATGGGCCCTCGTGGGGTGCAGCCAGCAGGAGCCCGGGGTGGGGAGTTGGTCTCGGCAGCTTGCAAGGGCCAGTCTCCAGAGCCGCTGTCTGTCACGCCTTCCCTCCGGGAGCCTCACCCTCCCGGAGCCCAGCAGTCCCTGAGCACAGCGCCCTCAGGATGAAGGCCCCACCCTGGGGACCGCTCGCTGACCAACCCACCTCCCACCCACCCCTGCACCACCGCCAGCTAAGGCTCTCCTCGTTCCTCCGAGTTCTGTGTCCCGTGTTCCGTCCCTGGTGGACCTCTCAGTGCCCCTAGGTCTCCATGCTGTCACATCTTCCTCTGGTAACACTGTTCCCTCTGCCTGGAATCCTCCCCTCACCTCCGCATTCACATGGCCAGCTTCCTGCTTGTCCCTGAAAACCCGGCTTGGATGTTGACTTTGGTGCAGCCCCCGACCCCCACCCCACCCCTCCCTCCGCCAGGCTGTCCCCGGAGGGAGAGGACAGCACCGTGGGCCTGCACCCAGGTTCACATGTGTTGAGCGTGTCTTCAGTACCTTGATATCCGAGGGGGTGCCTGAATTTAGAGGAAGTTAGGGCCGCAGGCGGCTTCAGCCCTAGTTAAAAAATTGGCCTTTTGTGAATGAATCAAGTGATGACGGGCTGGAAGAAAGCTAATTTCCAATTTCTGCGTTATCTGCCATGTGGCCAGCTCAAAACAGGGTAGTGTTTTGAAAAGCAAGAGAGAAGCTTTTTAGTTACAAAACCGATAAAGCAAATATAGCTTACCATGTGTCCTGACCTTAGAGTACGATCAATTTGTCATATATTGAAAATTAATTTTCTTGCATTTTAAAGACCTGTGGTCATTATGCCTCAGTTTTAAAAGTATGTAACAAAGAATACATTCTACCGAAAAAAACAGATGGCAAATAGGAACAAGAAAAGATGTTCAGTATCACTGGACAGTGAGAAAGTGCAAATTCAGTTACAATGAACTGTTGCTACATACTGAACAGAATGACTAACTTTTTTTTAAAGTTCTTTTCTGCACTGACTGGTGTGGCTCAGTGGACTAAATGCAGGCCTGAGAACCAAAAGGTCTCCAGTTCAGTTCCCGCCCAGGGCGCATGCTTGGGTTGCAGGCCAGGTCCCCAGTAGGGAATGTGCGAGAGGCAACCACATATTGATGTTTCTCTCCCTCTCTCCCTCCCTTCACCTCTCTGAAAATAAATAAATAAATAAAATCGCTAAAAAATATATTGCTTAAACAGTTTTTTTAACCAGACGATACCAAGTGCTCACAGGAAGGCAGAGCAGCCGAAACTCCCGTACACTGCTGATGGGGATGCGCGGGGCACAGCTGCTGAAACCTAAGTGACTGCACTAGCCAGCACTGCCCCAATCAATTCGATAAAAAAAGAAATAGAAAAGAATGGCTCAGCCACGGTGGAGAACAGGTCCTTTCCTGCAAGGTTAGATGTGCCCTTCCCATCGAGCAACCCCACTCCTGGGCATTGACCCGAGAGAAGTGAAGACATGCGCCCACGTGGGGCCCTGCAGGCGGGTGCCGTAGCTCCTGGGTCTGTAACCACCCCCACACTGGAGATAGCCTGCACGGCCCTCGGCAGGAGGAAGGAGAAACGCAGGGCGGGCTTGCCTGCAGTGGGACCCGCCCGAGCAGCGGGAAGGCAGGGACCACCAACACCGGCAGTGGCGTGGGTCGGTCTCGAAAGAGTTACTGTGAGAGTCAGAGCCTGTCACAGAGGGCAGGCTGTGACCAAGAGGCCCCATGTATCCTGGCCCTCTGGGGGAAGGGACAGACACCAGAGCAGTGGTGGCCAGGGTGCGCGTGGGACGACGGCAGTACCCCGTGCCTTGCTGTGGCCGGGTTATGTGTGGCACACGTTGGTCTGGGCTCACCTGTGCGTGGCTGGAAGGGGCATCTGTCGGCGTGTGTGGGCTGGCCTTGGTTTAGAGGGACGGCTACCAGCGGCCCTGCTCTGAGGAGGGCCCCCAGCACCGTGCTCGGGGGCCAGCCGGCCACAGGGCTCTGTCACAGGTGGTTTATGGAGACGGAAACAGTGACGCCTGGGTGTTCTGTGGGGTGAAGTGCTGGTCTGTCACGAGCCCGCGTGGGCCTTTGTGCTGAGCGAGGCCGGTGGGGCTGGAGTAGCTGGAGCATGGGGCTGCTGGCTGGCCTCCTCAGCACGCCCTCCGCCCGCCCGCCTCTGACCCCAGCAGTGGCCACGGCGCCGGCTCTTAGACGTAAGGCACGCGCTCCTGGAAGCATCTTCCTGGTATTCCTGGCTGCTTGTCTGATTTCAAGAGTCATTATTTAAACACAGGGTGGGGCAAAACTAGGTTCACCATTCTTCGTGTGCAATATAATAGCACTTAGTATCAGTTACTCGTAACAATACAAGGATGAATGGTGCTGTGTGCACGCACAGCTGAAACCTGCTTTTGCACCTCTGCTGGTGCCAACTGACAGGCTGTACCAACATGGGCCTGACTGAGAAGCGCCCTTTGCTTTTCCGTAAACCCCCTACAAGGGTTTTGAGAGTCGGGGAGGCAGCCCGCTTTGCCACCGGTGACTGGCCAGTTTGAACGTCGTCAGTGGCAGTGAGCTGGAAACAGTTCTGCCCAGCGGCCGAGGGCACCGTCAGGGGCGCGTGGAACCGCACGACCTGGGCCCTCCTTGCCACCTGCTCAACGATGCCGACAGGTGTTTCGTGGGATTTTTTTCTTCACCCTGCTGTAAATTTTGAAACAACAGTAAGATCCCGTTTTAAATGGGAAGTGAGTGAGTGATGTCACTTCCAGCTGGTGGTGAAATGCTTGCTCTCTCCTTCCTTCCTAACAAGGGGCTGCTGTAGGGCAGAGCTGAGAGCCCCGGTCTAGCCTCCGTGTGTCGGAGGGCCGCTGGCCTGCTTCCTTGGCCGAGGACACACAGCCAGGCCGGCCGGGCGGCCCGGGGCTGCGGAGGGAGCAGTGCTCAGGCACTTCACTCGGCAGGCCCGCTGCCCGTCAGAGCTGGACTCTGGACAGCTGCTCAGGCTCCTCCCCCTCCCCCTGGGGGAGCTCCTCGCCGTGCCCCTGGCAGCGAGTCACCTTGGCCGTCCCCCACCTTGCCCATCTCCACGCAGGGCCCTGTGTTCTGGGCCTCGGCAGGCCCTTCCCCCCACTGCCCCAGGCCTTCCTCCTCGCCCTGTTCTCTGGACTCAGGGTAGGAGAAGCTCTGGTAGCCTGGCTGTTGGTAAATCTAAGTGGGACCGGCAGTGCCACCGGGCCGGGCCCGTCGCAGCTCGGCAGAGAGGGGCCCAGCTTTGCGGATGGTCCAGGCTCACTCTCAGCAGGGAGGAGACGTGGGTGTGGTCAGCCAGGCCAAGAGCCTTCTAGAGAGAGTGAGACTGATGAAAAGTGGACTAGGGATTTTGAGGACAGGGAGAAAAGTGTTGGGAATACAATAGCTCACGTTTCTGTCTCATTTCCTCTGGGAGCCAATGAACTTTGTGGTGTCCTTTCAAGTCAGTGGCTCAGAGGATGAAATGTTGAACACTTGGTTATTGCTGCAAATGAGCCAATAGTGTTTTCTTAATTGTCCTTTTATCATTCACAATTTAGATGAGGAGCTGGTTGCTCCTCTTACATGCGAGGAAAAGTAGTCGACACCCACCCTAGTCCTCGCCCACGCAGAGAAGGACTGCAGCCGCGGGGTCTTGGCAAACTGGGCGACGTCTCTGAGCCACGGTCTCCTTGTCTCAGGGCGGTGGCAGCGTTGGGAGGGGCAGGTGCCTAGTGTGGTGTCTGGCACGCAGTAGGTGCTCAGCAGGTGGAAAACAGTATTGATCACTGTAATTGGGTGGCATGCCGGAAAGCTCTTTATGCCTGTGATGACCAAAGGCCTTTCGCCAAGAGTCTGTAATGGAAGATCATTTTAATATGAGTTCTTAAAAGGTTATTATTATTTTACATCTCTCCAGTTAGACCCCCCTCTAGGAAGCTGTCCCTGGCCCCTCAGTCTGCGTGAGAGGCCCCTCAGGGCACCCGCAGTCCCTCGATTCCCTGTATCACCGCCCTCCCTGACCACAGGTCAGAGCATGCACTCCAGCTGCACAGACACTGAGGAGCCTCGAATTGCTTGGGTTTTTTTTCAAGGTTTTATTTATTTATCTTAGAGAGGAAGGGAATGAGAAAGTGAAGGAGAGACATATTAGAGTGTGGCTGCCTCTCGTACATTCCCCACCTGGGGACCTGGCCCACAACCCAGGCATGTGCCCTGACTGGGAATTGAACCAGTGACCCTTTGGTTTGCAGGCTGGTGCTCAATCCACTGAGCCACACCAGCCAAGTTCAGATTGCTGTTTTGTATGTTCCTGCTGGTGAAACGAAACAGGAGCTTGTCATCTGCTGATGCAGGAGGCCTTTCAAAGGGGGGAGGGGGTGAGCCTCCCTCCGGGAGCCTGCTTGGCCCAGAGGCCGTCTGTGTGGCAGGGAGGGCAGGCAGGTGGGCTGCCGCCCGAGCCCCAACCCCCAAGCCTCCCGGCTGACTTCTGTCTTCCAGGTCGGGAACTACAAGCGGACCGTGAAGCGGATTGACGACGGCCACCGCCTGTGCAGCGACCTCATGAACTGCCTGCACGAGCGGGCACGCATCGAGAAGGCCTACGCGCAGCAGCTCACCGAGTGGGCCCGGCGCTGGCGGCAGCTCGTGGAGAAGGGTAGGGCCCCTGCCCAGGGCAGGTCTGAGCGAATCGGCGATCTCCCTGTGCCAGCTTCCGCTCTCATAAGGAAGTGGGCAGGAGCGAGCTCGGTGCTGGGCTGTGATTCATCTGGGGGAGCAGCAGGGTGCCGTTGTCACCCAGCCGCGTAGGCTGTGTAAGACTCCCTCCCCTTTCCTTACTACAGGGCCTCTCCGGGGTGGGCACCTGAGTCTCCCATGGCAGCCCCCGCCATCCACAGGATGTGCCACGCTGGCCAGCTGAACTCACACAGCTCCCCTAGGGCCCAAGCTGGAGTGCGCGCCCATCAGCCCAGAGGCCTGGCCACCCGGCCCCACAGCTCTGACCCCAGAGCTGCCGATCTGTGGGGTCTGGTCCTGGAGCACTCGGATCGGGTGGATGGTGACCCCCGACAGGGCTTCAGATTTGGAAGTTTAATGCAAAACAAGTTTTTCCCGTCTCCCGTCTCCCTCCCTGGCCAAACAGGGGACTCCAGAGCTTAGCAACAGAATGATGCTGTGGCTGTGGATTGTGCTCAGGACACGCTTCCCAGCAGTCGAGGGGGAGCTTAGATTGCCTGGGGCGGAGCGGGTTAGTAGGAGATCCTCAGGTTCTTGGAGGCACCAACCAGGGGAGGCAAGGCCAAGGGGCGAGGGGGCCTGGAGGGTGGGGGTCTGGAGGGCAGGGCTGCAGGCTGCTTCAGGAAGGCCGAGACCAGCTGCCTTCCTCCCCGAGCCCGTCTGGGGGCTTCTCGTGGAGACGGGGGCAGAGCAGGTGCCAGCAGTAGGGCAGCTGTGCGTGGGGTGGCCCCATGTCACTGGGTTCTGCCTTCGGGACCCAGCCATCAGCACAGCCCCTCTGTCCCTTCCAAGCTCAAGGTTCACAAAGCACTTGACCCCCGCCTCGTGGGTCCTGCCCAGCGCTGCAGGGTTAGAGGTCCGGAGGGGCTCACCTTCCACAGCCACCTACCCCTGCCTTCCCCCCGGGCCTGTCCGTGTTGTTGCCCGGCTCAGACAGTCATTGTCCCCAGTGAGCACCTGGAAGACAGGACCCAGGGACTCCACTGTCACCCCCAGCTTCCACCTCTTTCTCCCTCCCTCACCTCATGCCACCCACACCCTCGAAATGAGGCTGGAGTATGGGTTTCCTTCCTGAGAACAGTGAGTGAGGTGAGGCAGGCACTCCATCCCACAATCTAGAGAGTTCCATCCAGGCCGGAGCCACTTCCTGCCTCCACCTCTCTTTCCTCCCCCAAGACAGGGCTTCTCTTGTGCTGAGGAGACAGCCCTCCATGCCACAGGCAGCTCTCGAGTCCCTGCTCCTGGCTGGGCTCTTCTTGGGGGTGGACAGCAGCGCCCATGCCCTGGTCCGCCAGGAGAGCCTGTGGTCCGGGAAAGGGGTCTGCTACGGAGCCCCCAGGGGCAGCGGCCCGGGAGGCAGGTCAGCTCACTTCAGAAGGCCTCTCCTTATAGAGCCAGCCTTACTCCAATGGAAACTTCAGAAATCTGAGTTTTTTAAGAACCCAGCAACTTTAAAAAAGGAACTTTGGGTAATTCCCCAATTCCCTTAGAAAAGAATGGCCACGCTGATTCAGCTTCAGTTCCTTCTGACTTTCCCCAGCCTAGGCACTAAAAAGGGAACAGCCCCTGGGAAAAGTGTCGGAAACAACCAAGAGGAAGCCTCCCAGCCAGACAGCCAGGCCGCAGGCCCCAAACCCCCGGCAGCAGGAGAGGCTGACAGGGCCCGCCCGCCCCGCCGCGTCCGTGATCCCCGGTTGTGTCCGTGCAGGGCCCCAGTACGGGACGCTGGAGAAGGCCTGGGTGGCCGTTGCGGCCGAGGCGGAGGGAGTGAGCGAGCTGCACCTGCAGGTGAAGGCCGCGCTGATGAGCGAGGACTTCGAGAAGATCAAGAACTGGCAGAAGGAGGCCTTCCACAAGCAGATGATGGGGGGCTTTAAGGAGACCAAGGAGGCGGAGGACGGCTTTCGGAAGGCGCAGAAGCCCTGGGCCAAGAAGCTGAAAGAGGTGCGCCCTCCTGCCAGCGGCTTCCCGGCTGCCCGTGGGCCCGTGGTCCGAGTTGGTGACCACGTGGCCCTAGTCCTCCCCTGTGGCAGTGCCCCCCCCAACCCCCCCGGGAGTTCCTGCGTTTGCAGCTTCAGAAACAGAAGGCCCTGGTGGCTAATTACCAAGGTCCAGTCATAAATTTAACCCTTATCACCCCATGTTACAGACGGGAAACTGAGTATTAGGACCCCATGCTGGTAATAGAGCCCCAACCCCAAACTCTGATCTGCTAACAGTACTTCCCCCAACCCCAGAGTTGTCCGCCACAGACTTCTGAGAGCCCCTTCGGGCTAGGAGAAAGGATTCATTTAAAATTGTTCTCTCTCGTGTGGGTTTTTCTCTCACGTTTGCAAACGACACTGAGATTCGTTTGTCTGAAAGAAGCAACCAAAGTGGCCGCGTCCTGCCCAGCCTTGGCTTGCTGGGGGCTTTTGGATGCACGTCCCTCCGGAGCTGCGCCCCCGCACCCCACCTTCAGGCCCCTCCCGCACACCTGCGTCTTCTGGTCACAACGGCGGCCTTTCCTCCTTCCCGTCCTCTGTCTCGGCCTTTGCCGCATCTCCTTTCTCTTCCTTTTTGTCCCTGGCTTCACGTATAACGATGTTGCCCCCCCGTGAGGCCACGGCTACAAACTCATCTCTCCGGAGTGAACTCTGTGACCGGCTCAAGTAAGGGACGTGCACATCAGTGTGTATGTGCCCACGCACGGGCGTGTGTGACAGCCACCAAAAATCGTGGCCAGTGGGGCCTGTGGCCCTGCCTCCCAGTGTTGCCCCCTCTCTTGTGTTAGGTTTTTCCTGTGACGCTCTTTGCGTCTGCTGTTCCCGCTGCCTGGCATGCCCTTCCCTCAGAGGGCCACCCCCTCTTTACCTTCTTGTTCCAGGTCACCTGGGTGGCTGACTCCACGCAGCCCCACTGGCCCGGCCCCACCACAGGGTTCCTGTCTCTCCCTTGCTTTGTTTTCCTCCTCTGCACTTGTCACCTTCTAATACACCCTCAGCTTGAATAATTTCTTGGAGTTGCCTCCCCAGCTATACTGGAGCAAAGTACACGCCCAGGTCCTCTGTCTGGTGCCGTGCCCCTCCCTGGTGCCGTGCCCCTCCTTGTTGCCTAGGACAGTGCCCTCTGTTAAAGCCACTGGTGATTCTGCCGCTCGCAGCTTTACTCCAGCTCTTTTCTCGCCTCTGGACCGCACAGGCGCTTCTGCGGGCGAGGATTCTGACCTTTCCGAATCACGAAAGGAAATCTGGTGCTCAGGAACCCCTCTCTCTATAGGTAGAAGCAGCAAAGAAAGCCTACCACACAGCGTGCAAAGAGGAGAAGTTGGCGATATCACGAGAAAACAATAGCAAAGTGGACCCATCCCTCAACCCTGAACAGCTTAAGAAATTGCAAGACAAAGTAGAAAAATGCAAGCAAGACGTTCTGAAGGTAAGTCATGCACTCTCTGTACGTGATGAGCGCGCCTGCCTCTCTTGCTCAGGTGTCTGGCACACAGGGAGCTCTATCGCTCGCTGCTTGGTGGCACAGGTGGGTGGAGGGATATGGCACTAAAACCCGCTGCTGCCCCCAGGAAGGTCTCAACAGGGCCCACGGAGCCCGCCTGAGGATCGGGGCGGAACCCTGGGCCATCAGGGGAACGATGACCCCTACGTCTGGGGACGAGGTGCCTGTGTGGTGGGGGTTGCTGCAGCCTCGCAGCGGAAAGGGGCTCTGGCCCAGGGCATGGATGTCCCCCAGGCAGGATGGGGGAGCTGGCGTCTGAGCCTGCACAGAGGGTCTTGAGAGCCAAAGTGCCCATGGCCTTGAAAGTCAGGCAAAGCAAAGAGCTTGAGCTGCTGCGGGCAGGGAATCGCTGGGGAAGGGAGGGGCAGAGGTTTGGAGGACCAGCCGTTTAGAGGGACTGCTCGGGCGTGGCAGGGGGTCTCTGTGGACGGGCGGAGGCTGGTGCACGGGGGCTGCAGGGGCTGGGAGTGAGAGGGTTTTTCTGGCAGCCGCAGCAAGCCCCAAAGAGATGTGGGCAGAGGCTGCTGGAGCGCGGGGTGGCGGGACTGGGGCTTTTGGTGAGAAAGAGACGGTGAACAGGTGATGTGGCCTCCAGGGTGAAGGTCAAACGGGGTGTTTGTGGAGGACTCCCTGGATGCAGGGGCAGGGGCTGGCCTGGGCTCCAGGCTACCACCTTGGCTCTGAGGGTGGGGTGTGTGTCAAGGGACTCGAGGGGTGCAAAGAAAATAGATTGGGGTGCCCCCTAGATACTGGACACAGCTCCTCACTGTGCTTATGAAAGCGGCGCCCGTGGCGCCCCGCTGACTCGGCCGCCGGCCCTCCCCGGCGGTGCCCCCCCTCCTCGTAGACCAAAGAGAAATACGAGAAGGCCCTGAAGGAGCTGGACCAGGCCACGCCGCAGTACATGGAGAACATGGAGCAGGTGTTCGAGCAGTGCCAGCAGTTCGAGGAGAAGCGTCTGCGCTTCTTCCGGGAGGTTCTGCTGGAGGTTCAAAAGCACCTCGACCTGTCAAATGTGGCCAAGTAAGTGTCCTCTCAGCCACAAAGCACGTCCCAGTGGAGTCAGTGCCCCGCTGCCCCCGAGCAGAGCTCCGTCGCCGCCCCCGGACTCAGGGCAGCGGTGCTCGTCTGGTCCTCTCACGGCTGCTGAGCTCTGCCCTCTGGGGACGGCCTTTGCTGGGCCCGGCTGAAGCCACGAGACGAGGGGCCGTGCTCGGCCAGCTCTCTGGGCCTGGGCAGGAGGGGAGGCTGCCGCTCGGACCAGCCGGTGAGTGGGAGTCAGCACTTCAGGGCTGGTGAGTCCCTCCCCTCCAGAGCAGCGGCTGCTGGCTGGGCCCTTGGCTCCTCCGCGGTTCTGGGCTTTGCCCTGCACCTTGTTGTGGAGCTGGGGTATTTCCTCTGCGCTTTCCTGTCTGTGGTCCCGTGATGCCTCTGTGCAGGGCAGAGGTCCAGGCTGACTCTGGACTCGGACCCCTGGCGCCCACAGGGCAGAACACTTACCGTCGACTCAGTAGTCGAGGCTCGTGAGCAGGAGGCTACATTCCTCCGTGTTGTTCGTGTAGAAAACAAAAGCAGCTGTCCCCGCACAGCCGCGCCCGCCGTTTCCTCACTCTCTACACCCTCCGGCCTGTGCAGGGGGAGGCGGCGCCCTGTCTCTCCGTCTCTCCGATGAGAGGGCTGAGGCTGGGCCAGGTTAAGCGACTTGCCCGAGGCCATGCAGCTGGCTCGGTGGGGCAGGGCTGTGTCCTCTCTTCTGTGAGCAGAGTAACTCCTGGTCGCATGCCTGGCCGCGCTCCGTCCTCCAAGCCGCTGGCCAGGAAACTGTGTAGTAGTGTCACAATACACCGCAGACCGTGTGGCTTCCATCAGCGGGAATGTGCCCCATCCCGGAGGCTGGAAGCCGCACAGCTCTGGGGCAGGGTCTGCCTGCCCCTTCCAGCCTCCGGAGTTTGCTGTCGGTCCTTGGCCTTCCCGGCTGGCGAGGCATCGCTGCAGCTTCACATCATCTTCCCTCTCAGTGTCCATCCAGATTTCCCCCTTTTATAGAAAATGTCCGTGGGTTCGGGCCCACTCTGGTGGCCATTTTGACTAGATACCTCTGTAAGGACCCTATGAGGGGACATTTTGAGCTGCTGGGGGTTAGGACTTCAACCTGTGTTTTGGAGGACACAAGTCAGCCTGTAGCAGGTGGCATTAGGCCCACTCGAAGGAGGTGGAAGGTGAGGCCCAGATGGGGTGGTGAGTTGCCAGCCACGTAGATTACAGCGACGGTGCCAGGGCCCGTGGTGCTACTCCTGCCCAGCACAGCCGGCTTCCTGGAAAGGTCAGCTGCTGTGAGCCGTGGAGCAGAAGGCGTCCCCCCACCAGGTGGTGTCTCCGCGCACTGCTTTTGCGTGGCCGAGCATAAACCGCCCAGCTTCTTGAAGGGATGGTTTAGTCCCTTGGGGAGGGACTTTCCTGACGCTGGGTTCTGGACCTGATGAAGCGGGGCCACCCACACTGGTGGCCTGTGTGGCCCAGGTATCAGTGCTTTTTGCATTCTGATACAGAGCAGAGCCACGTTGTTGCCAGCTGATTGCTAGAGGCCCATGCAGTGGGCTCCCCACCGTGGTGGTGGCTTGCATCTGTGCACGCTGAGGACAGACGATGACACAGCTGAGCCAGGGTGGTGTGTCCTGACCTGCATTGTGACATCGGCTGCTGTGTGGCCGCAGAGCTGGTGCCTGCTTCTGTGCCAGGCACGGTGCTAGGATGGACGGTGGCATTCCTGCCTTTCAAAAGCATCGTGCTTCTCTCTGGTTTAGCTACAGAAACATTTACTGCGACCTGGAGCAGAGCCTCAAAGCGGCCGACGCGGTGGAGGACCTGAGGTGGTTCAAAGCCAACCACGGGCCAGGCATGTCCATGAACTGGCCGCAGTTTGAGGTAAGAGCAGGCTGCACGCATCCCCCTCAGCCTGGAAGAGGCCTGGCCCACAGGGTCGAACCCCGCACTGTCCTTCTCGTTCCAATTCTGCACTGGCCATAGCGAGCTGATGCTCTGTCTCCCACACGGCGGGCACTACTGCAGGGCTTTCTGAACCTCTAGGGGAGGTGCAGCGCCGTTCCTTCTCACTGAGAATTGGGACGCTCACTGGTTAGCCATCGGCACTCCTTCATGGGGAGGCCCAGGAGCTGCAGAGTATGCCGGGCACCCCTCCACCACCGGTTCCCTACCCCACCCTGGGGCTGGGCCGGGAAGGGGGCAGCCACAGCACACACCAGGCCTGGCAGACCACGGCACCCGCCCCGCAGCCTCTGGTCCAGATCAGGAGGGGAGTGTGGTCTCGCTGTGCCGCTCTTCTCCCCGGTCACACTTCTCCGTATTTCAGACAGTGAGCTCAACCAGTTTGGGTTCAGGGTTAACTTTCCTCCTTTCCCATTCCCATGGGCCCGAGCCGTCCAATGTCCGTACATGCAGAGTGCCTGGGGACCTTGGGCTCTCCCAGCTGCAACGCTGGATCACCAGGCACCGCCCCCGCCTGCCCCCACCCTGAGGGAGCAGACAAGGCGATGGCTCCAGTCCTGCGCCTGTTTGCTGAGGGCAGGATTCTCCCCGCCTCGTGGTGAAGCGGGGCCTCTCCCAGGAGGATGCTGGGAACGACTCCCCGCCTTGCACTGGAGCCGACTAGCTTCCCCTGATTCAGTGCAGCCCGAGCCCAGGCTGCAGGCGGGGCCCACCGCACCACTTAGCAGCTGTGGGACACTGAGCAAGTTACTTGCCCTTTCTGTGACTCAGCTTTCCCCTGTGTAAAATGCAAGGACAACAGTAGCTCTCCCCGTGGGTGGCTGGAGGTCCATGACGTGGGCCGTGCCGGGTTTTGGCCACAGCCGGCCCCACAGCAGCTTGGCCCGTCCGAGCCAGCAGTTTCGTCATTCCTCACACGTGGGGTGTTCTCTGGAGCTTCTCAGGAAAGCTTCCGCAGGTGACAGTGTGGGTCCCTGCAGCCGAGCGCCCTCTCGACCCCAGTCCCTTAGGCTGTCGGCAGTCAACGCCCAGGCAACACAGGTCTGACAAGGACACGACTGGGTGCAGGCTGTCTCCCTGGGTGCAGTCCTGGGGAGAGCCCTGGCGGCCCCTCCCTGCGGACCGTAGCGCCCACGTGCGGCACCCACCAGTCTTAGCAGATCATGCTTACTTTCCTCTAATGAAACTGTTTCTTCTTTCCATGCCACAAGGATGAGGTAAGTTACTGTCTCGTAGCTAACTCACTGAAGTCCAGCCCCCTGCCTTGTGGGTCCAGCCGGGTGGATCTGTGGCGGGGGGCCCGAGGCTGGGTTCTGGAATCGTGTGCTGTGGAGAGCCGTGGCAGCAGTGGTCAGCCTGCTGGCTTTGTTTGTCCGGGTTTACAGGCAGAGCGGTCCTCCCTCGAAAAGTCGTCCGGGGTGGGTCACGTCGGCCCTTGCGAGCAAGCCACCCGGGCAGGACAGGCTCATGTTCAGAAGGTCTCTCAGTTGTGTTCTCAGTCATCTTATTCCAGCTGAGCGATAACAAACCAATAAGCAGCCGGGTCTGGCACCACCTCTGTGTGGATAAGTGACTTTCTCTGGGTCGTAGTTTCCTCATCTGAGAAATGGTGGACATCTCTAAGATGGCATCTGATCTGGCACATCTGTCACCGCATGTGAACAGAGCTATGACTCAGTCCCACCAAGCAGGCGTTCAGTTCAAGCTGTGTGATGCTGGGTGCCCCGGGAGGGAGCACTCATTCACCGTGTGTACTTGAGCTTTTCCGGAAGATCGTGCGGTAGCCCTTCCTTCTCCCCCATCCTCTTGGTGCTCCCCACCCTGGTTCATAAAGGCCTGGGCACGGGCTGGGAAATAGTGAATCTCTGGTATCTCTGGGGAGATACCTACTTGGCTTTGTTGGCAGCTCCCACCCCTCATGCTGCTTTAGGTTGAAAGGAGCAGAAATCTCGGGGGGAGGGCGCCCCTCCTTGGAGACGTGAGGGGTGGGTTAGCTTATCGCCCCTGGGGTGATGCAGTGACCGGGGCTTCATTCCCCCACTGCAGACCTGTTCAGGTCCCCGCAGCCAGCTCTCTCACACCCTGGGGACCAGAGACAGCTGAGCGTGTAGACAGGAAGGGTCTTCAGCTCCGAAGGCCAGGGCCCCTGCCCCGAGTCACAGACTGATGTGGTCTCAGACAAACGAACATCCCGGTTTCTCTCCCTTGGTGCCGCTGTCCAGGAGTGGTCTGCAGACACGAACCGAACGCTCAGCCGGAGAGAGAAGAAGAAGACCACTGATGGTGTCACCCTGACGGGCATCAACCAGACGGGTGACCAGGCTCTGCAGAACAAGCCCAGCAGGTAGGCATGGCGGCCTCCAGCCCCGAGCCCTCTGCACCGGCAGGGATGCCCCAAGCTGGGACTTTAGGGGGGTCCCTGGGCACCCGAGTTCTCCTAGAGCTGTGGGAAGATCCAGAGAGGGAGCCTTTGCCACACACTTGCTTTGGGCCCCAAGTCAGGAGAGGAGTTGACCTTGGGTGCTGGTCATGATGAGTCCCCAGGGGTGCACACAGGCAGGGGAGGTCGCTGTCGGCTTCCTTCGGGTGGGTCCGAGCATCCAGACCGGGCTGTGCCCGCCCCTCCTGCGGAGGGCAGGTGCCTGGTGGGAGGGTGGCAGGAGGGCATCAGTGAGTGTCCCCTGTCAGAGCCTCGGTTGTTTCTCACTGTTGGCTGAAGCTGAGTTTGGCGAAAAGAGGTGGCACCGAGGCCATCAGAACTTCTGGGGAAGTGTGAGCGAGACAAAGCCTGTCCCGCCTCCAACTTCCCATCACCCATTGCAGGAGCTCAGCCCCTGCAGGGCTGTGGTCCCCAGCCCTGCCTCCCTGGGAGCCTGCCTACCGCACAGCCCCAGGGCAGAGCCTCCGTCAAACCGAGCGGTGGTACAGTGCATGGGGCTGCTTCTTGCGACTGTGGCTGCCTGGGAAAGGGTCAGCACAGCGTCCCGGGGCCTTTCTGAACCCCTGCCCGGACTGCCTGGGCGGATGTGGCCTGTCCTCTCTCAGCTGCTTTGTCGCCATCTGGGCAGGTGGGCAGGTTAAATGACGAGAGCAGGTGGGCAGGTTAAATGACTGATCCCTGTCCCAGGGATCAGGCCAGCACCTGTGTGGCTGGGGTGGGGCTGGGGAGGGAGGACAGGGTGGCACCTGGGGAAGTCCAGGGGGCAGTCCAGGCTGCGCGGGCTGCTGCATAAATTCAGCCGCCCGAGACGACCCCCTCCCAGAAAGCTGGCTGGGGAAAGGTGCCAAGGCGAGAGGGGGCCTGGCGGTCTCAGACGTCTGGCTCAGGTATAGGCAAGGGCAGGCTGGGCCCAGTGCCCTTCACCAGGCCTGGTGTAAGGTCATTCGGGTCACTCTGGTGCCGTGTGCGGCATTTCTTGCCGGACCCTCCAGTAGTCAGGAGGGGTGCGCTGTGTGGTGGGGTTCGCAGAGCTCCAGGAGCCTCCCTCTTCTCATCATCAGGGCTCTGAGCCCCCTCGATGAGACCCGGACCCCGTGCACTCCGCCCCAGGGCTCCCGTTCGGGGCGGACTGGTCCAGATGTGGAAGGAGCTTGAAGGGTGTTTAACAGCCAGAGGACAGCGTTTGGCCGACACCAGCTTCCTGCTCAGACGTGTTCCTCCCACCTGACTGGTGCTTGTAGCCCCTGGCCCTGGGGTCCTGCAGCTGGAGCACCCGGGAGTCTGCGAGCTGGGGTCCCCTGAAAGCTCTCTCTCTCCCCATAGTGACCTTAGTGTCCCGAGCAACCCCCCACGGTCAGCGCAGTCACTGTCCAGCTACAACCCCTTCGAGGACGAGGACGACACGGGGAGCACCGTCAGTGAGAAGGAGGACATTAGGCCCAAGAAGTTGGTGAACAAACGTTTCCCTCTGGTCTCCGCCTGGCTCGCTCTGTCTGTCTCTTGTCCAGGGTCCCAGCCCCGTGGTGCTCGAAGCCATGCTCGAGGCCCGCAGGCAGTGGCCTGGCTGCCAGCCGTGGACAGTCCTGGGCTTTCCGATTTCTCAGGGAGGGGGCACCCATTAATCATCTGTGGTCACTCTCTCTCTGTCTGCCATTTACTGTGGTCAAGGCCTCAGCGCAGGAAGACCGGCTGGCCAGGGGTCCCTGCCTCTGCCAGGGGCTGGTGCGGGCCGGCAGGGAGCCCGACCGCCAGCCCGACCGCCAGCCCGACCGCCAGCCCGACCGCACTGTGATGCTGAGGCCACGCCCTGCAAAGGAGCCCCAGCCCAGTCCCGGGCCTCCTGCCTCTGTGCCCCATGCTCAGGCCCCGGCCCACCCTGTCTTGCAGCGTGAGCAGCTTCGAGAAGACGCAGAGCTACCCCACCGACTGGTCTGACGACGAGGCCAACAACCCGTTCTCCACGGACGCCAACGGGGACTCCAACCCCTTTGACGAGGATGCCACCTCGGGGGCAGAGGTGCGGGTCCGTGCGCTGTATGACTACGAGGGGCAGGAGCACGATGAGCTGAGCCTCAAAGCAGGTGCGTGGCGCCCACCAGCGCTCCCAGCCTCCCGGAGAGCCTTGTTTTGTGTGAGGTTTGCTACGAGTCCTGTGAGTTACGTGTGTGGGTCCCCCCCACCTCAACTTCGATGCTCAGTGCCAGAACTCGGCAGAGGGAGGTGCCCTTGTGCCTTTGCGATGGCGGAGCCCCAGGCCCACCTGACTCCCCGGACGTCTCTAGAGGCAGCAGGCCGGCAGGTCCCCAGGGTAAAGCCCTCCTCCCAAGGCCCCCAGCTGGTGAAAGCTCTCGGTGCGCCCACCCTGCTCAGACCCCGGAGCAGCACCTGGTGCACCCAAGGGCGGCAGAGGCTGGTCTCAGCGGCAGCGCCCTCCAGACGCCCTCCCTGCAGCCTCAGGGGCCATGCTGACCACCCACACACCTCTGCTGCCGGTGGCTGAAACCGGTTTTATGGAACACAGCATCCTGATTACGTGGTTCTGCATTCAGACATTTTCGGGTAAATGTTGGCTGCTGCTCCCGGAGATGGGCTGCCGCCCTCAGTTTGAAAAGGCTGCCGCCTGTCTGAGGAGGCTGGAGCGGCCTGCGCACTCTGGGCCCAGAGGCACCAAGGTCCTTCGTCATCCTCGCCCGCTCCTGGAAGACCCCCAGACCCCGCTTCCGGCCCTCCTGGGGAGGCTGGGCCAGAGCAGCCAGCACAGGCCAACGGTGCCCTCCGCTCAGGCTGCACCTCTGGGACCCACCCTCCATCAGACCCCGCTCAGCTGGTGGTGGGATGGGGCCTGCGGCTGTGTCTGGAGTCCCTGCTCCTGAACGCCTCTCAGGGAGCCCAGGAAGAGGGGCCTTTAGCCTCCCCCACTCTGCGCTCGGCAGGCGCCCCGACAGGTCGCAGAAGGCTCTCCAGCACCTTGGGACATCTCTGTCCAGCTTTCTGGCCTCTTTGGTGAAGTTGTCTGTCCCCTGTTCTGTTTGTTGACTTATTTTATTTGTAATTCTCAATTTTCTTTTTTTTGTTTTTCTTTTTTCATTTTTATTTGTAATTTTCAAATTTAGATTATAGATTTAAAATGTTTCGTTCTGCTCCAAGTGAGGTGTCAGAAGCAAACTGGGGAAAAAATGTTTTTAGTCACCAGTTCACATTCTTACAACTTGGAGCTTTCCTATCAGTCTTGTCTGTTTTCTCTTATTTTTCTTTTTCACGGTGGGACATTTGTCCCCTGCCAGTGCCACTTTCTTCTTCTGCAGCTGCTCTGGCTGCGCACCATTCCTCTGGGTCTTGGGTGCACTCCGGCCGCGTGGGCGCATTGCCACGCTGCTGTCTCACTGTGTGCCTGGGAGCCCAGCAGCCTGCGAGGGCAGGGTCACAGCATCGGCCCAGTAGGGACGGGCGGGGCGAGGGGTAGGAGGAAACGGAGGCTTGCCCCTCAGCCACGCACCCTGCAGCCCTGTGACCACCGCTGACCGTGGCAGAGCAGCCCGGGGCCCGTGGGGGCCCAGCCCCGGGAGGAGTGGCCGTGGTGCACGGGAGAGGTGGTGTGCTGGGCCTTGTTCCGCGCCTTCCGTGTTGGGGCTTGCAGCCCTGCAGCGCCCTGTCCGTGGATGTGGGTGCAGGGCCCGGAGGCACAGGCAGCCCCGGGACCGGCCCACAGCGTCTCGACCAGTGTTGATGCTGCACAGAACTGAGAGCCAGGGAGATACTGCTAAACAAGGTGTAGCCCACAACTGCGACTGAAAAGGGGGCCAAAACACCAACGGGAGACACAAAGCCACCAACCAGACGGCGAGGACAGCCTTGCACCCACCCGGGTGCCCCTCTTCCCTGTCCCCGCTCTCTTTGCAAGGTGCTCCAGCCAGAGTGCCTGCGGCTCCTCACCCACAGCCCTGGTCACACTGGTACTCCTTGTCCCTTGGCCTGTCCCCTTGGGGACCAGGGTTCTTTCTGTCTCTCATCTCTGAGTCTCCGCCACCGTGGACCTGAGGAAGGTCCTTTCTCATGTCTAACAAACAAGAGATAAATCCAGCCACCCGACACAGAGCCACGGGAGGTCCGTTGGCTTCCGTCTGAGAGTGTGGGGAGGGGGTGACGTTTAAGTCGGAGGACGTGCCCGAGCTGCTGCTAGAGGTGGAGTGACGGGCGCCCACCCTCCCACATCCTGCTGCCTGCCCCAGGTTCCATGGAGGCCCTAGACGGCCTGCAGGCCTTGGAGGGACGCAGGAAGAGTGAGCAGGGGAGGCCCGGGGCAGGGGGACATGAAAGGAGTCCTCTGACCTGGCCTGGGGCGGTCAGGAAGCCCTGAGGCTGCAGCCTTTAATACTGGAGTCTCTGGGAGCCTCCATGGCGTTGGGGTGCTGCTTGCTTACAGGCACGGTGTGAACGCTGAGATCTCTTAGAAATTAGCGGGCCTGTGCTTTGCCTTGCCCCCAGCGGAGTGCCTGTCCCTCCCACCCATGGCATCAACCCTGGACGGGCCAGGTGTGGGGGCGGAGACCTGAGGGGGGCCGACCGAGTGGCCAGCGTGTCAACCACCAGCCCAGCAAGACTCCTCCCTTTTTGTCTTGCAGGGGACGAGCTAACCAAGATAGAGGACGAGGATGAGCAGGGCTGGTGCAAGGGGCGCTTGGACAGTGGCCAGGTTGGCCTGTACCCAGCAAATTACGTCGAGACCATCCAGTGACGGCCCGTGGGCTGGCTGGCGGAGGGGTGCGGCCCCAAGCTCCGTTAGCCGGTGGCCTGGGCAGCGCTCCGGCACCTCCAGCTGGCCGTGTGGGCAGCCACTCCTGTTCCTGAAAAAGACAATGGTTCCATTGCTCTTGGCTTCATGGTGTCTCTCGAAGACAGACGAGCCGGTCGTTCTCCTGGGTCTGGGCAGCCCTCCCAGAGCGCGGTGGGGAGACGTGAGCACGGGAGGACGCGCACAGCAGAGGTGGCCGGCCCCTGCCCACTCCCCCACTCGGCGTGCGTGTGGCTTTTCCTGGTCTGTGTGCCCCAACCTCGTCTGTGCGCCTCACCTCCGCGCCAGTGGAGGGCCACCCTCCCTCTCGTTCCGCTGGCTCCTTTCTCTGGTGCGTGCGCTCGTCACCCTCACCTCTAATGAACAAACGTATGTGCCGTTTCCTGAGGTTTTTAATTTAAAGGCTGTGTGCGGTTGTGCCCTTCTATTACCTGTTCGTCCGTTCATTTATGCTTAAATTCTGGCACAGATGGACGTGCACCGGGCTTGAGGGAGCGATGCCCCTGTCACCGCGTGGCGCTGCTCCTTGCCCATGCCACGCCCATGGCGGCTGCAGGCCGCGTGTAGACAGGGCACCCGAGGCAGGAGGCTGTAGCAGAGGGCGGGAACACCTCGCGGTTGGGTTTCCGCTGTGAGTGCGTGGCAGTGTTCCCCAAAGTCGCCATGTTTGGGAACCAGTTCCTTCTCCTCGTGCCTGACACACGACGCTCACACGTCGCTCACTCTGTCGGCGAGCGGAAGGTTGGGCTGAGAAGATGCACTTTTCGGGCGCAGGCACCTGTGAGTTAAGATGCTGTGTTAGTTAGGCCTGCGCGTCCTGGCCTGTGTCTGTATGTATTGTTTGATATTCAGAGAATCTAAAGAGCTTGTCTACTGTTTCTATGAGATTTTAAAGGCTCTTGACAGTGGATTCATTCTGTAAACTGCTTCAACCCGGTGGCATTCGGGCCCAGGCCTGGCTGGTGGGCTGGGTGGGCCTCCTCAGGCTCCAGCCACGGGCCCTGGGCCTCTGCAGTGGACACTGCCGGAGGGGGTCTGTCCTCCTTGGCCCGCTGCAGGCCCGCCTGCCAACCAGCCTCCGTCCCCTTCACGGCGGGGCCCTGTAGAGCTCCCGGGTCTGACCAGCGGTTGCAGATTCAGTCACCTGTGTTCTTCAGGAGCAGACGGGAGCTTGGGCTCACCCCAAAGAGCAAGGGCCTCTTCCAGGTGGCCTTGGTCATCAGGGAGTGGATGTGCGGCGGCCGCAGCTGCACTGTGGTCACGGGCGGGGAGGGGGGAGAGCTTCTATTTTGTGTAATGCAGGTGTCGGGGAGTGGCCGCCGCCATCACAAGCTATGCATCGCTCGGCGTCCCTGCGAGCTCGGCGTCCCGCCTCCACAGTGGACGTGTGTGCGCGTTTACCGTGAAGACTCACCAGCAGAAATCGGCATTTCTTTGCTACAGATTACCAAAAATGGTCAAGTCTTTTCAGTTCAGGAGTTTCTTTATAGTATTTTAGGAAAAAATCAATAAACAGTTGATCTCATGAGTACGACAGTGTCTGTGCCACGCGTGTGCCTCACACTCACATCAGCCGGAGCACGTGTCCCTGGCAGCACGGACCAGCTTGGGAGCCGGGAGAGACCCTAGGCCCAGACCACTGCCCCGGGGGCCGTGTGCCTGTGCCACTGGCCCCGCTGCACCAGGGGTGGGGGGGTTGAGGTCCCGGGCCCCGCAGGGTTTCTCTTTCCCCCGAACCTGCCACTGTGTGGCCTGGACCTCCCTCCCTGCCTGGGGCCCCAACAGCGGGACCAGACCAGCGACCCCGCACACGGCCGGGCTCCCCAGCTGCGTTCATGAGCACCTGCAGTGCGTGTGGCTCTGGGCTCTGCTCGTAGGCCGTCTGTGCAGAGCGTGCCTGTCTCCAAACACCCTGTCCCCGTTTCCCTTTGACAGACTCCAAGCCCTGACTGGGTGGCTCAGTGGATTGGGCATTGCCCCACCAACTGGAAGGTCACTAGTTCGATTCCTGGTCAGGACACCTGCCTGAGTTGGGGGTCAGGTGTCTGGTTGGGGGTGTGTGAGAGGCAACCAATCGATGTTCTTGTGCACATCAATGTTCTCTCCCTCCCTCCCTCCCTTGCTGTCTCTAAAAATAAGTAAACTCCTTAAAAAAAAAGGAAACAAAGAAACGGACTCCAAGAGCCAGGCTCACCTGAGGAGCCCCCCACGCTCACGTGAGTGAGGTGAGGAGAAAGGCCAGAGGGAGGAGGAGTCGGTGGGCAGTGGCCACTGCAGTGGGGGCTCATGGGGGGCTCGGGACAGACCTCGGTCCTGCGGCCGCCTGGTCGGATGGTGCTGGGCCCCTGCTGTCCCCTTCTGAGAAGGCGCTGGGGTCCTGCAGAGCTGCCCACAGCCCAGGCAAGACACCGGCCTCCACTGCACCTCGAGGCTGCCGTGCACAGGCAGGACAGGGCGGGAGGGAGGCTGGAGTCGCCCCGCTCTGCAGAAGAGGACTCGGGGTCCGGAAGCTCCAGTGGACTGCCGAGGTCCCGTGACAGCTGCGGTTCGGCCCACTCCCGCGGGGCTCTTAAGTGCAAACCAAGCCCTTCCGAGACCCCCCACAGGCCCTCAAAGAGCAAGGGGGCAAGTGGGCGGGGCAGCCTCTGCTCAGTGAGGCTGCTTCCCCGCCGCCTGTCCTCCCCAGAGTGCCTGCGAGGATCTGGAAGGGCCCTGCTGCCCGCCTGCCAGTCCTGGTCTGGTCCTCAGGGGCAAGCTGGGCCTCAGTTTCCCCAAGAGAGGATGGTGCCTGCCTTCCAGTCAGAGGATTGAAACGAAGGGAAAGGCTGCAGAAACTCAGGTGGCCATGTAGAGTGCTTATGAGTGACATCCCCTTCTCCCTGTCCCTAGCCAGGACCCTCTGGCGTCCTGGGCTGCCCCTCCCACACCCTCCATGTGGGCCACCAAGTCCCCTTCACCCTCCGTCCGTGTCCCCCACCCCCACCCCCAGCCACTTCCTGGGCCCAGCTGCCCCTTCTGCCCCCAGATCGAGGCTGTGTCCACACCACCCAAGCCTGTCCCAATTCCTTCCCTTCAGAGTGGGGCTAGGAAGGGGCATGTCATCCTTGTGCCCTGGTAATGCCCCCAGAGGGCAAGCAAGCTGAGTGACCCAGGCAGGGATCTGGCTCTGCTGAAGCCCAAACAAAAACCTGGGGCTTTCTGAGGTCCCCACACACAGAAGGTGTGGCTGACCCGTGTCCCTAGCTTCACCGTGGGGTCCTTATTCACCTAGATGCATGTGTGGCCTCGCCTCGGGCCTGGCCTGGCCTCTGGTGGGCAGCCTGTGGGCTGTGCCAAGGCCGTGGGTACCGGGGGCCAGGCCTGGAAGAAACCTGCTCACAATCCATCAGGTCGAGATGGGGGAGGTCGAGGAGTGCCCCCTGCTGGTTCACGGGGAAACAGGCAAGTGAGGGGAAGTGACAAGGCTGTGGCCACAGAGCAAGTGGTGGGGGAAGCCCAGAGAGGTCTGACCCTGAGGAGTGCCGCCAGGCAGGAAATCGGCAGGCCTCTTCCCTATTTCCTGTTCCTGGGCTCCATTCATTCCCCAGGCATTTACTGAGCACATACTGTGTGCAAGACTCAGTGGTGCCAGGACAGACACGGAGAAGGGACTGCATTTGCCCTCAGGGAGCTTGGGTAGGCCAGGGAGGGACAGCCAGGGAGGAGGGGGCCAGACGGTCCTCGGAGAGGGTACATGGTGGGTCCTGGCAGTCAGCCAGGAGCCTCAGGGAATCTGGAAAAACAGGTCTTCCGACCCCACCCCTGGGCCCTAAGGGGCAAGGTACTAGGGGGTCCTTGAGCTGTTCCCCCACTTCCAGTAAGAAGCATCCGGCCTGGGCTCGCCTGTGGGACCTGGAGCCTCTCTTGAACCTCAGCTCCCATCAAGTGATGGGGACCCACTTCAGGACGAGGGCAGGGGTGTCCTGAAGTGAGAGACCTTGCCAAGCAGCCGCCCTGCCCTGTTGGTACCTGGAAGCCACATGTCCTCCCCAAGCCTTTTCACAGCCCCAGCTCTGCAGAATGGTGGCTGCCCTTTTCTGCCCCTGCAGGAGGCGTGTGCGCCGCCCCACCCCCACCCCCGTGCCTCAGTTTTCCGTGGAGGAGTGGGTAGGGACCCCAGGCTGGACCTTGGCGCTCTGTGGTGGGTGCTAGCAGAGGAGCCAGGGCCGGGGTGGAGGCAGCTCCACAGTGGCCCGGCGGACACACCTGGGGCTCCCCAGGGGACACGCCTAGGTCAAGGACAGAGGCAGCTCCCCAGCCGCAGCGGGGCAGACCCAGGCGGCAGCACTGAAGTTGGCTAGACCTGCGCCTGAGGGATGAGGCTCACCCACTGCCCCACAGAGCCCGGGCCAAGCACAGGGTCAGAAGAGCTAGGCCGACCCTGGCACTATCATGGGACAGGAAGCTGCTTGGCCTGTGTCCCACCGGCCTTGGGTTTAACATTCACCAGCTACACGCCAGGCCCCGTGCAGAGCACCTTCCGGCACAGCATCATGTAAACCTCCTCATGATATATCAGCGCCATTATACAGATGAAACAAACCAGAGAGGTTGGTGGACCTGCATCAGGCCACACAGCAAGACAGGGCAGAGCTGGGGTCTGAAGTCTAGGGCCCAGCTCCAAACAGCAGGTGCTGTTGTCTGAATCCCTGGCCCTCAAACACCTGGAGGGCTTGCTACACCCCCGTTTGCTCAGCTGCTTCCCCGAGTTCCTGAGTCACCAGGCTGCACCGGGGCGGGGCGGGGGGGGGGGGGGCTCAGAGCATGCAGACCTAACTGGTCCCTGGGAGATGTTAATCCAGGCCACACTGAGAACCACTGATCCAAACAGCAAGTCAGAGCCACCAAACACTTGCTCCTTGGTTTGTTCAGGTGACCTGCAGATGCTCTTAACCCAACTCGAGGGCACAGGTGCCGGGCCCTGGGGACCCGGAGACTGACCAGCTACCCAGTCTGGCCAAGGAGGTGGGGACAACATGCACAGAGAGAACCTAGGGAGTCTGGGACGTGGGCCCATGGGACATTCCATCTCAGGCTATCAGGATTCCCGTGGAAGGGGCTGGGAGGGGGAGGGGGCAGCAAGGGCAAGGCGTCCCCCAAGGCCAGCTGGGCACATGGTGTCACCGATGAGCTGCATGCACTCAGGCAAGTCCCTTCATCTCCCTGACCCGCCACTGTTTCCTCATCTGCAGAATGACTCCCATCTTCCCTCATCCATGGTCGCAGGAGGTCAAGGGTGTGACAGTGCTCCGTCAAGCACAAACACGGGGCACCTCTTTATGGGAGCAGTCTCGACCCCATCAGCATCCCAACAAGAGCCAGCAGGAAGCAACTCACAGGCCCCCAGTGGAGCCTCCAAACCGTCCCCAGCCCGTAGCTGGGCGTGCGTGCTTCCTCCGAGCCACGCACTCAGCCACAAGTGGCCCGTGTATGTAGGAAGGCTGGCTTTTCCACACCAAAATCTGACAAGACACTTTTTTACTTCTCTGAAACGTAAGTTCAGTCTTACGAAAGCATAAGAACGAAGTCAATAAAGAGCATGGACTGTGAGGTCTTATCTCCTGCACTTGAACTTGGCTCCAGCAGTGTGACCTTAAGTAGCTGTGTGACCTTGAGCACACAGAGGTGACCAACCTTTGGGCATCTCTGGGCCACACTGGAAGAAGAGTTGTTTGGGGCTACACATTAAATACACTTGGCACGTAATCACAAAAAAATCTCAGCGTTTTAAGTAAATGTATGATTCTGTGTTAAGCCTCATTTGCAGCCATCCTGGGCTGCAGGCGGCTGCAGGTTGGGCACCCCTTAGTAAGTCTTGGTTTGCTCATCTATAAAATGGGAATAATTGTAGTAAACATTTGTATTTTACTCAGTGCCAGACCCTGTTCTAAATTCTTTAACATTTATGAACTCAATGAATCCTCACAGCAGCCCGATGAACTGGGTAAATATTGTTATTCCTATTTTTATAAATGAGCAACGGGGAGGCACAAGTTGCCAGAGAGGTTAGGCAACTTGCCAAAGAAGCAACAGGCATTACACAGCCGTCCCAGATTCAGCCGTGGGCAGTGCACGGCACAGCCTGTCCACTAGGCGGTGCTGTCGCACCATGAGGGCGCCAGACTCCGAAGGCAAGGAGGCGCCTCCGCCTAGTGGTGCTCCTTGAATGATACCTGTCAGGACTGCAGTTACCCCACACAGAGCTGCGACCTGAAAGGCGCTCTTCTGTGCTCTGGGGCACCTCATCACAGCACTCTCCCCACTCCCTCGCCACTGCTGGTGTGTCGCTCAGCCCCAGTAACTAGCAACCTCTTCTCTCTAGCCCAAGGCTTGTGGAGCTAAAGTGAGGAACAGCCCTGGCTGGTATAGCTCAGTGGATTGAGCACCAGCCTGTAAACTGAAGGGTTGCAGGTTCAATTCCCAGTCAGGGTCCATACCTGGGTTGCAGGCCAATGTTTTTCTCCCTGTCTTTCTCCCTCCTTTCCCCTCTCTCTAAAAGAAAATAAATAAAAACGTTAAAAAAACCAACAGCAATGAAATCCGTTCTGAACCAATCAATGAAACTCAGATTAGAGATGTTGCTTAACTTATGCTGGGGTTACCTCTTACATCCTGATACACCTGTCACAAGTGGAAAATATCCTAAGTAAAAAATGCAATTATTGAATATTACATGATTATCTATTATGCATGCTGTGCCCCTGAAACTTATATAAAATAATCTTGGAAAATCCAAAAAAGTTACATAAGTTTTTTTTTTAATGCTTTTAATACACCTAAACTTCTGAACATCACCGCTTAGCCCAGTTGGTTTCCACTGAATGCCCGTCCTTCCCACACCATCGTAAAGTCAGAAAGTTGGAGAATTAAGTCCAACCATCACAGCCCGGGGACATGGGTGTACTGTTTCAGACTTCTTCAAATCCTTTGTGGAAAGGGCTAACACATCAAGGGAGGAAGGCGGGAACAGTGAACAAAGGAACTACATAGATACCATCACTCTTTTTGAGGAAAGGATGACTGACACCAGCTGTCACTGGGCTAAAACTCCAGTGCGCACAGAAACGGTTCGGCAGCCCACACCGCAGCTGCCACTGCAGGGGCCTGAGTGTCCAGCCGGGAGGAGTGAAGACGACAAACCCTGAGCCCGGGGACGGGTGCTCGCCTAGGCGAGGCTGACTGCTAGCAGTGTGCTGCTCACCAGCCACCTCGGAGTCGGGGCGGCCAGGCTGCTCCCGCCCCTTAGAATATTTTCACATAACGATATTAATGATTTTCCTTAATTGTAAAAGGAATGAAAATTCAGGGGAATATTCAGAAGCTAAGCAAAAGTATTCAGAGAAACATCGTCACTCGTGATCCTGATATCCAGCGGTCATCCTGGCTGCCATTCTGCTCCGCTGTTGTTTCTCTTGGCTTTTTTCTATTCATACACGCGTGTACATGCTTTCTTGTCATCATCAGTGTGTAGTGTTTCATGAAATTCAGACCATACTGTAACTAGTTTGGTGGCCTGCTTCTCCTCTCAACAAGCCATCACAAGCATTTTCTCCCGATCCTAAATGTGCTTCCCCTAGAAATACAGCATTTAATGGCTGCGTGCTCTTCCACATGTAAGTCCCACAGTGCCAAGCATTTGCTTTATTTCCCAAATCTTTTTTCATTTTTAAGGTTACCATTCGCACACAGTAAAGCACACCCCATTTAGTGTGCAGTCCTGCAGGTTCTGAAAGAACAGAAACGCAGACAGTTGTCGCAACCGTTGCCACCGTCCAGACACAGACCTGCCCCATCGTCCCCCGGATTTCTCCGTGACCCTCTGTGCACGGCCCCGCCTTATATCCCCAGTCCCTGCAAACCACTGATCTGCTTTGTTTCTATAGTTTTGCTTTTTCCAAAACGTCATATGAATGGAAGCATACGATATGTAGCCTTTAGAAATTGTCTTCTTTCACTGCCCAGCATTTGTTTGAGATTCATCCATGTGGTTTGATGTATCAGTAATCTGTTCCTTCCGATCGTGCGTAGTTCCCACCAAATGACTTTGCCGAGGTTGTCAGTCTGGTTGAAGGGCGTCCCGGTGCTTGATGGTTACAAATAAATGTAACGTTTGAGCGCTGCGGGTTGTTGCACAAACTAAGTTTGCATTTCACTTTCCAATTATTTTTGCTATAGTGTAATATTGCAATATTACAGTAACGAAGGGATTCCAAATCATTTATCCCATTAAAGGAGGTAATAGCATCAGCTTAGATTTCTATCTTTAAAAAATTAAGTGCGGTGATTGCTGGGGGGAGAGGGATATAAAGGGACTAANTGTAGTCGGACTTCCGTATAATTCAATTTTCTGTCCTTTGGTTGTGTCTTTGTTTCTCCAATCCTTTGTTTTATTCAAACTTGGTTGTGGGAGAAGGCACAGTGTTTCCACCTATGCCTCCATCTTGGCGGAAGTCCGCATCAGCTTAGATTTCTATCTTTAAAAAATTAAGTGCGGTGATTGCTGGGGGGAGAGGGATATAAAGGGACTAAATGGTAATGGGAAATGATACAATAAAGATTAAATAAAATACAGTCATTAATAAAATAAATAATAGAATAAAACAAAATGAATCATGCCTTTAAAAATTAAAAAATCAAATGATTGTTTAAATATTTTACCTTTTAAAATGGGGCATTTGTGAACTTCCAAGTATGTGCTGCCTGAACGTACCGGGCTGGTGGAAATCAGATAAGGCTCGTGATTCACTCCATGGTTCATTTTCAAGTGTACCTGACCTGTATAGAAGTGACAATGACTAAGAGACAGGGTCCGCCTGTTTTCTCTCCAGCACTAACTAAAGTCCACTGGGTCCTCCAGGGGCAAGGGACAAGATCTGTGCTTGTCTTGCTTTGTCATTTATCATGGGACTGTATCTAGCCACGCCTAGTTGTTCCTTAGAGCAGCCTCTGGCTTTCAGCAAGCGCCTATTCAACGGTGAGTGAATTAAATAAACAAAAGCAGGCCCTGGAAAATGCCATTTTATCCGATGTTGTTGGGTTATCCTGCCGTAGGAGCTTTTGTTTGTATCAGTTAGCCTACGTTAAAACTGGTTTCTTCATTCCTGGTTTTGCTCGAAGTCGCAGACCCTTTCCACAACATTAAGTGAAGACCTACTAAAATGCCATTCCTCTTGGCCTCGGCCACCCCAGACGTCTTCATACAAACCACAGGACAGTGTGCAGACGGCAGCGCGACCCCGCTGGCTGCGTCCTGCTTTCACACCCCTCCGTCTTCTATTACTATTCTCAGGCCTCAAACAGTGGTTCTCAGCCAGGGTTGGTTTTGTCCCCACAGCAAAGAATCGTCTGGTCCAAAGTGTCAGTAGTGCTGAGGTTAAGAAGCCCTAATGTAAAGGGTTAAGAAACTGGAGTTAACAGTGTCTACACTTGAAAATGGGCAGGCAGACTTCAGTCAGGGCGTTAGTGTGGGGTTCAGTCGATTTAGAGTGAAGTCTGGTTTTGCTGTTCTCTGTTTATTGTCAGTGCCCCACGGGATTCAAACTCCTTTAGCAGGGGCTGGTGTAACCTCGTGCTTACAGTGCGGGCTGGGGCGCCAGAACTGTTTGCTGTCCCGCTCCTTCCCACTCCTGGGGTGGACTGCTACTTAGTGCCAGGCTCCTGAACGCGAGGGTGGAGGTTCTCGGGTGCCCCAGTCCAGCCTCAGACCTAGGTCTTGTGGGGCTGGGGCTCTCTTCACATTTCTGCTCTCCTCCCTGCAACAGCAAACCTCTGCTTGGCACGGATACGGGATTCTAAGTCCAAGGGGTTTCCTGATGCTTCCGCAGCGGTAGAGGGATTCTGCTTCCGTCCTTCCCCCTACAGCAGAAATCTGCCTGCCCTTTCCAGAGTTGGAGGGTTTCCAATCCTCTTTCGGATCTGGTGTTACTGGGTTTTGCTTCCCTTCCTCCCGTGGCAGAAATGGATCTTTGCCTGTACCCCAAAGGGGAGAGTTTGCTGCTTTTGCTTTCTAGGCGTGGGATTTTCTGCCTGTCCCCCAACAACTGCATGCCTGCCACACGAGGGGTTTCTCTCCAGTCCCTTTCTTGGTCTCCATCTTTCTTGTGAAAAGAGTTCTGGTGGAGTTTCATGGAAAAGTGCTTGTGAGTGGATGTAAACTCTGTCTTCTGAGGCCCCCAACTACTGCAAACTGCCATGCTAGCTCACATCTGGCCTTTAAGAATTCATTAAAACTTTAGGTGATTTCAGCCCTGGCTGGTGTGGCTCAGCGGACTGAGCACCGGCCTATAAACCGCGAGGTCAGTGGTTTGATTCCTGGCCAGAGCACATGCCTGGGTTGTGCGTGGGCCAGGGCCCCAGACGGGGCTGTGCGAGAGGCTACTGACCCACTGCTCTCCCTCTCTGTCTCCCTCCCTTCCCCTCTCTGTGAAAGTAAATAAATAAAATCTAAAAACCCCCAAACCGTAGATGATTTCCTCTTGCTCACTTGTAAGGATGGCAGCCGCTTCTTTCTCCTGCGCCTGCCACACTTGAGGGGGTTCTTGTGCTCCCTCTTTTTTGGGGGGAGTCTTTCCTCTTGTGGAGTTTGGTTTCCTTGGTTGCTTTGCAAGCTCAGCTCTCTGATGGGCTCGGGAGGCTACAATTCTCCAGCCTTTTCTCATTATGATGTTGGAAGTATCATTCTTTGTACTTAAACATTCTAAGCCCAGAGCAAAAATCTTTACTGCATGTCCTGGGGAGAGAGAGGGAGAACAAACAGATCTGATCTCATGAAATTTATATTCAGGTGAAAGGAGGCAGGTGTATTTATTTACATATCATAATACCAGGTGGTAATAAGTTCTAGGAAGAACACGGAAGCAGATGAGAGCAAAAACAATGATGGTCAGGACTTCCACCAAGATGGAGGCATAGGTGGAAACACTGTGCCTTCTCCCACAACCAAGTTTGAATACAACAAAGGTTTGGAGAACAAGGACACACCCAAAGAGCAGAAAACTGAATTATATGGAAGTCCAACTACATCTAACCGTTCAACAGGGACGGTAAGAGGGGCGGAGCCAGCAGTGGAGCTGGGTCGGGCAGGACAGATCCCCCGACCTAGGCGCGCAGGCAGCCCGGACCCAGTCGGGGTGTGGGGCAGACTGACCGCGGTCGCACATTCTCGCACAGTGAGACGGACCACACAGGCCCCAGGGGGCAAACCCAGTGGTGGAGGGCTGACAGTGGTGGCACACTCACGTGCAGTGGAACGAAACACGTGGGCCTGGTGACGGTGCTGGCTGCGGCGCTGGTGGGGGATGCGGGGCAGGCGGCAGGCGGCAGACGGGAAGCCATTTTCCCTCTTTGACCCCGCCCCCACATACAACGTCACAACCCAGCCACTGAGTTGCCCTGCTCTGGTGAACACTTTAGGGCTCCGATCCTGCTACGGAACAGGCACAAACAGCCCAAAAGATGGTGCAAGAAGAACTCAAAGTCCCAGAACCAATAACTCTAAGCGACCGAGAAATTGCCACCCTCTCAGACACACAGTTCAAGACACTGTTTATCAGGATGCTCGCAGAACTGGTTGATTATAGTCACAAATTAGAGGAAAATATGAAGGCTAAACTAATTGAAATGAAGGGAGATGTCCAGGAAACCAATAGTGATGGAAAGGAAACTGGGACTCAAATCAATGGAATGGACCAGAAGGAAGAACGAAACATCCAACCAGAAAAGAATGAAGAAATGAGAATTCAAAAAAATGAGGAGAGGCTTAGGAACCTCCAGGACATCTTTAAACGTTCCAACATCCAGATTATAGGGGTACCAGAAGGGGGAAAGAAACAGCCACGAGTGGAAAACGTATTTGAACAAATAATAAAGGAGAACTTCCCCAGTCTGGCAAAGGAAATAGACTTCCAGGAAATCCAGGAAGCTCAGAGAGTGCCAAAGAAGTTGGACCCAAGAAGGAACACACCAAGGCACATCATAATTACATTAGCCAAGACTAAAATGAAGGAGAGAATCCTAGAAGCATCAAGGGATAAGGGGACAGTCACCTACAAAGGAGTACCCATCAGACTGTCAGCGGATTTCTCAAGAGACCTTACAGGCAAGAAGGGGCTGGAAAGAAGTATTCCAAGTCATGAAATCCAAAGACCTACAGCCAAGATTGCTTTATCCAGCAAAACTTTCATTTAGAATGGAAGGACAGATAAAGTGCTTCTCAGATAAGGTCAAGTTCAAGGAGTTCATCATCACCAAGCCCTTATTATATGAAATGCTAAAGGGACTTATATAAGAAAAAGAAGATGAAAATATCAACAGTGAAAGGACAGCAAACACACAGTTATTAACAACCACACCTAAAACAAAAGCAAACTAAGAGGACAGCTAGATCAGGAGTGGAACCATAGAAATGAAGATCACATGGAGGGGTAGCAACGGGGGAGTGGGAGGAGGAGAAGGGGGGAGAAGGCACAGAAAATAGCATAGACAGTAGGTAGAAAATAGGGGGGAGGGCAAGAATAGTGGGGGAAATATAGAATCTAGAGAACTTGAGACACGTGGTTATAAACTAAGGGGAGGAGAATGGTGGGGGAGGGAGTGTGCAGGTGGAGGGGAATGAAGGGGGGAATAGAACAACTGTAATGGTATAATCAATAAAATATATTTTTAAAAAAACAATGATGGTTTTTCCCCTTCGCTTATGCCTGCCTGTTAGTGTGGACACCGTCTACACTTCATTGTACTTTTTCTTCTCCACAGGGGTCTGTTGGAGAGTTGAGTGGACATACCCTGCCCTCATTTGACATATGCACTGCTAAGATTTCAGCTCCAAATGGTAAATGGGACCATCATCCCCACCAGAAAGGACATGTCTGTTCCTTATGAACACGCCACATGTCCCATTTAAGGTCAAACGAATACCAACGGACACAAAATACGAGGGTATATACGTTGACTCGATATAAGGAAGAACTTTCAAACAGCCACAGCTGCCTGCAAAAATAAAAAAGGATACTGTTCTGCAAGGTAATAACTTCCTTTTCCTTGGATAAGTTCCAACCCATTCCTGGCACCTTTCCCACTTACCCCTAGGGCATCTAACCAGCCAGGTGAGGGGAACGACCCCAGCCTCTACAAGACGAAAAAGGCCATTCCTGGGACGCTGCCCTCCTGGGCAGCTCAGCACCGATCCTTCCTTCTCACCCCACTGCGCGGCTGAGCGAACCAAGTGTTACAGACGAGCAACGACTCGACCAAGATCACAGAGCCAGGAAGGAGGCGGTGGAGCTGGGCTTGGGGCCAGGGTACTGGCTCCAAAACCTCTCCTCTTTCCCTCCATCACACAACCTCAGGCGACATCTTCCGGCGGCTCCACACCCGCCGTTGTGAAAGAGGCAACCTTCTCCAAGTTCAAACCCTTCTTGCCGACAAAGGCAGCCAAAGGGTAGGATACAGTCCGAGGTGCTGGAAACATCGAGCTTCTTGTCTATTTACCAGTTCTGACTAAGCACCTTTTGCCTCCCCCCACCCCCACATTAGCGGCAAACCGATACTTTAAGAAAATCAATTGTTGGCGTAGAACAATTCTTAACTAAGAGCAAAAAAAAAAAAAAAATTAGGGGAACAAGGAAAACTCAAGTGTCTGCACTCCAGTCCTGTGCCGGGCGTTGGAAACGGTGGGTTGGCTCTTTCCCTTCAAGTTTCCCCCTTTACCACTTGGAGTGACTGGTTCTGCTTCAACGATTCGGAGGAGGTGAGAAGCAGTCCATTAGTTGAAATGGCAATCCTCCGGCCGAAATGATGGGGGTTCCGAACCCCACCCAGGCCCAGCTTCGCCAGCCACTGCGCGGCACCAACTGTAGGTGCAGCCCTGGGAAAGGTTCGCGGGCTTTCTGCGCACGCGCATGCAGCATCGAGGGCGGGGCTTCAGCGGGTGGAGCCAGCGGCACAGCTAAGCGAGGTCCTAGGCTCCAGGCGCGTGCGCCGGTTTTGGGCGGGGTCATGGGCGGGGCCCGGAAAGGCGGGGCCTGGAAGAGCGGGGCCCGGCCCTCGCGCTGCCCCGCCCCCTGAGCCGCAGTCTAGCTCCGGGAGGCGGCAACCGCTTCTACTCGTCCCTTCCCTGTTGGCTGGACCAGCTGCGCTTCGGTTCTCTGGTGACTATGGGGGACCCCAGCAAGCAGGACATTTTGACCATCTTCAAGCGCCTCCGCTCCGTGCCCACCAACAAGGTAGTGTCCGCCGGGCGTGTTCAGGCTTGCGTGGCATCCCTGCGGGACTCCGCAGGCGGCCTTGCGGTGCCAGTGTCCACGGCCGCGGGAGGAGGAGCCGGCCCGGCCTGTGACACGTCGCACTTGCGGCTGCGGCGGCTGGGCCTCCCCTGGGTCCGAACCGCGCGCCGCCCCCCAGCCGCAGGGAGGGAGGAGCGGGGGAGGGGGCGCACGGCCAAGCCCGAAAGCGGGGCGGGCAGCACCTGGGGGTCGTGGGCGCGGGGAGCAGAGGTTTGTGGGTTCCTGACACCTGGCGGAGGAGCGTACGCGGGGCTGGAGCGGCCTTTTGGGGTGGCCGAGTGAACACTGTGAATTCCTGAGAGAGCTGGGGGCGAGCTTGGAGGTCCCGAGAGAAGGCTGACGAGGATACCCCGGGGTTCCTGCCAGTGGGGCGTATGCGGCAGGCCACCTGTGACCCAGCTGCGACGCAGGCACCGGGTGGGAAATCCAGCTAGTAGCACTGGGCGTTTGGGAGAGCTCGGCGCGGCCCCTCCCCACCCTGGAACGGGGCCCCTAAAGTGCCTCAGGGCACCTGTTGGAGCCTGATTGGCTCCTTGTGTCCTTCGATGGCAGCTTCAGCGATGGCAGCTTCAGTGTCCCTTTGTGACAGGGCTGCCCAGGGGTCAGCGCAACGGCTTCCAGCCCTTTCCTCCTTCTAAGAAAGCCCACAGCGCAGAGCCTTTCCCTTCCTTCCCTTTGGGTCTCTTTGGAGATTGGGATTTTCCTTCTGTGCCCATCTCCAGAGGCTGTCCCCGTGGCTTTTGCAACTTTTGGGAACTGGCTGGACGTGTGATGATGACGCATTGAGCTAAAGTGACCCCTCCTCTGAGGATCACAGGTCGGCCCGGAGCCTGGAGAGTGCAAAGGGCTGTCCCCGTCAGCATCAGTGTGGACTCTCTCCTCTCCACCTGTGACAGGAGCTCTGTCTGGCCCCACAGTCACCTCCAAAGTGAACAGCTGTTAATGAGCATGGTCATGAGCCGTGACATGATGGCATAGGAAGTTCCTGGGTTTTACAAAACGTAGATGTCTTTGTTTTAAGTCTTGATGGCGGAGGGGGAGCCCATGAGGTTACAGCCTGAGAAGAGTGAGGAAAGGCAACCATGCACTGGACACGATATCTGGCAAAGGCAGGGACGGCACAGGGAGAAAGACTCCAGGAGTTCTCCAGGGCCAGTTCCTCTGCTGGTTTCTTGGTTTTCAGTTTTGGAGTCGTCTGTTCATGAAGAGCGGTTCCTGTATATCCAGACAACATTCAGATCTGAGGTAGCAGTGCAGAAACTGTATTTTGGGGTCTGCTTTATTTCAGAAACATAACATCGAAGGGAAAGGTCTTCTCTTTAAGAGAAGTTGGTGTCTTCTGCTGAGAGACACTGCGAGGCACCCGTATGGGCGCAGCGGTGAATTGTTGTCCAGACCCTGCTGCTTTCTAGCTGTGACTCCTTGGGCAGGTTACTTGAATGCTTGCTTTGTGCTTTACTTTCCTCAACGAGAAAATGAGACATGAGCAGCATCTAACTCAGAGGGTCGTTGGGAGGATTAAGTGAGAAAATCCCAGAAAAGGACCTGTGTGTATTGAACTAGTCTTCGTACACGTCAGCTGCTTACTGTTATTATTATGAATGACACACCTGCGGAACATTTCATTCTGTAATAGGATTAAGAACAGCATTGAGCAAAAATAATTGTTGCTAATGTTCCACAGTCTTGTGCCACATTCCCGGATTAAGACTTTTTATATGATCATTAGTGAGAAACAGCGACCCAAACAAGATGAGAACTGGTGCTGACAGCGTGGACGAGTGGGGTGGCAGAACGAGTCCTCCAGGTGGGCTCCAAAGAGAAGCGCTGAGATACACGAGACAGGGAGGCTGGGTAAAGAGAGCACTCGGCTTACTTTGAGAACGTGGTGTCCAGTTTCTCCCTGTCGTGGGTGATGACCATTTACTCCGGGCCAAGGGTTTTAACTCATAAGGGTCAGTTTTCTAGTTTGTGAAATCCTTCCTTAAAGCTATACTGTCCCTCAGTTTTCTGTCGATCACTTGAGTTGATTCATTCAACAAAAATCCATGGAGCACCTGCAGTGTGCTGGGCCCTGTGCCAAGCATTGTGGGCACACTGATGCCCCCTCAGCCAAGAGACAGACTCCTGCCTTCTGGGAGTGGATGGTCCAGGGGGCAAAGGATGGGGCCACCTGGCCGTGTGAGAGGTAGTATGGCAAGGGGTGCAGACTGCCTGGGGTCCAGTCCCCGGGGTTCTGTTTCTCAGCCATGATACTTCGTAATTCCTTAGTTTTCTCTAAAATGGGGGTCAAAACTGTGCACTACATAATTTGGGGAATGCGAATGAAAATGCAGGGCCCTCGTTTGAAGAGCATCAGGAATTTTAAGGTGAGACAGCAGAGCATTAGCCAGCCCTGGGCCCTGCTGAGCGAGGGCCCTGTGGGACTTGCAGGTCACACATGCACCGGGGAACCGGCCCTGGTGGGCTTGTCCTGAAGATTTGGTCGGCCAGCAGCGGTGCCGGGCGGGGAGGAAGCACTCAGCATCGGCTGTTAGTTCTGCCGCAACTTTATTCTCATCATTCATTTACATCAACAGAATAACTCATATTCTGCTCAGAAAAGTGAGGCTCAACTTTGCACAGTCCCCACTGTCAGAGCACCGTCTTGTGCCCCGCAGGAGACTCAAGGCGGCCTTGGGGACGGCCGGGCTTGTGTTTCCAACTGCCTCCACCCTCCAGTCCCACAGGGCCCGCTCCCAGCTCGATAGCCCTTACACCCTCCAAACGGCCCCACTACCTGTGTCTGTGTTTATTGCCACTTTGTGCCAGGCTGGGTGCCCAGCTCAGGTGCCCAAGACAGACCGCCCCCCCCCCCTTCGTGGAGCCACTTTTTAGCAACCCCTCATCGCGGTGGGTGGGGCAGGAGGATGCTGGGGTGGCCTGTCAGCACCCTGACCCCCGCTGTTCGTCCCTTGGAGCTGGCCTCTCCGCCACCTCGGGCGCGGCTCCCAGACACCAGCTCTGGGCTGCACACTCTCATTTCTGCTGTCACCTCTGTCCACAGTGCCATCTCCTGCACGGGCTGTCGCTGCTTACGGCCCTTTTAGATTCTTTCTGAGATTCCCTAAAGCCTCTTGGACCCCGGCTAGAAAGCGTTTTGCATCTTGTCCTTGCTTCCTGAGACGCAACCTTGCAACTAACTGTCTCACCCACTGGACTGCTGGTCTGTGGGCTCCGGGCACGCCTGCTGCAACCCCTTTGTACATCCGCTCTGCGCGCACCAGCTACCCACCTGACTGTGTGGACGTATGCACCTGTCCAGTGAGTGAGTGGGGGATTACAAATGGCCCCCCGCAGAGGGACAGCACCTTTGACACCGTCCCACGGAAAGGGAGCCCTTACTCTGAGGGCTGTCTGAGTCTCCCTGTCCTTCTCTGCCACCGCGGTGAGCTCGGCAAAGGCCAGCACACGGCCTGGCAGGGGGAAGGGGCGCGGAAGGTGTGTGCAATCAGTGATGCCACCGACTTCTTAATTCCTTGGTGCCAGCCGTAATGTCTGGCACTGGACCATCAAAGTGAGTGGCAAGCACCTTTCATGTCCTTTGTCATCCACCCCCACAATTCACACATGCTTAACGTGAGCCTGTCATTGGGAGGGGCTTTGGGCTTTGCTCTTGCAGTACCCTCAAGAGGCCAGAAGCCAGGTCTCTCTTGATTGTTAGAGTCGGGACAATCTTCGGGTAGGTGACTCTGCCTGTAAACTGGATCTATAATTTAGGCACTTATTTTTCTGGAAAATTTTTAAAACAATTCTATTAGTGGAATTGTTACTGTCCTATAGTCCTGACTATAAAGACTTTATTTATTTATTTTTAGAGAGAAGGGAAGAGAAGGAGAGAAACACCATTGTGTGAGTAACAGTTGCTTCTTGCACACACCTGGCCCTCAACCTAGGCCTGTGCTCTGACTGGGAGTCGAACCCATGACCTTTTAGTTTATAGGCCAGTGCTTAGTCCACCGAGCCACACCAGCCAGGGCCTGATTTTAATTAATTGTGTTAATTTCTGTGGCAAGCATTGCATACCTTAAAGTACTTATACACTCCTGTTATCCGAAGGAGAATGCCTGACTTTGGTCAGTGTTGAGAAAGGCAGGCTCGGGGTCTCTCAGAGGCCGCAGTCATCTGAAAGCTGAGGTAACCACGCACCAGCTTGCTCACCTGGTGGGTGGCCCGCCCTGCTCTGCACTGGCTGCTGGACATCCTCCCCACCTGGGCCTCCCCACTCAGCTGTCCAGGTGTCCTCAGGCCATGGCAGCTGGCTTTCCCCAGAGCCAGGGATGAGAGAGAGAGAGAAAGTGAGAGAGAGAGACAGAGAGAGAGAGAGAGAGAAAAGAAGGGGGGGGAGGAAGAAAGGAAAGCGGGGGGATGGGAAGGAGGAGAAGGAGGAAGTCATAGTGTTTTTTATGACCCACAATCTGGAAGTGACAAAGAATTTCTCCGTGTTATGGGCACACAGACCACCCAGGAGCAGAGAGGGTGGGGAATACACAGGGTGCAGCCGTGGTGGGGGTAGGTCACTGGGAGCATCGTAGAGTCTGGCCACACCCTCCCCCAGCTGAGAACAGAAGTGTGTGCAGTGCCGCCATCCATTACAGAGCCACCGTTCGGAGGATGGAAGGCCTCGAGCGTTCTCAGCAGGGACGTCCCTCGCTAGTGTTCATTTAGGTGACTTGTAGGAGCCCTGTTAATGCTTCAAGGGTGGGTAATGTTTGAGATGATCTGCACCTAAGTTCTCCCCCCTACCCATACTGAGTAGTGGTGTAATAGATTCATAACAATATATAATTTACTGTATAATCAGCGCGTTGTGCCAATATAACTCAATACAATAATAACAATAAAAGAAATTGGAATTTAGGGGTTAAAAACCTGGTTGAGGTAGTTTCTGTTAACCAGTTTGAACCCTGAAGGTCAAGCAGTTTCCAAGCTAAATCATGTATTGTGTCCATGGGAAGGCTCGTTTGGCTCATAGAAAGCAATTAATAGTTGAGTTTTCAAATTTTCTTTCAGGTGTGTTTTGACTGCGGCGCCAAGAACCCCAGCTGGGCAAGCATAACCTACGGGGTATTTCTTTGCATCGGTTGCTCGGGGTCACACCGGTCGCTTGGCGTCCACCTGAGTTTTATTCGGTGAGTGAGTCTGTCCCCGTGGGGGGTAGGAGGGGCAAGGTGGGTCTCTCTCCCCTTTTTCCTTTACGTGTCCTTTGACATCAAGGGAAACAAGAGGTTGGCTGTGAGTTATGGAGATTTCAGACATGTTAAGCACACCGGGAAAACGTCACGTCCAATGTCGTTGCCGTTCCAGAGTGCTCTGTCTGAGCCAGGAGGCCGTGGTGCCTAGCAGTCGGACAGGGCCTGAGGCGGTGCTTCCTCTCCCTTTGGGCTTTTCTAGTGACACAGCAGCACCAAGGAGTCCTGCTGAGACAGGGAGGAGGGGATTCGGGGCTGTGGGCCGCCCACCCCCGGCCCGGGGGAGCTTACACCCTCCTGCGTGGGCCCACCGCCCTGGCTCCAGGCCCCTGAACACCGCACAGCCCGAGTGATGGTTTCTGTGTGAGGTTTACTAGCAGTTACAAGTGCTTGTAACAGGAACATCTTTCTTCTCTTGTCTTTCTTCTCTTCCCGTCCAAAGTCTTGGGCTGCACCAGCTCCTTCTGACAAGTTCCTGTCTTCCACTCCAACTCGGGTGTGGGGGGTAGAGGCCCAGGTGGGGCCTTTGTGTGCCAGGGAGAAAGGCGCCCCCTCTGGACACACGCAGAGCCCCAGGTCCAGTGGGAGGTGGTGGGTGCCTGGGGTGAGAGAGAAGAAATTGAAATGATAAAAGAAATAACCCAAGGATTCCAGCGGAGCTCAGAATCAGGGCTTGGAAGCTGAGCGAGGCCTGCACTTGGGCAGCTGTGGGCCGTGGCCAGGCACCCTGAGCAGCCACACGGGGTCCCTCTGGTTGCTGGCCACCTCCAACCAGGTCCCCTGTGTCCCTGCCACTTCTTTCCCAGGGAGGGAGCCAGCTAGGCAGGCAGGCTACTTGGCATTGTGGCAAGCTTTTTATCTTACATTATGACGTAAGGAATATTGATACAACACAATTACCATAAAGAACATTTGTTTTTAAAGAATAAAGTCTATTCTAATTGATAAGATGTTTTGTATGATGGCACAAAAACTAAATAGTAATAGCAGCAACATCATTTTTTTAAAAATATATTTTATTGATTATACCATTACAGTTGTTCTATCCCCCCCTTCATTCCCCTCCACCCGCACACTCCCTCCCCCACCAATCTCCCCCCTTAGTTTATAACCACGTGTCTCAAGTTCTTTAGATTCTATATTTCCCTCACTATTCTTGCCCTCCCCCCTGTCTATTTTCTACCTACTGTCTATGCTATTTTCTGTACCTTCTCCCCCCTTCTCCTCCTCCCACTCCCCCGTTGCTAACCCTCCATGTGATCTTCATTTCTATGGTTCCACTCCTGATCTAGCTGTCCTCTTAGTTTGCTTTTGTTTTAGGTGTGGTTGTTAATAACTGTGTGTTTGCTGTCCTTTCACTGTTCATATTTTTCATCTTCTTTTTCTTATATAAGTCCCTTTAGCATTTCATATAATAAGGGCTTGGTGATGATGAACTCCTTGAACTTGACCTTATCTGAGAAGCACTTTATCTGTCCTTCCATTCTAAATGAAAGTTTTGCTGGATAAAGCAATCTTGGCTGTAGGTCTTTGGATTTCATGACTTGGAATACTTCTTTCCAGCCCCTTCTTGCCTGTAAGGTCTCTTTTGAGAAATCCGCTGACAGTCTGATGGGTACTCCTTTGTAGGTGACTGTCCCCTTATCCCTTGCTGCTTCTAGGATTCTCTCCTTCATTTTAGTCTTGGCTAATGTAATTATGATGTGCCTTGGTGTGTTCCTTCTTGGGTCCAACTTCTTTGGGACTCTCTGAGCTTCCTGGATTTCCTGGAAGTCTATTTCCTTTGCCAGACTGGGGAAGTTCTCCTTTATTATTTGTTCAAATAAGTTTTCCACTCGTGGCTGTTTCTTTCCCCCTTCTGGTACCCCTATAATCTGGATGTTGGAACGTTTAAAGATGTCCTGGAGGTTCCTAAGCCTCTCCTCATTTTTTTGAATTCTCATTTCTTCATTCTTTTCTGGTTGGATGTTTCGTTCTTCCTTCTGGTCCTTTCCATTGATTTGAGTCCCAATTTCCTTTCCATCACTATTGGTTTCCTGGACATCTCCCTTCATTTCAATTAGTTTAGCCTTCATATTTTCCTCTAATTTGTGACTATAATCAACCAGTTCTGCGAGCATCCTGATAAACAGTGTCTTGAACTGTGTGTCTGAGAGGGTGGCAATTTCTCGGTCGCTTAGAGTTATTGGTTCTGGGACTTTGAGTTCTTCTTGCACCATCTTTTGGGCTGTTTGTGCCTGTTCCGTAGCAGGATCGGAGCCCTAAAGTGTTCACTAGAGCAGGGCAACTCAGTGGCTGGGTTGTGACGTTGTATGTGGGGGCGGGGTCAAAGAGGGAAAATGGCTTCCAGTCTGCCGCCTGCCGCCGCGGCCCTCACCAGCGCCACAGCCACCACCGTCACCAGGCCCACGCGTTTCGTTCCACTGCACGTGAGTGTGCCACCACTGTCAGCCCTCCACCACTGGGTTTGCCCCCTGGGGCCTGCGTGGTCCGTCTCACTGTGCGAGAATGTGCGACCGCGGTCAGTCTGCCCCGCACCCCGACTGGGTCCGGGCTGCCTGTGCGCCTAGGTTGGGGGATCTGTCCTGCCCGACCCTGCTCCACTGCTGGCTCCGCCCCTCTTACCGTCCCGTTGAACGGTTAGATGTAGTCGGACTTCCGTATAATTCAATTTTCTGTTCTTTGGCTGTGTCTTTGTTCTCCAAACCTTTGTTGTATTCAAACTTGGTTGTGGGAGAAGGCACAGTGTTTCCACCTATGCCTCCATCTTGGCGGAAGTCCCATTTTCTTTTTTAATATATTAATTTTAAATTTCCCCTGAGTTTTTTTTCCAGAAATCAGTTTGTGAAGGCCTGACGTGCCAACTATTTATAGCCTGGTAACTCTGTAGGTGGTCATCTAGAGAGGGGAGTTCCTTACTGGTTTCAGAGTGTCCGCTTCTTGTCTTGTCTTTTCTTAGCTGCGGGTTTCAGAGTATTTTTAATACATGGTCCTTCTCTCTTTTAAATCTCAAGGGATTCCATTCCCCGGGCAAGTTTATTTCCAGTGTCCTTCCCTCCCACGCCCCGAATCAGTTGTTACCGGTTAACACGGAGACCTGCTGTGCCCAGAGCCCAGGAAGCAGGGACTCGGGGTGCTGTGGGGGTGGTCGTCTGTCCCTCTCTCTTCCCTCTGTCCTTTCCTGCTCTTCTCTGCCAAGCCCCACCCTTAAAACCTGGCCTCCCTCTGCCTCACCGCCGAGGTGCCCTTCCAGGGGGTGGGGTGGATTTCGGGCGTGTTCCGTGGTAGAGGGAAGGACTGACGGAGAGCCTGGGGAGGCTGGACCGCGGTGTCTGTCTGGGCTCTCGCGGGTTTAATCACTGGCCTTGTGGAAGTCAGATAAATATAACTATGAATCATAGTGCTTGTAAATGATTTGAAACACCAGTTAAAAATGACTGTCGACAGGCCAATAGTCTAGGGTTTGGACGAGGCAAAGTCAAGGATGATAAGGGCACTCAGCATCTTTTATTTTTATTTTTTAAGAGGTAGAGGGCTGTTCTTTGAACATTTTTCACTGATTAAAATAATTACAAGCACTAGCTTATGAGGAAAAACCTTTCATCTTGGCCCATGTAAGGGTCATGGAAGTTGTGGGAAACCTGTCCTCGCCTTTACCTCGCTGGTAACTGGAGCTATTTGGTCAAAGTGACAACTCATCCTTCAACTTCTGTTATTTTTGCTGCTTGCTTTTTTCTCAGCACTCAGATTCTTTTACCTTTCCCACGTCATCTAAACCGAGGACAAGAAACAACCTACACTGAGCCGCCTCCTTGGGGAGGAACGGGCACCGATGAGAATTTCAAGTTTCTTTCGCAGGTTGGCTGTATTCAGAGTCCACTGTCATCACAGCATTTTGTTTTATTTTTTTTTTTAAGAGTATTTATTTATTTATTTTTAGAGAGGAGAAGGGAGGGAGAAAGAGAGGGAGTGAAACATCAGTGTGTGGTTGCCTCTCAGGCGCCCCCTACTGGGTACCTGGCCCACAACACACGCATGTGCCCTGACTGGGAATCGGACCAGCCACCCTCCGGTTTGGAGGCCAGAGCTCAACCCTCTGCGCCATACCAGCCAGGGAGGGCAACATTTCATTTTAAATTCCAGTATGTGTGAGAGAATCCCTGTCAGCTCAATTCAAGAACAATTCGGGGTTTTTTTTATCTTTATTTCTAAGAAACATATAAACAATGTTTGACTTTATTTTTGCAAAGATAGTTTAGGACTAAAAGTTGTAAGTCAGGTTAGCAAGTCTGAGGACTTGTAGCTGCAGTTTAATCCTAGCTCAAGTCAGGTACCTATTATGTGCTTGTGCCAGGCGCATGAGAGAACAATAGGGGCCATACCTGTCCCCGGGAGCTGGCTGCTTATAGCTCAGTGTGACGGTTACCGCGACAATGAGGGCGATAGTGAGACTTTTTAGCCGTCTGGTGTTTGCCAGGAGCTGGGCACCTTTCAGAGAGCAGTGTGTTTCATTTCTACAAGGGTGACCCCGTCAGTGTCCCGACTTCACGGACGGGAGAGCGGGGCGCGGGGGCTGAGGAAGCAACTCCCCTGGGGCCGCGCAGCTGGGATGGCGGGGCCGAGACTCGAGGCCTCTCAGTCTGTCTCCAGGACTGTGCTGTTAGCGGCCACCCGTGACCGGTGGGGTGGGGACGGCCACCTAACGCCGCCTGCGGGGAGAGGGATCATGACAATGTGGTGACTAAGCAAGATCTTTCAGAGAAGGGATTTCAGAACGAGATACATGATTGTGTCCCCGTGCTTGGTAATCAGATTCCGAAAGGTTTATTATTGTCTTTGAGAAATATGTTTCAGATCAAGGACGGCTTAACTTTTACTTTTTCATGCCACCATGAAGTAGATATGTCATATGTATATGTAATAATAATATGTATCACTATTCATCCTAAAGTAGCTGTTTGGCTTTAAAATAGCATCTTAACATTCACAAAGGTTCAGTGTTATAAATAGGCATAGAAATAGGTAAATGGAAGGGCAGCGTAAGAGGAAATTTGGGGTGGGCTAAAGCTTCTTTTCTTGCCCATCTGGTGAGGGCTGTTGTACCCACAGCCACCCTAAGTCGCCCACATGGATTTACAGTAAACACGGGACAAACTCCCGCGGAACACAGGAGGCCTTGCTTTTGGGACCTATACGTTCAACATAAGGAGTCCCAACATTGTCATACTGTCCTGTCTTGCTTTACACTGATCACTTGGTGACTTTTTAAAATGATTTTATTTATTTTTTAGGGGAGGGGAGAGAGAAAGGGGGGGGAAGATCACTGTGGGGTGCCTCTCGAGTACCCCCTACTGGGGACCTGGCCGGCAGCCCTGGCATGTGCCCTGACTCGGACCTGAACTCAGACTCTTCGGTTTACAGGCCAGCATTCAAGCCACTGAGCCACACCAGCCAGGGCTGAGTTTTTGCTGTTGGGAATTACACTTAGTGCCTTTACCTTGCTCTGAGGCGATCCTAGGTTTCAACGGGGGCGGGGGGGGGGGCGGGTAGGAGGCACCTGCAGCGTTCACTTCAAGAGCGTTCAATCCTGAGGTTTCTTCCCTTCCTCATGGTGGTTTTGGTGGGCAGGTCCCTTCCACCTGGTCCTGAAATGATGAGCATCCTCCAGGCTCCATTAGGGGTCAAACTGGACCCCTGGAAAAATTCAAACAGGACATCTATTCCAAGTAGAGACTTCACTTAATTTTAGGTCGTGACCCAGTAAGGGTGTGAGGCAGAGGCAGCGTCCTTGCACCGGCCCCAGGAAGCTTGTGGTATTCTGTTCCCTAGAGGGTGTGGCTGCCAGAGTAGGTGCCGCCGAAGTGCTGCTGGTCCGCGTGGCCTGCGTGGCCTGTGGTCGGCGTGGAGGGGGCAGGTGGTCAGGGCCATCAGAGCCCTGGATTCCAGGAAGGGCGAGAGGGGCCAGGAGCTGCTGGACCAACGGTCGTGCACTTTGGAGCCCCCCTGCCACCTGGAAGCATGTGTCACTGTGAACATGAACTTAGAGTTCTTTAGGGTCCTGACGATCAAGGAAACCTTGTTCTTAAAAGTTTAGTGGCTTGATTCTGGGGAAGAAAAGTATTAACATTTAAGAATGTTCTTTCCATTTAGATCTACAGAGTTGGATTCTAACTGGTCTTGGTTTCAGTTGCGATGCATGCAAGTTGGAGGAAATGCTAATGCAGTAAGTTCATCTCAGACTTGTTTTCCTTCTGTGTGAATGTGTGTTCCACTCGTGAAGAAGCTCAGCGCCTGCGCTGTGTGGGAGGCCTACTGCACAACGGAAGGGCGTGAGGGGCTTTGGAGCTGGACCACCCGGTTGACTTGTTTGTCCAGCCATCTGTTAGATGCCTAATAAACACAAGGCTTTGGGCTAGGTGCTGGGACCTCGTAATGAACCAGACAAGTAGATGCCCTCTCTTACAGACAGAGACAGAGAGCCACTAACAAGCAAATAAACAAGACCTTCTAGTGGGGACAGTGCTGTGGAGAAAGCGTGAACGGAAGGCGGTGACCCAGACGGGCCGGGAGACCTCGTCAGGGCAGTGGTGACCGCTGTGCTTAGATGGGAAGGGATGCGAACAGCTGCGTACGCCTGAATCGCATTTCGTTTATGAAACCTACCAATTTTTAATAAAGCCTGTTCTCAAAATATAGTACATAAATATATATTATTTACAAACATTAATTTCTGTGCAAAAAATAACCAATTAAATGGCCAGTTTACAATTGTACATAAAAGAGTAGATTAAACGCTACTTAGAAACCTGATGGAGAGTCCTCACACTTTTTAAACTTCATTTACAGGTTCAGTGTGTCTGACTTCTCAGACTCTGAATTGGCAGCCTTACAAGTCTAGCCAGCAAAACACCTAAAGCACTGATACCCTATTTATTTTTTTAAAGGTTTTTTTTTTTTAGAGAGAGGGGAAGGGAAGGAGAAAAAGAGGGAGAGAAACATTAATCGGTTGCCTTTCGCTTACCCCCCACCGGGAACGTGGCCTGCAATGCTGTTATGTGCCCTGGTTGGGAATTGAACCAGCAACCTTTTGGTTCGCAGGCTGGCATGCAATCCACTGAGCCACAGCAGCCAGGGCTAATACCCTATTTATAAGGCCAAATGGTAGGGGTGTAATTAATAGGATTCCCATAGACATGCCATTTAACATTCAAAGTATGAGAAATCAAATTTGTATACACTTCAAATAACCATATCTAGCATCAATTTTATATTTAAAATTAAAATTATAAATCTAAATAGTAGTTTTCAAAATACCAGATTCCCTTGGATTAGTGTTTCCAAACATCTTTCATTATTGTTCTCTCAGCAGAAAACTTAAAGTTAGATTATTTTAAATTTAAATTGGATTTAATTTCCCTAGGGAGAGGAAATTAAATACCAAGGAGTATGATTTTGTCTAGTAAGGGTGAGCATTGGAGGGTCACAAACCATTGTAATAACTAAGATTTTTTTCACTTTCCAAGAAACAGTTTTGCCCCATTAAGAATGCATTCAATCCGCCCTGGCTGGTGTGGCTCAGTGCATTGAGCCTGTGACCCGAAAGGTTGCAGGTTCGATTCCCAGTCAGGGCACGTGCCTGGGTCGTGGGCCAGATGAGAAGCAGCCGGTCTTTCACACAGTGATGTTTGTCTCCCTCCCTTCCCCTCTCCCTAAAAATAAATAAAATATTTTTTAAATGCATTCAATCCTTAATATTTCAAGCATCTTATTAGAAACCCATGCTCATTTTTATGATATCCACAGACTTGTTCCAATACTGTAGATTTAATTTTATCTGTCCTTATTTCTGAGTTTTCCCACGGTTGCAGAACCACCCCCCCCCCGGCCGATCTCCAGAGAGCAGCCTTCTCATCCCCAGCCAGCTGGGGCGGCGGGGGTCCGGGGTGGGGAAGGGTCAGGCCATTGGCCGTTCCACCTGGCAGTGGGGTTAGAACCGTCCTACCTGAGTTTGAGCACCAGCTCTGCCTCCCACTTACCTGTGTGATGTTGGGCAGGTTGTTGAACCTCCCGGGGCTTGTTTCCCCGCCTGCGAAGTGTAGATAGTAACCGTGACAGCTGGTGATGTCGCTGTGAGAATCTGATGAGGGGTCAGTGCCTGAAGAATACAGTCTAGGATCTGGTACATGTGAGTGCGCAGTACCATTATTGATTAAACCGGCTCAATAAAAGGAGTGCTCACACAGGTTTTTGGAATGCTTCCTTAATTAAGACATGTCTTCCAAAATTCGTGTCTGTACATGGACCCTTATAAGGGGCTGGAAGCAGTCTCCTCTAATTGTTCAAGTATTTGTCGCCTGTCTCTGATCCTGACTAAATAGTGCTGAATAGGGTGAAGGCTGGCGCAGCTCCTAACCAATTTGTCAAAAATTCCAATTCAGTGGAATCCAAATTAAAGTGGGTTTCTCATGAATTAAAAGTAGTCCTGAGTGGAAAGCGTCCCCCAAGATCACAGAGTGACAGGCAGTTTCCTGGAGAAATGAAGGCCAGCTATTTTATTTTGCAATTCAAGGCTTATGTCCAGTTTTACCAAAATACCAGTGTTACGTCTGTGGAAGGTATTCCCTTCTACAAGGAAAATTTTATTTAAATTTTTTTTTGGTTTATGTGATTTGGGTTTGACTAGTACTTTCAAAACCTTTCATAACAAAGCATTTGGGTCGCTGTGTGCACCGCGCTGCGGTGCTGCTAGTAACCGCGTGCTCTCCTCCGCAGGCGTCCTTCTTCCACCAGCATGGCTGTGCCAGCAGCGAAACCAATGCCAAGTACAACAGTCGTGCGGCCCAGCTCTACAGGGACAGGATCAAGTCACTGGCCTCACAGGCCTTGCAGAAGCATGGCACTGACGTAAGCACGGCACCGACGTAAGCACGGTGCTGACGTAAGCGCTGTCGTAGCACAGCCCTGCACGGAGGTCAGGTCCGGCATCCCCTCCAGGCGGACGTGCCTTTGCCTAGGGGTGGTGGTGATGGGACCTCTCAGCTGGCTGCTCTCAGCCTGGCGCCGCGTGGCTGTGTCGCGTTGTCGTCGTCGTCCCCCACCCCCCACCCCGTCAGGTTTTACCTGTGCTTCTGTGTGGGGATGCCCCCCTTAGTACCCATCGTGAGTCTGATGTGGTGCTCGGCCTGCCGCACCCAGCTCAGGCCCGGCTGGGACAGTGTCCTCCAGGCCAGGCGCTTCACGGCCTCGGTGCCTGGGGCATCGGGCAGCGCACCCATACTGTGCACGGGGCCATCTTAAACCATGAGACCTCCCACGGAAGGCACAAAATGTGACAACGTGGCACTGAATGAATAGGCCACAGAAAGGGCACTTGCTTTGCAGCACGAACCGAAACATGGCGAGGGTCTCCTCGCTCCGCCCACCTGGGAATGAACACCTGGGGCGTCTCAGGTCCCTCCCTGCTGGCACGGGAATTGTTTTGGGGGCGCTGCAAATAGACCGTAGAGAATTTGCAAGGAAGGGCTCCACGCACGAGGAGGCTCGGCCGAACTTTGGGACCTGTGCTGAGGTCCAAAGCCCTTTCCGGCCTCCTCGGTGCTCAGGAGCAGGGCTCACTGCACTGGGCCATCCCTGAAATGGGCTCGGGGGTCTCGCACAGCCTGTTGCTGACTTTAAAACGACCGGAAGGACCTGTCTTTAGCGAACGGGTCTCTGGAGGAGGAGTGGAGAGCATCAGTAAGGCCTTCGAAGCCGGGGGAAATGCTGACGTGCTTCATGCTTCGTTCTAGCTGTGGCTGGATAGCTGCGCCGGCCCGCCCTTGTCCCCGGCCCCCAAGGAGGAGGACTTTTTCGCTACGCACGCTTCCCCTGAGGTACGTGTTCTGCTTCCCAAGGCTTCACTCCGACAGCTGTAAAGGGTGTGTGTTTGCAGCGCTTCAGTTAGGGTACAGGCTGGGCTGCTGGGACAGACCTCCGGAAACACAGTTGCTTAACCAAGATGGAAATGACTTTCTCATCAGCCGCTTGGAGGGAGTTGTCCAGGGTTGCCCGTGGGGCTCGTTTGGTTTTTCTCACATGTGGCTTTCACCCGAGGGGCCACAGGGGCCACTCCAGTTGGCGGCTTTCCCACAATGGGAAGAGGACACCCAGGAAAGGACGTGCTTCCTCTCCTTAGAGACAGGATCTAGGGGCCGCGCCCCTCACCTCTGCTCCAATGGGGTGCGTGGCTGGAACTTAGATGATCGTCCTTCACGCTGCTGCCCAGGGAGCTGAGAAATGACCACTAGCAGTCTGCCTCGGTCCAGTGCACCGCTCTGGGACTGACGAAGAATGAGGGTGGGTTTTTTTAACCCAAATCTTAATAGGAGCTAGAATCTCATCGCCCCCGGCCAGCTGTGTAGCCAGAACGCATCTCAAGGCGCGTGTGAGAGTGAACTGAGGAGGTGGGTAGCGCACGGAGTACCTGGCACAGAGGGAGCCCTCGGTAAATCCCGTGTCATTATCCTCGTCTTCGCTGCGTGATGGGGCGGTAGCAACAAGCCAGGTCCTTCTGAGGGACTGTAAGCCTCGGAAGCCTGAAATGTTTACTGACTGTCCCTTTAGGGGAGTGTGTGCTGACCACCAGCCTAAAGCCTCAGCTGTTCCGCCAGCCGCCCTGCCTCCTCCTAGCCCCGCTGGGGAGGGAGCGCCATTTGTTAGCTGCTGCTCAATCCACTCTTCAGTTAATTTCCAAGTTGAAAAAATGTGTAAAGTTTTATAAACTGCTAGGCCTTGATTTTTTTGCTATCATAATTTGCATATACATGTTATTAATACAGCCAATAGTTACCAGAAATAGTTATCAAAAAAGAGGGAAGCACGTGGCTGGTATGGCTGGTGTGGATTGAGCACCAGCCTGCAAACCAAAAGGTCGCAGGTTCAGTTCCCAGCCAGGGCACATGCCTGGGTTGCAGGCCAGGTCCCCAGTAGGGGGCTCATGAGAGGCAACCATACATTAACATTTCTCTCCCTCTTCCTCCCTCCCTCCCTCTCTAAAAATAATAAAATATTTTTCTAAAAGAGGGGAACAGGAAACAATAAAAAAGACAAGGTGTTCTATTGTGAGTTTTGCTATTGTTTAATTTAGAACTAGAAACAGAATATCCATGATTAGTAGCTGAGAAATGTTAAGAACAGAAATGGTGGGCTAAAAAGAGGAGGGAAATGAATAGTTCGGTGTGGGTTACAGTCGGAGGTGTTAGTAGGAGTTTGTGTTTACTACTGATAGTTACACGTACAGGCGTGCTGGAGAACCAGCGTGTAGTCGTGTGACGTGAGCAAGTGAGAAGGGCACCTCGCCCCTGTGGTTCTCCTTCCCCAGGTCTGGTCTTAGCGTGAGAAAACATCAGACAAACCCAGACTGAGGGGCATTCTACAAAATACCTGATCGGTGCCTGGCAGAAGTTTCAGGGTCGTGAAAAACAAGGAAAGACTGAGAAACTCCCACACACCAGGGGAGGCTGCGGAGCAGTGACGAGTGCAGTGCGGGGTCCTGGAGCAGAAAAGAGACATCGGAGGGAACACTGGGGAAATCCAAATAGAGTTTAGCTAGTAATGTACCATCATAATTCTTAGTTTTGAAGGATGCACCATGGGGATTTTAACAGGAAAGGAAGCCGAGTCAAAAGTAAGGAACTCTAGTGGTATCTTAAGCATCTTCTGTGTAAACCCGAAACTATTGCGTAATAAAGATTTTATTTTTTAAAAAGGAGGAAAAGTAAGGAATTTGAGCATTGAAACAGAGATTTAAGATTAAACATGTTTAATACAATATTATTCTTCCTTCCCACTAATCCAGGTACTAAGAGGGTGACTATTTAAATTATTGGTTTTCCCCCTTTTTGATTTGAGTTTTTATGGCTTTTCTCACTTTGTTTCAGGTGACTGGCACAGGGTGGGCCTCAGCACACCCAGAACCATCTTCAGCGCCGAGGAGTGAGGAGCCCCTGCCAGCGAATAGCGAAGGTAGCCTTGGGAGCTGTCACAGACCACTGTCCTGAGGGCCAGGGGCGTGCTCTGAAACGCTTAGAAAGGGAGGTAGACCGCAGGGCGGACAAGGTAGATCCCTGAACGTGGAGCAGGACCTCATTTCCATAAGAAACAGGAACAAAACATGAGCACACAAAACGTTCTGGAAGATACTCACCAAACTCTTACCTGGAGAAGGAGATTGCTGAGGATTTGTACTTTTAACCAGATGCAATTTTGAAGTGACTAAATTTTTATAATGAGTATCTGTTTTATAATAAGAAAATAATATTTCAGTTTTAAAAACTTCTATAAACAGTTAATACCTAATGATTCACATTTGGTGACTTTATTATAGGGTTGTATTTATTATAAATATACTTATATCAATTGCTTACATTTAAAATTGGGAAGGTGGAATAAGGGGACTAAATGGTAATGGGGAAAAAGATTAAATCTAAAAGTAAATTTAAAAAATAAGTTTAAAAACCACTTATGGTACATGAATAACATGGGTCAAGACATCAGCTTTTCCTGATTTAACATCGAGGGACCTGTCAGCCAGCATGTTAGCGGAAGTGGACGGCAGAGACACAACACTGACAACTAAGCAGCGGACGCCTGGCGTGTGGTGTCCAGAGAGGTGCTGGGTCGTATCAGCTGCGCTGGGACTGCTTTAAGGAATTTAGTGTGACAGGAAGGAATGAGCGGTCACCACGCCTAAGGTTGGGAGACAGTACCGAACAACTTCTGGCGAGGCTGTTGGGGGAGGGTTGAGGGTGTCATCACCTGTCCGTGAGGGGGCCCGGGCGCATGCTGTGAAGGAAGGAAGTCACTCCATGGGCTGGAGCTCCAGCTGGGAGGGCACGTCCGAGGTTCCAGCATCCAGCGGTGTCAGCAGGCCTGGCCCTCACAGCTCTGGTCTGGGAGCAGGCTTCTCCGTGAGTCAGGAGGGACGTGTGGCATCCTGGGGAACAGCGAACGGAGTTGGGACAGAGGCTAGCATTTTGGGGAAAAATAATAAAGTTTCTTCAGTCTTTATACCAAACTAAATTCACGCGGATAAAAGATTTAAACATAAACCATGAAAATACGAGAGAGTTGGAAGAAACGTGGCTGAAGATTTCCTGCCGCCCTGGAGTGGGGCAGCCCTTCGCTGCGTAGCCGAGCGCGTCAAGGGAAGAGATCGTAGGTCTGACTGCCGCAGATGTGACAGTGGTGGTCTGAAGCAGTCCTTTGAAGACAAGTGATCGACATTTACCATTCACCCCGACCTTCGTGGTTCAGTTGTTTGGGATTGTCCTGCAAAGTGAAGGTCAGAGTGAAGGTCTCTGGTTTGAATCCAGGTCAGAGCACACACTTCGGTCGATCAAAGTTTCTCTCCCACATTGATGTTTCTCTCCATCTCTTCCTCCCTTTCTCTCTCTCTCTAAAAATAAATAATATCTTTTTTTAATGCAATTCATATATAGACAAAAAGTTCATTAATATGCAAGGAACTCTGACTGGTTTTGTATGGTTTGCAACCTGTGACTTTTTTCACATTTCATTTTTTATGCACGTGGCCCCCAATGTCTGCAGAGACGACACTGACACATCCCCAGGTGGAGTGTAGCTGGTTCCTTTCACTTCCGCTGCCCTGCACCCGCCTTGGCCCTGCACTTCTTCCCAGTGTTTGCTTTCGTTGGGTTTGGGGTGGGACTCTGACTTAACTAGAGTTTACCTTTTAAATGTTTGTAACAATAAAACACTTGCATTTCCTCTGTTGGGCATGCCACTCTTTAAATGACAGCTTTTTTGGCATGTAATTTGCATACCATAAAGTTCACCCTTTGGAGTATGCAATTCAGTGGAGTTAAGTATATTCACAAGGTTGTGCCACCCTCATCACTAATTCCAGAACATTTCATCACCCCACAGAGAAGTCCCATACCATCCTGGCTGGGTAGCTCAGTTGGTGAGAGCATCGTCCACATATGCCAAGGTTGTGGGTTCGATCCCCAGTCAGGGCACAAACAAGAGTCAACCAATAAGTGAGTGCATATGTGAAACAGCAAATGGGTGTCTATTTCTCTCTCTCTCAAAATAAATAAAATATAACTTTTCAAAAAGAAAAGCCCATATTCATTAGTAGTCAGTCCCTGTTCTCTCCTGCCCCAACCCCCGGCCCCTGGCAACCTCCGGGCTGCTTTCTGTTTATAAGGGTTTGTCTGCTCTGGACATTCCATGTAAGTGGAATCAGACAATAGATGGTCTTTTGTCCCCCGATTCTGGTGCCTAGCATAATTCTTATAGGTTCATCCGTGTTGTAGCTCATGTCAGTATTTTTTTTTATGACCAAATAACGTTCCATTGCGTGGATAGACTACATTATGTTTACCCGTTTTTCAAGTAATACAATTAAAATGGCAGAATGATTTTAAGTAAAGACTTTAGTAGAGATCCTAACCAGGATCATTTTCGGGTCAACTGGAAAACAGGGCAGATCGCTTGGTAACAGAAAATGCAGGTTTCTATCATTGCTATAATTGGTGTTAGAATTTCCAAATATTATCGCGTGTTGGGTGTATGCGCCACATGTATACTAGCTATCTCAGAGCAGTTTACTTCAAAACAGGAGGTTGTAAGATAGAATTCTGAAGGACAGTAATTAGGGAGACCACCAAGATTTGTCTTCTGTAAAGCAACTGCATAAGAAATACACTTCAATTTGAATGCACTTTTAAATCAAAATTCTTATAATGATGAAATAGGATATGGAGCTAAAAAGAAAGGGACTCGTTGAAAAAGTTGGATAAGATACATAGCACTCAGCAAATTGAATATATTACATATTCAAAAGCAAGTTTGATGAGTATATTTTCTGCATTAATATCAATATTTTTAATTTGCAGGTGGACTAGAGCAAGGACCAAGTGTGGAAGGTCTTAACGTACCAACCAGGGCTGCCTTAGGTAATGTGCGTAAGAATATTATGATGTGGCCTGGCTGGTGCGGCTCACTGGACTGAATGCCAGCCCGTGTACCAAAGGGTTGCTGGTTCCATTCCCAGTCAGGGCACGTGCCTGGGTTGCAGGCCAGGCCCCCAGTAGGGGGCATGTGAGAGGCAACCACACGCTGATGTTTCCCTCCTTTTCTTTCTCCCTCCCTTCCCCTTTCTAAAAACAAATAAATAAAATCTTTTTTTCTGAAAAAGGATATTCTGATTTAGAGAGTGAGATTCATTAAGGAAAAAAATGAATCTTGTCTTTGCATTCTGCCTAGAATTTATAGAGTACATGGCACCATGATTATTAATCTCTAATTTCCTAATGAGATTTTATTCAGCTGTTCTGTTTAAGCCGGCCCAGTAGCTGTGTCCTGCAGTGACACCTGGGGGCCTGGCGGTCTGCAGTTTGAGGGGGGCTGGTTAGCAGAGGTCACCTGGTTCCCAGCGTCAGCAGAGGTCAGGGCACCCCCTCCAATCCTGTTTACTCAGGGGTCTCATAGCACTCTCTTCTCTTTCTGATTTTATAATAGGTGAGCTTAGTCTTTAGTTTTCTGTTACCAGGGAAGTATAATCTGAAATGGGTGCATATGGCACTGTATTCATTGGAAAGCAACTGCTTTAGTGAAAAATAGCTATTAGAAGTGTCTTTTCATTGTGCATTCAGTCTTGGAGGGCGCTGGGAGCAGGTTCTGTGAGCAGTAGAGCACACGCCTGGAAGTCGTGGAAAGAAAAATGTTCGTGGGTCTCTCCTTGAAGTGGAATGATGTTATTCTCTCATTAGGGCTAAAGATTTTAATCTTTTGTTGTTTGTGGTTTTATGCTATTGTTTCCTAGTAAAGCACATTTTCAGCTTTGTAAAAAAAAATTAAGACTTTATTTTAACTGAGTCTCTTACACATGATTCTAAAAACAAAATATATATTCTATGATTAAAGTTTTCTGAAAAAAATCTTAAAAGCTTTCTCTAAAAGCATTATATATTTTTGTGCAATTTAGAAAGTACTCATACTAAAATAATACGATGTTTTGTGTTTCTTATCAATTAATGTGATAAAATCGGTGTATAACTGAAGGTGGAAAAGCATATCACTTACTGCTTTAGTTGTATACATAATGCCTGGCTAACTGTGTGTTTTAAAGGAATTTTGAAAGTTTTTGAAGGCTAGAGGTTAGTGGGAGAGTGTGTTCCAATGAGCGAGAGACATGCTCCCTAAGGGAGCGATGGATGGGGCCGGCCCAGCCTCTTTGTTTCTCTGCTGTGTGGCGCCCAGAAAATGTGGTTTCTGAGTCGGGACGCTGTGTGCAAATACCGAGGACTCCACCTCGGCGAAGCTCTGTTCTTGGAAAATGCGCTCATGCACAGGGTGGCGCCAGAGGAGGGCTGTGGTGCGCAGGACAGGGCTTCTTCTTGTGGTGTTGTTTAGTAATTACTGCATTTTCCATGTGGGCGGCTGTCAGCTTGCTCGTGCCCCACCCGTGTTTGTCCTCTGGTTGACAATCTAATGCGGAAAATGGTATAGTCTCTTAAATAATAATGTGCAGAATCTTAGAATTTTTTAAAGAGAAACACTAAAAATATAAGAATACATATTTCAATTAGTCTGACTTCCTACTTTTTATTTTTTGACAGACGTTTCTTCTATCATAAAAAAGAAGCCAAGTCAAGCTAAAAAAGGAGTGAGTATGATGTACAGACGCCGAGAGTTCAGCTCTCAACAGCGTATACACCTGAGAAGCCCTCTCTTGTCGTTTGTACTTGTTCTGAGCTGTGTTATGTGTAATGAATCTGGCCCCAGTGAAGACTGTGTTTAGCTCAATGCGGTGGCTGTCACACCAGGTGGAGATTTTCGGGAATGGGCACTTAGCACTTCTCCTGTGGATGACAAAATTCCAAAACCAGCAGCGGCTTCCCGGGAGGTTCTACTATTGCTGCGTTTGCGGTGCCGTCTCCTGGGGGTGGGGGGTTGTCTTGTGTTGAGCCCTGGGGGCAGGTGCCAGGGTTGGAACCCTGCCTTCGTCACCAACTGGCTGTGCCTTCGCTTCACTTGCATGGGTTTTGGTTCCTCTCCTGGAAACTGGGGAGGCGTGTTGTGCCCGCTTCCTGGAGTCATGGGGACCAGAGAAGAGAGCAGGTGTGAGGGGCCTGCCACAAACGTTAGCTGTTGCCACACAGCTGTCAGACAGTTTGGGTAGATGTAACCCTATATGTCTTCCAGCTCGGGGCCAAAAAAGGAAGTTTGGGAGCCCAGAAACTGACGAACACGTGCTTTGATGAAATAGAAAAACAAGCCCAAGCTGTAGATAAAATGAAGGAACAGGAAGGCCTGGCCAGGTCAGCACCTAAGGAAGAATCGATGTAAGTTTAATTTACTTCCAGTAACACGGTTTTAGGGACCGAAACTATTAATTATGCAGTTCGCAGAGGTACTTGCTGGTGCCACTTATTTTTACATGGATATGAGGGGATGATGTGAAATTTAGTTTTACGAAAACAAATGTCACAGCGATGTGTGGTCTGGAAGGGAGAGAGACCGGGGCAAGGGGACGCAGTGACAGTTCCTGGCTGTGGGGCAGGACAGGGGTAGCCTTGCTGGGAAGGGAGAGGCAGGTGTGTTAGCACATGTTAGGACGTGGAAGGTGCTCAGCACCATTAGTATTAGGGGAATGCACAGTGAGACACCACTCCAGTCACTAGGTGGCTACAACCGAAGGACAGACAGTAGCAAGTGTTGGCGAGAAAGTAGACAAACTGGAACCCTTATACCTGCTGGTGGCAGGGTAAAAGGTTAAACATAAAGTATGACCCAGCAGTTCTGCTCCTAAGAGAAATTGAAACATATGTCCATATGTTCACACAGAAACTTGTGAGTGTTCATAGCAATGTGAATCCCTGTAGCCAAAAAGTAGAAACGATCAGATGTCCGCCAGCGGACGAGTGGACAGACAGAGTGCAGTGCGTCTGTGCAGTGTAATGTTGCCCAGCCACAGACTGGAACAGCACACTCACTCGTGCTTCAGGTGGCAAGCCTCGGAAAGTCTGTGCTAAGAAGCCGGTCACAAAGCCCACACGTGTGTGATTCCACATGTATGGAATGTCCAGAGTAGGTGAAGCCGCAGGTAGGAGGTGGGACAGTGGTTGCCCAGGGCTGGGGGCAGGGGTAGGGACAAGGAGGTTATTGGTAATGGGTACGGGGCTTGTTTTGGGGGTGATGAAAATGCTCTGGAATTAGGTGGGGGTGACGGTGGCCCCTCCTTATGAACACACTAAACACCAGTGGGTGATGTACTCTGAAAGGGTGAGTTTTATGCTGCGTGAATGATGTCTCAATAGTGAGAAAAGTGTTCATAACTCGACACCCCGTTGAACGTGAATTCTGCCTCTACGAGGGAAGGCCGTGGGTATGGCCGCTCAGAGGTGTTGAATCACACTTGGCACGGAGGAGAGGGGGAAGGGAGCGTTTAAGCGAATGAAGAAGAGAGAATTAAGGCCTGTGTGTGCCAGGGGACAGGCCTGGACTGGAGAAGCTGGAACAAGGAAGGGGACAGTGAGGGCAGGTGGCAGTTTTCAGGTGCCATCTGGGAGGAGCGGGGTGCTGAAGGCAGCAGGACAGAGAGAATGGGGAGGGAGCTGGGAGCCAGGAGGCCGGCAGGAGGCTGATGTTAGGTGAACATGGGAGGAAGCAGAGGAGAAACGTGGATGTCTGGGAAGAGCCCCGAGTGGCTATGAGTGAGCCCGAGGGGTGTGGGCACGGCCCGGAGGGGAGGGCAGGCAGGAGTCCTGTTCTCATGTGTTTGTTTCAGTCGCTCGGCATTTCTCTCATTTTCACGTGTCTTCTGTCAGTTTTAGCTTGAGTGATGACAGGCTGCATGAGGGACACTGGAGCCCTTATGAGGCTGTTCTGGGGAGTAACTTGGTGAGTGCACAGCGCCTAGCACACGGAAGCCGTGCCTTGGTCCTCACGCCACCGGTGCGCTGAGCGGCGCCTGCGACTGCTGTTTCTCACTCATTCAACTCCTAGAACACAGGGCCAGCACACCACTGTGCTTGGGTTTGAACGTGGTTCGAGAAGATGTGTGTGAAATGGTAGTTGTCTCAGACTTCACCGTGCTTTCCCTCAGCTAGGTGTTTGACCCTGGGGGAGGGAAGCTAAATCCGTGTGTCGGGCAGACTCTGTCCCTGGCTCAGGGGGTCCCGTCCCAGAGCACCCAGCCCGCAGGCAGGTGGGTGGGGCTGGTCGCTCACAGGGGAGCGTTCGAAGTGCTACGAAAGCGAAGGCGCAGGCCGTAGGGTACTTACGATTTCTTTGGGGAACCCCGTGTTGACAGCTCTCTGGGTCCTGTTCCAAATGCGCCTAAGTCCCTGTCCTGCCGCTCAGACCCGACGCCACTTGGGGTTGCCAGACCGGTGACGTGCCCGCTACAAGGGGCGTGTGTGCTCCTTAAGACGTGAAGATGTTATTCTTCTGCAAGTTAACAGAGTTATTACCTTTATTAAAGGAAATGGAGTTATTAACTTTACTAAAGGAAATAAAGTTGTTTGGGTTCAGTAAGCTGCCAGGGACAGTGTCGTTCCCAGCATTGCCGGCCTGAAACCGGACTGTCCCTGCAGTGCCCTCGCCCTTGCCCGATGGCAGATTCTCACCCCCAGGTGCCGTGCACAGGTCCCGGGAAGTGGGAGGAGAGGCCGAGCTCCCCAGAGTGCACACGCTCAAGCTGAGCATCTCGCACGCCCTCCCTGGAGCAGGGGGAGGGGCTCCAGCCATTCTGAGAAACTCAGTCCGGACCCCTGATTGCATTAGCGCCTCCAGGGCGCTGCTGTCCTGTGGGCGTGGGCCCCCCCCACCCTGTGGCGGTGTCCTCGGGAGGCAGACCTCCCAGCAGAACCATTTCGTCGCCGTCCATTCGTCTTCCAAAGGAACCTGTTGCTCCAGTGGCATCTGTTCCTGATTTTAAACAGATCTGGTGTTTCCTTTCCGAAATTAAACTTGGAAGAGTACTTTTTCCTGAGTAATAAAATGAGTGTATTGCCATCACCTGCCCTGTAGGACCCGTAGTAAAGAAAACAGACTGCCAAGTTAAGACAAAATGAAGCCCTGCTTGATTGACTCAGGAAGGAAACAGTGAAAGCACAGTTACTTGTTCTGAGCGAGAGACGCTGCGGTTGCTCCCTGTTACTATGCGGAAGTGCATTCATGTTACCACGAAGTTATACTGTACCTGGGTTGTGAGGAATTCGTGACATCTTGCACAGCTTTATAAAGTGGATGACAGCGTAGCCATCCCAGTGCGGTGGACGGGTTGCGTTTGGGACCTGAAGCGCGGTCGCTCTCTTCCGGGTGACCAAACGCTCTGGTTACGGCCACTCGGGGCAGTTTATGAAAAATGAAGTCGCTGTAGCACGTTCGGAAATGCGAGAGCCAGGGCTGTGTTCACCACCATTTTGGTGCAGTGTTTTTGACAGGTGTTTGACAAGGAGACACCCAGTTCCCAACTGGCCCTACAGAAAAATCTACCGGCAGAGGGGTGGCCGTTCTGCTGCAGTCGCGCTCGGGGCCTGGTCCCCACAGAGGGCCTGGGGGGAGGGGCCGCTGGAGCGGAGCAGCGCTTGCAGTTGGCCGCCCTCCCAGTTCCTCTGTGCCTGAGGTCAGGTGCGCACAGCGTTGTCTTAAACCAGAAGGAACCAATGAACTAGCCTCATACTGTGCTGTGCAGTGTGGGAGTGTAATAAACTATCAGCCCAGTAAGGAATTCTGCTTTTTACTATCCTGTGTAGAAGTAATTTTGGTGTACATCGTTAAACATAGTAGGTCGTATAAGTTACTCTTAAATATGGTAGTAGGTAATATAAACTAGGACAGCAATGTGGGTTCGGCAGTGACCAAAAGCGACTAGAACTTAACTGAATCATCTCGAGCACCTACCCAAAAAAGACCTTTGAAAAATGCCAACTTGCCATTGTGATTGTTACTTGTGGAAAGAAGCACAAAGCTAAAACTATGTGACACATTTAATTTTGCTTAGTATTTTAACTGAAAGGCACAGAAGTAAAGCTGAATTAAGGAGCATTTGGTTTTCTGGCAGCGTTTCATCCTTACGATTGGCCTATAAGGACCTTGAAATTCAAATGAAGAAAGAAGAAAAGGTGACCATGAGCGGGCAGAAAAAGGCGGAATCCGAGAGACTGGGCATGGGGCTCGGGCACTGCAGGAGGTATGTGCCTGCTCGCCTTCTCGGTTCCAGGGCTTGAACCAGGCTGCTGATCCCACGTGGGTTTGTCCTGCCTGGATTCAACCCGAGCAGTGTCTCCTTAGTATTCCTTCTTTTCTTTGAACGTTTTGCTTTACACTAGTGCTCAGTGTGGCGTGAAAACTTGATTTGATTCTTCGGAAACGGGAAATGGGGCTGACTTGTCATTCAGTGGACGCCGCAGGGGAACCGAAGTGTGTGACTGTATTTTGTGTAACTAGTTACAGTCCTCACTAATGTCCATGCCAAAAAGAAAGTTTTTATTGTCCCCGTTTATAACCTCACCAGTCAATTAATTTTTGTGCGAGTATAGACGAGAACATGCCTTGGTGAACACAAGTGTCTTTATGGGCAAACATATGTGATTTCTTTCCCATTTTGCTCTGTTCTTCCAAGTGGCATTTCACATTCCGCAGTGGCAGACATGCAGACCATCGACCAGGAAACGCCAGTCGTGGCAACACCGAGGAAAAAGCACAGCGAAGACAGTGACGAGTCCTATTTTACTTCCAGCTCAAGGTAATCTGTTCAGACTGGTCTGTGAAGTGTTGTTTTGAAAAGCAGTGACTAGTATGTACATATTCATTTATTTGCGTTAGAAGCAAATACAGATCAGTTTACTTCACTGTTTTTAAAACCTTTGGCTGGAGTCAGGGGTGTCCTTTGAAAAAAGTTGGGGACACATTTGTAAGTGGGCAATGTTTGCTAATGTGAAAACATTTGATAATAAGGTAGGAAAGTTGTGTTCATCTAAAATGGGAAATAGGAGAAACACACCACCTCCCAAAGATGGATATTAAGTTGCAGTCTTAGTTCCAGAGTCAGAACGTTTATAGCTGGCCTTCAGGTGGCCATCTGGTTTGGGAATGCCAGCTCAGGAGTCTCCCATGGCAGCGCACAGTGTGGGTAAATTCTCCGTGTGTGTGTGTGTGTTTAGTAGCAAACAACACTGTCGTTAGCCCTGGCTGGTGCGGCTCAGTGCACTGAGTGCCGGCCTGGGAACCAGAGGGTTGTCTCCTCGATTCCCAGTCAGGGCACAAGCCCAGGTTGCAGGCCAGGTCCCCAGTGGGGGGCATGCGAGAGGCAATCAGTCGATGTATCTCTTGCACATTGATGTTTCTCTCCTTTTCTTTCTCCTTCCCATCCCATCTCTCTAAAAACAAACAATAAAATCTTTTAAAAAAATATTAAAATCAAAATGAAGAAAACACTGCTGGCACTCTGAAGGGCTCCCGGGACAAAGCCTCCCCCGTCCCTGCGCGCTCACTGTCTGGTCAGGTGTGCAGCCAGCCGTGGAGAGTGCGGCCGTCTGGCTCCAGGGGCTGCAGGGGCAGGGAGAACGGGTTTGAACTTGAATCGCCTCACCCCTGAGGTTCCTCCAGCAACCTGACCAGCACAGGGAGAGCCCTGCTGAAAAGGCGCCACGTGAACATGGGGTACGACTGGCAGTGGCCGGTGGCAGCTGGGAAGCCAGGGGCTGAGCGTCCAGGCCCAGGGGCCAGGCGACCTGGGTCGGAAACCTGGCTCGGTCGCTTCATGACGGTGTGGCCTCCGCCAAGTTATTCCACCTCTTTGTGCTGCAGCTTCCTGGTCCGGGAGTTCAGGACACCAGCCGCGGCCCCCTCCCCGGGGAGTACGAGGGTCCCGGGGTAACCCAGGTAGAGCGTTGGGGTTGTGCTCGGCCGGCGTCGATGTCAGTCTGCCTGCCGCTGGTAATGTGAACCCGAGTCAGGAGACGCGCGGCTCCGTCTAAGTGTTAATCACTGTTGTTAGACCTTCAGCAAACCCCAGCGAGGGCCACCCTCAAGCCAGCAGTGTGGGGAACTGTGTCTGTTGTTAGTGGGCGGTGCTCATGAGCAGGTCCCCACGCAGCCTCCTCGAAGGGCTGCGGAGCGTGTGGCAGGTGCACAGGCTGGAGCGGTTCCACACGCTGACACTTGTGGGCTCACTGTTCCCTCATCCAAGTGCCTGGAGAGCACTATCCTTAAAAATCTCTCTTAGTAGAGCTTCAAACTATTTCAAGTCCAGGTATTTTACCCCAAAAAACAAAAATCGCTGGCTCCATGGTACTAGCCGTCAGCCCTTCAGAGGGCCAGCGGGCCTCCTGCTTGCCCATTGGGAGCGAATGGTGCCTCGAACCAGTCTCAGCTCACTCAGCAGGAACACCCGGGCCGTGCCTTCGAGAGTTATCTACATGCTTGTCCTGCCGGGTCAAAGGAGGGGCTGGACTTGGCGCGGAAGCTACGTGCAGATCAGAGCATGTCAGCCACACACGTGGCGAGGGAGCACGTGTGGTCAGAGGACTCTGGGTAATAATGTGGGTTCGCCATTCGCCCCTTGGGAAGTAAAGGAAGCAAGTCTCGGGTCAAGTCAGTACTGCTGCTGCGTGGCCCAGCGGGGGCAGGAAGCGTCCCTAAGAAACTTCAGGAGAGCATCCCTGCTCCTGGCCACCGATAGGCTCCCCCCGAGGGGCTTCGCCTGCTGGTCGGCAGGTCCGGGCTGCTGCAGGCTTCTCCGCCCCCGGGAGCCTGGTCGGAGGAGTTAGCCCTAAAGGCCTTCGTTGCTATGAAACAGTTATTTATGTTTGAAACCTGGGAGCAGATGGTGTTTTTATACAGACTGCGCTCGCTGGATTCCTGCCAGCGAGCCCTTGGCGTGTTGTTTGTCGGGAGGCAGCGCTGGCCTTGACCGGGCCTGGGCCGGACCCGCCGTGAGCAGAGCAGGGGCGCCCTCGGGCCTCGGCAGGCCCGGTCGTCCCACGGAGAGCTCTCGTTGCTTCCGAATTATTCATTAGCCCATTAGAACTCGAATGTTATGAATTATGGAAGAGTGCTATTTCTATTAAAAATAAGGTCAGCCATGTCTTTGTTTTCTGGTTTTTATTGAGTTCATTATTTCCGGGACATAGGCAATGCAGTTGAGTATCGAGTCCAAAATGGGGAGACTAGAACAGCTTGCTCAGCCCTCTGACGGCAGTGTGGCCCTCAGGAGGGCCGACCAGCTCGGTCTCTAACTCGGACCTGCGACGCCAGGGCGCCCCCGGGAGGGATCCTGAGGGCGAGTGGAGGCAGAGTTTGAAGTGCAGGTTGTCGAGGACTAAGATCTGGAAACTGGAGCCTGAGAAAGTCCACCAGGACTTGGGGATGAGATCCGGAGGCTGCCGTTGTGCGTAACTCAGTCGTTTTCTGAAAATCTGACGCCACTTCACTCCATCGCGTTGGTTTATGTGCATGAGTATTTTATTTCCTTACAGTGGCGTCCAGTCTACAAACTCCCGAGTCCCAGTTCCTCAGGGTTTTGAAGACCCTGGATGTTCCAACCGTCCCTGCCGTGCCCCACGTCCCCCCAGGAGACTGTGCAGCCCCTCCCCCTCCTCCTCCTGCTCCTCAGTCCCTTTGTACTCACCTCCCTGGGATTCTGAGCGCAAACCTGCCAGCCTCACAAGAGCAGGGACTATGTCTCCCTGCCCTGTACCTTCACCAAAAGGGGGCCGCCCCCCGTAGGTACTTACAGAGTACATGTTACGTTCTCCACTGAATCGGTCTTAGTTCTTTCCCTTGGGCCCTTACAAGTAAGTCCCTCACATATTTGAAGGTAACTCTCCAGGCTAACACACACGCCACACCTTTCAAACCTCCTTTCTCTGGGATGACGTCTGGTCACTTCGTTGCCTTGGTCTCTGCCCAGAATGGCGACGGCTGGCTGTCCCTCCAGCCAGAGCCCCTGGCTCCGGGCTCCCCCACTGGTCCGCACAGGGGTGCCTGGCCAGCTTCTAGCTGGAGTCCAGACGCACTTGGGATGCTTCACGTTCTCCTGCCAGAGAGAAGGCTGGCCTGGCGACATTTGTTCGTGATGACCCTCTTGCCAGAGAAGGCGGAATTGGAAATTCCGCTTTCTCTCCATTACCCACATAAATTCACACTGTCTCAAACAGCAGATTCACCCCTGCTCTCTTTTTTTTGTTTCTACCACGAAAAAGGGTATTTTTGTTCTTACCTTCCCCCTGCAAGTCTTAGCTCATCAGGGTCCCTGCCTTTTTGTTTTATATTCTTCTTTGCTTTAAGATTGTATTTATTTTTAGAGAGAGGGAAAGAGAGAGAGAGAAACATTGCTGTGAGAGGGAAACATCAGTCAGTTGTTATTCCTACGCGCTCTGACCGGAAATCAACTTGCGACCTCTTGCTGTATGAGCTGGTCCTCCAACCAGCTTCGAGGCCAGGGCATCACAGTCTGCGATTTTCTCTCACTGCATGGGACTCAACGCTGAGCAGCAGCTGAGCTGGCCTCTGGGCAGTGACCTTGTTGGGGATGCTCAGCAAGTTAGAGTGTAGCTGGACGCAGAAGGGCGGCTCTCTGAGTCTGCAGGTCAAGGCCGCAACTCCAGTCTGAAGGGGCCTCTGCGCTACGCTCCATTTCGGTCCGTTTCAACAATTCGTAGCTCTGTGTCCCGACTCCAGAGCAGGCCGATGAGCATCATTTATGTGACGTGGAAGGTACTGTTAGGACCGAAGCCATACCCTGTGGCTCACGTGGCAGGGATTGCCGACACGGAGCTCCTCGGATGCGGCCACATCCCAGGCCCAGCAGTGTCACTTGTGACTACCTAACTCGGCGGGACGGGATGCCACAAACACGAATGCCTAACCCGCAGTGGGCTGAACTTAAAGGTGTCTCGTGCTGTGGGGATAGACTAGGTTTGCTGCAGTGACAACATCCCCCCAGTCTTAATACAGCCAATGCTCCTCCTCGGTCACTGAAGTCAGCTGAGGGTGCAGGGGACTGTCCGTCCAGACCACCTGTCCGTCCTTTGGTGGCACCTTGATTGTCCAGATAGACAGAGGCTTCCCCTGCCCAAGGCTGCAGCCCCTGGAAATTGATGGAAGAACGGACAGGCGAGCAGGGCACTGTGGCCGTGACTCGCCGCCTGTCTGCTGCTGTCTCATGCGGCGGACCCAGGGCTACCCCCCCATTTCAGGGAGCCTGAGAATGCAGTCACCGCACGCCGGGCGTGGGTGGGTGGGCTCAGCGAGGTCACCCAGAGTCCCTGTTCTGCTCTTTGTCTTACAGGTACTTTGAGGAGCCGGTGGAGGTAAGGAGCAGCTCTTTCTCTAGTTGGGACGACGGCTCAGACGCCTACTGGAAGAAGAAGGGCATCAGAGACCCTGACGCGGCTCCGAAAGCCACAGGGCCCCCCGACAGGTGCGAGGGGCTGGCAGTGCGGCCGTCCCCTCTGGGGGTGTCTCCGGGCTCCTGAATGAGTTTGTTCCTCTGCTTCACGGGTGTTCTTGGCACCCAGGGCTGTTTTCTGACTTTACTTTTCCCAGAAGGTGCTCTAAACAGAATTACGCAGAAACCAGTCTGTTGAGACTTTTTGACTTTTCTTGGTGCCTGGGGATTCATCCACGCACTTGTGTTCTTGCCTCTTTATCGTTGAGTCTGTTCACCCACTCACCTGGCGAAGAGCTGCCTCCAGTTAGGGGGCATTATGGGTGAAGGACTGTTTGATTCATTGTCCACACCGGGGAGCGTTGACAGTGCAGGGCGACACTGTCGGGTCACCTTGGAACAGCAGGCACAACCAAGGCTTGTCCTGGGAGACTGGGGCGCACGTGCACCCGACTTGTTCTGCGCCCCCTGTAGTGTGGAGCCGTGTGCCAGGTGCACACGGTGTGTTCAGTGTTTGCTCGGCGCCTGTGGGGCTGAGAGCGAGACGATAGGCCTGTTTGATGTGGAGACTTCCTCCCGCTGTTGTGTGGTTTGGGTGTGTACTGATTTTTGTTTACTAGGATTTTCAGGCTTTTTAAAAGTGGCCTGTTGGCTTTTTTAAAAAGCAAAGTGGCGTGTGTGCACATTATAAGTAAGAAACACGTTTGCCTCACCTCATACTAGTTTAACCTCACTTGCTGGGGTTTTGTCTGTTTTGTGTGCGTGTCTGTGTGTGCATGTCTGTGTGTGCGTGTCTGTGTGTCCTGAGAACACGAGATCTACCCCCTTCACCAGTTCCCAGCGCAGACCACTGTGTTGTTAGCTGTGGTCGCCATGCCGACCTCTCAGCCCCAGAACTCACCCGCCTGGTAAATGCGAATGGGCCCTTTAGGCCAACATCTGCCCGTTGTCCTGCACCCCACCCCCCACCACTCTGCTCTCTGTTTCTACGAGTCCAACTTTTTAAAAAATGTTAGATTCTACTTATAGATGGTTCACATAGCATTTGTCTTTCTCTGGTTAATTTAGCTTAACACAGTGTCCTCCAGTTCACCCATGTTGTCACAAATGGCAGGGTTCTTTTTTACGATAAAACAACACCCACTGTGTGTGTGTGCGCGTGCGTGTCCCTGTTTGCCTTACGCCTGCCCTGCTGACAGACACTCGGGCGTCTCCACGCCCTGCTGTCGTTGAGTTGTGCTCCAGCGAGCGTGGGGTTGCAGCGTCTCTCCCACACACTGACTTCATCCCCTCCGAACATACACCCAGGAGCAGGGTCCCTCATCCTAAGATATTTCTGGGTTTTTAGGGACTGCCGCACTGGTTTCCGAGGTGGCCGTCCCAGTGCCCTCCCCAGCGGCGGTGTGCGTGGCTCCTTCCTCCCGAGCCCGGCAGCACAGCTCTGCCTTTTGGATGCCGGCCGCTGCGCTGGGCGTGGGGCCACCCCCTTGCGGCGTTGGTTCGTGTGCACCAGATGGTCGGTGACATGGAGCCCCGTCTCGCGTGCCCGTTGGCGGTGAACATTCTCAGAACCGCTCTTGCTGCCTCCCAGACGTCTTGGTTTGTCGCATTTCCATTTTCACTGGTTTCAAGACATTCTTAAATTTCTTCTTTGGCCTTGTGGTTGTTCAGGAATGTGTTAATTTCTCTACATATTTGTGAATGTTCTGGTTTTCCCCCTGCTGTTGATTTCTACTGTTATATACTGTGGTTGGAAAGATACTTAATATGACTTCAGTCTTCTTCAGTTTGTTAAGACCTAAGATACGACTTAAATTTGTTCTGTGACCTAACACGTGGTCTGTCCTGGAGAATGTTCCGTGTGTCCAGCGCTCCAGGATGTGTGTCCTGCCGCCTTTGGGTGGAATGTCCTCGACGGTTCCGTCGGCCCGTTCGGTCCGGTGTGCAGTTCAGGTCCAGCATCCCGCCCCGGTTTTCTGCCTGGGTGATGTGTCCGTGGCTGAGAGTGGGGTACGAAGTCCGTTGCCGTTGGGGCGCCATCTGTTCTCCCTTCAGACCTGTTAGGTTTTGCTCAGCACGCTCCGTGCTCCCACGCGGGCGGGCGCGTGTCTGCAGCTGCTATCTCCGTGTGATGAATTGACCCTTTGTCATTGTTTGGTGACCTTTGTCTCCTGTTACAGTTTTTGACTTAAAGTCTGTTTTGTCTTAGATAAATACGGCTGCCCTGCGCCACTCTGGCTTCCCCTGACATGGCGTATCTTTCTCCTTTTTCCTTCCAGCCTGCGTGTGTCCTTGAAGCTCAGACAAGTCCCGGTAGGCAGCAGTGGTTGTGTCTGGTATTTTTAACCCTCACCTGAGGGCTTGCTTAGTGATTTTAGAGAGAAGGCGGGGGGGGGGGGGGGGGGGGGGGGAGACACACTGACTGGTTGCCCCTTGCAGGCACCGAAACTAGGGACCGAACCCACAACCCAGCCGTGAGCCCTGAGGGGAGTCGAACCACAACTCCAGGGACTTTCCACCCAACCGAGCCACATCCCCCAGGCTTGGTTTTTTTTTTTGTTTGATTGTTTTGGTTTTTTAAATCCATTCAGCCACTCTGTCTTTTGATACAAGAATTTAATCCATTTACATTTAAAGTTACTGTTGATTGGTAAGATTACTATTGCCATCTCATTATTTTCTGCTCATTTTGCAGTTTTCTTATTTCCTCCTCTCTCGCTGTCTTTGGGATTTGGTTCCTTTCTCTTCATCTCTGTCGTGTCTACCGCAGGTTTCTGTGTCTCCATTGCCACGAGGCTGACGTAGGACACAGCTACAGCAGCATGTTCTAGACTGGGAACAGCCTGACTTAGGTGACAGACAAAACTCTCTCACTCCCCCACCTGCATTTTGTGTCTGTGACACCAGTTTGCCTCTTTTTATGTTGCGCCTTCACTGACAGCCCGTCCACTAACAAACCGTTGTTGCTGTAGTTGTTTTTACCACTTTTGCCTTTAACCTTTATACTAGCGTTAAGTGATTTACACACCACCGTTACAGTATTCTGCGTGCGCCTTTACCGGTGCGTTTTATACTTGGTATATTTCGCGTTACTAATTAGCAGCCTTTCGTTTAGGCTTGAAGGACTCCTTTTAGCCTTCTCTTGAGACAGTCGGATGATTGGCAGTTCACCTCTGCCCTGCGGCGCGCCTGCGCGGCCTCCCTGCCGGCCAGGCTCTGCCGAGAAGCTGCTGGCAGCCTTCCCGGAGTTCCCGCCACGTGACACGCCCCTTTGCTCTGGCTACTTTCAAAATTCTCTTTGTTTTTGACTTGTGGCAGTTTTNTTTATACTTGGTATATTTCGCGTTACTAATTAGCAGCCTTTCGTTTAGGCTTGAAGGACTCCTTTTAGCCTTCTCTTGAGACAGTCGGATGATTGGCAGTTCACCTCTGCCCTGCGGCGCGCCTGCGCGGCTTCCCTGCCGGCCAGGCTCTGCCGAGAAGCTGCTGGCAGCCGTCCCGGAGTTCCCGCCACGTGACACGCCCCTTTGCTCTGGCTACTTTCAAAATTCTCTTTGTTTTTGACTTGTGGCAGTTTTGTTATAATGGATCTTGGTGAAGACCTTTTTAGATTGAATCTGTTTGGGGATTTATGAGCTTCATCTACCTGGATGTCTGTCTCTCTCTCCAGGTTGGGGAAGTATTTAGCCATTATTTCTTTAAATTCGCGTTCTGTCCTTTCCGCCCTCTCTTCCCCACCTCCCATAAGGTAGCGGTTGTTTGCTGGACGGTGTCCCATGATGCCTTTGGCTTTCTTCACCCTCGTTCTTTTCTTTCTGACAGGATAGTTTTAGATACGTTACCTCTGAGTTCACAGGTTCTTGCCTCTGCTTGATCAGGTTCCGCCGTGGGCGCTCTCTGTTGTTTTTCATTGTATTCTTCAGCCCGTAGGTTTGGGGTTTTGTGGTCCTGCTTTGTGATTTCCCTGTCTCTTGAACTTCTTTTGTTATGTGTGATTACATTCCAGGTTTTGTGGAGTTGTTTTTCTGCATTCTTGTAGGCAGAGAAGCTTCCTTATGACAAGGATTTTGAATTCTTTGTCGGGAAGCTCTTTGGGGCCAGTTCCTGGAAGCTGACTGTCCCTTCGTGGTGTCCTCTTCCCTTGATCTTTCACGTCCCTCCGAGTCTTGTCCAGCGCCAGCCCTGCTCGGCCTGTGAGGCTCTCTCAGACCCTTTCTACGGTGCCCTCTGCCTCACTCCTCACTCCTTCCCCGGGTGAATTTGGAGGATGGTGTGTCTTCTCTCAGTCCCGCCAAGCCATGCTGGGTGCCGAGAGCCTCCCATTTGTCTCCGAGGGTGGAGCCCTGAACCGCTCACGTCCGTGTGCTTCCCCCAGCCCCACGGCGTCAGGCTGGCTTTCCGCAGAGGCCTGTCCCCACCAGCTGCACGTGCAGGGAGCGGGCTGTGGGGGGAGGGGTGCGGGGGGGGCACAGAGAGCCCTGGACGGCCCCAGTGCACCTGCTGGGAGCGCCGCAGACGGAGTGTGCCGGCAGCCTGTGAGCGGGCCTCTTCATGGAGTCTGCAAGGAGCTTAGTAGGACCCACGTGCCCTTGATGCGTTCCCCGCCTCTCCCAGCCCTCGGCCACGTCCCACACAGCTGGGGAGACCAGCACCCACTCACCGCCCTCTCCCTTGCCCCCACGGGAGGCTCTCACTTGCCCCAAGGTGGGCCTCTCTGGGCGCCGATCTGTGCCACCTTGGGGGAGGGATGATGCGGGCAAAGGGAAGCCGTTTCTTTCACCTTCTTTAATGTGCACAGGCTTGGCTGTTGTGCCCCAGGGGTGTGCTGGGCTCTCCCTCATCTGTGGGGGACATCAAATTCCACATAGCAGGGTGGCGGCGGGCACTCCTCCTCTGCCAGCTTGCTAATGTCTCTCCTACTTTGGCTGTTTCCAACTGTAGACCTACTACTCGCCGCAAGCCAGACTACGAGCCAGTTGAAAATACAGATGAGGCCCAGAAGAAGTTTGGCAACGTCAAAGCTATTTCATCAGATATGTACTTTGGAAGGCAAGCCCAGGCTGAGGTGAGTGTTGGAGAGTTTCTGCGTGGGTCCCCCGGAGCAGGCGATGGGTGCCGCATGGGTGGGAAGCCCCTCACCCAGACGGCGGGAGGAGGACCTGCCCCCAGGGCTTCCTGACCAACCACCACACCCTGCTCCCCAGCTGGGGCAGGGGCTGGGGCAGGGGCCGTCTCCTCTGTCCCTCCTCTCCATCCTCAGTGTTCTGAGTAGCCATCAATGTCTTTTCCATACCCTTTTTCAGTACCCATTCAGCATCTTTTTTTAAAAATATTTTTATTTATTTATCTTTAGAGGGGAAGGGAAGGAGAGAGGGAGAGAAATATCAATGTATGGTTGCCTCTGCCAAGGACACACAATGTATTGTGCGTCCCCTGCCGGGAACTGGCCTGCAACCCAGGTATGTGCCCTGACTGGGAATCGAACCTCGATCCTCTGGTTCGCAGGCCCGTGCTCAATCCACTGAGCTACACCAGCCAGGTTCATTCAGCATCTTTTAATAATTTCGTGGTGACTTTGACACAGCTGTGGTTCAGTCGTTCCTAAGCACAGTTAAACGGAGCGTGGGGGTGTGCTTTTGGAGGGTGGGTATGTTTGTTTCAGACTGTCACGTCGCTCCTTGTAGGTGCCTGTGCCCAGTCTTAGTGGGGTCTGCTGAGCAGCAACCCTCCAGTGGAGACGGGGGCGGGGTTGGGGGCTTGCAAGAAGCCCCTGGAGATTCCAAGTGCGCAGCCAGACGTCTGGGGCCATCCAGAGAAATCTTTACTGAAGTGCACCGATTTGACTTTTAGTGGTAGACCATCCACCGCATTTTAAGAGTATGTAGAGTGAACCTGACCAGCGTGACTTGGTTGGGTGTTGTTGGTTCTGTTCCCTGTCAAGGGCCGTTCCTGGGGTGCAGGTTCGGTCTCCAGTCAGGGCGCAGACAAAAAGCAGCCAATCAGTGTTCCTTTTCCTCTCTTTCTCCATCCCTTTCCATTTCTCTAAAAATAAATAAATCTTTTTTAAAAAATGCATATTGAGAGTGTCACTGGGCTTTTCCCCAGCCCCTACAATCTGCCTTGCTTTAAAGTTGACCAGGTTTGAGTTCGGTTGCAGAACACAGAATGGGTGTTGGGGGAGAGCTTCCTGGAGCGGCCCCTGGCGGTGGCTTGTCTCACTCTGCGTGTCCCCTCGTACCAATCTTGGGCCGTGGTGGCGGTGGCTGATCTGCCTGCCTCTGACCTGCGCGACGTGAACGTCGGGCCACTGGCCCTGCCATGGCGAGGCCTTCAGCAGCTGTTGGAGGGAGTGAGCCCATGGGACACGTTGAAACGGCGGTCCCTCCGCAGCTCTTTCTCTAAGTCCCTCGTGGCAGTTGGAGCCTGACGTCTCCTTTCCCCATCTCGTCCAGTACGAAACCCGGGCGCGGCTGGAGAGGCTTTCGGGGAGCTCCGCCATAAGCTCGGCCGACCTGTTTGATGAGCAGAGGAAGCAGGCAGCAGGTAAGGCGGGAAGGGTTGGTCTACGCCGTGTCCGTGCCGGGAATGCGTGCGCTCCGTGGAGGACGTCGCACTGTCGGAGGCGACAACCGCCGTTCGAGGCCCTCATCTCCTCTGCAGGCAGGCAAGGCCCAGTCGCTCTTCCAGGCTTTGCCTGTCAGGAGGCTGAGCCATGTGATTAAGCAGCACCCCCCAGGGTACCTGACGAGTCGTCTTCCTGCAACATTGTCACAGATGAGTGTCCCCAGCACAGTGTGAACCTGGTGTCTGATCTAGGTGGTGTCACAGTCCAGGGCTCGCTGACCACCCCCTAACTGGGAGACCTTGAACGTCCCACGCTGCTTTCAGTCTCCTCTGGAAAGCGGGTGGATGATACCTTCCTCACGTGGGTGACAGAGGCTTAAATGGAGTCTGACACAGAAAGTGCCCTCTCAGGGTCTGGCACAGGGCGGGTCCTCCCAGGCCCCTCCCAAGCCCCAGGGGCAGGCAGGGCAGATGGAGCAGGTGACTCCCCCAGCCTCAGTCCTCTAGGACAGGGTACAGGCAGGTGGAGAGGAGTTTCCTGCCTCCCCATCCCGCTTCAGGGTCCAGACTTTGGTGGGGAGGTGACCGGGAGCCCCAGGGACTGAGCCTGAGAGTTTAGACGGTGAGTGACAGTTAAGTGAGTAAATGCACAAGAACAGAGGCTAAACCGGGTCTGGGTTTGTTCCTTCCTCTCTCTTTTTTTTTTTTTTTGAGAGGGAGAGAAACATCAATGTGTGGCTGCCTCTCACGTGTCCCCCTCCTGGGGACCTGGCCTGCAACCCAGGTGTGTGCCCCGACTGGGAGTCAGACTGGCAACCCTTTGTGCCCAGGCCGGTGCGCAGTCCACCAAGCCACCCCGACTGGGGCTGTTCCTCCCTCATGCAGTGTCTGGGCAGGCAGTTTGGGACCGGGGCACTGTGTTCCCGGCGCCAGGAACCCGGGCCCCTTTCATCTTGTCGTTCACGACCTGCATTCTCTACTTCGCCTCATGCCCAATATGGCTGCGCCAGCCCAGCTGTCAGCCTGCGTAAGGGCAGGAGGGAGGGAGAGAGCAGGCACTTCTGCCCACATCCTAGTGACCTGAACTCTGTCACTTGGACAGAGTTTGCTGCAAGGCTTAGAATTCGGGAGTTCTCTGCGGAGAAGGGGTGGAGAGGAGTGACATGGGGATCTGTCAGCCATCCCCCTGGGGATCGCAGGGCACCTGGGGACCGACCGTCAGCGAGGGATTGCTGTCCCCCAGCAGCTCTGCCCAGACCCGGGCAGGGTCTGAGGGGGCCAAGTGGTGGAAGGGCTGTGGTCCTGCCTCCACTGTGCCCTCCTCTCTGAACGTTCCCTGGGTTGGAGGTTTGTCATAGGTGGAGGTGCCGCCTCTGAGGCCACCACCGCTGACCTCTGTCCACACCTACGCAGCGACACAGGACCGCCCTGTGCAGTGGTGACACTGGGACCCTGACCCTTCATGCTCAGGACCCCATGTGGGCTCCATGGTTCCTGGAAAGACCTGTTTTACAGGCTTGGCTGCGGGGGAGTGACCGAGTCAGGATTCAAACCCTGATCCCGTCACGCGGCTGGGCTTCTGCTCTGTCGTCGACAAAAGCCCACAGAATTGTAAAGAGTCTGCTGGAGGCAAAGGGAGGGGCCCTTACAGCCCCTCCCCAGGGGGCAGGGTCCTGGGAGCATCAGGGAGGGTAAGCCTGTCCCTGCCCTCTTGTTCTCTGGGGGGGACCTGGCTTCTGCCGCCTGAGGAGCAGGCGGGTGGAGCGCAGGGGGTAGCTGGGCTGGGCTCCCTGGAGGACCCGTAGGTTCGGGTTCATGCACAGCCCCCGAGCCCCTCCAGCGTGTGACTGCGGTTGTGTGGCACAAGGTCACCACCAAGTCCTGGCTGTTAGCTTCGTGGTGGTAGGCTGGCACCCTTCGCCCCTGGCGAGGGCAGTGTGCTAGTGTACACACTGGGGCAGCCGGAACTCAGCAAGAGAACCCCGGCTGCCACCGGCCTCGGCAGAGGGGTGAGGGGATGGCCTCTGTGCCCGGGAGGCCTGGAGGGAGCAGCTCGGCTCAGACCCCCACAGCCGCATAGGGACAGGCCCACCCCTTCAGCTCACCTCCCTGGGTGGGCCTGGTTTCCTGTCAAGGGGATCCCTCTGCCCGCCCTGGAGGCGGGGGGGGGGGGGGGGGCGGAGAACAGCCCCAGCCCCAGCTGCTGTGGCGCAGCAGCCCCGCCAGTAGCCTCAGAGCCAGCAGGCGGCTCTCCTCGCTGACAGTACGCAACCCCTGGAGGGCCCTGCTGGGCCAGGCCTGGGCCCTGTGCCCATCCGTTGGCAGGGGGGGGGGGCTTTCCCAAAAGAGGGGGGAAGGGACGCTGAGCTCACAAAACCACAGGAGTCCGTCCACTATCCACTGAATCCTTCCTTATCAGGTCTTGTGTTAAGTACCCGGAGGAAATAGGCGTCCAGAGGGTAGGAACCCCTCCAGAGGCACACGGCTTGGACGCGCCTGTGCCAGTAATGCACCCGCGGCGGTCTTCGGACCCCAAGCCACGTCTCCCCACAGGGGTGTGCAGCTGGGGGCACGTGCAGGGTGGTGGGGCTGGTGCCGCAACCCGCCTCCTGACCCCAGTGCAGGTCCCCTCCCTGGACCGCAGGTGGGGGTGAGGGTGGGGAGGGGCCCATAAGATCTGAAGTCACCGCGTGCCTGGCACTGGTCGTGCGGCCAGGGCAGAGTGACAAGCCAGCGTCCACTCTGTGTGCAGGAAGCTACAACCTCACGAACGTGCTGCCCACCGCCCCCGACATGGCCCAGCTGAAGCAGGGGGTGAGGTCTGTGGCCGGGAAGCTGTCTGTCTTTGCTAACGGAGTCATGACTTCAATTCAGGTGAGCAGAGCGTGGGGACGATTGCGGCGTGCCAGAGGGTTCACATTCACCCCGTCCCCAAGGGCTGGAAAGCGAGACCGTGGTTTCATCCATGTGGCTGCTGCAGTGTGACCTGGACCTCTCTGCTGGTGACAGGGTTTCTGGTTACAGTGCGGAGCCCCTCCGTGTCCCGAAGGGCAGCTGAGCCCCCAGCAGTCCTTCTGAGTAGGTGACATCCCTGATTTATAGACGGTTGTCCCCATTTCACAGTTCACCCCTTTCTGTATCCCTGCCTGTGGCTGAGGAGGCAGGACCACAGCCGCGTTCTCCCGTTGCCCCGTTGCTTCACTCAGCGGGACCCGCGTCAGGGTTCGGCCCCCAGAGAGTTCCCTTCCTCCCGTCAGACTTGCCTCCCGGGGCTTGGCCCTCGGCCTGTGCTGCCCGCCCGCCCGCCCAGACACTTTGCCCCCGTGCCCCCCGCCCCCGGCCCAGGAGCTGCACAGTCGCCTGCATGGGGCACCCGCGGCCGACCGGAGTCCCCGTGAGCAGCGCCTGGCAGGGCCGTGTGGTGGGGGTGCAGAGCCCTGCAGAGGGTTTGTGACTGTCTCCCGGGCCCTCTCTCTTTAGGACCGTTACGGTTCTTAGCCCCGATGTCCCGTGTTTCGTGGAGACATTCCTCCCCGGTGAACCCGTGGCCACCATGCGGACTGCAGTGAAGACTGGCCAGTTTTGCAGACTGTTTAGCTGCCGTCTCAGGTAGCATATCCACCTTGCTGACTTGTAACATTTCTCTTGATGCAGTAGAAGCTTTATTGTCATATCTGTTTGTGTTCCTTCCTGCACGTGCCCTCCCTTCGGTGTATCCGTGTGTATCCTTGGGTGCGTATCCTTGCCGTGCTTTCTTGGAATCTTTGGTTCTAACCGCTGGGGGCCTGGGGACTCAAGCGCCTCTCACCTGCCCAAGGACAGAGAGCCTTCATGGGGGTCTGCACACACACGACCTGCAGGCTGGGGGCCCCCAGAGCCAGCTGACGCCAGGCGGGCCTCGGGGAACGCACCTCACAACACACATTTCGTTAAAAAATGGAGCAAAGGATAAAAATGAAGGACCGAAAATGCCCAGTGCCTAATGGGGTGTATTGCTTCCTTTGTACTTCCACATAGGAAGGGGTTTCAAAATGACGTTTAAAGGCATCTGTCCCCTTGTAAATGGTGTATTTTGTGTGACCTGTAAATTCAGAAACAGTTTCCCGCGAGGCTGTGACAAACCCAAGCCTCTGCGTCGCCGGGAGAACTAACCTTTGACGAGGCCGCGTGGGCGTGGCCCCCGCGTGTGTTCAGGGGTGGGCGGAGTGCCCAGGACTGACAGTGAGAGCGGCGGGAAGACACACGGAAACACTTTAGTGTGTGGGAAAGTAGTAGCTGTGATCGGGCAGTTTTGTCAATATTTTTTATCTTAATCTTCATTTTCAAAAAATTAACAGAATGTGTGTAAATGAATAAAGTAATGTGGCTGTGTTTTAGACAGCTCTAGAGTATATTGTTCGGAGGAGTGACATGTACTTGAAATTCGCTGAACCAGAAATGCGGTTTCAACCGAGTATTTTGTGAATCTTTCTTGAAATCCCCAGTTTGTAGACTTCTAAATAAACAGCTGCAGCAGACCACACTGCCGGCTCTCCTCTTGAGTGGGGGCTTGTGGTGTGACCGTGACGCGTGTTCGAATGAGGATGTGGTTTCCGTGGATCTGTTTCATGTGTGTTCAGGTCACTGACTGAGGGGCGCAGTGGCGGGGGGTGGGGGCTGTCGTGACAAGATACCCCAGACAGGGGGCTTCACCAGCAGAGGGTGTGACCCTGCAGTGCCGGTGGCCAGAAGTCTGAGGGCACAACGCCCTCTGGACAGTGTCTGGAGAGGCCTTGCTCTTCCCTTGGGTGGCCTTTCCTGGGAGAGAGCCAGGGGCCACTGGGTCCTATGGGACCTCGGCCCCTCCCTTATAGCCTCACGTGACTCAAGTTACTTCCCAAACACCCTGCCTCCAAGTCCCATCCAATGGAGAGTCAGGGCCCCACACGTGGATTTGGGGGCAGACTCTGCACGGGGACCGTGTCGGTGAGGGGCTCACACTGGCTGCACTGCTCCAGGTGCAGTGTTGGGCTTGGTCCACAACCACCCTCCCCACCCCCCGCCCCCTTAAATGTCGGGTGCACAGGTCAGGTTCCTGGTTTTTCTGTGGGTGGGAGGCGGGGCCAGACTGCTGAAGGCCACTCTCTCTGACCCCTGGGTGCCCTGCTCCTCCCATCATGGGACTTCCTCCTAGGGTCCCTGCTCCAGGCCTTGCCAGGACACCTCTCCTGAGCTTTCCACATGCAGCTGTGGGGCTCCTTTTAATTTATTTTTTTTTATTTTTAGAGAGGAACACCAGCCAGGGAAAGCTGTCCCTGCAAAGGTGCTTCAGAGAGGGCTCTGAGCGCAGTGCCTCGCTGTGCAGGGCAGGTGCTGGGGGCTCAATTCACTCACCCCAAACTGGCGCGCGCGCGCGCGCGCGTGTGTGTGTGTGTGTGAGAGAGAGAGAGAGAGAGAGAGAGAGAGAGACACTGTGACTTTGGTGTGTGTATGTGTGTGTGTGAGAGACTGTGACTTTGGTGTGTGTGTGTGTGTGTGTGTGTGTGTGTGTGAGACTGTGACTTTAGTGTGTGTTCCTGGCCCATTTATCCTTGGGCCTTGGCGTTTTGATTTTTAGTCAGTTTGCATGCGTGCTCATGCGGTAAAGAACACGGTGATTTGACCGTCCAAAGCCAAAGCCGGGTGACTNGTGTGTGTGTGTGTGTGTGTGTGTGAGAGAGAGAGAGAGAGAGAGACTGTGACTTTGGTGTGGGTGTGTGTGTGTTTGAGACTGTGACTTTGGTGTGTGTATGTGTGTGTGTGAGAGACTGTGACTTTAGTGTGTGTTCCTGGCCCATTTATCCTTGGGCCTTGGCGTTTTGATTTTTAGTCAGTTTGCATGCGTGCTCATGCGGTAAAGAACACGGTGATTTGACCGTCCAAAGCCAAAGCCGGGTGACTTGTGGAGACTTGGAGAAGCAAAGGTGGGAGAGGGGAGAGGCAGGGGTGTGTGTGCCTGCCCACACCAGGACAAGTCGCTTTGATGGCCCGGCGTTTCTGACCACCAAGCAGAGCAGTCAGGGACGCAGGGGAGTAGAAGTGAATCGAGATGGAGGTGCTGCTGCGGAGAGGCCGGGCCCCGTGAGGTTGGACCCAGCGCAGAGACCGGGGCTGCGCAAGGTGCTAGGGCACCAGCTGGAGCCAGCAGAGCTCCTCCCGGCCCCAAAGGGCCTGTGATGCCAGGACCAGGCTGCAGCTCGAGGACACCCACCCAGCCTGCGGCTCCCAAGACGAACACAGGCCTCCGCCAGCTCCTGCTCTGCCCGAGAGCCGGGCTGGAAACGTGACCCTCCACCAATCCTGCGTGCGGAGCACCCCAGAGTCCCGGGCTGGGGCCCCAGGTCTCCTCATGGGCATTTCCCTTGGCGAGGGCACGTCTCTTCCCCCCACCCCACCCCTGAGCCCTGCGGGGCTCCACCCCAGAGCCCCACTTCCCCACACCCCCGTCTGAGGCCGGTTTTCCAGCACCCTGTTCGTTTCACCGTCCACAGCCCTTTTCCTGCCCACACCTGCTGCCAACACCCACGGAGAGCCTGTGGCCGTGGAAAAGGGGTTGCTACGCTGGGCGGACAAGCAACACTATCCCAGGATGCACGGTGGGTGGTGGGGGTGAGGCAAGATGAGGACCCGGGCACCCTGGCATCAGGGTCTGGGCCTGCCACTGGGAGTCAGGGTGACCGGGACCTCGTCCCCGCTGCCCCAAGTGGTGCTTCTGCCCTGGTACTGAGGCTGCTGGCCTCCCTCCCTGGCCCCCAAACACTCTGCTCTCACCTGCAGGGCTCAGAGGCCTGTGTGTGCTCTGCCCTGTGCCTGGTTCCCGGGGCCCTTGTGCCTTCTCCCTGCCCTTCCTGGTCCACCTTCCTCTGTTTGCTGTTCTTATTGGGCGGCTGGCCCAGGCCATTTGTCTCACCGAAAACAAAAGCGCAGTGGCAGGAACGACAGCTGTGGCCCAGGCAGGGACAGGTGGCTGGACACACAGAGGCAGGGGAAACGAGGGAACAGACACCAGGAGTCTCTCCAGCCACACAGGCTTGTCTTGCAAACCATCTCCCTCTGCCTGGTCTCCCTCCCTCCCTCCCTCTGTGCTGGCTCCTCTCTGGGGCCTCAGCCCACTCCCTGGGAGAGCGCAGTCGCGCACTGTCCAGCCCCAGGGGAGAAGCTCAGATGTGGGGCCCTGCGTCCTGGGGACGGGCCCTTTTCTGACTCCATCCCCACAGTGCCACCCGCCCCAGACATGACCTCTGAGTCCTGAGCCCCCGTTCCTATCTGTCACGCACCCTCTGCCCTCCCCGACGACTGGTGGGCTTCACCCCTGTCTGCACCACACACCATGGGCCTGGAGGCTGCCCTCCTGCAGGGCTGTGCCTGCAGCTGGCGTTGGTGCCAGGGCTGGGCTCCTGGCAGGTTATATGTTTGCTTAGGCATCGGGTGATAATGGCCACAGGAACCCTGCATGGACTCTGTGGGTAGAACCTCCAGTTTCTCTGGAGTTGGGTGAACAGAGGACCCAAGTACCTGTTTGCAGACACCTGGGAAGTCCCTGTGAGGTCTCTAGGTTTTGCTTCAGCAGTTTTATGCGACTGAATTGCTTCTCATGGACACAGATGCTGAGAAGGAGGAGCCCCTGGCTGTGGTGTGTGGGGAGGAGAGAGCTCAGACAGGGGCCTGGTGCATGTGGTGGGAAGAGGGGGCCTAGAAAGAGAGAGAGAGCGAAGTGGAAACATCTCACCTCGTCAGTCTCCAGGACATGCATAAACATTCGTTCTTCACCGTGGCTTTGGTTTTTCACGGGGGTGGGCAGCCTGCGGGGGGGCGGGGCGGCCTCCAGGTGGAGTGAGTGAGTGGGAGACCCTGTGGAGGCGGTGGGCAGTGGGGCCGGACAGGGAGGCAGTGGGGGTCTCGGAAACAACTGCAGCAGCACCCCTGGGGTCGGCAGCACGTCCTCCCTGTGTCTTCGACCACCAGGCTCCGATCCCTTTCACTGCAGATTGCTGTCCTCGCCAGGCCGGAGCAGGGCGGCCAATGGGATCTCCCTCTACAGGAGCCCTACTGGCTCCAGGCTAGAATGAACTCCCAGGAGAGGGCTGTGATTGGCTAAGCTCCACTCAGCACTCACCTCGCCCCCACCCCCAACCAATCATGAGCAACCTGAGGACAGAGTGAGGTAAGAACAGGTGCTGCCGCCCTGGCTGCTGTGGCTCAGTGGATTGGACGTCAGCCTGTGAACCAAAGGGTCGCTGGTTCCATTCCCCGTCAGGGCACATGCCTGGGTTTCGGGCCAGGTACCCAGTGCGGGGCACGTGAGAGGCAACCACACATGGATGTTTCTCTCCCTCTTTCTCCCTCCCTTCCCCTCTCTCTAAAAATAAATAAATAAACTCTTAGAAAACAGAACAGGTGCTCCTGTGGGAACCACACAGGTGCGTGCCCCTGGGAGCAGGGGGAGGGGCCGGGCATCTGTGTCGGGGGCTTTGCGCGAGTCATCTCTGAAACCCTGTCAAATCCCTTCCACAGCTCCCAGGCGAGGAAACCGAGGCTTGGAGCCCGATTCAAAGCCCAGGCCTCTGGGCACCCCAGGGCTCCATCTGTATGGCCTCTCTGTCACAGTTCCTCTCTGTCACAGTTCTGCACACCCTCTTGCAATATCTCAAGGCCCGAGGCAGAGACCCCACTGCTCCCAGGGGCAGGCGCAGGGCTCTCCAAGTCAGGCCCGGGCAGGTCTGATTGTTGCCTCGGCAGGGGTCCTCCGGGGGTTCGCACTGACAGAAAAGAGCCAGGACCCACCTTTACCCAAATCTCACAAGAGAGCGATGTAAGGTTGTTAAGGACTCACAGAAATCTCCCCATGTTCTTTTTTCCCCTTCTTTTGTCTGCTTGTTTGTTTGTTTTTGGCTGCCAAAAGCTTTATGGTTTCCCTTTGGTCCCAGGCCTGGGAGAGGGCTGCAGGGTGGTGAAGAGGATGCCTAGTGTTTGCAGGGAGAGGCTCGGGCGGGAGCCAGATGCCAGGGGGTGCAAAGGGACTCCTCCACACCCTCTGGGCTTCAAAGGCTCCTAGTCAGGCTTGAAGGTAGGCCTTTCAAAGAGACCCACGCCCAGCCCAGCCTGCAAGCCCCAAGGGCGGCCTGCAGGGGTGAGCTAGGTGTGGTTCGTTCTTGATGAGGTTCACCCGCTCACCAGGAAGTGGCTCATCCAGGAAGTCAGAGCGAGGCCAGAGCCCCGGGCCTGCGGGTCCCAAGGGTCTGGTTCAGGCCCTTCTCCGGGGCCGTGGCGGCTTCCGTGCATCCTGAGCGTCACCCCACTCATCTTGAGACAAAGGCTTCTGCACATCCTGGAGGAGGGAACAACCACGGGGCTGGTTTGGCATCTTGAAAGGCCGCTTGCCCTAGTGCTGCTCCTCGGCCAACGGGGGGAGAGAGTGGCCCACGTCTCCCAGAGCCCACAGAGAAGGTAGGTGTGGGAGGTCACACACGGAGGCAGGGGGACCAGACGGTTGTCGGGGCCTCCACCGCGGCGGAATAATTCTGCCAAATTTGGGAGCTCATGGTCACTCGGCAATAAAGAGTTACTCTCAAAAGCAGTGTTGGTTCCCTCTGGAGGCCAAGGGCTGCTGAGATGGGGCCGAAGGTGGTGGAAGGAGACTGCAGAGTGGCTGGGGGGCCGAAAGGAGGGGCCTCCCTGGGTTGGTTCCGTCCAAACACCGTTGAAGCAAGAGACAGATGCAGGGGACAGCTGAGGGCGCTGCACCCATGTCCTTGACAGTCGACATGTTCTCAAGGGTGGCACATGACATGCACCATCCTGGCCTGTTCACCTCGCTGCTGGATTTTCATGTCATTTGCCTGATGTGTTTCCTTGCGTCAAATTTGCGTTTTCTTTGTTACTGTGGTATTGCATTGTATCCCCAAAACTCAAAGCTGGAATACATGGCTCAGAGCGCCTCCGCCAGGCACGATGTGGGGTGCAAGGAGGCCTGTGAGTACCACGGCTCCGATGACGGTGCGATCAGTGTCCAGGGTGGGAGAGGGTGTGAGTGCGGAGAGGGGTCTTTGGGGTCTGGGCCAGCGAGCCTGCAGGGGTGACACTCCTGCAAAGCAGCTAGAACCAGAAGGAGCAACTCAGGGGCGGGGCGGGGGCCGCTGAGGGGTTGGCGTGGACTTCACGGGGTTGCAGCGCGGTGCCAGGCCGTGTAAGAGTGGCGGAGCTCACTTTCAAAGATGGCACCCACCATGGCTTCTCTGGGTTAACCATGGGGTTTTTTCTGGAACAAGCAAAAAATTATTCATTCAAGCACCAAACTTACACATTCTGAAACTAAAGGCAGAGAAAACGTACAAACCACAGAGATACACTTCAGCCTTGCCTTCCTTCTAGCAGGAAAAGAGAAACCAGGTTACACTGTTGCTGAGAATGTAGGAAAACCTGCCCCCTAGGGGCAGAAGTTTGCACCCCACCCCCACCCCGCCCCCTGCCACAAATTCATCCGGTGAGACTCTCACCTCCAGGACCACAGAGTGTATTGCATTTGGAGACGGGGCCTGTTAAGGATTAGTCATTTCAATGTGGTGGGGAGGTGGGCCTGGCATTCTTGCGTTACGACCCTCAGGGAAGACCGAAGGAACACAGGGGGAGAGAGGGCCACTTGCAAGCCCAGGAGAGAGGCCTCAGGAGGGACCAGCCCTGCCAACACCTGGATCTTGGCCTTCCAGCCTTCAGACCAGTGAGACAATGCACGTGCGTTGTTCGAGCCCCGGCCTGGCAGCCCCTGGCACCAGGGCAGAGCCCAGGGTGAACTGCCAGGTGTCCTGTTCACGAAGCGCGGCATGCACTTGGCAGAACTCCTAGATCCAAAGACAAGGTTGGAGGTTGCAGACCTCTCAGCCTCTCACAAGAAACATCCACATCATTACAGAGTTTTTGTGAGTTTGCTTGAGCCCAAACTGGCAACAATTGCTGGGAAGCGAGAAGGGGAGAACACTTTGCGGGTCCTTCCATGCGTTTGGAAGTAAGGAGTCAGGTAAGGACGATTCGAGGGAGGCTGGGGAAAGCGAGGCGGGAAGTCTCTGTGGTGGGACTGCAGGCATGTTAACAAGGCAGTGTGCTCTCGCGGGTGGTTCTGCTCATTCCGAAGTGCGCTCGCCTGGGTGTGCAGAAGCCAAGGGCAGGGCAGGCTGAAGGCAAAGGCAGACCTTCCACAAAATAGGTCTGTGCCCGAGGCCTGGTGACCCACCTCAACCTGCTCAGTGAGGAATTCGTGATTGGGTCGCCATGAGGCTACTCTCCGTAGGACCCCTCTCCACCCACGTGTGTGAGGCAGGAACAAGCGCTCAGGGACTTTGTTGTGTTTGTCACTGAGAGCCCAGTGGAGAAGAGGAGGTGGCACGTGCGTGTCTGTTAACCTGCCCCCCCACCCCCACCCCCGTTACGACACGACACGACATGGAAAGGAAAGTCACTGGGGCGTGAGGGAGCGCCACGTCCCCAAGCACAAGGCCCCATGGTCTTGCTCAGGAGGGCCTGCTGGCGAGAGGGACAGGGAGGTGGGGAACGAACCTGCAGTGGCCGGCCCCCACGTCCCTTTTTGGCCGGCTCCTGGGGCCCACAACCCCAAGAGCAAGTCCCCCGGCAGGTGTCAGCCCCACATGGGAGCTTGGGAGGTGTGGGCTGTGGGCCTTGCTTCCCCCCACACTGTTAATTCCAGTACAAACCACTTCTCCTATTTCGAAGGATTGGCCAGCATGACATTTCCTGCCAACATGTTGTGTAGCGTGAATTTGTCTGACAGTCTAATGTCACGATTTTCCTGTGAAGACAAGCTGGGAGGGCTTCTGGGAGACAGAAGCGTGATGCAGACAGCTCGTTCCCCCAACACCCGCGATCACCACACAGAGCGCAGCCTTCCCTCTGGTCTGCCCGGCTCCACCTTGCGCACCTTGAATTTTCCCTCGTTCAGTCCTCACAGTGAGCGTTTGAGGGAGGCCGAGGCCACAGCCGAGTGACGGGCTCATCACGCAGCAGCTGAGTGGGAACCCAGGACAGCACTGCAGCTGTCCAGCTGCGCGGCATGAGCACTGTGGCTTCTTTTCATTGGCCAGGCCGAGGATGAAGCATTACTAGCTAGAGCTAAATGTCACGGCAGAACTTGAAGAAACCCTCCCTGAAACCACATGCCATCGGAGAGGCACAAAGACATCCCTAGTTCCAGAGGGTGATGTGTCGTCGATACGGTGTCCTGGGGAAAGGTCCCCAGCTTCTGAGTCCAGATGGGACCTGGACACCCAGAAGGGCCCAGTGCGACCCAGGTCTGGACGGTGCGTCCAGGGAGGGCCAGCAGGACACTCTCGGTCGGGCCGCTATTGGTGTCCTCGGTGGAATTTCTTCTTCCTCCGAAAGCCGCCGTTGAGCATTTCGGCCTCTCCATGGACGGGATCCCGCCCACCCACATTTTCCAGGCAAATGGCATCGCTGACGCTAATCCTATCAGCCACACAGCCTCCCTGGCTGACTGATGATCCCGGGCACAAGCCCAGCCAAGCTGACCGTCGCAGGCCGCCAGAGCCAGGGAACGGCAGCTCCCCGGCTTTGCACTTGGCCTGAAGCCAGAGAAAGGTGTGTTTAGGGAAAACCATCTGCTCGTCAGCTTTCTTCCAGGCACAGGCTTTGGTATTGGTTTTCAAGTGATTCAAATTTCTCTATGGGTTGTTACTTTAAAAACATTTTTTTTAAATTAATTTCTAGAGAGAGGGGAAGGGAGGGAGAAAGAGAGGGAGAGAAACATCCATGTGCAAGAGACACAATGATCAGTTACCTCCCACATGTGCCCCAGTCGGGCACCTGGCCACAACCCAGGCATGTGCCCTGACTGGGAATAGAACCTGCGACTGTTCGATTCACAGTCTGGCGCTCTATCTACTGAGCCACACCAGTCAGGGCATTACTGGTACTTTTAAAAGGTTTTGAATTAAGCCCTGACTGGGTGACTCAGTTGCTCGGAGTATCAGCCTTTACAACAAAAGGTTACGTGTTTGATTCCTGGTCAGGGTACATACCTGGGTTATGCACTCGGTCCCTGGTTAGGGCGTATGTGCGAGAGACAAGGGACTGATGTTTCTCACCGCATGTTCCTCTCTCTCTCTCTCTCTCTCCCCCTTCATTACTCTCTAAAATCAATGATTATGTCCTTGGGTGAAGATTTTTAAAAGGTTTTGAATTGAAGTATTTCATAACTATAAAATACACTCAGTAGGATGAATTCTCACAAATGATACCCCCTATCCTGCCCCAGAATGCCCCTTGAGCCCCGCGCCACCCCCGTCGCGCCCTCCCACCAGGAGGTCTCCCATCGGCCCTGCCTGCTTTGGGACTCCCGAGTCTGGCTTCTCTCCCTCACTATCACGGCGGCGAGCTTCGGTCACGTGGCTGTGCGTGGCTGTGGTTTGCTCGTTCCCAGTGGCATGCGGGAACTCGCCACCATTGCCGTCTCTGTTCTGCTGGGAGACCTCTGGGTTGTTTCTGGCCCGTGGTTATGACGAAGGAAGCCGCTACAAACAGCCAGGTACAGGAGCTCGGGGGAACATTGTGCTCAGGCTGCTGAGTGCCCCTGGGGGAAGAAGTGGGGGGGGTCGTGGGGGCACGAAGTCAGCGGGCAGCTGTCAAAAGGTTTTCCAAAGTGGCTGTGCCCACGTGGTTCTCCCCAGGGTGTTCCCGTCACTGCGCCCCTTCTCAGGCGGCTGGTGGCCAACATCTTTCTGCTCACACCCCGCACACTGTCCAGCTAGCTTTACTTCTCATTCTCCTAATGGTGAATGGGTCTGTGCGTTTGTTCATTGGCTGTGGCCAGGCCCTCTTTTGCAAAGTCAGTTGTCCATTTTCCAATTCTCTTTATTGTGTGGTTTTGGAGGTGTTCTCTGAACATTCTAGATGCAGGCATTTGTCAGAAATTTATGTCAAAAATATCTTTTCCCAACCTAGGGTTACCTTTATTTTCTCTCTTAGTAAACAGAAGTTTTAGATTTTAATGCAACCTAAATATCAATCATTTCCTTTATGGTTAGCGTTTTTTAAAAGATTTTGTTTATTTATTATTTTTAGAGAGAGGGAAAGGAAAGGAGAAAGAGAGGGAGAGAAACATCAATGCGTGGTTGCCTCTCACACGCCCCCTACTGGGGACCCGGCCTGCAACCCAGGCATGTGCCCTGACTGGGAACGGAACTGGCAACCCTTCGGTTCACAGGCCAGAGCTCAATGCACTGAGCCGCGCCAGCCAGGGATGCTTAGCATTCTTTACATCCTCTGTAAGACGTTTTGCACCACCCGAAACAATGAAGATAGCCCTTTATGTTTTCTCCTAGAAGTTTCATTGTTCTACCTTTTCCCCTTTTTGATTCTTAGTCCACTGGGAGTTGAATTTTGTGTGCAGTGTGGGGAATGGCATCAAAATTCACTTATGTTCACGTGGAAATCCCACGGACCCACACGGTTACAAAGGCGCGTTATTGTCTCTGTTGCGCATCTGTGAACTCAGGTTTTCCTCTTACTCCAACAGTTGTGAGCCTTCATTTACTTAAAACCGAAGGACCGTGAGTGCACTGGGTTGACAGGCAGAGGCCTGGGCCGCTGCCCACAGAGACATGCCGTGCGCTGAGCCCGTCTATGCGACCATACACTCCCCTTCCTGTTAAAAGCGCACCCTGGCCCGGGCCAGGTGGCTCAGTTGGTTGGAGCATCATCCCCTTACCGAAAGATTGTGCGTTCGATCCCTGGTCAGGCCACACACCTAGGCCGCACGTTCGATCCCCCATCAGGACACGTACAGGAGGCAACTGATCCTTACCTCTCTCTCCCTTCCTCTCTCTCTAAAGTCAATAAATCTGTCCTGGACATAAGGATTGGTTTTTTAAAAATATTTTATTTATTTATCTTTAGAGAGGAAGGGAAGGAGAGAAGGAGAGAACGTCAATGTATGGAACTGGCCTGCAACCCAGGCATGTGCCCTGACTGGGAATCGAACCGCGATCGTGTGGTTCACAGGCCCACGCCCAATCCACTGAGCTACACCAGCCAAGGCCATAAGGATTGTTTTCAAAAGCTCCCCCTTCTCCCATCCGTTGCTGTTGTCACCCCCCCTGGAGGGGAGGGGCTGCAGGTCAGAGGCCTGGGGGCTTGCCCAGAGGGGCTGCAAGCCAGACAGGTCCAGCTCCGAGGTTGTTTTGAAAGAGAATGGTGATAATGATGAGCCTGTGCTTTGTGGGGTGACCATACAGTTTCCAGAGCACTGTGCACCCGCATCGGGGCTTATGACTCGTTGCTCCTGCTGCCTGGCCCAGGCTGGGGGACAGAAGCTCTGAGCTTGAAGGAGGGACGTGCCCCCAATGTACTGGCAGACACTGGGACCCTCCCAAGGCTTCCTGGAGGAGGCGTGACAGGGCTGGAGGGAGGAATCCCCCCAAACTCGCCTGGGCCCGCACGTGCTGTGGAAATGGCGGCGGCACCAGCACCACTCACTTAGAAAAAGCGAGACTTCCTCCCCTCACTTCCTCCTCTCACTTAGAAACACCCCACGGGGGCCAGGAAACCCCAGCCTTGGGTCACGGGGAACTATAATTGGTGCTTAATCTGAAGGTCTCATCCGTTTGGAGAGAGCAGAACGGCCAGGGAATCTGCCAGCGCTAGAGCCAGATGCCCTGGATAATTCGTTTAGGGCCCGAGCTGCGTGGGTGGACTGCCTGCCGAGTGTCCCGCGGGGGCCGAGGGCGGAGGCCACTGGCTGCCGAACTGTAGGCCCCCACGGCCGATGGAGTTGCCCTGTCCGCCTCCCTGGTGTCCAGCACTTCACCCAGAGCCTGGGACGGAAGTGCAAGCATTCTTCCTAGTTTGCAGATGGGGACACCGAGGCTCCAAGTGGCCCACAGCCTCCTGGGCAATGAACAGCTGAGTGATACTCAAAGCCCAGGCACCGCGGAAAGGGGAGGGTCCTGGGGGTGTGGGGCAGGGCGTTGCCATGGCTTCCCGCCCCTTCCTCCACCTCCCCTGGGGCCTAGAGGGACTGAGGGCCCTGGCATTTGGGTCCCTGCCCCCAGCACAGACTCAGGGACAGCTGCAGGTGGGGGAGCCAGCCTCTCAATTCTGTCTGAGAGTTGGAGATGCTTGTCACCCCCTCCCACGGTGAGATGCTGATTCAGGGGACAATTGGAAGCCCACTCTGGACTCCGGTCCCCCTTTCTGCGGAACCAGGTTGAGTTGGTCAGCAGACTGTTTGTGTCACCTGATCGTTCTGAACTTCAGATGCTGAGTCAGAAAGTCAGATAAGACCGCAGGAGGCATCCCCTCCAGGGAAAAAGCGGGCCCAGGAATTTCCTCCTGTGGAACGCTGGTCCAGGGGGTCCCAGCTCAGTCCGGCCAGGTCTGGGCCCAGCTGCTTAAAGAGAAGGGCTGAGCGCTGGGCTCCACCACAGACCTCTGGGCCCCGGCCCACAGCCCCGCCCAGCCCCCCCACCCCCCACCCCCACCAGCTGGCTGCAGCTGGCACTTTATTCCTCCTCTGCCCGAGTGCAGACAGTCCCCCTGCCCGCCTCCGGAGGCTGTGTGGAAGGCGAAGCGCCTGGGCCATCATGCTCCCTCCCCCTGCGTGTTCCTAGTTTCGCCTCCTGGAGACTCATCTGCTTGGTGCCCAGAAGGCTGTGGAGCCAAGCCAGCTCCCCCTAGGGTGCTCAGTGGCGGAGAGCCACAAATAAATGGCAGGAGCCAGAGCTCTGGCTGATGGGAGAGAAGCTGCAGGATCATAGCTTAGAGAGATGATGGACCTACTCTCCAGGCGCCAGGCTGTGGCCACCGGTCATCGGCTGGCCGTGGGCCTGCACCCTCTGGCTGGGCACTCAGGGTGCCCAAGAGAGGCCTGGCTGGCTCTGTGCCCAGCCTCTGACAGGGGCAGTTGGCACATGGGGATACCATCCAGCAAGACACACTTGTCATCCCAGAGAGAGAGCAGGAGCTGCCGAGAGGGAAGGCGGCTGGAGGGTGCATGAGCAGGAACATGGCGCCTGGCCCCCTCGCCACGGCCCTGGACCCCTCCACAGGCAGTGGGGGGGGCTCTGAGACAACTGTGCAGACACCCAGGCCGCCCCCGTGTGCTATCGCTCAGCTTCTGTGCTTTACGAGATGACCCGCCGGAGCTCGAAAGCAGCGCCATGTGCCCAGACCATGTGGCTCAGTCGGGCATCTTCTTTCCTGCGAAGCGCGGGGTCGCCAGTTCAGCCCCTGGTTGGGGCACCTGCCTGGGTTACGGGTTCTGTCCTCCGTCCAGACGGGTCCGTAAGATCCCCAGTTCAGGCATATATGGGAGGCAATCAATCAACACTTCTCCTCACGTCAGTGTTTCTCTTCCTCTTTCTCTAAAAAGCGATGAAAAAATGTCCTTGGGGAGGATTTTTAAAAAGCAACCCTATGCAGTACATACTCTCTGGAAGCAGGAAGGATGGAAGGAAGGAAAGAGAAGGGAGGAAAGAAAGTAACCAACCTACTGTGAGCCAGGAGCTTTCTGCACGCTGGGACCGCTGTGCAGTGGCTGTAATGCTTCTTTCTGCCTCACAGAGGGGCAGGGGGTCTCCCGAGGCCCCCCGCTGCCGGCCGGGCAGCAGCACTGGGGCACCCAGGCCAAGCAGCCCTCGACCAAGCTGAGACTTCAGGGCGGGATCGGCAGGCCTCCCTCCTCACACAGCCCTTCCACAGGGCTGGGCAGATTGCCTAATTCCATCTTCGAGAGGGGAAAGCTGAGGGCAAGGGAATTGGCTCAAACCACACAGGACTGGTGGAGGGACTTGAACCCAGGTCCTAAGGTTGAAGACAGAGAGGCTTTGGCTGTGGGCCCGAGGACTGGGTGGTGATTCAAGGGCACCCCCACCTGGTATGGGGGTGGTGAGGGCCAGCCGCTGGCCTCCAAGGCCCAGGAGGGAGGGCAAGCCGCTCTGGGAGAGGAGGGGCTGGGGGCGCAGCACAGGGGCCCCATTGGGAGCTGGCTGTGACCCGGAAGCAGCGCGGTGTGGGCAGGGACCACAAGAGCTCCCAGGAGGTGTCTGACCTCTGCGGTTTGCTGAAAACATACCTGGGTTTAGATTCTTTTATTTTGGTCAATAGATGTGGTAACTCCTGTATTTGTAGATTCATGATTCACACCATTTCTGGAAAACTCTCAGCTATTATCACTTCCTTGGCCACCTCTCCCTCCCCCCCGAGTCCCCCACTGTGCCCGGACCCAGGGCAGACCCTGCCAAACCTTCTGACTCTGCCCTGTGTCTCCTGGCCTCGCTCAACCCCCCTGGGTTGTGTGATGGGTCACTCTGTCATCTCTCTCTCTTCCGGCTCCTTCTTCGTGGTGTCTCATCTGCTGTTTAAGACCCTGTGTACTGCGGATTTCATTTTAAAAATCATAATTTTAATATCTACAAGTTCTGTTCGTTTTCATTTTAAGTCAGCCTGGCCATTTTTGATGCTCTCTTGTTCCCTGCTCACTCTTTTTATTTCATCCTTTATGTTTCTAAACATTTGAAACTGGTTATTATTTTATATTCCGTATCTGGTCAGCATAAGCGCACCCAGACCCCAGAGGGTTTTTGTAAGGATTTATCGGAGACAAAACTGGCAGTTGCCAGGGAGCAAGATCGCAGATGCTTCTGGAGAACGGGTGCCTCTTCTTTTCCCGTTTGGAGTTGAGGAGGGAAGGTGAGGAAGAAGGCTTGGAGGGGGAGAAAAGGAGGGGGCATGGGGTTGGGGGGCGGTTAACGAGATGTGTGCTCTCTCGAGGGTGGTTAGGCTTATTTCAAAGGTGCATTCACCTAAATGCATAGAAGCCGTGGGCAGCGTTTGCTAAGGCAGAGATAAGCTGAGGAAGTTATATTCCTGGGCTGACCACCCACACCACCTGAATTTGTAATCGGATCACCCTGCGAGGTTACTTCCTGTAAAGTCCCCCTTTTGCCCGCAAAATTCTTTGTGTGCTCTCGCTCAGCTGCCGCTCACTCAGCGTGGCTTACTCCTGAGTGTGCTGTAAATTCATGTGGTGTTGACTGTCGTCTGGCAGGCCAGAGAGAGGGCCTAAACACCGGGGCTGTTTGAGCCAAACTGAGGGCGTTGCCAGGAAACACGGTCTTTGGGGAGGAGGTGGGAGAAAGCAAGGTGGGGATTGGACTGGTGGATCCTTGAGGTTACCTGCTCTCCTTTCTCTTTAAAGACTTTATTTATTTATTTATAGAGAGAAGGGAAGGGAGGGGGCAGAGAAACATCAATTTGTTGCCTTTCATATGCTCCCAGCTGGGGACCTGGCCGGCAACCCAGGCATGTGCGCTGACTGGGAATCACACTGGTGGTGACCTTTTGGTGCTCGATCCACTGAGCCACACCAGCCAGGGCTGCCATGAGGGTGTCGAGGCTGATTTCTGAGGTGCGTTAACCTGGATGGATGCACAGGACTTGCTTAAGGCAAAGATGAATGAACCTTTTGCTGGGCAGTTACAGACCTGGGGCGGGACACCTGCCCTGTTAGGGGTGGAGGTTGCATCATACACCCTTTTTGTCGACATCAGTAACCGGAGACCTCAGTGAGAGCCCTTGGGGAGCTCAGCTCCTTGTGGGGTTACCAGGCGTAGTTCCCACCCTTCCACCGCCCCACCCCTGAGCCCAAGGCTTCGTCTTCCCGGGCTGTGGACGACATTCATGTCTGCCTTCAAAGTCACCCCTTCCTTTTGTGTCCCCTTCTCTGGTTCTGCTCTGCCGGCTGCCCTCTGTCCAGCCCCTTCACAGTTGTGCCGGGTGTTCTCAGGGTCGTCCCGCCCTCCCCCTGCTCCCACCCCCTCTCCCACACTCAAGCTCACTCTCCAGCGTACCCCACCCAGCCTGTGCCTAACCCTAACCCTGGTCCAGGCCTTGGTTTGTCCCCCAGTTGGAGGTGTGCCCCGGCCACCCTGACTGGTGGCCCCCACCCCGTCCTCACTCAACCGCAGGCCTCTGGTGGGCCCGGGCCCCAGCAGGCGGCGTAGCCCGCCCGGAGGTGCCCTGCGAGGGGTGTCGAGTGCACGGGCACCTCTGCCGGTGAGGGCGTCCTGTGCCTGCCATCTGGCCCTCGGCAGCCTCGCAGTGTCTGGCCACACCCACGGAGCCCAGGGCTGGTAGCCACTGTAGTCACGTGCTGTGTGGCCTGCTCAGTCCAGTGACACAGTGTTTCCACTCAGGGCTCATGGGCTCCCGTGGGTGGCAACCCAGGCGGCCTCAGGGCCAAGCTGGCACTCTCAGCTCCCGTCTCTCTGGGCGCCACAGGGGACCCCAAGCACTGCAACTCCAGGGTGAGTCATCACCCTAAGGCCTCCTGTGCTTATGAGGGTTGAGGGGTGCAGGGGCAGTCCTGGGGCCCCTCCCAAGCCTCCTCTCCCCACTCTGGTCCTGGTCTCTGTCTTCCCTCCTGATCCTTCCCCACGTCTGTCCCTCCCGCATCTCTGGTTGTCTCTTCACATGGCTCGTTCACCCTCTTTCTTTCCCCTCTGCACCTCTGCCTCCTCCAACTCCGCACCCCTCCTCCTGGCTTCCCTCTCTCACAGACTGCGCTAGCCAGTGGCTGCTCCGTCCAGCCATCAGCCAGCCAGCCCCAAGGGATGGGGATGGGAGCGTCATGCTCTTGGTTCTACCAGCAGGCGTCTCCCCCCAAGCGAACTTCCTAGGCAACTGGGGCCAAACAGTGGAGAGAACAGAGGCTCCAGACGGGGTGGCCCAGCGGGTCCCCTGCTGGGCCGGCTGTCCCCAGAGCTGAGCCTGCTCTCCCGTCCCCAACCTAACCAGGGGCTTCCTGCCCCAGAATGTGGGGGAGGTCTCAGACAGGGGACCCCAGATGCCTCCGGTGATCCCCTGGGGACCTCAGCAGGGGAGGCAAGAGGAGGCAGGTTGGGCAGGTAGGGATGGCGCCCCCTTGAGGCACTGACTTACTCGAGGGGTAAAGGGTCTGTCCTCTGGGGCATCAGCAGGGAAGCCCAAGTCAGAGGGCACCCCGAGCCCTGGCTCAGTCTGAGTGTCCCCCTGCCCCAGACCCCCACTTGTTCGATCTCCTACCGTGCCAGGAGGTCGCTGCTGCACCTGGAGGGGCTCCCAGTGGAGAGGTCACTCTGACCAGCCACTGAGCGGGTCAAAGTCATGGGCGCACTGCCCAGGAGGAGTGAGCAGGAAGTCAGTGTCAAGGCCTCCCAGGTTGCCGCCCCTCACACTCCCCCAGCCTCCACCACGCCCAGCCGCCTCTCCCCAGGAAGGCCCATCAGAGCCCAGGTCAGGCCTTCGCACGCGGAAGCCGAGACCCCAGTGTCCTGGAGCTGGGAAATGGCACAGGCGGAACTCGGAGGCCTCCCACAGCGCCATCGCTGGTCACCTGGGGGAAGCTGGACTTCAGGGACACGGGTCATGACCCCCTGGTTGGAGGGCGTTTGAACCCCATCTTTGGGGGGTTTGTGCCTCCCCGAGATCTGGTTTTGAAGGGGTTCAGAACAGGCCTCCCGGAAGACGCCGCGGTGGCGAGCTGACGGCTTCGGGCTGGAGGCCCGTGAGAGGCAGCAGGCGCAGGAAGGGCTCGCTGTGCTCCCGTGTCTGCCAGAAAGTGGTCGTGGGCTTTCCCAGGAGAAAGGTGCTCCCCCTGCACCAGGACAAGCCCACTCGTGTCCCCGGGAACCGGGGAGGGGGGCGGTTGGTGACAGCGTGGATCTGCACAAACAGACCTGCAAGGGGGGCCCTTGTTTTCTGTCCGCTTCTCCCACAAACTTTGTAGTCACTTCGTCTACAATGTACTGGCCGGCGGCTAAGCCCCTTTGTCCCGTCACTTCCTCATAATGTTTCTTTCTTTGTTTAAAAAGCTATGTAAGTGCCACGACCCGTGTGGCTCCGTTAGTTGGGCCCCATGCTCCACTGGGAGAAGTCGTTGGTTGGGTTCCCGATTGGGGCGCATTCGGGGTGGCTGGTCAGGTCCCGTGTGAGAGGCGATTGATGCTTCTCTCCCTCTCTGGTGAAATAAATAAGTAAAATCTTTTTTAAAAAGCCTACATAAGCTTTGGGGGACTTACGGCTTCTTGGGGTCTTCATTTTCCTTCTGAAGACTCCCACCCACAGAAAAATATTGAAAAAACCACATGTGTCTGTCTAGTCACTGCGTTGTCAGTTTAATTTCGGGACAGCCTCGGAGCCTACGAGGGGGCAGGGAGCTTCCCTCCCCTGCAGGCGGACTCCTCCACGCAGCTCCTGCCAGCCAGTGAGTCCCCTGTGCATCTAAGGCTGGGCTTCTGGTGCTGGCAACCCAAGATTCCTGCTGAGAGCAGCCCCCCCTTATCTGTGGGGGAAGTGTTCCAAGTCTCCTGGGGGATGCCTCAAACTGTGGGTGGAACTAAAACTTAAATATACTTAATGTTTTCCTTTACATACATACCTGTGGTCAAGTTTAATTTATAAATTAGGCCCAGGAAGAGATTAACAACAATAACTAATGCTGATATATTGTCCTACAGGCCCGTGAGTGTGGTCTCTCTCTGATGGGCATCTGGTAACCAAGTGGCTGGCAGGCAGGCAGCCCAACATGCAGGACGAGGGAGGTTTCACGGCCCGTGCAGGCGGGACAGGTCGAGATTTCCTCTCGCTACTCGGCATGGTGCACAATTTAAAACTTGTGCATTGTTTTTTCTGGAACTTCCCAGTCAACATTTTCAGCCATTGGCCGCAGGGAACCGAAGCCACAGAAAGTGAAACCGTGAGGAGGGGGACCGCTGTCATTCGGTGCTCCCCGAGGCCCATGTGGCAGGGACACCTGGGGACTGTGTGGGCATTCTTGCCTTCTGGAGACCCGCCGTGGGTTCTTGGCTTCACCCAAGAAAGACTTTGGACGCATTTAAAGTGACAGTGAAGGTATTAGAGAAGCAGTTACACTGAGACTGGGCCGCTCCGCAGGCAGAGAGGCCACCTTTGAGGGAACCAGCCTCCTTTATTGAGGTCCATTCAGTGAAGGGACACAACAGGTTATTCCAGGGGAAGGAATACTCAGGATTTCCCAGGAAAGGGGAGGAGATTTCTCAGAGGAGCTGGGGGGCGGCATTCCAGGTCCTTCCCTTTCTGTTTCCCGTCCCCACAGCCCGGGGCATGTCTTAGCCTGTGGATGATGAACACAGCAAGCAAATAGTGATTCAGGGGTCACAGGTGGGTGAGGCTAGTCGCCATGTTGGGTTGAGCTGGTCTCTGCTGGTGTTCAGCCACAAATCCCAGGTCAGGGGAGAGTCTTGCTTCCTGTGGGCAGTTCCTGTAGCTTTTTTTTTTTAAGAGGGAGGGGAAGGGAGGGAGTAGGGGAGAGAGAAACATCGATTGGTTGCCTTTCACATGACCTTGCCCACACCCCAGGCACATGCCTAGGTGGGGGATTGAACCAACAACCTTTTAGCTCACAGGCTAGTGCTCAATCCACTGAGCCACACCAGTCTGGGCCCTGAAGCTTTATATGTTTATTAATTTTAGACAAAGAGGAAGGGAGAAAGAGAGAGGGGAAAAAAACCATCAGTGTGAGAGGGAAACATCAATCAGTTGCCTCCCATACACACCCTGACCAGGGACTGAACCCTCAACCTAGGTATGTGTCCTGACCAGGGATCGAACCTGCAGCCTTTAGGTGTGTGGGACGTCGCTCTAAACAACTGAGCCACCGGCGGCCAGGGCAGCTCCTGTAGCTTTTATCAATTGCGGCAGTTCTGCCACCACCATCATTACCCCGTCATCATCCTCCATGGCCCCCCAGGGCCCTCCTGCCCAGCCAGCCCCGGAACGTGGTCAGGCCCCAGGCTCTGTCCTGGTCCCCTCCTCTTCCCTCCCTCTCACCACGCCCAGACCAACCACACGCCGCCCCCTGCTGCCAGCCCACTGCTCTGCCGACCAGCAGGTTCACAGGGGCCTCCCACACGGCTCCTGCTGGACGCCTCCAGGCGTCGGGCCAGATGCAACGCACCAAAGCTGAACTCGCTGTCTCCCCAGCAGCTGCTCCCCTCGGCGGGCATGCCCTTGACACCCTGCCCTGTCTCAGACAGATGCCTTTCATGCCTCAGGACTTAGCTGTGGAACAGAGAAGGGTCACTCCCTCCTCTGTCCCTGCTCAGACTGCAGCTTCGCTAACTAACACCCACAACTCCGCCGGTGCCCGTCCCATCCGGAGGGGCCTGGTGGGGGACAGAGGCTGGGGTGGTCACATCACACCCCCCCCATGCCAGTCTCCTCATTTGTAGCCTGGGGACATAACCTCCTTCTCACCTGCTTCCCGGGCCACACCGAAGGCCAGAGGACTGGGCCCGCCTCACGCCCTCGCGAAGCATGGCTGGCTTCCTCTTCCTCAGACAGGGAAAATGGGGCTGAAACCCAGCCACCTCCTAAGGCAAAGGCGCTCCGGGCAGACGTGCCTAGAGAAGCCTCCACCTCTTGTCCATGCACCAGACACTGCCCGAGCATGGGGCGTCTCTCTAGATTCTCAGGCTCTGAGCTGCAGTCGAACCCGGGCCAGCACTGCAGAAGCACTCGGCCAGTCAGTGGGGCCGAGAGAGGAGACAGCAGACCGGGGTCGCAGCGGGGTCACGGCAGGGCTGGCAGCCAGGGCCCTGGTCTCACGAACTGGGAGGCTGACCCACTGCTGTCCCCAAATCGGAGGCAGAGCTGGGACACGAACCCCAGCTACAGCCTCCTGGCCCCCTCACCTCGGGGCCAGGAAGGCTCTGGCAGAGGACACTCAGCAGCTGCAGGCTGTTGGCCGGGGGNTAGAGCCTGTGTACCTCAGCTTGTGGGAGGCACCACGCAGTGCAATGTGGGGGTGCGCCTGCCTGGGGCGCTTTCCCGGATCAGAGCCCGGAGCCCACAGGACCAGCGGCGGGGGCCGGGGCGGCCCAGGACTTCACCGTGCACCACTGTGCTCGTGACAACACTCGGCGGGGGCCGGGGCGGCCCAGGACTTCACCGTGCACCACTGTGCTCGTGACAACACTGTCACCCAGGCCACCCTCCGCCTGTAAAAAGAGGGTTCTCTTTCTTCCGCAGTAAATAGACATCAGCTTCCTGCAACTTTCTTACCCGATAAATAATTTGTTGCACGTCTCGACTCTTCGGCAATAACACTTCGCTTCAAACACAGGCACAGCAGCACAAAAATGGTTCTTCATATCGTTATTCCACGAGCATTTTCCTATATTCCATTTTTTTTTTTTTTACTTTTGAAGATTTTCTGTTGAAAAGTGAGACACAGACACACATGTTCGCCCAGGCCAATGCAGGGTCAGGCTCATCAGCGTCACTGTCGCTGTCTTCCCGTCCTCATCTTGTCCCTGGAAGGTCTTCAGGGGCAGCAGCCCACCTGGGACCTCCTAGGATGGCAGCACCTCCTTCTGGAACCCCCGAAGGGCCGGCCTGAGGCTCTTCGGGGTCAGCTTCGCTCTGGCGGCGACGTGCTCGGTGCGCTTCTCTTCCTCGCCCAGATGTGCAGCCATTCGGCGCGGGGTCGATGCCATCGATCTCTGAGGCACTTGTTGAGGTCTGCGAAAACCCACTCTTCCCCGTGGATTTCTCGAGGGGTCTTCTTTTCCTCCTGCGATGTCCCTTTCCTCTTCAGCTCTGTGTTCCTGTTCCGACAGCTCTTCCTGAGTCACCTTCTTGGAAACTGCCTCTGGGAGCCCCCTCCCTGTCACCCCTCTCCGTTAGGCGGCAGTCGCTGGCCCTCTCCGGCATGGCCTTGTGGATTTTTGCGACCGTTGTGCTGCCGAGAAGTCAATGCCACTGGCCGGTTGGCAAGTTTCTGCTCCGTTGTCATCTGGGACCACCGTCCCACCTGCGGTCCGACACATGGTCCATGGGAGTCATGACTCCGGAAGGAGTCACTTTTGTCACTACTTGGTTCATGACTTGCATCCAAGACTATTAAGGAAAGGAAATGATAGGCCCCCAGACAAGAAGCCCAGTCTTACATGGGGTCTCAGCCCTCCCAGGAATGTGCTGAAACCAGTCAGCCCGGATTTCCTGGCCAACACGGGGAGGCAATCTGCCTGAGACCCTGCGCCCTCCCCCAGTGGCAGGTGCCCTGGCCTTCCTTTTTTTTTTGCTAATGACTCTCTGGTCCTCCCCGGGTCCCCCAGGTTCTGACAGAGGAAAGCCTTCCATCCCATCTCCTTCTGGAGCCCCTTTCGCTTTACTGGGGCGGGTGCTGCCCGACTCCTTCCAGAAAGCCATGGACATGTTGACATTTCCTCCATCGAAGTTTTGCTCTTTGACAAGAGCCACCTCCACTTCCTTCCCACACGCAGCCGAAAAGACGCAAAGAGGAGGTTGCCTAAGGCATAACCCCTCGAGGACAGAAGCAGAAGGAAAGGAGGCCAGGAGGGACATGGAAGCTGCAAGGCAGGCAGACAGGAGTGACACCTCCGGAGCCCCAGGAGAGGCGAGCACTGGGATGTGGCCCGAGTCCACAGGGCATAGGCCCGCCCAGTCTCCCAGGGTCCTTATGGAGTCTTCCTTCTGTCTCCATGTCCTGATCTCTTCTTTTTTTTTTCTTTTTTAAAAACAATTTTGTTAAAGATTTTATTTACTTATTTTTAAAAAGAGGGAAAGGGAGGGAGAAAGAAAGAGAAAGAAGCATCAATGTGCAAGAGATACGTTGATTGATTCCCTCTCCCACTCCCCCAACTGGAAACCCACCCCGCAACCCAGGCACGTGCCCTGACTGGAACTTGAACCTGCGACCTTTCGATTCACAGGCTGGTGCTCAGTCTAGTGAGTCGCACTGGCCAGGGTTTAATCTCCCCCTTTGAGGACACCAGTCACATTGGATCAGGGTTCATCCATGTGGCTTCATTTTCCTTATTTTGCTTTTTTAAGGCCCAGTTTCCACGTACAGTCATGTTCTGAGGTACCGGGGATTCAGGTTCCACCACTTCAATTTGGGGGACCCAATTCAGCCCCTAACAGACATTAAAGTAAACAAACTCCCCCAAGTTCCCAACACCCAGAAAATTTTACGCCCTTTTAAACAATACCTGGAGAAAAAAGAAATCGAAATCCAAGTGCAGAAGATCTAGAAGACAGTACTACGTACGAATGGACAGGTGTCGTTTACCTTAACACACGAGAAAGGACACATGAAAGTAAACCAAGGCAGAGGGAGGTGACAGAACATGCCGAAGGTCACACAGCTTGTACACAGCAGAGGTCAGATTCAAACCCGGTCTGCTGAAGAGGCACAGAGGTTTTCATTGCAGCACTGACTGTAATAGCCATCCCCTCCTTGCAACACACACACACACACACACACACACACAAACACAAGAATGAGCCCTGGCTGGTGTGGCTCAGGGGACTGAGCTCAGGCCTGTGAGTCAAAGGGTCACTGGTTCGATTCCCAGTCAGGGCACATGCCTGGGTTGTGGGCCAGGTCCCCGGTTGGAGGCCTTGTGAGAGGCAACTGATATCTCTCACACACTGGTGTTTCTCTCCCTCTCTTCCTCCCTCCCTTACCCTCTCTCTGAAAGTAAATACATAAAATCTTAATTTAAAAAAAAAAAGAACAAAAGAAAGCATTTAAAAGGTGTCCAGCAATAGCACCATTTATGCAATGATAAGTGGCCGGGCCGGGAGGCACTGTACAGCCCACACGTGGGCACAGGGAGCCAACTTGCCCAGGTCCACAGAGCTAAGGTCATGGACTGGCTTCTCCTCTCTGCATCTAGAGAGGTACGGGCGATGTCCCATCATTGGGACCACTGACGAAATTGCCCTCCAAACCCTTCCCTGTAGGGCCTCACTCTCTCAGTGAACCTGGTGGAGAGCGACGTGGCTGTGTGTTCTGTGGAAAACCTCCCAGGTGTGTTGTTAAGGGGAAAGCAGGTGCAGAACAGCGCATCCAAAATGCTGTGTGTGTGTGTGCATTTTAAGGTTCTATATGCTTGTCTAGGCAAAGAGTATCTCTGGAAGAACACAGAGAATTGGCAAATAACAGCAGTTGCCCCAGGAGAGGGAAATCTGGTCTCGGGGGCAGGGTGGGGGCGTGGCTCCCAGCTCATCTCCAGACAGGCTGCATTTGGGCCTTTCGCATGCACCACCCACATCCGTAAATCACAAGGTACATGTATTTTGTGTTTCTAATAGTATTTTTTTAGTGAACAGATTTTTTATTTTTTAGGGCATCTCTAAGTTTACAGAAAATTCAGCAGCTAGTACATGTGCTTACAAAGTAGAGAGAGTTCCCCTTTGAGTTCATTTGCTGAATGGGTGCTGGAATTTCGTCAGCTGCTTTCTCTGCATCTATTCATACGATCATGTGGTTTTTCTTCTTCAGCCTGTTGATGTGATGGCTGACATGAATTGGTATTTGAATGTTGGACAAACGCGTAACATCTGATTGCAGTGTACAATTTTTATGCATCATTGGATCCAATTTACTAATATTTCACAGAAGGCTTGCATCTATGTTCATTAGAGGCACTGTTCTGTAGTTTCCATTTTTTGGAATGTCTCTCTGATTTGGGCATTGGGGTAATGCTGGCCTCGTAGAGTGTTAGCAAGTGCTTCTTTTGTTTCTGTTTTCCGGAAGAGGCTACAGAGAATTGGTGTCATTTCTTCCTCAAACGTTTGGTAGAATTCACCAGTAAAACCATCTGGGCCTGGTGCTTTCTGCTTTGGAAGGTTGTGCAGAAGAACGTCCTGTAACTTTATATTTGAATCTCCACAGTTTTTGGTGGTGGTGGTGGAGGGGGCTGTGACCTACAGGCATAGTCAGAAGCCTTACTCGGTGGAGTTTCTTAGCCAATTTTTTCCTTCTCCTATGTAAGACCAAAAGGCCAGAAGGGGTGGAGGCAGCTAATTTCCATTTTCCTAAGTTGGACTGCAACTTGGGGAGCTTCCCAAGTGAAATCGGAAACAGGACCCCGTGCCTGGAAGGGAAGGAGAGACTGGAGAAAGAGGAAGACCACTCCAGAGGGGCAGGTGGCCGGTGTTCCGGCAGTGGGGGACAAGCATGTCTCCACACTCGCCCACTAGAGACTTAAAGGTTTATACAGAGGACTTCACTGTGCTCAGCCAGTGCGCCTTCTTGTCTGACCAGCACCTTATCTCCAGGATGTGTCCTTGGGCAGCTGGTCGCTCGGGGAAGGCAAGCAGAACACACATTCCAAGACCAGGGAGCAGAGGAGGGGCCTCTGACTGCCCAGGTCCAGGTCAGGGGTCAACCAGTAGTCACCTTCTCAGTCGCCGCTTCCAACCCTTTGCCCCTCATGGCCGACTCGTACGATTTTGCGCGCGCACACACACACACACACACACACCCAGAGTGCCCTGCATGCCTGGGGAGACAGGTTTTACTAGCACGAAGGTGAGTTGCTTGGCAGCTGCCAGGCTGCAGGGAGGCAGAGGCCACGGCAACAGCTGGGACACATGTGAGAGAAGACACAGATTAAGACAGTGATTCCCAGGATAGGCAACAATTCCTTCCACCAAGAGCCCCTGAGAGCTGCACTGTTGGCTTGTTAAGTGCCCTGGGCGGTTGGATCCCCCTCCAGGCGTTCGATTGTGTCCTCGAGATTTACCAAAGAGGACACCTGGGCAGACTCCTCGGCTGTGAGCACACAGCGGTCCTTTTGGACAATGGCACAGGTCCTCTTGTGAGGCAGAGACCACGTCCAAGGCCACCCTGTTTTGGGGGACAGCTTCTTCCGTCAGAGACATTCCAGTGTTCGGTAAGGGCAGGCTGCTGGCTCTCACTCAGGGCTTGCTGGGTGAGCTGAGTCAGGGCTTCCATGTGTTCGGACGTCCCCTGGGCCGGCGGAGGGAACAAAAATGATGGCCAGAGGACTGTGTCTGTGAACGTGCACAGCTGGCCTCAAGGAGAGTGGGGTTGGCAGTCATGGTTACCAGGGGCAGAGTCTCCCCGGTGCCCAGGGAAACCCAGGGTGCAGCGGCCCAGCCACCCAGCCACAGCCAAAGATTTTCACCACACACACATTGGGTCCCATTCAGAGTCACCCAATAAATACCTGGGTGGAGCAACCTGTCCTGGTCCTTCAATATGACAGACAGCCGTCCACATTTGGTATGATTGCGCCTGTTCCATTTAGAGTGACTTCTCTGTGCCTAGCACAGGGCTGCCCAGGCGTGCAAACGTCCATAAGCTGGGGTGAGTCGTGTGAACCCATCCCAAGTCCAGGTGTGACCACCCACAGTGGCATTTCTAGGGCCCTTGCGGTCATCGGTGTGGTGGGCTGCGCATGCCGTTTGATCAACAGGAAAGAACACGGACCGCTCAGGTCGGAGGCCAGGTTCCTGCAACACAGATGAACCGAGAGCATGGTCCTAGTTTGTTTTTCCTGAATCTACTGCCTCAGGCCCCTCTAAAGTTCTGCTTGGAGCAGTGATCCCCGTGTAGAGGCCAGAAGAGGCGGAGCAGTCAAGATAGGCAGGGGCAAGTTCAGTAAGCTGGAGAACTTCCACGGGGGGGTTCCTGGGCGTCCACACCCACCTGCCAGAACCTTGAAAGCCTGTGCAGAGGCCTTAACAGGGCCGCACCGTTCAAATGTCTGCAACAGCACCTTACTACCCCCAGGCTGTGTCCTGGCGGCTCCAGGGGGGTGGGGCAAGCAGAAGGCACATTCCAAACACGGCGGGGGCGGGGGGTGGGGTGGTGGCAAGGGGTGAAGGGCTGACCCCTGATTGTCCAGTCTGGGTCAGTGACTGGTCACTTCCTGCCATACGCCTTCTCCAGCAGCCAGGTGAGATGAGGCTCTGGTGAGGCTCCCCCCCCCNAGGCCCTGGTGTGGCCCCCCCCCCCCCCCCCGCCCTTAGGATTGACCTTTGTCAATGAAGAAGTTCAGGGCATCTCTCCACACCCCACCCACCCCATACATGTCACTTTGGCATTTTGGTTCTTTTACGTTAAAGGCACTTACAAAACAGCAGGTACAGACAGGCACACTCTGACCTCCCTTCCTCTTTCTGAGAACGGGCGTAAAGCTCCCACGGGAAGGCGCCTCCCCCTTGTGTGCGGGAGAAGCATTCTCATCCCCAGGGACGGGGCGGGAGGCCGAGGCGTCTGAACGAACAGACCTCGTTAGAGTCTCTCTCACCTGCCTTTGGTGTCCCCTCTGTTGTCGTTACTTTCCCACAGCTGCTACTTTTTCTGCAACTCGGGGTTGATGCACTCGGGCCTCATCACTTCTTCGGGTCTGTTTTTCTTGGCTTCCACACGCATGCAAACCGTGCTTGGATGTTTTTCTGCTGTTAATCTGCTTGATGTCAGTCCCAGCTGGAAGCTGGAAGCGGCCAGAGGAAAGCTCTTACTTCCCCTGTGTCGCCGAGGACAGAGGAGGAACTGCGGCTCGGGATGCGTCTGAGATGGAGGGCTTGGCCCCACCCCGCCCAAAGCACAGCGCGTCAGTGTGGGGTCCCCGGAAGCTCTAACTCGCAAGCTAGTCTACCCCGGGCCCCAAACACTATCAGCTGTGGTTTCAGGGTCCCCTCCAGCGCTGACTCCTCGGATGGGTGCTCACCCGTGCCCCTGGGCGGCTGCGGTGCTCTGGGTCTGCCTCTTCCCAGTGTCTGGGCCACAGGTCTGCCCTGTGACCTCCGCTCTCAGTTCCCCGAGAAGAGCTGTGGACTTTCAGTTTACAACACTTTTTTCTGGGGTGAGGGTGAGAGTGATGACTTCCAAATTCTTTATGTGCCAGCCCGAAAACAGGAAGTTCCCATTTTTGAAGAGAAAACACCCCCACCAGTGACCATGTGTGCCTGGCGACTCTCTGGACACACATGTGCACCCTGCTGCCCCTCGGTGGCCTGTCCAGGTGTCCGTCACGGCAAGGCAGTGACCCTCAGTTGCGAGTCTTCAGGCAGTGGAAAGCAGCACCCAGAAAATGGCATTGGGTCTGGGTGGGGTCAAGTACACACAATCAGATAGCGTCATCCACGTCAACCCTGATGGCTGCCAGTCAGCCGTGACACTCTGGTTCAAGAAGGAAACTCCCCAAGTCACACCAGATGCGTTGTCACACGCCGGCCAGGGCGGCCCGCCCAAGGGCTGAGGGCTGCACCCAGAGGTGTCTGCAGAGGGAGCCCCCGCTGACTCCCGACAGGGCACTGGGGGCACTTGGCCCTGAGCCGTGAAAGTTCCAGCTCAAGCAGATGCCGAGATTGGGCATAATTGAGGCAGACGTCAGAGCCACCACCAGATGCTGCTCCACGCCGCTCCGGGCCACGCGCCACAGGAGGCTCTGCCCAGTGGAGTTCCAGAACTTCCTTCCACGCCACCGGAGGCACCGCTCCCGTCGGACCGAGACACCCGCTCATGGACCTGTCTCCTGGACTGGAGTTGAAATGCCAAGANGGCACTTGGCCCTGAGCCGTGAAAGTTCCAGCTCAATCAGATGCCGAGATTGGGCATAATTGAGGCAGACGTCAGAGCCACCACCAGATGCTGCTCCACGCCGCTCCGGGCCACGCGCCACAGGAGGCTCTGCCCAGTGGAGTTCCAGAACTTCCTTCCACGCCACCGGAGGCACCGCTCCCGTCGGACCGAGACACCCGCTCACGGACCTGTCTCCTGGACTGGAGCTGAGATGCCAAGACTCAAGTTCGTCAGCCCCCTGATGACCATTGTGTGGTGACTGTGTGCGATATTCTCGCGCAGAGGGTGTTAATGTGATCTTGATGGTCCATCTTGTGCGAACCTGCGTTTGATGAAAGCTGAGCGTGAGCAACCCCTCCTGCGGCTCCTGCCTCGTTCCTGGCCACTGCCGGCACGCTGGACCCAGCAGGGCGACCTGCTGCCCCGGAGCCGGAGGTGCCACCCCGACGCACAGGAAAGACTATGCGGTGCCTCTCCGGGAGAGGTGCTGCCCACTGGGTCGTGCTGAGGGTGCTCGCGGCACGGCCCAGGCGCTGTCTGTGGTGCTCCGGCTCCAATGACTGTCTGCCCCTGGTCACTCCCCGTGGACCCACAGCCACCCAGGCGGTTGTCCTACAGCTGCCCTCAGCTCCTCTCTGGTCGTCTCAGGGGGCTCCTTGCCCTCCCAGCTGTCTTCTGCCTCTCCCACGGCTCCAAGACAGCTTCCTCTAAGACACCCATCTGTGTCTCTCCCTGCACCTGCCACCAGCCCCCAGGCGTGTGCAGGGTGAACTCAAAACCACTTCTCCTGGGTTGCAACACAGTTTAAACGACACTTCTCCCTGTTCCGTCCCCCAGACAGAACCCCTTCCCTGTTCCCAGCGTCTTTGAAACGGCTTGCTTCCCTTCTAGAACAGACCGTATGCTCGTGCTCACCCCCGTGTGAGACTTTGGTGGGCAGGTAGAATATTCCAGGTGATGGCCCACTGCTCCCCTGTCCAGCTCCCCCCCATCCTGCCAGGTTCAGTTCAGATGTCATCTCCTCCATCAGGCCGTCCCTGCCCCCCCAAGATCAGCGCCGGGCTGGCCTACATCTCAACACTCGCTCCCCAGAAAGGAAGCTCTGATTTGTGGCGCTTGCCGATTCCCACGTGTAAATGCTGCCGGCATGGCCAACCGCACCCCACCAGCGTGCTGGAGCTAAACACGGATCGGGAAGGGGAGCTCACCCTCAACTCTGTGCAGGGGAGATGAGTCGGCTCCAGCACACTTCCGGTGCACACGCCTCCTCGAAGCTCCCTCAGGTACTCCCCTCCATCAGAGTATTGATCCCAAGGAAATGGTCAAAACAAACCAACCTCCCGTGGCCCAAGGGAAGGATAGAGGGAAGGCTCGGCTCTGATCCCCACCCGAGGCCTTCCTGGCCGTGTGACCTGCGGTAGTGACCAGCCTCTCTGAGCCTCCAATCTGTCCTCTACAAAGTGGTCAGAGTGATATGATCTCCCTGAGCTCACATAGGAACTAAATGGATGTTATCACTGCCAAGTCCTGTTAGAAGCGAGGGCTCAATCCAAGGGGTGGGGAAGGACATTCGGAGGCTGAGAACCAGCGGGAAGCAGGAGGAGAAGCAGGAAGGAAAGGACGCGCCCCCTCAGTGGGAAAGAATCTGTGAGTCCTGCACTGGAAGCGGGAGTGAGGGCCGAGAATGGTGGTCCAGGAAGGTGGGCTCGGGAGGGCGAGGGGCCTCCCCCTCAGCCCTGGGGGCCTGGGGAAGTTCAGCAAGAAAAGCTGGGCCGTGTGTCCTGGGAGCAGGAGACTGGTCAGGACCTGCCAGGGCCAGGACACAGAGCTGGCTGGGTGGAAGCTCTTTGGGGTCTAGAGCTGAAGGAGGGAAGGAGGTGCGTTTTCTTCCCCAGAGATGGGATGACAGCGTTGGGCGGCTTGGTTACCCAGCTCAGGAGGCAAGAGGCTCGCTGAGTACAAGCATCGTGGGAAATTTCCCGATCCATCTGAGAACGGGAGAGGAGCTCTGTGCCCAGGAAGAGGAATTGGTGAAAGAAACCAGAGTCGACTGCATTTGTCCTAGACAAAGACTTTATTTCTACCTGTCCGTCCTGGGCCCTCTGCCCGGCCTGCCTGGCAAGACTCACAACCTGTGTGTAATCCAGGACCTCGCTACTTGCAGAGTGACGCTGGGTCACCAGCACCAGCAGCAGCGCCTGGGAGCCCCTCGGAAATGCAGAGTCACAGGCCCCCGCCCACCTGTAGCTTCAGATGTGCATTTTAACCTGGCCCCGGGAAGGGTGCCCACAGGAAAGTTCGAGACGTGCTGGCGGACGTGCCACCCGTGTGGCAGGCCCTCGTCCATCTTGTGCTCCTGGGATCCCGAACGCGTGAGTGCTCAACACAGACTCGGTGACGGACTGACGGGGGCGGAGGGCCTCTATGGGAGGACCAGAAGGAGAAGGCACATCTGAGGGAGACGGGAGGTGAGTGGGCCGGGTGGGAGTGGCGGGGAGATGAGGGCCACCATTGACAGAGGTCGAAGTGGGAGCCCTGGGCTAGGGTGCAGTTTTGCAAGGAGGCCACCTGGGCAACACGCAGGGCCAGGTCCAAGGGTCCTGGAAAAGGACCCTAGAGATGACGCTGGGGAGGAAAGGATTGCCTGGGAACCAAGAGTCCTCCAGAGGATGACCAGTCAGAAGGTTAGGGAGGCCAAGGACACAGAGAGTTCAAAGTCAGCTATCAAATGCCACCACCAGGAAGTCAGAGAGTCAGCCTCCAAACCACTGACTGCATTTGCTGATGGAGTTTTTTCTATCGAGAGACTTTGGTTCCCAGAGGGGACCCCCACAGCTCTGTGCGCTCCCCGAAAGCTCTCATGTCTCATCAGTGAGGCTGAGGAGCCCAGTTTCTCCTGAGGGAGAAACTCCTGAGTCAATGAATTCCTTTCCACGGTTTAAACTGCAGTCACGGATTTCTCGATGGCTGACCCAAGAACAATCCCATCATAACGCTGATTCTCAAAACACTTCTAAAATGTCAAGGCCAAGGCCAGGGGCCATTTGTTTCTGCATCATTTGGCCCGGCTTTCATTTCCTCTCAGGAATGTTGCTATCCTAATTTTGCCGTCTCCCTGGGGCTTTGCTGATGGAGTCTGGACACTCTTCCAAGACAAGCTGAGGTCACTCGATCTAGATGTTTGACCTTCATCCTTGGCTGGGACACAGGGCCGGGCTGCCTCTCCCAAGGGGACCCTGGGCTGGTTCATCACTGTGGGTATTCTCTGTTGAATCCTCCTTCTCCTGGACAACCAAGGGCAACCCCCGAGCCGGGTAGCTGAAGGAGCCCCGCCCACCCAGTGGTTCTGGGCGGCCGCCAGCGGCCATGAGTCCGCCCTCACCCCAAGACCTCTGGGCACCCCAAGCACCCCTAGGCCCCACCCACAGCTGCGAATTTATGCTTTTCTGATTACACAGATAAAGCAAACACGCCTCTCTCATTTGTTAACGGCAATAAAAGAAACAAACCACAGATCCCAACTTATTAAGCTCAATGAAAATTCAAACAAGTCATGGGACCGTCGTCTTTCTTTTAAAAAATATTTATTTATTTATTTTTAGAGCAAGGGGAAGGGAGGGAGGAAGAGAGGCAGAACAACATCCACATGAGGGAGAGACATGGATGCATCGGTTGCCTCTCACATTCACCCATCTGGGGACTGGCCCTCTCACCCAGGCATGTGCCCTGACCGGGAATCGAACCTCCAGCCTTTTGCTTTGTGAGATGACAGTCAACTGAGCCACGCTGGTCAGGGCACTCATCTTTCTTATATTAAAGCTCTCTTTGGCCCTGGCTGGTGTGGCTCAGGTGTTCTCAGCCTGGGAACCAAAGGGTCACCAGGCTATGTTCTGCCCAGGGCACATCCCTGGGTTGTGGGCCAGGTCCCCAGTAGTGGGCTCGTGAGAGGCCACCACACCCTGATGTTTATGTCCCTCTCTCCCTCCCTTCCCCTCTCTAAAAATAAATAAATAAAATCTTTTAAAAAACCCTCTCTTTGGATGCTCTGTCTCAGCTTTTCTCTTTGAGTTTCATCATAGCCATAACCTTTCAGAGTGAAATTTCAAATTAACTCTAAGTGTTCCAGTCACTAATTTTCGATGTGCACATTATTACAGCTTGGCTGGCATCGCGGAAAACTTTCGATCGCTCCGTTGTTCCTTCTCGGCTCCCCTGAAATTTCCGAGGGCAGCCTTACCCCTGGCCACGACAGGGCAGCCCGGACTCTTCTCACGTTCTTTTTCATGCTCCAAGGAGCCCTGGCTTCCTTCAGTGGAGAAGGTTCTAGAGACCAAAGTCCGGTCACGGCAATGCTTGTGAGACTAGGGGTGACCATGGCTTTTGGGCCACTCTGGCTGGAAACGAAGCCAGAAATACCTCTATATTTTTAAGGTCATACGTTTACAGCAAGTTCTTTCACTTTGTGACTCTGTTAACGAAGGTTAACAATATTGTCATTAATCCCATATTAACAGGGTTTGGCTGCCAGCGGGTTGCTGTGACACTGGCGAAATTCCTCAGAAGGGGACAGGAAGCAGATGGGAACAGGCCAGGGGGACTAGAAGGGAGGGGTCAGAAAGAGAAGTGCAGGTGACTCCTGGGCACCTGGCTGACGGGAGGGAAGAACTGGAGGTCACAGGGCGGTGGGGGGAGGGACTCGCTGTTTCTTCTCTTATCTTCTTTGTGAAGATACGAGAGGCTCCAGTAAAGTGCCCCTGGTTGAAAAGCACACCAATTAGTGGTTCTTCTGTGTGCAAGGAAAAGAGAATCTAGCTCATCTGGTTAAACTTGTATAATGAGTAGCCCAGGGGCTGATCAGCCAGCCCTTTGGGGACAGATCTCCTGGGGACACCCACTTGGCTGGGCCTCCCGGGGTGGGTTCTGTTCTGAGATGGACCCTCCCCTCGTGTGGTGGTCGGACACCATGGACCTCTAGTGGACACACCCCCCACTCCTAGTCCAACAGAAAGAGCGAACACCAGAGCCCACGCAGGAGAAAGGCCATGCCCCTCCCCCAGCCTTCCATAGAAGACAGAGGAGGGCCCCAGGCTCTGGGTCCCTGGCAGCACTTTACAGATGGGTAAACTGAGGCCAGGCCAGGGCCTCTTCCTCCAGGCCCTTCCCCTAACACCTCGATAGCCAGGCCCCAACTCCCCGACAGCCAGGCTGGGTGCGACTAGAAGCCATTTGGCCTCAGAGTCTGCTGAGGGCTTGGGGTCGGGCAAACTCGAATTCCAACCTCTGTCCACCTGAACATGCCCTGGGAGCTTGGGCAAGTCCCCTTCCTGGCCTCAGTTTCTTTACCGGTAAAGTGGGGGTGTGACGGCTTGACCACAGAGTGTTGTGGTGGGACCGACCAGCTGCTGGGGACCTGTCTCCCCCGGGAGGACTGGGGGAGCACGGGGGCCAGGCGCAGCCCAGGGTGTGGCTCCCAGAAGAATCCATCTCCTTGTCAGGTCTCTTTACCCTCTGCTGGGGCCCGAGGGCAAGCGTTCCCTAGATGCTCACCCGAATACCTCTCTGCTCCCCCTGTTCAGGCCCCAGACAGGCAATAGGATCACCAGAGCCCGAGAGCATTGTTCTACCCTCACTTTTAAAATCTACCTATTTGTAGTGAGAGGAAGAGGGAGGGAGAAAGAGGAGGAGAAGCACTGATATGTGGGAAATACATCTACGGACTGCCGCTCACCTGCCCCCACCTGGGGTCCCGGCCTGCAACCCAAGCACATGCCCTGACCCCTGACCGGGAATCCAACCTGCGGTCTTTTGGCTCATGGGCTGGCACTCAGTCCACTGAGCCACACTAGCCAGGGCAAATTTCCTTTTCAAATGCATTTATTGGAATGAAAAAGCCAACTTAAAGAAAAGGTATTGTGAATGTGACTAAGGCTGAAAGGATGCGGGTGTTCTGGGGCCACGCCCTGCTCCAGGAGGGAGGCAGCCGGGAGCAAGGCGGCAGGACATCCCTGCGGATCTCCCATTCTTTCCAGGGCAGGAGACTGGCGGTAAGATCAGGGGTGGCTGAGACCTAAAGCATGTCTCTCAGGGCGATGAGTGCATGCGGAGGAACAAGGAGGGAAGGCAGTGGGCCTACGGGATGGCCCCATCCTGTGAAACAGGACGTCAGAAAATCCGGCCGTGAAGCCCGAACCTGAGGGAGGTGAGGGAGAGAGTGTCTGGGCAGCGCTGTTCCAGGCAGAGGGGTGGCCAGAGGAGAGGCCCTAGGGGTCGGGGAGGCAGCTGCGAGCGGCCAGTGGGGCTGGGCAGGGTCCTGGTGGAGAAGATGGGGCTGAAGCCGGCTGGTTTCCTGAGTTAGGTGCGCAGCCAGTGGAGGGGCTGGGGCAGAGGAGGTGCAACCGGTGACCTGGTCCTCCCATCACCCCTCTGGGGCCGTTCGAAGGGGGGAGGGGCTGAGGCAGGAATACTCAGGCCCAGCCTGGGGAGAGTCTGGCCACAGGACTAGGGGTGGGATGAGACGTGTGGCCACAGGCCATGCATGGGCATCACCTGATACATGTCTCCTACGGCACTGGACGGCATGAGAGCATCAGGCTGAAGAGCTGAGCACCGGCCACAGCGACTTCAGAGGGTGAGGAGGGGAGGGGGCGCATGGAAGAGAATGGGGGGGAGCGGGGGAGGCCAGGAGGAGCAAGGCGGGCCAGTGTGCTGAGTGGGAAGCCAGAGGTGGTGGTCCTTGGGAGAGGAGGAGGCCAGGGGCTCCGACAGGTACCGCGGGAAGCAACAGTAAGACGAGGGTGGCGACTCAGCTTGGACCTAGTCACAGGAACGTCACTGGGGACCCGGCAAGAGCAGGCTTGGTGGATTCGTGGGGGGCGGGGCGGGGTGGAGAGGGACCAGTGCTAAACCGGAGGGCCTTTCAGGGAAGGGGCAGGAGGGAGCCTGCGTCAGGGCGGAGAGACACTCTGGCCCGGCTTCGGCTGCACGGGGGGCAGCAGCAGCCGCAGCAGCGGCAGCGGGGCCCCAAGCGGGGCTTCCGCTTTCTCGCTTTAGTTTTAAGGTGGAAGAAGAATCTGCGTGTGGACCGATGGGAACGGCAGAGGAGAGAGGTGCTGGGTGGGTGTTGGCTCGAGGCGCGGGCGTCTTGAGGGCCAGGGGAGGTCCTGGTGGGACCTTTCTTCTCAGGCATTCATTCGAAAGGCGATGGGGCACCTCTGAGTGCCAGACTGTCCCCGCGGCTGGTTCGGAGCGTGTCCATTCTCTCAGGGGCCTGGGCACTGGTGATCAGTGGAGCGAGGGGGTGGGCAGGACGGCACAGAGAGTGTTCAGTGGCGGGGGGAAGGTGAACAAACAGGCCCGGTAGCGACGAGGACCCTGGGAATCTGTGACCAAAATGATGGCCGGCAAAGCGTTTAGCGCGCGTCGCAGTTGGGGGGCTGGAGGGAGGTTAATGGATGTATTCTAGGCGTTGCCATCAGGCAGGCCAGGGTTCAAATACTGACAACCACCCTGAGCCTCAGTTTTCTCATCTGTTAAATGGGGAAGTGGGACTATGCGCCCCGGGGCAGGCGGCAGGGAGACACAGGAGCGCTCCCTACCCACCTGCCCGCAGTCTGGGCACGGTCCCACCCGCGGCGGGCGGGGAGCATGAGGACCCCGGGAGCGGGAACCCAGCAGGGGCGGGCGGGGCTGTAAGAGGCGGCGCTGACTGACCGCGCCCGGCGGAGGGGCGGTGCTCCCGCTGGCCAGCTCCCGGGTAGTGTTGGACGCTGCCGGGCGCTGAGGGATCCCGAGGTAGGCGGCCGCGCGTCAGAGGCGTGGGGGCGCGGGCTGGGGTTCGGGGTGCGGGCCAGGGTGCTTCCGGCCCGGTGGGGAGGGCCCAGCCACCTCCCGGGCCACCTGTTCCAGAGGGACATTTGAACGATCGGGCGCGGTGGTGCCCGGCTGCCGCCTCAGTGTCCCTGCGCCCCGAAGTTGAGCGCAGCAGCTGGCGTGGGAGCCCCGGCCCTACTTCTGAAGGGAGGCACGCCCCTTCTTCTCCGACGATCTCCCGGAGCAGCCCCGCCCGTACCGGGTTCTTGGTGGGAGTAGGGGACGCCGGGGGGAGAAGCCCGGGTCCCAGTGTGGGTCGCGCCACGCTGTCTGGGGGCGCAGAATGTCTCGGGGTCCCGGCCGCCCATGGCGCAGGAGTGCGTGCAGGTGGGGAGAGCCGCGCAGCGGGCCGGCGGGAGGGGGGCCGCCGGGGGCCGGGGATGCTGAGGCTTTGGACTCGCGGAGGAAAGGAAGGGCCCTCCAGGTGGAGGGACGGCCTGGGCGAGAGCCGGGAAGTCAGAAAGTCCGGCTCCGCGCTCCCTCCCAGGATCCAGATCCGCCGGCGACCCCCTCCTTCCGGCGAGCTTTGCTCCCTCCCGCGGCTCCAGCTGGGAGCAGCCCAGTGAATTAGGAGCCGGGCTGCACGGTGGGGACGTCCACCCTCAGTGCCCACCCCTCCTCCCTGCCCGGGGCCGGGTGGGGGGGTCCCCTGGCCTCGGGTCCCCCTCCGGTACCTGGGGGCGAAGGTTCCCACCCGCTGGCTGCTCTGGCTCTGAGGGGTTTAAAAAGGCCGCTCCCTTGAGCCCACCCTCGGTCGGGAAGACGCCCCCCACCGTTGTCTCCCGGAGATACTGAGTGACGGCCCCACGCCGGCCCCTGGGAGTCGCCAGAAGCCGCGTATCTGGTCGATCGCGACCCACCCTGGCGGGGCCTGCGACCCAAGTCCCCACAGCCCAGTCCCTGCCGTGGGAGTTCCCAGGTCAGGCCCAAACACCAGCGGAAAGAAAGGGAGGGTCTGGGTGGAGTCCTCTGCCGGTCATCTTCCTCCTGATCCCGGGGCGCCTGTCCCTGCTTGTCCGCCAGGACAGCCCCGGATTAGAGGACAAACTCCAGAATGGAAATTCTTAAAAAGTGTTCTGTTTCCTCGTACCGACCAAAGTCCTCCAGCTGCCTGGGGTAGTGGGGCTGCGCCCTGTGTGTGCGATGGGCCCGGCCGCCCCTGGGGCAGGGCGGGCAGGGTCTGAAGTGGTGACCCGACACTCTAGTCCCAGTCAGCGGCTTGCAAACCCATCCTCCCCGCGTGGGAGCCCAGGATGCAGCGGGGGGTGCAGGCCCCCCAAAGTCTGACATGGAAGCAGGGCCGAGTGCAAGGAGGTGGCTGCCGGGGACATTTTGGCAAGGGGGGGTGCTGCTGAGAAAGGGAAGCTTGACGCGTGGAAACAGCCTTTCCCGGCCCCCCAGCCTTCACCCTCCCCCAAGAGGCTGCCCTCCAGGTTCTCTTTCCTGAGGGTAGGGTGGATGGCTACTCAGCTCTGCCCTACTGTGCTCTCTGGAATGCACTTCCTCCTCCAGTCGCAGCTGTGGTCTCCCCGGTGGGGGTGGGGAGGGCGATCCTGTCCCTTGAATGTCACCTGAAGGGATTAACTAAAGAAAGCGGGGCGAAACCCCATATTTAGGTCACTTGGGGATAACCATCGTTAATGTTTGCCCTCTTTGCCTGGCATTTTAAAATGCATTTTTTAGCCCTGGCTGGTGTGGCTCAGTGGATTGAGCGCCCAAAGGGTCACTAGTTTGATTCCCAGTCCGGGCACATGTCTGGGTTGCCAGCCGGGTCTCCGGTGAGGGAGGAGTGAGAGGCAACCACACACCAGTGTTTTTCTCCCTCTCTTTCTCCCTCCCTTCCCCTTTTTCTAAAAATAAATAAATAAAATCATAAAAATAAAATGCATTTTTACATATTTGAATATCTTGGCTCTATACATGTTTCAAATGATCTCTCTCAACATTATTTATATTTTTTGTTAAGATTTTATTTATTTTCAGAGAGAGGGGAAAGGAGGGAAAAAGAGAGGGTAAGAAACATGAATCAGTTGCCTCCTCCACACCCCCAACTGGGGGCCTGGCCCTAAACCCAGGCATGTGCCCTGACTGGGAATCGAACTGGCGACCTTTCACTCCACAGGCTGGTGCTCAATCCACCGAGCCACACCAGCCAGGGCTGTTTACATTGTCCATACTTACATATTTTCATTTCGTACTCAGTTAATGGCTCCCATTTGACAGGGTTTTTTATATTTGCTGCTCTTAGAGAACGCTACATTGAATCTGCGCCTAAATCGGTATGTTGCTGCATGTGTCTCGGTAGTCCTGCACACAGCCTCCGGAAGGACTGTGTCCGAGCTGGCTGGCTCGCCACCAGGACCCTGCAGCTTCCTGGGGCTGTGACTGTGTGTTTCTGGTTACTTCCTACAAGTGAACTTACCAGGTCAAAGATTATGAACGGCCAGGATCTCTGAGGGTTTTGTTTTCAGTTCTTCCCACCCATCCACGATGGGCTTCCCTCTTTGCGACCAGCATCTCCCAGGTTTGGGTTTAGCTTTTATCTTGGCTGCTGCTGGTGTGTTTAAAAGGCATGTGTTTAATTTTTGTTTTACTTGATCTCCGTGGGTGTGCTTTCTGATAAGGCAGACAGTTAGGAGCTGATGAGAAAGAGCCCAAAGAGGGATCCGCTGAGAAAGGGGTAGGTCCACAGACTGAGGTCCCAGAGGGTGCAGGAGGTGGGGGGGCTCCGGCCCTGGTCCACAAGGACTCGAGTTGGTGGGGGCAGGCATGGAGAAGGAGGGGCTGGGAGGGCACCTTATGAATTGGCTTTGATCCTCCTAGATGGGGAGGCAGAGAAGCATGGATGGAGAGAGAGAGAGGGTTCTGCTCCATGTCCTGTTGGCTGGCCTAGTCCCCTTGAGTCTTCCCCTCGAGTAACCCCCGGCCCCCCATCCCGCTTTCCTGGGAAGTCGCAGGTGTTATCCCGCCCCACCACCCCGCCCCTCCCCCACCCTGTGATAGATTCCCTGGTTCAGCAGCTGATGAGTGGCCCGGCTGGGCTCAAAGTCGTTCCAGCTCCCCCGGGCACTGAGGGCCTGCCCTTGAGATTTCTTCCCCTGGGGCCTCCTGTTTCTAATGGGCATCAGGAAAGTGCCACTATCTCGCTCTGCCTGGAGCGAGGTGAGCCTGTGGTCCCTTCCTGTCCTGTCTGCCTCTGTTTGTCTTCTTCCTGGACAGACCCCTGTGGGCCCCAGAGTTCATCACAGAACTAGGAGAGCCCCCACCTTTCCAGGCCCACACCTGCACCCCCTCCCTGGTGCCCGAACTCCAGCCCACCAGGAGCTGACCCCCGACAGAGCCCCCAGCCTCCTGGATGTGTGCCTGTGCGAATTCTGAGTGGGCAGATGGGGAGTGAGCCGGCAGGAGGAGTCACCTTCCCACACGGTGAGATGCTGGATTTGAAAGAGCAGGAGCCATTGACCCGGATACAGGGCTCCATGTAGGCGCGGAGCCTGGAGAGGGTCCCCCAACCCTCCAGCTGTCTCTGGGCTTCATGTGCTCCCTGCTCGGTTTCCAAGGAGAGTGGAGGGCGGCTTGCCAGGCATGCCATTTCCTGACCTTATTTAACCCTCTCAGACATCTTGGGCTGATACTCCTATTTTATAGATGAGGAAACTGAGACTTGGCGTCAGGCCCTACTTCTTTGTCACAGTAGGATTTGGGCTCCCGGACCCACTGCTGTCCCGGGCAAACCAGGCTGAGCCACAGGCAGGCTCGTTTCACCTGGCGAACAGGTGTGCCTGGAGACTGTTAGGACAATTAAGCAAATTATTGCCTGAACGTGACTCTGACCAGAGGCCCGGCCTGGTAAGCCCTGGGGAAATGCTCACCAGCACCCTCATGCAGCCCCACACAGACGGTTGACATCTCTTCCCACAGATGTCAACTCCACCTCCCTCCGCCTCTCCCGGATAAGAGCTGGGAGGGTGGGTGCGCCCTGCTGGTGGAGAGACCAGACTTCTGAAACTTCTCTGGAAATAAGTTAGTGACCAGCCCCCAAACCTCACATCGCATTTCCTTTGACTCTAGAGGCTGCTTTCCAGGAAAGAGCCCTGTAGAAGTAACAAACAGGTGTGAGCCAAGGTGCTGGCTCCTGCGTGGCCGGTGACACAGCAGGAAGACCCGAGTCTTTGCTGGTCGTCCAGCTGGAAGTAGGGGAGGTGAGGCCTGGGGATGCCACGTGACAGCTGACAGTGGCTGGGGGAGCTGGACTCATCATCATGAAAAGGGCTGAGCATCAATTTTCTTTCTTTTTTGGGTAAGATTTTATTTTTTTTATCTTCAGAGAGAGAAAAAGGGTGGGAGAAAGAGACCAAGTGAAACTGCAATGGGTGGTTGCCTCTTGCACGCCCCCTACTGGAGACCTGGCCTGCAACCCAGGCTTGTGCCCTGACTGGGAACCAAGCTGGAGACCCCCTGCTTCTCACGCCTGCGCTCAACCCACTGAGCCTACCAGCCGGCGCCAGAAGGTGTGTTTCCAAGCAGCTTTTTTCAGGTCTGATTTACACCCGCCGCACCCATGCGTCCTGACCGATTTTGCAGAATGTGCACAGTCGTGCGACCTCCACTGTCTGGTTGTGGAGCACACGGGCCCAGCGTGGTTCTTAATGAGAAATAAAACAAGGCGTAGGACAGCCGGCCTCCTTCTGTGGGCGGCCTGTGCGCAGCTCTGCGTAGACACAGCCGCCTGGGGTCGGAGGCCTCGGAAACCGACCCGAGAGTACGCCAAAGGACTCGGGAGGACGGATTGTGGTGACTGTCCTCACCGAGCCCCAGAGCGCACACCCATGACTTCTCTGTGGAGTGGGACCGGGCGCAGGCCCCTGACTGGCTGTGGCTCCCCACTGCCTAAACGGGGCTGTGCCCGTGGCAGGCAAGTACATAGACGATTCTCCGAAGTATAAAGACAGAGCGAAAACCACCCATTGCTCACAGCCAAGAATAAAGCTGTCATCACCTTTAGTTAGTGGATTCTCAGCAAATGGTGACTCTTTGCACCTATTACGGTTAGGAAGCGCTGCGGGGGGGCGGGGTGGAGGGACACTTTGGGAAGAGGGGATCGCGTGTTTCGTGAGCTCAGCGTTCCTAGGACCCAGTGGCTTTAGCCGCAGAGGAGAGTTGGTTTTCCTTTCAAGTTCTTTTCACATCACTGTCAAGGGCATTGGAAGCATCAGGGTGGTGGTTCTTGATCCCCCATCCGTCCGTCATCGCACTTGTGTGGTGTCCCCATTGGGCGCCAGGCCCTCCCCGGTTCAGTGTCGTTTACAATCTCAGGCAGGGCGGGCAGCTTCTGGCCCAGCGTCCACCTTCCTCTGCTCCCAGTTCACCCCAAGGCCAGAGTTCACCCCTGGGGTTCCGAGGGTCTGCCCATGGTCTAGGCCGAGGCGACAGCCCAGGGTTTGGAGAGGTACTGCTCACACACCCACTCGTTTTGAAGGAGATGTCAGCATGTGCAGTGCTGGGGGTGCAGTCCACAGCACAGAGCTGTGCCAAAACCCAGGGGGCTTCCTGGAGGTGGCTGCCCTGCTCACGGAGGTCAGGAGACACTCATGGAGCAGGAGGGTCTGAGATTTGCGGGCAGGCGCTGCTGGGAGCAAACGCTGCCTCCGTGGTGCCCCCCTGCAGCTCCTGGAAGGTCCCTCTCCCCTCGGCACCTTTGTGTCTTGTTTGTTTGTAAAATGGGTCCGTAGTGGGAGATGTGAAGCCCGAGTAAGGTAGGGCCGGCAGGGTTCCCTGCCACATGGTGTGTTCTTGGCAAATGGCAAGCCCTCCTGTGCTGTGGTTGGGAAGTTCCTGGGCAGAGGCAGGGGTGGGAGAGGGGGTATTTTGGGAAGAGGACAGGGCCTATGGCAGAAACCTGAAGTTCTCAGAGCCTGGTTGCTGGAGCAAAGAGGTCAGTGTGGCTGGTCTAGAAGCTGGGGGCTGAGTCAGGAAGCCAGAGAGGAGGCTGGGGTGGTGGGTCCCCAGACAGACAGACAGATAGAGACCTGAGCCACGCTGACTGGAGAGGGAGAGATGTGGAGGAAATCTGTTGGAAGAGAGGGCCATCCCCATCCCTGCCCTCTGCCTCCCTCTCCCCTGAGTTATCACAGTGGCTTCCTAGCTGCTTTCATGTAGCCGCACGTCCACTGTGGTCCAGTCTCCAGACACAGCCGGTGTGGAAGATCTCTGTAGCACATGCCACACAATAGTCCTTCCTCCTCAAAATCTCTTAGTGGCACCCCGCTCCAGTCAGAGAGGCAAGCCCTTCTGGTGGCCTGGCCTCTGTGATCTCTCTGACCTCTTCTCCTGGATCATTCCCCTGCCTCCTTCCCCTGCTGTTCCAGCAACCTGGTGGGCATGTGGCCCCAGGGACCTCGCACTCGCCATTTCCCTGGACACTTCCCCCGGATACTCCTCACGGGTTGCACAAGCGTCAGCTTTTCAGAGTGGCATTCTGTGTAAAGTAGCGCACACACACCCATGCTCCCAGCCCAGTCTCTTGGTTGCAGGTGTCTCTGTAGCCCTTTCACCACCGGATGTATTTCGTGACTTGTGAATTTCCTCCCACTACAATGTCAGCTCCATCCAGGAAGCCAAAGACTCTGCTGTGTTCACTGCTGTGTGTATTTGCAAATCTTGGAGATGGGGCCTGGCACATAGTAGGTGCTTAAGCATGTGTTGGATGAGCGATTGAGGTGCTGGGCGTGATCCCAAGGGCTTGACCGGTTTCTTTCCACGACAACTTTTTGTATGGGGTGGAGCATAGAGCTTTCTTACCCATGTGTTATCTCTCTGGCCTCATCACCTGTCCCTTTGGCCAGGCACCGAGAGGCCAGTGGTGATGGGTTCTGATGGGCTGCGCAGAACCAGTGCCAGGGAGACCAGATGAGGAGGGTCTTTCTAGAAAGGTCCTTAGACATTCCCCTTTATAAGCTCTTTATTTTACAGAGGAAGAAATTGGGGCTTAGAATGGGGGTGGGGGGTAGACGCCAGGCCCCCTCCTCGGGCGATATCTAGTTAGCAAAGACTTAAAAAGCGCAGTCCACGCTGGCAGGGCTCTGTGTGTGATTTCGGGAGTGGCACTCTCTTTTGCTGCCAGTTGCTTTTTTTATCTTTGATACCGTAGAAAAGGAGAAAGTGAGGCAACGTTGAGAGCTTTATTCCAAGGAAAGTGAACTCGGGACTCCTAATTCAGGCCAGAATTTCGAGATGCTTCTGTGAACTCTGGGCACAGCAAGTGACTGGTACCGAAAGCTCTTCCACACTCGCCACCTGGCACTACTGGAGGTCCTGGCGAGGTCCTGGCGTGTACGTGCACATGGCCACATATGTGGGAGTTCGGGCGCGAGGTGACTCACTGCTTCCTGAACGTGGCCTTAAGCTCAGGGAGGGAGACTTCATTCTGACGCTGAGAAGTCCACCCCAGGCAACTTGACCTTCAGTCTGGTCTCTGGGGCAGAGCTGGAGTGACTGTGGTGGGGGACATGGAAGGTCTGAGGCTTGGAGGTGGAGGTATGCGGGTGCATATCCTGCGCCCCCCTCCCCCACCCCCCACAGTTACTAGCCGGGCAGTGTTAGGGATGCTGGGAAGGTGCCCTGTCCTCTCTTGGGACCATGAGCACTCTGGTACTTTTATACACAGAGTCCAAGTTTTATACACAGAGTCCAAGGCATGTGACCTTCCTGTGGACCCACAGATGGTGGGGCAGGACAGACTGATGGAGTGGCAGGCCTCCGGGCTTTCGGGGGTGGCTTAGGGATCATTTACTTATTCAAAAAATGTGTATGTGCCCTGGCTGGTGTGGCTCAGTGGACTGAGCATGGGCTGCGAACCAAAGGGTCGCTAGTCCAATTCCCAATCAGGGCACGTGCCTGGGTTGCAAGCCAGGTCCCCAGCTGGGGGCGTGTGAGAGAGGCAACCACACGTGGGTGTTTCCCTCCCACTCTTTCCCCCTCCCTTTCCCTCTCTCTAAAAGTAAATAAAATCTTTTTAAAACAATGTGTATGCTGAGGTCTGTGCTGACCACGTGCTACTGAAAAGGCCTCAAAGCAGCTGTGATCCCCGCCCCCCAACCTTGCAGTGTCACTGTGTCATTGTGCATTTAATCAGTCCCTTCAGGAAAGACCTTGAGGGTGGCTTCTCACTGTTTGCCGTTGCAAACAAATCTGTGACCTGTGTAAATGTTACTTATCTGCAGGATAAGGTCACAGAGGGGGTTCGCAGTGATGAAGGGTAAATGCAAATGGAACGTTGATGGAGGCGGGTCACTTGCGTGGCACTGGGGCGCCACCGGGTTCTCTCGCCACCAGCGCTGTGTGAGGTCCCTCTCTCCATCCTCAGCTCCGGCTCTTTGCCAGTCTGGCAGGTAAGAGATGCTATCTGAGTGTTCCATTTGCATTTCTCTTACTCACCCAATATCCTCAGTCTTGCTTATGAGGTTCAGGGCCGTGGATGGCAGGTGCAGTTTTGACTTTCTGGCTGGTGTGTTTTTTTCAACAAGGAGTCAAATGTAACTCCTGTTTTCTTTTATGGCCTTTGGATATCACACAATGCAGAAAACTTGGCCAACGCCAAGGTTATAAAGGAACTCACTCATGTTTTGCTCTAAACTTTTATGGGTTTTATTATTTTACATCGGAGTTTTTCCTGGGGCATGTTCTGTGCTACGAACTCGGCTTGTTCTTTTTCCCTCTGGAAGCTACTCCGGTTGCCCAACGTCGGGACCTAGAGACCCATTTGCTTTATCGGCTGCCAAGTGCTGTGCTCTCTGGTTCCTGTGTGGTGGTCCCACGTGGCCATTCCTGCGGCGACGCCGTTTCAGTGACAAACTCTAGAATGAGTTATGGTATAAAAGGCCGGGCCTTCCTCGTTCCTTCCTCCTTCTCCACGTTTCCTGTAGGTTCTTGCTTGTTCGTTTTTCTATCTGAGCATTAGAGTCAGTTTGTCACATTCCAGGATCCCATACAGTTTATCGATTGGCTTCGAGAAAATTGACCCACTTATGAAGCTGAGTCTTCTACCCAAGAACATGGTTTGTCTTTCCATTTCTTCAAATGGAGAATTTATTTTGTGTCCTTCAGGGACCTGAAATGTTGGCTTGTGTAGATTTTGGACACCTTTTGTCAAGCTGAACCCTAAGTAATGTGCTGGTTGGGTCTTTTCATGCATTACATCTTCTGCGTCTAACTGTTGGCCGTTTAAGGCGTGTGCGTGTACGTCCTGTCCCTTCCCAGTATTCTTTTACTTGTAGTTTTTACAGTAGTTTCTCTTGACTTGTCCCGGTATGCAGTAGTGTTTATGAAAATACCAATAGTTTTTAAGATTTCTATTCTCTTTATGCCTCTAATTTCTTTCTCTTCTCAAGGTGTGTTGATGAATACCTCCAGTGCTGGCGAGGGGGATGGGTGCCTTTGTCTCCTGCCCCGCCCCCCAGGTCTGCCGAGGCGTGCCCTCACCTGGGAAGCTGAGTGCAAAGCTGTTTCCCAGCTTTGGTGGCGGTGGCTGTCCCTCGGGAACTGTCTGTTAACTCCTGATTTATCCAGGATGAGTGTTGGGAATGTTGTCACATGTTTTTTAGCATCTCCATGGATGACTGTGATTTTCCTCCTTCAATCTGTGAATATGATAAATTATAGTAATACTTTTCTACCCTGGCTGGTGTAGCTCAGAGGATTGAGTGCAGGCCTGTGAACTAAAGGATCGCGGTTCGATTCCCAGTCAGGGCACGTGCCTGGGTTGCAGACCAGTTCCCAGCAGGGGATGCATGAGAGGCAGCCATACATTGATGTTTCTCTCCCTCTCTCCTTCCCTTCCCCTCTCAAGATAAAGAAATAAAATTTAAAAATATATTAAAAATAAAAGTTTTTTGAGGTTTTCTGGCTCATATTTTGCTGTTTGATACAGTTCTAAAAAGCTTTGGGTTGCCGTTATTGCCAGAGCCCCGGCCTGCATGCCCCAGTGGGTTCAGTGGGTCATCTTGCAGAGCACAAGGTCAGCAGTTCAGTTCCCAGTCAGGGCACACGCCTGGGTTGTGGCCCGGGTCCCCAGTGGGGGCGTGCGAGAGGCAACCACACAGTGATGCTTGTCTCCCTCTCTTTCTCCCGTCCTTCCTCTCTCTCTAAAAGTAGATAAATAAAGCCTTTAAAAAAAGAGTTTGCTAGACTTTTCCTCCAAGAATGCCTTGCTCTGGTCCTTCTGTTTCATACACTCCTTTATGATTCCATTTCTTCTGGGAAAGCTGGCCTGTCTAGGTAGTCTGTCTCTGCCAGGGCTGGTCTGGAGCTGTCTAGCGATTATTTTTTTCAGGTTTTAGTTTTTATTTGCAAAGTGCTACCTTATGACTGAAATTTGTCCTCCCCCTTTTGGTTACTCTCCTATTGGGCGTTTCTTAGTTCACTTTCCTTGCCATCCGCTGTTTTCTTAATTAAGTTAATGGTGGTTTATATATTTCACTTAATTTCTTTCCCAGCCACTCAGCTCTTTGCCATATTTCTATGTTCTATGGCTTATCTGTTTTCTAATTTATTTCTGCTTTAATCCATATTAATTCTTCTCTTATTTTTTCTGTTTATTTCGTGGTTCTTTTTCTACTGTGTTTCTCCAGTGTTTTATTTCTTTTTATCTGTTCAGTTGTAAGTTACATGTGTTGGAAGCTGTAAATATCTTTCTGGTTGCTGACACTGTGTCCTATAGGTTTAGATTCATGATGTTTTGATTATGGTTATTTTATGGAAATCCTAAAAATTCAGTTTGTACTTCCCTTTCGATTCACAACAGTGTGTTTTTCCAATTTCTAGACTTTTATTTTAATTTTTTAAAATAATTTTTATTCATTCACACCAGATAGCTATTGTTGTGTTGACTATTGTCCTTTTTTTCTTTGTTTTAAATTGACTTTTTATCATATTTTCTTCCATTACCATTTAGTTCTCTTATACACCCACCCCAATTTCCAGATTTTTTCATTAATTTCTAGTTATTCTGCCTGTGATCACAAAATTCTGTATTTTTTATACTTTTGGTTGTTCTTGAGGTTTTCAATCTTCATGAATGTTCTGTCAGTTCTTAAAAAGAAAGAACATGCCCTGGCCAGTGTGGCTCAGTGGATTGAGCACCGGCCTGTGAACCCAAGGGTCACCAGTTCAATTCAAAGGGTCACCAGAGGGTCGCTGGTTTGATTCCTGGTCAGGGCACGTGCCTGGGTTGCAGGCCAGGTCCCCAACAAGAAACTCGTGAGAGGGAACCACACATTGAAGCTTCTCTCCCTCTCTTTCTCTCTACCTTTCCCTCTCTCTAAGTAAATAAATAAAATCTTTTTAAAAATGAAATGAAAGAGAGAATATTATTTACTATTAGCGTAGAGAGTTTTATATATTACAGTACCTTACTGATTATTTTATCTAGGTCTTCTGAATTTGTATTTATGTTTGGTCTACTTAATGTTTCTTGGGCTGAGAGATGAATTAAAATCTCTTATTGGTGTGTTTCAATCCACTTGTCCTACGATCCCTGCAATTTCTTGGTCCCGAAAACTGCCGCACTGTTACGCAGAGCCTGGTGGATCGCACCGTTGCGCATTCTAAATGGCCCTTCCTCTTCGGCTCATTTGGTGATGTCTGGCTTAAGTTCTCATCTGACATTAAGATTATGGCCCCACCTCAGTTTTGTTTGTATCTGTCTTTATGCCTTGGCTCATTTGGTCACTTTTAACCATTTCAAGTCACTTTGTTGGAATTATGTCACTTGAATGCAGGATGGAATTGGGTGTTGCTGGAGTTCCAAACTAAATCGTTTTTCAAAAAGATCAATGACTTAACCCTATTTAATTTATTGATTCACGTGGCAGATGCCTATGGTCTCCTTTCTGTCCCATGTGTGGACACGCGTGTGTCTTTGGGCACGTGGAAAGGCTGTATTCTCGATTCTCTCACTCTGGTCAGTTCTCTTCTGATCCGTGCTGATCCGTGAGCAGTGCAACCCGAGGCTGCCCCGAGCTCCTCCGCTTCCCCCCGCTTCCCCGCACACTTTCCCCCGTGTCTTAATCCCTATTATTTCTTACAGCACTCTGCATGGAGTCCGTTCGCTCTTACATTTTTTGTAGTTTGGTCTTCACTTCTGAAACATTTTAATCCTTTGCTTCTTTCCTGACCCGTCAGTGCTCACACGTTGTCCAACTGTGGCTCCATCTAACCATCGTCTCCGGTTCTCACAGAGCCAAAGGTCTTTCTGTTGAAATTACCTTTTCAAGTTTTTTTAAAATTCATGCTGTAATTATGTATTCTAATTTTACGCTTTATTTATTTTTTTTTTATTTTAGAGAGAGGGGAAGGGAGGGAGCGGGGGGGGGGGTCAGGAAACATTGATGTGAGAGAGAAGCATCTATTGGTTGCCCCTCCCCTGTGCCCCGAATGGGGACCGAATCCACAGCCCAGGTGTGTGACCTGCTGGAAATCGAACTGGGACGACCCCCAACCACCTGAGCCACACCAGCCAGGGCTGGATTTGAATTTTTATTTGTTGTGTGCCAAATATCTATATAGTGAATTTTCTTTATACATGAGATAACAGTAGTGTTCCTTTTCCTTTTTCATTCTTGTAACATCTTTGGATGGATGCTGTGTTTACTCCTTTAACAATTTTTTTGGATTCGTTGGGTTTTCCTGCATCAGCCATTGACAGGGAGTTTCCGTGCGAACCAGGAGAGAGGCCCGGATGGTTCTCCAGGTTTCTCTGCTGGAAGGCTCCCTCCCCCGTCCTGGAGATGCACTGTTCCTTTAAAGCCTGGTCCTCCCCGGAATCCACTCCGCTCCGGCCCTCGAACCGGCCTGGGTCAAGAGGCAGCCTGCCTCCAGCTGTGAGCCCCTGGTTCCGTCACATCTTCCCCGTGGACAGACAGGAGGGGCCCCCGGAGGCCCCCACCCACCCCAGGCCCAGGTTCTTGTGCAGGCCCCACCCTCCACTGCTGCGGGACATCGGCTGAGCCCCTTTCCTTCTCTGGGCCTCTGTGTCCCCATGTGAACATAGGAACCCCCAAGGGCCCCACTCTGGCGTCCTGGGAGCCGTTTGGTAGGCACCGAGTCTGACCATCACTGTGACCCGTCCGGTTTGGGTCATGCTCCGCGGGCACTGGGCTGGACACGGGAGCCAAGAGAGGATCCGAGGTGGAGCGTCCCACGGCAGGGGCACAGGTGGCTGTGGGCTGTGAAGAGGTGACAAGCGTCAGGTCAGGGGGCCTTTTCCAGTCACTTGGACCTGGATCCTGATGCCGATGCGCCCACGGTGGGGCCTGCAGAGGTGACGTGGAGCCAGCCCGGCAGGGGCCTGGTCGGGAGAAGAGCCAGGCCCGCAGAGGTGATGCCGGGGGCCAGGCCACACCAGCCTCGCGTCCTGCCTGAGACAGCTCCTGGGGCCGTAGCAGGGGCGCTGCCAGTTGACACTGGCTGGCCGGAGATGCCTCCCTGGGGCGGGGCTGGAAGGGGCAGGCTGAGGTGGGAGGAGGCTGTGGCAGTGACGTACCAGGCCTGTTCGACATGGGCCAGGACTTGGGCCCCAGCTGGGAGGCCCATCCAGGGGGCCAGGAGCATACTTTGGGCCTGAGGTCACATGGGTGTTGGGCCCTGGCCAGCTTGGCCCATACACAGCTTCTATTCCTGGGGCCTGGGCTCCGGCACCAAATACGGTGTTGCTCGCGTCTGGCACCTTCATCCGTGGCAGGCATGGCTCAAAGGGCACATCCTGCCTTCCCAACAGGCCCAGCGCCACCAGGCCCCCAAGCAGCCAGGGCTTCATTCCATCCGACTGTCTGTCTGTCCGCTCCTCGGTGTGGCTCACACTGGGTTAAGAATCCTCGGGACCAGAATAGCTTCTGTCCCTGCAGGGGAAAACCGGGGCGGGGAACTGGCTTCTGGATTTGCATCAGGGCTCTCGTGTTTGGACCAGTGTGGGGGGCATCCAGGCAGCTCCCCTGACCCCTGGCCCCAGTTTGCTCACTGGTTCTCACTGGTCCATTTGGTCCCTCATTGATCTGCTGACTCCCTGACTCACTCGTTCACTTGCTGATCACTCGTCAGCTCCCTGACTCATTGATACCTGCACGCAGAGCCACTCAGGTTTACTGACCGCATCCTGAGGGCCAGGCACCGCTCTAGATGCCAAACAGAACGTAGAAAACGCAGAAGTGTACCGGTCCCCATGGGGTTATGCTCCAAATAAATAACTAACCCAAACACATACAAAATTGTACAGTGTGTTGGAATAAGTGTGGGGGAGAACAGACTAAAGCAGAAAGCTATGAAGTGATGGGGGAGTTGAAATTTTAGGGGCAAGAGGGAGGGCTCCACAGCAGATGATTCTTTAAAATGATTTTATTGTCATTCCATTATAGTTGTCTGCATTTTCCCCCCAACCCCAGCCCAACCCTCTTCCCACCCTTGCTTCCACCCTGCCCTTGGTTTTTTCCATGTGTCCTTTATAGTTGTTCTGGGAGGATGATTTTCTGAGTGAAGGCCAGAAGAAGGTGAGGGAACAAGCAAAGGGAACAGTGTTCCAAGCAGAAGGAACAGCAGGTGCGAAGGCCCTACGACGGCAGCGTGGGGGCGGGGGGTTGAGAAAGAGCAAGGAGGCCAGGCATGGCTGGGGTGCAGCAGGTGATGGGGAGAGAAGTGGGCCCCCGGGCAGGGCTTGGAGGACACGCAGGGCCTGGTGGGCGTCCCGCGTCACTCGGCCCTCGCAGAAGAGCAGTTGGCCTGCCCTGTGTCCTCAGGGGCCCTCTGACTGCCAAGTGGGTGAGTCAGTGAGTGAGCGAATGAATGACCAGCATCATCTTCCTGTGTGACTGCTGTGTGCTGGGCCAGGCACTGGGAGAGAAGGTGTGCCGGCCCCGATGGCACTTGAGGAGGTCCTTCTGGTCAATTCCTTTCTCATCAAGTGTCACCTTCCCAGGTGACACTTTCTCCAGACTCTGGTGGCCAGTTTGTTCCATTTCGGCCATCACCATATGTATAATCTTTACCTCTTTTCAAATGGTGTCCCCACTGGACGAGTGCTCCCCCAGGGCAGGACTGCACCTAATTGTTCCCTCCCACCGTGGGGCCGAGAGAGGGCACGAGCCGTGATCGAAGGAGCCCCAGCCCTCGGAGAGCCTGCGGCCCACCTCACTGTGTCTCTCACCATTTTTTGCAGATGGATTTGCAGGCTCGGAGAGCGTGTGGACGGGCCGTGTTCCCGTTGGCGGAGGAGGCTGCCTGCTGAGCCAGGGTGTGTCTCCAGGAGGCTGCCCGGATCCCCACCGCGTCGCCACGGGGCGCCCAGGCTGGTCAGTTCCAGCCCTTGACATCGTCCCAGTTCCCTGTCCTTGGCCCTGGGTGAGGGCCGGGCCCCCTGGCTCAAGTCCTGGACTCCAGGCACCAGTCTCCAGCCACGAGCCCCACCTGTCCTGGGAGTGGTTGTTCCCGGCCCCCCATGGCCCCCAGACTGAGTCCAGTCCCTCCACCCCTTTCTGCCCAAGTTTCCTGGCCCCTGAAGTAGAAGTGGTGTAACTTCTCCCTGGGGTCACCCAGAACCCTTTGGCACCGGGCACTTGGAAGGCACAGAACACACGGTGGCTGGGATTCTGCTGGGCAAGGGCAGAGTAAAGGCCAGCGTGTGCTGACTCCCCCCAAGCTCCAGGCACGTGGGCACATTGGCTGCACTCTCTCTCCCAGGCAGGATGGTGCAGTGGTGAAAACACAGACTCTGGACCCAGGTGGCCTAGGTTCAAACCCATGCCCCGCCACTTGCTGGTTGTGGGACTGTGGGAGTTATCAGACTTCTGTGCCTCAGTTTCCTCACTTGTAAAATGGGGGTGATGATCACCACCCCACAGGGTAGCGTAAGGGTTGAATGAGTTCACGTGTGTTGGTCCTGACAAGGTCACCTGGTGTGGGCACAGTGGACTGTGTGTGTTCAGTGTGTGAGCGAATGTGTACAACCAGTGGGTCCGAGAGGCCCTGTCTTGCAGGTGGGAGGACGGGGGCTCAGCAAGCCAAGGGCCCTGCCGCATGTCTCACAGCTGCTTCCGGCAGACTTGAGGTCACCTGCATCCCAGGCATTCACACAGCCCCCTCCTTGAGGATGGAGCCTAAGCCTATCTTGTTCCTCCCAGCCACCTGCAGGACACCCAGAAATGTTTCTGGCTGCTGGCCAGGTGGGCACCACCAGGAGAGAGTGAGGCTCCCAGGGCGGCAGTGCTAGCAAAGGTCACGGACAGCAGCCCAACTTCCCCGTCCGTTTCCCCTCCAGACCCGTGTCTGGGAGAAGCACAGCCCAGGGCAGGGGCTGGGGAAGCCAGGGGTCCAGGAGACCCCGGCGTGTCTGAGCCCAGGCCTTCGGGCCGGCCCTGGCAAGCATCCCCACGTGTCAGGGCCCAGGCCAGCCGGAGCCCCCGGGCTCCTGCAGCAAGTCCCTGAGACTACTCAGCAGTCTGCCCTCTTGGACCAGCTCAAGGCCTGGTCTATGGAACCGAGGGGCACGTGTGCCAGGCCCTCCACTGCAGGCTGCCAGCCTGCCCTGCTGAGGGAAACACACTTGGCCAAGCAGTCAGGCCTGTATGCCCATGGCAAAGGCCTTACTTCTGATCACCCCTGCCCGCGCCAGACCCTGCCCTGGGTCCCTGATGGCCACAGGCTCTAGGTGGCACTGACCCAGTCCTTGGGAGCTCAGGCCACGGTCCACTGCTCCCATTTTCCAGGCGGGGAGGGAGATGGGGCTCGGAGCAGCTGGCAGGCTCGTGGGCTCCTGACGCCAGCATTGGCTGGGGCCGCGGTTTGATGGAAGTGTTTTCTTGGGCCAGGGATGGCTGCAGCCCGCCCAAGTGTGGTGTTCATCTCTTGCAGACCAGCCAGTTCCTGCCGGAGGCTCCTGCTATTGTCCGGGGGAGACCATGTCCAGGTCCCCAGACTGTCTGCTGTGGCTGCTCCGGAGCACCCCGAGCCAGCGGGGCTGTACCCTGTTCATCATCAGCTTCAAGTTCATGTTTTTGGTCTCCATCATGATCTACTGGCACATTGCAGGGGAGCCTAGGAGCCAAGGACAATTCTCTAACCTGCCTGTTGATGTCCCCTGCCCCCACCTGGAGCCCCCCACACGGCACCCCAGCACCCCACCTCCGGGCAACATCTTCTTTCTGGAGACCTCAGACCGGACCAACCCCAACTTCCTGTTCATGTGCTCGGTGGAGTCGGCTGCCAGGGCCCACCCAGAGTCCCGGGTGTCGGTCCTGATGAAGGGGCTGCCCGGCGGCAACGCCTCCCTGCCCCAGCACCTGGGCTTCTCGCTCCTGAACTGCTTCCCCAACGTGCAGGTGCTCCCGCTGGGCCTGGAGGAGCTGTTCCGGGGCACGCCTCTGGCGGCCTGGTACGAGGCCGCGCAGCAGCGGTGGGAGCCCTACCTGCTGCCCGTGCTCTCCGACGCCTCCAGGCTGGCGCTCCTGTGGAGGTTCGGGGGCATCTACCTGGACACGGACTTCATCGTCCTCAGGAACCTGAGGAACCTGACCAACACGCTGGGCACTCAGTCCCGCTACGTCCTCAACGGCGCCTTCCTGGCCTTCGAGCGCCACCACGAGTTCCTGGCGCTGTGCATGCGAGACTTCGTGGCCCACTACAACCGCTGGATCTGGGGCCACCAGGGCCCGCAGCTGCTCACGCGCGCCTTCAAGAAGTGGTGCTCCATCCGCAGCCTGGGTGAGAGCCGCGCCTGCCGCGGCGTCACGGCCCTGCCCTCGGAGGCCTTCTACCCCATCCCCTGGCAGAACTGGAAGAAGTACTTCGAGGACATCAGCCCCGAGGAGCTGCCCCGGCTGCTCAGGGGCACCTACGCCGTCCACGTGTGGAACAAGAAGAGCCAGGGCACGCGCTTTGAGGCCACATCCAGGGCGCTGCTGGCCCAGCTCCACGCCCGCTACTGCCCCACGACGCACAAGGCCATGAAGATGTACTTGTGAGGGGCCTGCCTGCACCCAGCACAGGCAGGGGTGGGGGACAGGGAACAGATGGTCTGAGAGGTGTCATTGGAGGGCTCTGCTCCCTTCGACCCAGGGTGAGGCTGGTGGGACACCCGGCAGCCAGTGTGCTATCTCAGGGTAGGGGAAGCAAGCAGGGGTGAAGGGCCCCCAGCCAGAATCAGCTGGAGCGAGCCAGGAAGGGTGGGTGGGGAGTACCTGGGTCTGCCGTGGAAGCTGTGAGCATCATGGCGTCTTCCCGGCATCCCAGGGAAGCCAGGTGTTTTGGGCCCCAAGTGGCCATGGTGGGAGCAGCCTTGGATGAGGCCAAGGCAAGGGGGAGGAGGCAGACCCTCAGACGAGGGGTGCGGAGGCCACTGTGGGGGAGCAGTGGGCCAACTCGGCTTGGAGAGCCCGGGGCAGGGCCTGGCTCTCTCCTGGTTTCGGTTTTTCTCAGGCTGAGGCTGGCACAGCTGGCCTGGGGGGCATCTGCGGGGAGGTCCCATGTCCCCTCCCCGTCCTTTCCACAGATGTCACAGGGTGGCAGCTGCCCACTCCAGGGGCATAGGGGTGTGGAGGATTTTTGGCTTGGGAAAAGCATTTTAAAGGAAACACTCCCACCCTGTTGTTAATGAGCAGGAAAATAACAACCTCACGGAGTGCATCGTGGACATCTAGTGCTCTGTGTCAATAAAACACATGCACTCACACAGCCCTCTCAGCGCCGTTCTGCAGGTGGGAAGCACTGGGGCGCTGGAGGTGACTTGCCTGAGATCCAGCCTAGATCCAAAGGTCTGGGCCAGAGGAAGGTCAGTGCTTGGAAGGGCGAGGCCCAGCTGGTCGGGGCTGAGTGAGAAACGGCCTCGGAGCTGGGCGTTCCAGCAGAAGGTCTCCCCTGCAGGACTGGGGGTCCTGCCAGGAACACTGGGGCTCTGCGTGCTGCTCTTCGCCAGCAGAGGGGGAGGTGTTCAGAGGCCTCTGGATTCTGCCTGCAGATGGTTGTGGGCAACCTGGTAAGGTGGTGAGCTCCCTGACTTCAGGGGTATTCAAGAGCATGTGATGTTTTTTATACAATGGATTATGTGTCATTTATTTCTCCATAACATCATTTCACCTGTCTTAATTTTTTTAGAATAAGCAGATTTTACTTTTAATATATAAGTCAATAGATAATTATATGTATATATACTTAAACAAGTGAGATGACGTCTTAAGTCAAGCATGGTTTAATTAGTCATCTGGCCATCATATAGTGAGTGTCTACTATATGTCACCATATAGAGATGAAACAGATGCATGTCATTCCCTCACCCTAAACTCTTCTGTGGCTCCCTATTGCTGGGGCACAAAGCCTATCTCATGGGTCCAGCATTCAAGGCCCTCAGGAATCTGGCCACACCTCCCTCTCCAGCCTTGAGCTTGGCCCTCTATCCACACTGAACAGTGTGTGTATGTATTTAATATATTTTTTAGGGAGGGAGAGAAACATCCATGTGTGAGAGACACATTGATCCATTGGTTGCCTCTCGCTCGCCCCCTGCTGGGAACCTGGCCCACAGCCCAGGCACGTGCCCTGACTGAATTGAACCCGGGACTCTGGTTTCACAGGTGGTGCTCAATCCATGGAGCCACACCAGCCAAGGCCTAAACTGTATATTCTTGACTCCCTTCCCCACCCTAATGTCCACATATCATACTCTCAGTGCCCTTTCCGACCATCTTCACCAGCAAGCCCTTGTTCCTTCCCACAAGGCCCATGTACCCTCCAGGAAGCCTTCCCTGATTGCCCTGCCTCCAGCCCCACAGCTCCCGCACATCCTCTGTGACCATTGGGTTCTTGGCCCGTCCCGCCAGACATTATCTTGAAGGGCAAAGCCATGTCAGGCTCGCTCCCAGTAGGGGACACCCATGTAGCTTTCTGAGGGCCTCAAGAAGTTCCTGTCAGTCCGTGTAGAGTCGAGGACTCTCCGATTCCCCGGCACCCAACCCAGAGGGTGAGGCCGGAACAGCTTCAGCCAGCCAGCAGGAGTGCAGGCTTCCAGAATGTTAACAGGCCTCTGCAGAGAACCCTGTGCTGGAAACTCCGCCCAGGAGGTAGCCTTGGCCCCAGCCTCCTCTCATTGTGCCAGGCAGAACCAAGAACGGGAGAACTCTCAGATGTTCCTGGCTCTGAGAAAGTGGGCTGGGGGCGGCGGGGGGGGGGGGGGGGGGCCNGGCCCAGAGAGGCTCCAACCCCCAGCTTGGAAGTGGGGGCGGGTAGGGAGGGGGCTGGACCTTGCTGAGCCAACAAAACACAGCAGCTGTAAACCAGCGGGTCTCCAGCTGGTCTGAAACTACAGCAGCATTCTGGAGAGTGTGTGGGGGCGGGGCCAGGGTAACAGGAGGCTAAGCTGACTGGGTCTGCGCCCTGACGCAGGCAGGTGACCTCACCGAGCTGCCTCGAGGACCCCTGCCTCCACCCATACTGGCGCTGTGTGCTTAAGCTCCTGAGCTTGAAGTAATTCTCATAATGCCCCGGGCTGGGAGGGGGAGCCAGAGGACCCCCTTTCCCTGCCTCCTGGCCTCTGCGCCCCAGCCACAGCTCTGCCTGCTCTCTCTTGCAAAGGGGATGGGTGGTACCTACCTCCCAGCATAGTGGTGACGACCAAGTGAGTGGAGCACATTGTTACAACACACCTCCGCTTTCTGCTTGGGGAGACCGTGGCCCAGCAAGTGGGAGGCAATATCGGGATTTGAACCCAGGGCTTGGCTATCCAGAGGACTGACCTTAAAGCAGGAAGAAGGCTGGCTGGGGAAGCTGAACGGGCTTCTCCTTGCCTCCCTGTGCACTCACAGACAGAGCCCGGGGCCCTCCTCTGGGCCCCTCTGCCGGCCTCTCATTCCAGAGAGACCCTGCTCTTTGTTCTGTCTCATCCCGAGCTCAGTGTCCTGCTCCCTGGTGGCCTCAGGCTGCCCCTCCTTGGCTGGGTGGTGGAACTCAGTCCTGGAAAAGGAAAAGGGCGTGGCGGACTACATGGAAGCCTGCCCTGGGGCCGGTAATCAGATCCTAGGAACCCTGAGGTTGGTGCCAGTGTGCTGACACGTGTTTTTGTCCCGGAGTTGGGGAAGAAGAGGAGGGCCCAACCCTTTCCTGGGGGGCAGTGAGGAGCCCGGCAGGGGCCCCAGGCCAGCATGTGGTCGGTTATTTGATGAGCTTTCCCTCGCTGGCCCAGCACAGGCTCTGGGGTAAGAGGACAGCTCCGCGTGCTGCCACATCAATATTCAACTTCTTGTTTAAATATTAAGTTGAACGTCCTCCATCTGAGTGCCCACAGAAACCCAAGATGAGTGAGTAACTCGGGGCTGCGTTCCTGAAAGTTGGGCTTCACAGTCCACTTGTTCCTAAAACCTCTGCTTGTCCTAAGGTGGGCCAGCCAGTGCAAGGCATGCTGGGAATTCTGCTGTGAGGTTGGGGGTCAGGACCTGACAACTGGAAGAGGACTCAGGTTTGATCTGGGCTTTGGCAGGAGAGGGGGACATCCGCTCCCTGGGCAGGGACAGCCACAGGAAGGAACCGAGTTGGGGGCCAGACTGCACCACCCCCAAACAGGAAGACATTCCTCACAGCCACAGTACGCCACCAAGAAACGTCGGGACTCGCCAACTTGCAGGGAGAGAAGATCAGAGAGGAGGCCTCCAGCTGCTAGAAACAGCTCCGGTGGCTGAAACCTTCGGGGCATGATTATACCGCTGAGGTGCCAGCTAAGGCACCGGGGAAGCTGGTCTAAGGAAAGACTTCAAAATACAGCCAGTTGAATGAGGATGAAGACTGCTTCTCTCATATCACAGCCCCAAGGTGTGCTCAGACCCACGAGACCATTCTGCCATCCCCAAGGCTGAGCGTCTCCAGGGCTCCAGATGCTACATATGGAATATGCTACATATGGTCATGGGAAGGGGGGGGCGGTTCAAGGCAAATGTCTTTAGGAAGATAATCCCTGAAGTTGTGTGCCTCACTTATGCTCACATCCCATTGGTCTGGGCTTAGTCACATGGCCACACCCAGCTGCCAAGGATGTTGGGAAGTGTAGTGTGCATCTGAGGGGGCCAAATATCCAACTAGAACTCAGTACATTCTAGTACTAAGTGAATGACAAGAAGAATGGACACTAGAGGACAGTTAACACCGCCTGCCACAGTAACAAGGAATCTGGGGAAAGGTTGCCTCCAGGGCTGGTTAATTCACCAGCTGACCAACATCTTTATATCTTCAATCACCCAGTGTATTGACTTTGGTTTATTCCCTCTTGGCCTCAAGAGGGCTGCCACTGCTCCAAGCATCACAGCCTTATGCACTGATGCAAAAAGACAGAAAGGAGACTGTTGCTCACTTGTGTCTAGGAAAATGTTCTCAGAAGGGCCCCAGTCCAACTGACTTTCTCAGTCACTGGCCCATTCCTACTCCAATTACTAGCAAAGGGAATGAATGACCAGGACCCGTTTATACCAATTGATACTGGTCTCAGATTCAGGGGCTGGGAAGGGCTTTACTTCCTCTACAACACAAGGTCACCCGAGGGCTGAAGGAAATCGGGTTTCCTTCACCAAGAAAGGAGGAGGATAAGCTTTGCGCAGTGGCAGTATCGTAGCCAATGAGGTTTATCCGAGGCGCGATTATTGCTAATTGAAAGAAAGGAGGAGGATAGGAATGACTGAGTAAGGGGTCTCTGTGTGAACTGGCACTTCCCGCCCACCTGTTCTGCCCTAAGCCCAGCCGTAGACTCTTTCCTGCTCACGTGTACTGCTGGAGTAGACGTGATTTCATTCAGCTCACGCTTGTGAAGAGGACACCGACTGCACTTTACATACGAGAAAACTGAGGCTCAGAGAGGTTAGGGTACTTGCCTAAGGCCACACAGCAGTACCGGGCGGAACTGAGGTTCCAGTCCAGGTGTGTGGAACTGTAAAGACGGGCCCCTTCCCATTGCAGCTGCCCCAGCAGAAGTCTGGTGACCAGCCCTTTTCAGTTCTAAGTCCAGCAGAAGTAGACCCATGACATGTTCCAGGATGATGTGGCTGGCAGAGTGTTTTTGGAGAAACACAAGTTTTATCTTACATTGAAAGTGAGTGAACAGTTCGCAGTAGCCTAAGACTCTTCGCAAAATCATCCTTTTATATTCGTTTTACTAGATGAGGGCAACGTTTAATTGGCCTCTTGCTCATCCTGGGACTGGTTGGTGCTGATGCCATTCTTTGTGGGGATGTCACTTGGGATTTATTTCTGTGGCAAATAGCGCCAATAAAGAAGACTGGCTTAAACAAGACAGGAGCTAATTTGTCACTTGTGTAGAAGCCTAGAGGTGGGCAGCCCTGGGCGCATGTGGCAGTTCCACCAGGACCAGGGTTCCCGTTAGCTTGTGGCTCCACCACCCTCAGCACGTGGCTTCTACCTCATGGCCCAAGATGGCTGCTCAAGTGCCTGCATCACATTTGCATTCCAGCCAGAAGGAAGGAAGATGGATTGAAGGGGGGCAGCACTCTGTCGGTTAGTGGGAGTTCCCAGAAGTGTCATGTGGTATTTGCACTTCATACAACATTTGCAAGAATTTAGTCACAGGAGAGTGTAGCTGCAGAGGAGGAGTTAAACTGAGATACAGCCTCTTCACAGACCACGATGGCCTGGAGCTGGCATGGCCAGGCCTTTATAGCCACATTGATCAGTCGCTGACACAGGCTGTCCCTGGAAAAAGACACAACGGTGGGCAAGGCAGTTCTTCAGCCTGGGCCACCCTAAAGGGGTCTTAGACGGGGGCAGCTGGGAACACACCCTTCCTTCCAGGAGGTCCCCTGGGCTGCTCCATGCAGCATCACCTTGACGCTGTAAGGTTCAGTTCGAGCAAGGTTCAAAAACAGGCGAAACCGTCCACGGCGTTGGAAGCCAGGGTCGTGGCTGCCCTGGGAGGGGCCTTCCGGGTTCCGGTTATTGTTGCCATGTCTGGCACTGGATACACGGGTGTGTCACTTTGAGAACATTGGCTGATCTTACACGGCTGGTTTGTGTGTGTCAATAACGTGTGCACAGAACGGTAAGACAGAGACCATGAGGGTGGAGGGAGGCCCGTGGGAGGCAACAGTGCAGGCCTGGGCGTGGGGGCTGCGGTGCAGCAGGCCTGGGCGTGGGGCAGCGAGGATGAGCAGATGAGAAGCTCAGTGGAGATGTGAATGTGAGCAGCCCCTGGAGACACAGTCCGGGGCTCCATGAAGCCTGGACTGAGGACAGCCCAAGGCCATGGCCAATGATGCCTCAGAAAGGCTGGCTGGCCCAGGGCAAGGGAACAGAATGAGGACTGAAGGCCAAAGACCCACAGCAGGAGGGTGCCTGCTCCCGGAGACTGGGGCCTGGGGAGGCAGCTGGAGGAGGTGCAAAGAGCCAGTGGTGTAGGAGAAGGAAACAGGGGCGGGGAGTCCCAGAACTCACAGGGGCTTCACTAGAAGGACCCAGAGCTGGGGCCGGCAGTGCCCCGCTCATCAGTGGTCCCAGGCACTCCCGCTTTGGGCTCACACAGCGAGCAGGCCCCACCTGCCTATTTATAGAAGTGGGTTGCTGGCAACGGGTCCACGGGGGGTGTGTGGGGGGGCTTGCAGGGATTCCAGGTGCGCATGGGAGCTGTCAGATCTGCTGTCAGGAGAGGTTTATCTGGGTCTCTGCCAGCTGGGTCCATTCCCTCCGAGGTGAGGACTGGCAGGGGCCATGGTGATCTGGGCCAGATGTGGGTGGGCTGCCCGGTGTGGAAGACAGGACGGGCCCTGAGATTTCTCTTTCTCTGGGCCTCTGTGTCCTTACCCAGGGGCCACACGAATCTTTCTGCCTCTGCTGTCCGACTGTGAGCTCCTCTGGGAGCCAGGGCTGGGGTCCCCTCCTGGCCTGGCCCAGTGCAGGGATGGACAGGACATGCATGCTTGCTGAGAGTCCCCATGTCCCCATAAGGCTCAAGGACCCCCATACAAGCATGGCTAGCTCTCCCACAGTCCCCCATGAGGCTCGGGCCCTGCGCTGGCTACTCGGGCCCCTCCAGTGTCTCCCTAAGACCTCAGGGCCCCCACAACAGGAATGGTGGGGTGGGATAGGCCTCCAGAACAGCCAGGAGGGGAAGGGACTTAGAGCCTCAGGGCCTTTGGCGTAGTCGCATCAAATATTACTTCAGGAAGTTGAGGGTTACTTGGGGTTGTGCAAACTGCACTCCGTGGAGACCCCCAGAAGGCTGCCCTGCTTTGTAATGGAGAAAGCAGTGTTCTTGGGGCCAGCAAACCTGGACCACAAATTCCGCACTAAACCTGAGCAAACCACATCCTTTCTAGCCTCAGTTTTTCCATCTGCAAAGTGGGGCAAGGAACCATGGAATCTTTAATTAGTTTCTGGCCCTAAAAGACCCACATGAATGAGGGTCACGAGAGTCCTTGGGAGTAGAGCTGGGACACAGCCACAGGCCCTTCTGGAGGCCTGGCTAGGCCGGGGCTCTGGCCCGGCGGCCCCGAGGGGCAGCGAGGCTGCGTAAGCACCTGGGAGACAACTTCTGGATGAAGCTCACACGGGAGACCACGCGCCTCACAGTCTGGAGGCCCTTCTGGAGGCCCCAGCGGTGTCCCCAGATGGCAGGTGCAGTCCACATGCCACCTTACCCAGCCCTCTGAGAGGAGTATCATGATTGTCATCTTGCCAAAGAGTGATGGGTGCCCAGAGAGGGCAAAGGTACCCCCACAGTCACACAGCAAGCTCCCGCCACAGGGACAGCTCCATCTGGAGCACAGAAATGCCCCCACCTTTGGCCTGACCCCAAGGCCCCCCCACCCCCCTCGGACCCATTGCGGACCCTTCCCAGAATCCACTGTCCACCCCTGGCCCTTCACACGCAGATCACCTCTGACTCCCCTGCAGGTGGGGGGAGCCCAAGGACGGGTAACAGGTGCATCCCATAAACCACAGGGCATTGTCAGCCAGGACTCTGACTCTAGAATGGGAGAGTTCAGGCCGAGAGAAGGCCCTCCCCCTGTGGCAGCCACCTTGTGCCTGGCCCCGCCCCCATCCCCTGTGTTGACCCTGCAGGCCCTGGGGCCTCTGGCCCATAGCCCATTGTGGGCCTGCTGGAGCCAAACAGCCTCCACAGCCCCGGAGGATGCCAGCTGGGCTGATGCAACTCTCACAGCTGCTCAAAGGGTCCCCCGAGTCCGCTGAGTCCCCTGGGGCTGGACAGGAAAGAGGAAGGAAGCACAGAGGCTCCTGTGGCCTTTCAAGGTGTGGCCCTGATTTCTCTCTGCAGCCACGCTGGCACTCACTCCCCCTGGGACTGTCAGCTTCTCCAGGGAAGGGCCAACCCATGTCTGGTTCATCCAGGGGGCCCCAGCATTTCCCTGCCTGGGTCCCGTCACCAAGCCGGTGTCAGGCGACCATCTGTGACATGAACAAGTGAATGAATGGACGAGTGAATGAACGAGAGAAAGGAGGCAGAGTCTCCATGTACCTGCCAGGGTACAGTCAGGAAAGGAGGAAGCTTACCAGTTGTTCAGAGAATTTCGTATCGGGGGGTCGTTAAAGGAGAACAGAAAAGTCATAAAGGAACCCGGGCTTAGCAGACACGTCCACCCCCGAGCGGCTGCCGCATCTAGGCTGGGGACCACAGGGGAGGGTGGGAGTTACTGGAACCTGGAAGCTCGGAGGAGATGCCCCAGGCCCTGGAAGCCCACCTGGGAGGAAGGGCTGCCGCCTCTGAGGGGCCAGTGCTGCAGACTTTGAGGAGGTGGACGCAGCTGGTTCTTTGAGTGGGGAGACAAAAAACATTTTTCGAGCCCTGGCTGGTGTAGCTCAGTGGATTGAGCGCGGACCTGCAAACCACACGATTGCGGTTCGATTCCCAGTCAGGGCACATGCCTGGGTTGCAGGCCAGTTCCCGGCAGGGGACACAGAGAGACAACCATAGTCAGACAACCACACTGATATTTCTCTCCCTCTCTCCTTTCCTTCCTCTCTAAAGATAAATAAGTAAAATCTAGGCCCTGGCTGGTGAGGCTCAGTGGACTGAGGACCGGCCTGCAAACCAAAGGGTCTCCAGTTCCATTCCCAGTCAGGGCACATGCCCGGGATGTGGGCCGGGTCCCCAGTAGGGGGCATGAGAGAGGCAACCACACATTGATGTTTCCCTCTCTTTCTCCCTTCCTCCCCTCTCTCTAAATATAAATAAAATCTTTTTAAAAAATTAAAAAAATAAGTAAAATATAAAATCAAACAGAAAACATTTTTTGAGACAACTTTGACACTGGACTAAGTGCCCCTTCTGCCTGAAGAGCCCAGAAATAAGCGAGCCCCTATACTTACGGCCAACTGACTTTTTGACAGAGGCCAAGACAACCCAATGGGGAAACACCATTTGATGAACATACAGTGATGGAAAACCGGACACCCACATGCGAAAGAATGAGGTTGGACCCCTCCTCAGACCATATGCCAAAAGCCATTCCAAATGTATCGAAGAGCTTAATATAAGAGCTAAAACTACAAAACTCTTAGAAAAAAATATGGTTAGGCAATGGTTTCTTAAATATGACACCAAAAGCACAGATCAGGGGAAAATGGGTAAATTGGACATAATCAAAAGTAACATGTTTTGTATTTTGAAGGATACCATCAAGAAAGTGAAAAGAGAACCCACAGAATGGGAGAAAATATTTGCAAATCATACATCCGATAAGGGGATTTGTAACTGGAATATATGGGGAACTCTCACAACTCAAAAGTAAAAAGACAACCCAATTAAAAAGTGAGCTACGGATTTGAACGGCATTTCCCCAAAGATAAGCAAACGGTAACAAGCTCATGAAAAGACGCCCGACATCATTAGTCATCTGAGAAATGTGACTCAAACCACAGTGAGCGACCACGTCACATTCACTAGGATGGCTGTCATCAAAAAGAGACACCGACTGTGCCAGTGAAGATGTCACAGATCGCCCTGACCGGTGTGGCATCGTCCCGCCAAAGCTTGAGGCTCCGGTCGGGTGAGTGCGAGAAGCAGCCGATTGACGTTTCTCTCTCACATTGATGTTTCTCTCCTCTTTCTCCCTCTCTCCCCCTCTCTCTAAAAGCAAATAAAATAAATATATTTTTAAACTATATCAAAAACTGTAAAATTCATGCATGGCTGGTGGGAATGTAAAACTTTAGAAGGCTGTATGGGGGTCCCTCAGAAAGTTAAGCATAGAATTACCTTATGACCCAGAAATTCCCTTCCCACGTATACACCCAAGAGAAATGAAAACATATATCCACAAAAACATGTATGTATATATTATTATTATTTATAATAACCAAAAGGTGGAAACAACCCAAATATCCATCAACTGGTCAGTGGATAAATCTATACGCTGGAGTATTACTCAGTAATGAAAAGGGGTGAAGTGCCAATACACACTACCACACAGATGAACCTTAAAAACATGCTCAGCGAGAGAAGACAGAAAAGGGCACGGATTGCATGATTCCATGTATAGCCCACGTTCAGAACAGACACTTCCACGGGATGGGAAGATGGGTGGTTGCCAGGGGAACGGGAGTGACGGCCATGGGTGTGGAGTTTCTTTTTGGAAAGATGAAATTTTTTTGGTAAACTGCAGCACCTGATGGATTGCTTATCTCTGTTTTGTTTAGTTCTTTTCCTGTAGTCTCGTTTTGTTTTTTCAGTTGGGTCATATTTCTTTGCTCCCTCATTTTGGCAGCCTCTCTGTGTTGGTTCCTATTATTGGGTACAGCTGCATTGACTCCCTGGCTTAGTTGTGTGGCCTATTGCAGAAAAGCACACCTGTAAGTTAGATGGGGCGGAGCTTTAGGTAATTCCAGGGCAGGGCAACCTGCGTGAACCAGACTGATGGAGTCTCAGATATGGTGTCACTGCTCTGTGGCTCAGTCTAGGGGGAGGGCTCAAAATAGGGGCAAGGGCCGCTGCCTGGCCTCTGGGGTCTTGTCCAGGAGGAAGCTGTCCCCTTGCACTCACCCTGATGCCAGACACTTCAGTTTCTCCCCGTGTGGCCCTGGTGCCCTCACAGCCGCTGCTCCATGACTGGAGCCCAGAGGGAGGGAGTCTGCGTGAGTCCTAAGTCTGTTTTGAATCCCAGTTTCTTGCTCCGCCCCAACCCCCACTGGTTTTTACAGAAGTCACATGGACTTATCTTCCTGGCACTGGAACCCTGGGCTGGGTGGTCCGGAGTGGGGCTGGGACCCCTTGCTCCTGAGGTGCCCCTCCCAATTTTTACCCACCACACGAGGGTGTGGGACCCCAGCTCTGCGTCTCCACACATTTCTGCCTCTCCTACCCATCTGGATGAATGTGACTTCTTTAATTCCTTGGTTGTCGGACTTACATGCAGCTCAGTTTTCTGACGATTCTGGGTAAACGTTGTTTTGTGTTTTAGTTGTAATTTTAGCTATGGTTGTACGAGGAGGCACGCCGCATTTACCTAGGCCTCCATCTTGACTGGAACCCCATCTTTGTAAGTGTCGCCTCCTTACTGGACACGTGACTTGAGTCCTCAGCAGTCTATGCCCCATTCTCTCGTTCCCCGGGGCAGCTTAGAGACAATAGCTTACAAGGGTCCACTCGGCCCGAGGGGGTTTCCCGCCAAACCGCGGTGAAGTCCCCACATCCCTGCCTCCAGCTGCAGAGCGGGCTGGGGCGGGGGGGGGGGGGGGGGGGGGGGGGGNGGGGGGGGGGGGGGGGGGGGGGGGGGGGGGGGGGGTGCGGGTAGTGCAAGCCTCAGGGTTGACTCTGGCCTGATCGAAAGGACCAAGCTGTGATCCTCCTCCAAGTTCAGATACAGGGTGGGGCAAAAGTAGGTTTACAGTTGTGAGTATGCAAAACACAGAGTTTATTCTTGTATTCTTATTTATTAATTATTGTACTATTTTCCACATGAACAACTGTAAAGCTACTTTTTCCCACCCCAGGATTCAGAAAAAGTTCATTCTGCTGGAGTCTGGGAGGAAACAACAGGGGAAAAATGATGATGATGGTGATGGGAATGGCAGTAACAACTACATTTTTTTGAGCCCTTATTCTGAGCCAGGCACTATCGTGCGCACTTTATCTGTGTGTTTAACTCACTTAACCCTTCACATTCACCCTTTGAAGAAAGGACCGTATTGACTCTACCTTGCTAGAGTTCAAAGCACCTTCGAAGTCAGGATGATTCGTTTATGGTCAGTGTCGTTTCACCAACTTCGGCTTCTGTGTCTGGCCAGTCTGACTCTGGACTCCCCGGCGAGGCGCAAGAGGCCTGTGCCCTTGGACAGTAACGCCCCATCCGAGAGAGGCCCCAGGCATCAACAAGGCTCTGCCCCGGGAACCAGCTCCCTGGCTCTCTGGCCTCTGACCTCTGGTCTCGGGCCTCTGTCCTTGGTCAGCGCTGCCCTGACACCCTCCTTTGGCTTCTGCCCCTTGCTGAGCCGCACCATGTCTGGGGCTCCAGACCCCATCCCCTAGTGCCCCCCCGCCACATCTCAGTTCTGCTTTTGTGTCCCCCGACCTCTAAGCCTCCCCGCCCTGTTCCCTCCCCCAGGGAAGTCCCCGCATGCCCAGCAGGCCCCAGAGAAGCCAAGTAAAGCTGAGTATATTTTCACCAGGAAACTCCACACCCTAGCTGTGGTGGGAAAACAATGCTTTTAAAAAAGTCAGTCAAGGGGGAAAAAAACCCCAAATGACTCCATGAAATTTTGGTAAAGGGAGAACTCCCCCCGCCCCCCCCCCCAAAACAGCATTTCACCAAATGGATTTCTGGCCATTGCAAAATGGTCATAAACTGTCCTGACTTCCAGGAAGGCTGAAAGGAAAATTCATCTGCAAACAGTTTCTTACTTTCCATTTGGGTTTTAAATGTAGTCCAACCCCCAGTTCTATTACAGAAGGTCAGAACGGAGGTTGAGGGACAACAGTTCACATGAAGAAAGGGAGGGATAGAGCAGCGTCCCATCCAGAGCCTGGAAAGTGCCGGAAGCCCTCTCCCATCCCAACCTTTTCCCACCACAAAGCCACCGAATTCCAGGACCGAGAGGGACCGTAGCCCCACTGTCCTGGCAGTTACGTCACCAGACAAGCACTTACCCTACCATTTGAAGATAGTCTGTAAGCTATGATGCAATTTCAGATGCAAAAATGAACCCTGAAATTAACACTGGCTTAAAGAAGGCAGATTTTTATTTCTCCCCTTAAGTAAGAGGCCAGACATGGATAGTCAGGGCTCAACGATTTAGCTGCTCCCCAAAGTCATCCAAACACCCCAGTTCCTGCTGCCCTGATCTGTTCCTCAACACCCAGTTTTCATCTCATGGTCTGGAACAGCTGCTCCAGCTCCTGCCATTGCACCCACACTCAGCCAGCAGACCTGACTCAGAGATTGCTCTCATCACTTTTACTATTATTCCACTGGCTAGACCTTAATTGGAAGGGGAGACTGGAAAAACATCGTTAGGTGGGGAGCCAGGTGCCCAGCTACAAAGTCTATTGCTATATTAAGACAGAGAGGTGGGTACTGGGGAGACGCCGCCATGTCTCCCCAGACGGCTCCTATGGAAAAATGCAGGCCATTCTATGGTAAATTTTCCAGAATGCACTGTGTTGAGTTATGAAGAATGGTACATTTTGTTTTATTTGGAACTCACAGGCATCTTGGGCACAGTTCTGCCTTGTTGTTATTCCAAAACCACATTCCAAGACAAAAGTCTAGTGGCTTTTGTACTTTGCTGCTGGCTCCGAGGGTCGACTAGGTATAGCCAGCCTACTCAGGTTTGACCCTGGGCTCTCTTCCTACAAGCCACATGGCCTTGGGCAAGTCACCCCTCGCTTGTGCATCCATTTCCTCATCTGTAAGGTGGGGATCATGTTCTTGCCATATGACTGTCATGGGATTGCATGTGGGGGTGCCCAGCACAGTTCCGGGTGCATTGGCAAAGCTCAGTAACACTGTTCATTCTATTGCTGCTCCGCACCTGAGTCCACAGTCCCATCTCCGAGTGTCAGTTTCTTCACAGGTGAAATCAGGGGATGTGGCTGCAGAGGACCCCCCCCCACCTCTGTACACACCCACCTACCCCACCCCCCCACTATCAAGGTATAGAGCTTAGTTCCAACCCAGTGAGTCTGGGCTGGACCTAGGGCCGAGGGACCTAGGGCCGAGTTCCAACCCCGTGCTACTCTGGGCCTGACCTTTAGGAGAACAGGCAGCTTCCACTTCCTCCCTCTCTGAACCCCAGCACCACGCGGTGAGGAAGGCCATGCAGCTGCCTGGACCGGCCCACACGGAGGACAAACCAGGCTCCTAGCCAGGTGAGTGAGCCCTCCGGGAAGGGAATCTCGCAGACGCTCCACTCACCCAGCTGATGCTACGTGGAGCTGAGGGAGGGTCCCCCCGAGCCCACGGAACTGTGCTCTGTGAGCAAATAAATGATCGCTGTTTGGAGCTACTGCGTTGGAGGCGGTTTGTCCTGAAGAGACAGTGACCAAGAAGACAATCTGATATGGAGAAGTGGGATGTTGTGGAACTGAAAACCTGAAACATGAGGCTCTGTCTGAGGTCTTTGGGGAAACTGTTAGTGAAAGTTCACAGGCTCGTGGAGCAATGAGGAACCTGCTACTGAACTGCGGAAGCAACAGCAACCCAAGTTAAAGCAAAGGCAGACACCTATTTTTTTTTAAGATTTTATTTACTTATTTTTAGACAGAGGGGAAGGGAGGGAGAAAGTCCCCCCCAGGCCTGTGCCCTGACCACCGGAGCTGAACCGATGACCTCTTGGTTTGCAGGGAGGCACTCAGTCCACTGGGAGTTCCCATAAGGCTATCAGCTGATTTCTCAAAAGAAACTGCAGGCAAGAAGGAGCTGGAAGGAAGTACTCAAAGTCATGAAAGGCAAGGACCTACATCCGAGATTGCTCTATCCAGCAAAGCTATCCTTTACAAAGGGAGGGCGGGTAAAGTGCTTCCCAGATAAGGTCAAGCTTTTAAAGGAGTTCATCACCAAGCCCTTGTTATGGAAAATGTTACAGGGACTTATCTAAGAAGATCAAAACTATGAACAGTAAGATGACAACAAACTCACAACTATCAACAACTGAACCTAAAAAAACAAAAACTAAGCAAACACCTAGCACAGGAACAGAATCACAGAAATGGAGATCACACGGAGGGTTTTCGGTGGGGAGGGGGCAGGGGGAGGAGAATGGGGTTGGGAAGGTACAGGGAATAAGAAACATAAAGGGTAGGCACAAAGGGAGGGGCTGGATGGACTTCTTGACTCTCAGTCAAAGGAAGCTGAGTCTGTTTTGAAGGCAGGGAGGCGGAAAGGGATGGAAGAAATTCCGAGTGTGGAAGCTGGAGCGGACTTGTCTGGTGCCTAAGGGGGTTTGGGAGGAGGCTGTTCTTAAGAAGGGCTCGTGTTTATTAAGCATCTTCTTTGTCTCAGGTTCTGTCCTCAGCAGTGACCAGCAGGACCTCACTGAACCCGTCGGGTTCGATGGGGATCCCCTGCCCGCATGACCTGCCATGTGTTCGAGCGCCTCTTCCCACCAACACACGGAACCCCTGGGGCGCTGGACAACTCGGGGGACAGAGCAGGAAGCGCTGAGCGCGGCAGAGGAACGACCCACGGAAAGGGATGGAGGGGCAGATTTGACTGTGAGCGCGGAGGCTCGATGCTGCCACCTCGAGGCTGCACTGGGGACCGAGACTGCGGGCCGGAGCCTCTAGGGGACGCCTCTCAGAGGTCGGGGGTGTCCGAGGGCGCCCGGACAAGAGGCTGCGAGGGTGGGGACGCAGCTGTCCGCAAAGGGTCCCTGGCCCCACTGGCCTCCCCCATCCCGGGCTCCGAAGCCCCCAGCACCCCAGCTCTCCCATCTTCGGGCCTTCGTTCCAGCCGTGCCCTCGACCAGGAACATTTTCTCCCCGCAGGCAATCCCTGGTCCTCCCCGTAGCCTCCCCCGCCTGTCCAGCCACCCCTGGGCCGAGTTTCTGTGGTGTCCTCCGGTTTCCCCGGAGCATCATCGCCCGGTGTACAGCACTACCCTCAGGGGCCCGCCGCCTCTCCTCCCACCTAGGGGCTGAGGTGCAGGGCAGGATGCCGGTGAACAGGCGTCAAATAAACTGGAATATCTGGAGCAGCGCTGATGAGGGCGGGTGAAAAAGCCCACGCCCACTGGGCACACGCCCGCTCTCAGGGGTAGGTACTCGGGATGGAAGCGACTGCAGGAGCTTTTTCCTGGTTGGAGGACGTCCCCTGGAGTTCTGGGCCCCCAGCAGGCCTGAGCGCTCCCACATCTGTTCTCAGGGCCTGGGATGCCTCCTAAGACCCTCTAGGTGGGGTCTCCCCTGCTTCACCCTCTCCCCACCATTCCCCAACTTCACGGCCTGGGAAGACCCACCGAGGGTCTGTGAAGACCGAGCGCCTCTTCCCTGGGTACCTTCCCATGGGGCGAAGGGAGGGAGCGAGAGGGAACAGTCCACCCCCAGCAGGTTCGAATCCACCAGGGACCTCAACTTTCCAACCCAGACCCCTCCACCTCTCCCCACACTGGGTGATACTTGCACACTGGAGTACACTCTCACGTGCTCGGTGCACACACTCAACTCATGACCCACCCCACGCAAGCAAACCCACACTCACATGTGCACACAAGGACATGCACACTCACACACCTACACGTGCATGCATGTGCACACTGCCCTTTCTGTGAGTGTGGTCCACCCTCCTGCCCATGTTGCCTCACCTGGTTCACCACCAGGACTGCTGGTGCACCAGGAACGGCGGAGACTGGGGGCCCTGCCCCTCACCCCGGAGCCTTGACCTTCACACTCCTCCTGCTGCTCCGGTCAGCTGCAGGGCACAGGTGATATTCCCCAGCTTCCAGAATCCCTGGGTGATGTTCACCTTGTCCTTCGGGCCCCTCCACAGCCCGCTCACCCGTCACCCACTCCGGAGCCAGACCTTGGGGTGAAAGAGGAGATTAGCTAGTGCTGCTGTGAAAGTCAAGTTGATCATGGGTCGGGGCGACCATTCCTGCCCCAGTGCGCACGGGGAACTGGGGCGGCGACCAGCAGGTAGGTGGGGGAACCAACAGAAGATAGGACCCTCTGTGCAGGTCTGTTTGTGCAGATTCACGCTGTCACCAACCCCCCCCTCCCCGGTTCCCGGGGACACGAGTGGGCTTGTCCTGGTGCAGGGGGAGCACCTTTCTCCTGGGAAAGTCCACGACCCACTTTCTGGCAGACACGGGAGCACAGCGAGCCATTCCTGCGCCTGCTGCCTCTCACGGGCCTCCAGTCAGCTCGCCACCACGGCGTCTTCCGGGAGGCCTGTTCTGAACCCCTTTACCTGTCAGGCCGAACCCCTCGACACGCAGGTCTCTGGCCCCAGGGAAGGAGAGAGGCTCGCCTGCCTAGTGAGCTGGGATGAGGACCTGGACATCCAGCCAGTACCTTTCCGGCTGACCCAGAGGGGTCCTCCCCTTCCTGCCTGGGATGGCTGGTCTGGGTTGCTGGTGATGGCATGGAAGAAGTCTGTCCATCTCGGGGTTCATATTTTTCTTTATCAATAGACTTTGTTTGGGGGGGTCAGTCTTAGATTAAGTAGATTCTTCAGAGTTTCCCTGTACTCCCTCTCTTCCTTGCTCACAGCTTTCTCTCTTGTTCACATCTTGCATTAGGGCGATACTTTGGTTCACACTGGTGAGCTGGTATTGACAGACTCTTGTTCATTAGAGTCTGTAAGTTACACTGGAGTCCATTCTCTGTGTTGCACGTTCTGTGGGCTTTGACCAGTACGCAGCGTTGCAGCCACCGCTACGGTATCCACAGAACAGCTTCACTGTCCAACAGCCTCTGCGCCTCGCTCTTTCTCCCTTCCCCAACCACCGGTACTTTTACTGTCTCTGTAGTTTTGCCTTTTCCAGAATGTCAGATAGTTGGGGTCACACAGTGTGTGGCCTTTCAGACCAGCCTCTTAGACTAAGCATCATGCATTTAAAGTTAGTCTGTGTCTTTTCACGGCTTGATCACTCATTTCTTTTTTTTTTAAGATTTTATTTATTTACTTTTAGAGAGAAGGGAAGGGACGGAGAAAAGGAAAGAAACATCAATGTGCGGTTGCCTCTTGTGCACCCCCTACTGGGGACCTGGCCTGCAACCCAGGCATGTGCCCAGACTGGGAATTGAACCAGCAACCCTTTGGTTCACAGGCTGGCACTGCATCCACTGAGCCGCACCAGCCAGGGCTCATTCCTTTTTAGCACTGAGTAATATTCCATCGTCAGACTGCATTTCATTATCCATTTACCTGTTGAAGGACATCTTAGATGCTTTTAGTTTTGACGGTTACAAATAAAGCTGCTATACACATTTAATGCTCAGGGTTTCATGGGGTAAATATTTGGGCGAATAGCTCAGAGCGGGATTCCTGGATCCTACGGGACGACTATGTTTAGCCGCGTAAGAAACTGCCCAACTGTCTTCCCAAGTGGCTGCTTGGCGTTTCCACCACAGTGAGAGTGGCCGCTGCTCCACGCCCTCACCAGCCTCTGGGGCTTTTTATTTCAGTTTTTTGGATTCTAGCCATTTGGATTTTAATAGGTGTGTCTCACTGTCGTTTTAATTTGCAGTTCCCTAGTACATGTGACGTCGGCCATGTTTTCACATGCTTCTTTGCCATCTGCATGTCACGTTGGTGAGGCGTCTATTTAGATGGTGTGCCCATTTTTAAACTAGGTGGGTTTGTCCTCTTATTGTTGACTTATAAGAGTTCTTTGTGTATTTAGGATACAAGCTCTTTATCAGATACGTTCTACGAATATTCTCTTCCTGTCTGGGGCTTATCTTTGCGTCCTCTTGGTGCAACTCTGCTCTTGGGACTTCCCCTCACCCTCTGATTCGGCTTCTGTTAGTAACAGGAAGGACACATTGGTCTCTGTGTCTCCGATTCCCTGTCCTCTCAGTGAGTTTGAACTTGACCAGGGGAAAAGGGTACATGAATTAAGATCCCTAAAACCATAATACAGTGATCCCTCGTGTGGTGTGGGAGTTATGTTCCAGAGATCCCCGCGACAGGTGAAAATCCGCAATCGTTATATTTATTTTATTATTTATATATATTTTAAGGCTTTATAAGCCCTTCCCATACTCCTATAAACCTCTCCCACTCTCTTATTAACCTTTCCCACACTCTTATAGACACTTCATGTGCTCTTAAACACTTTCTACACTCTTAAACCTATGTAATTTTAACAACATATAAAATTCTGTATGGGTACTCCCCAGTGAAGTATACAGTTGTCCCTCACTATTTCACTGTTCACTTATTGTGGCTTCACTGTTTCGAAGGTTAAAACCCGCGACACAGTGAAGCCGCAATAAGTGAGCTGCGATATAGCCAGGGACGACTGTACCTACTACCTCGAGTGGTATAATGAAGGTCAAATGGGTTTGTCTTTATAAAGCCCTTGGAACAAGACCTGGAATGTAGTAAGTGCTCAATTACCTTAGATAATTACAATAATAAGCATTACATCTTTTTTTTTTTAGATTTTATTTATTTATTTTTAGAGAGAGGGGGAGGGAGAAAGGGAGAGAAACATCAATGTGTGGTTGCCTCTCAAGTGCCCCCTCCTGGGGACCTGGCCCGCAACCCAGGCATGTGCCCTGACTGAGAATCGAACAGGCAGCCCTTTGGCTGGCAGTCCGGTGCTCAGTCCACTGAGCCACACCAGGCAGGGCACATTATGTCTTTTAATAGCTTAATGGATTCAGTCCTTCTTTGTCACTCTTCCTTCTCAGAATTTTCCCAGCTATCTTCACAGATTCACTCTTCTGGATGAGTCATTTGGTGGTTTTTCAATATCCTGTTTGGACTTTATTAAATTCATAAGTAATTTGGAAAAAACAGACATTTAATGATGTTGGGTTTCTTAGCCAAGAAGAAAGCCTGTCTGTGTGAGTCTCCCGCTACGCCTTGTCTGCAGCCAGAACTTACGCAATCCTCGCTAAAACCACTTCCTAACATCTTACTTCTTTTTCCTTCAATGCCATTATGAATGAGGTCTTTTCATCAGAGACATATTATAATTGATTACTATTTATCAACAGTGTAATCTATATATAGGCAACTGACTGTTTTATAGACTTTATTTTTGGAGAAGTTTTAGGGTCACAGCAACATTGGAAGGCACAGAGAAGTCCCACAAAACCCCTGCCGGCACACGCCCAGCCTCCCCGTCGCCAACGCTCCGCACCAGCGTGGTTGACTTGTTACAACCGACAAACCGGCAGTGACACGTTGCCGCCCAGTCCATGAGGGCTCCCTCTCGGTGTTATACATTCTACAGGTTTGGACAAATGGATGAGGACGTGTATCCACCGTCGTAATACCCTGCAGGCTAGTTTCACTTGGTTTTCAAGTACTGATGTTTTTAAATCTTAAAGTTTGTGATAGTTTTTCTAATTGATTCTCTTAGCTTTTTTTTAAAAAAAGATTTTATTTATTTGTTTTTAGAGAGGAGAAGGAAGGGAGAAAGAGGGACAGAAACATTAATGTGTGGTTACCTCTCACGCACCCCTCACTGGGGACCTGGCCCACAACCCAGGCATGTGCCCTGACCAGGAATCAAACCAGCGACCCTCCGGTTGGTTCCCAGGCCAGTGCTCAATCCACTGAGCCACACCAGCCAGGGCTTCTCTTAGCTTTTGTAAGTAATAATCTAAAAACAGTAGAATTTTGCCTCTGTGTTCCCAGTACTCATTCTCAGGGACGTGTCCTGTCTAATTGCCTGGGTCAGTCCCCAAAGCCGCGTTCAGTGGTAGCGGTGACAGGAAGTCCTGGTTCCGTCCCAGAAGGTAATGGGATTGCACCCAGGCTTATACCAGCAAATGTAATGCTGGCTCTGGTGTCCTGTTTTTATATATTTCTATCATGTGAAAGCATAAAATCCACTTCTATTTTTAAAAGCTCTTTTCTCTGAAATTAGGAATGGGTGTTGGATTTCATCAAACGCCTGCTCACCACCTATCGGACACTCGTGTGGTGTGTCTCACACAATCAACACATTTGGCGAAAGAGGATTCTCTACAATTCAGCAGCTGAGGCTCAAAGAGGTCAATTCACTTGCCCAGGGTCACACAGTGGGCAGGTGACAAAGTAGGCCATGCTCTTTGTCCATGTCCCCAAGTGCTGTCTGCTCTGAATGCTTGTGACCTTGGCGCTCCTGGGACATCTGGCACCCCTAGGCCCCCACCAGGCCTTACCCAGCCCTCGCCCCAGGCCACACAGCCTCTGTGGCCCCCACGTCTCCACGCTCATGCAGGAGAACCTGGCTCGGCTCAGCAGCCACCCATGTCCCTCCCGTGAATACAGCTTGAAGCCACAGGAGACAGGCCTGGGAGGAGTGGGGCCCTGGGCAGGCCCAGGGTCACAGACCTGGCAAGTAGAAGAAAAAACATTTTTCTTCCCTTCTCTGAAGAAACTTGACAGAGGGGGGAGCAGGTGGATGCCTCCAGGCCAAGGCAGGGCTTCGCTGGGTGGATCTGAAGTGGGCACTGAGTGGGCCGGTGGGCATCTGGGCCCAGGTGAAGAGCCTCGGGCTTTGAGTCAAGTTCATCCCGGCCACCCCAGGTCCCTGTGTGATCTAGACAGAGCCTCGTGCCTCTGTGTATGTGCTGGCTGAGGCAGAGGCCCACGGGGAACCCCTGTGGGGGTCTGGGCTGGCACAAAGACCAGCAGCAAGGGAGGAGCGGCCCGCTCTGCTTCCGGGCCTGGGTGCCGTCTCTGGGCCGTGCCTGCCTGGCCCCCACCCAGAACAGCTGAGCCTGCAGGTGTCTCAGAGCCCCAGCAGGCCCAGCATTTATTACTGAGACTGCCCTAGGCTGCACGTTGTGCGTGCATTGTCTCATTAAATTGAAATTAACTTAGCGTAATGAAATTCTCGGAGCAATCCTACCTGGAAAAAGCCAGGCTCATCTCCATGGTGGGTGCTTTACACTCCATCTCATTTACCCCATTTTATGGATGAGGAGCTTGAAGCCAAGGGAGGGGCAATAACTTGCCCAGGACCGTTCAGGTTGCAGGGGTGGCAGCAACATCTCTCAGAGCCAAGGTCCCCTGCCTTCAATGGCCATGTTAGTATTTCAGCCTTCTGTGGATTTTCTGAGACCTGAAAGGGCACTGTGTGGCTTTGGTCACCAGTTGGCCAGGCCAGAGGAAACAAACTATGGGGAGTGGGGGAGACCTGCAACTAGCTGAGGACCTCCTGGGATTACACCTCAGTTTACAAATAATGAAACTGCGAGTTTGCATTTACCCTCTGAGGCCCGGGAGCAGGACAGTGGTGGAGGCCAGATTCAGGTGGGTTTGCCTGAGGTCATCGCTTCTGGGAAGTCAAGGCAATGCCGCTTTCTTTTCCAGCGTTTTCGCCCATTCTCAAACTGTCCACCTGGGGGCGCTAGATAACAGGGCTGTGACGCAAGTTTTGTGGGATCTTCCACTGGGCTGGCCTGGGATGCCTTCCTACAGGGCCCCACGATTCCTTCCCGGTGCACCTCCTCCACGCCCACCCAGGAGCCCCCCCCCCAAGAACCCCAGGTGCCATTTGTGGCTCACTCTCTCCAGCCCAAGTGTGAGATGCGGTGTGGCAGCCTCTTCCCTGGCCAGCTGGGCCCTCGGACATCTTGAGAACTTCTTTTCCTTCTCCATCTTCAGTCTGAAGCCAGGGTGTGGCTGTGACTTCATGGGGCTGCTCACAGGTTCATGGGGGAGGGGGGGCCCTCAGCCTTCCCTCCCCCTTGCCACTCTCCCACCTTTCTCTCTGTAACCACCTGTTTCTGGACCTGAGCCCCCCATCCTCCCACCGATCTTCAGCTCCCTGGAGGCAGGCCCACCTCAGAGGCCTCCCTGCAGTGTGCCAAGTGTGCAAACAGCACAGGGTCCCCTGTGGGGTAGGGTGTGTCCAGATAAGACAGCCTTGAGGGATGGGACCTCACAGGGGGTCGTGGCTGGGTCCTTTGCCCCGGCATTCCCAGCAGGAGTGGCCTGTGGGACTTGGCTCTCTGCTGACCAGACTCCAAAACACGGACAAAGAACCCGGGGTGACCAGGTCCGAATTCACACAGGTGGACATGCTGTCAGTGACCTGCTCAGGTGAACTGCTGGGGGCAGTGGGAGGCCTTTAGCCAAAGCCCGACACCACTGTGTGTGAGGCACTTCTGGGTTCACCAAGCCAGTATCCCCCTGGGGCTGGGGCTGGGTCCTCCGGTCACTTAGTGCCGCCTGGATATGGAATTAGCTAAAGTGGATTCTGACCGAGAGCCAGTTCCTGTCTCTTCAGGCTCTCTCCAGCCTTCCGATTGGGGGGAGCAGAAAGCCCCGGTTTGGTGCTAGTGCAGGCAGCTCCCCAACCCTGGCCACCCCCTCCACCCCGCCCCTGCCTCTGGCCAGCGACAGCCTCCAGCTACAGTTTAATCACATTACTTCCACTGTGCTTATTTGTGTGGTTACTTTCTATTTCTGGCAAGTGGTACTTGTTCTCTACTGGTGAGGACAGAAAGTTTGTTTTCCAAGGGAAAAACTGAATCAATTTAAGGACATGATACAGCGGGCACAAAGGAGACGCTTCTCTCTCGATCAATGTTTCTCTCCCTTCCTCTTTCTCTAAAAGCAATGAAAACAACATGTCCTTGCGTGAGGGTTAAGAAAGAAGACAAGCACGGACCGGTGTTGCTGAGGATGTGGAGAAACCGGGGCCCTCCTGCGCTGCGGGGGGGCGGGAAGTCAAACGGTGCAGCACCGGGGAGACAGTTCGCCCGTCCCTCAGTCAGGTAAACAGAGTTACGGTACGACCCAGCAATTCCACGCCTAGGTAGGTCTCCAAGAGCAATGCAAACTTGTCCACACAAAAGTCCAAACACAGATGTTCACAGCAGCAGCCCAGCAGGGGAAACAGCCTAATGTCCACAGACAGACAGATGGACAGATAAAGTAGATGAAGATATCCTACCCATGTGGTAGAGAATTACTCAGTCAGACGCGGTTTCTAACATCACTCTGGAATCAAAGGAGCCAAGGCCCTCTGGAGAGGCAGCAGGTTCTGGGACTGGGGCAGGAAGAGCACGGCAGGCGCCCGGAGCACACTGCAGGGACGGAGGCCAGGCACCGAGGCCGCACAGGACATACGCGCTCTGCGGAAACGGGCGCCGGCCAAGGGGAAAAGCTGCCGATGGCCAAAGATGGAACAATAGGGGCGCAGAAGAATCCGATTGTATCCCAAAGTAGGGAAGTTTCTAAAATATCTCCCCATCAAAGAGTAAAAATAAAAAATATCCCCGTGAGTCTGCACTGATGTAATGTGTCACTGGAAGGGGGCGAGGTCTGGAGCAGGTCTGCCTTGGGGCGGCCTGCAGTGCGTGGGTTCTTGACTTGGTGCAGGGAAGATTCCACAACACGGGTCCAGGGGATTTGGGGTGTGTTTCTTGCTGCTGGGGCCAGTGAGACAAAGGAAGGACACAGGGGAGAAGGAGCAACAGGACAGAGCCTAGGCGGTGGGCAGCTTCGGCTCTGAAGAAACATAGGAAAGAAGTGAGCTCACTGGGACGTCAGAGAAACGGTGGGGGGTGGGGGCCGGGCCATGGAGACAGAATCAGGGAGTTAGCCCAGGCCGAGCTGCCACTGCCTGCCACTACCCCGCTTGCCGGTCCCACGGGGCCCTTGGGGTTTAGGAGAAAGAGAGCAAAAAGTTCGTGCCTGAAAATGAGACGGTTGGGTAGGTGTCTTCCAGAGAGAGCCTGCCTCGGATCTTAGTTTTAGGGGGTTTCACTCCCTCCTGCAGGTGAGAATCTCAGGAGAGGGTTTCAGGGGAATATTCATCAGCTAGCCAGGTGCATTTCTAATACGCAGATACACCCAAACGAGCGCACAGGGGAGTTTGGGATTATTCTCTGGTCAGCTTTCTACTTCACTTTCATCTTGGGTCTGTCTGGCACCGATCAGGTCTTTGTTACTTGTTCTCTGACTCCATCTGTCCTTGGGTTAGGCTGGGCCTCTGTCCTCTAGCTCCCAGACTGGGGTGACTTAAGTGATATGTGCTCTGGTTTGGAAGGAGAAGCATAAACCCTTCGCTCTGGAGTGTCCTGGGCTGGGGAAGGGAAGGTCTTGCGATTCACCAGCTGGCTGTACATGGTTGACATTGTTTGGCCTCGTGTCATTTTCTTGTCTCAATGTTCTCATCCCCCTTGCCCACGACGTTTCCTAGCTTCTTAGTATCCTGCCTCAAGTGCCACGAGGGGACAAATGTCTCACTCAGAAGAATTCCGAATAACTCGTGCAGACACCCCACCCTCCCGGAGGTGGAGCAGAACCCCTCCCCAAGTGAGGCTGCGCACACTGCCATCACCACCGAGGGGCCACGCTCTGTGCCACGCTTTCAGCTCCCCGGCCCTGTCTCCCACCTGCCTGTTCCGCACCGGGTACCCTGGTCTCACAGGGTGTGACAGGTATACTTGGCACTGACTAAAATTGTCAAATGAGTGAAAGAAGGAAAAAGAGGAGAGGAGAGGAGGGCAGGAGAGGGGAGGGAGATTCAAATTACAGGTAGGGTGCTTGCTGGGGCCTCCGCTGTGTGTGGGGCTGTGTGACTCTGGACGAGCTCTCTGACCTCTCTGAGTCTATCTCACTCCTCATCTGTGAGACGAGGACCGGCTCTCCTGCCTCACAAGGTGGATGTGAGACTAAAACGAGGTCCCTGGTGTGGACTGGATAGGACTCACCCACGCACACAGCTGTGCCAGGGGCGCTGTGGTGTAAAAGGCAGTTTCAGCGTCTACACCCCACCTCTGCCCAGCCGGCAGGAAATAAGCTTCAACACCAGAATCTCAGTTTCAGGTGGGAGCCTGGCTGCTGCTGGTGCTGCTGGTCTTCACAAATGAGCCCAGGGCGGCTGGGATCGGGCAGCTCCCTCCTGCCTCCTCACCCCTACTGGGCTGGGCCTGGGGAGCTTTTCTGGGGAGACCGTCTGGGCCCTGGGGACACACGCACACGTGGAGAATGCCCACACAGAAGGTGGCACCACCTCATCTTGATGAGCAAGAACCCAGCAGAGGTGGGAGAGGAACCCAGCACGACCACTCAGCAAGGGATCCCAGCGTGGGGCACCTCCCAGAGGGACCACCGTTCTCTAACTCACACGAGATGTCCTAGGGGCCCCCAGTAGTGCTGGGGGCAAGGCCTTTGGCTGCGGGATCCAGGGGCCTCCCTCAGCCTCTCCCCACATGCCCCAGCTCTGGGCCCATCTCCCTGGTCAGGGCTGGGGGCCTCTCTTCCCGCGTGTGTGTCCTCAGGGAGCTCTGTCCACGCTGGGCACCCTCTCCCCACTCCAGACAGGCTGCTGGCTTTCTGCTTGGCTCAGGTCGTTCCCTGGGGCAGTGAGCGCAGGAAAGGGAAAGGGGAAAATACAGGAGAAACGGAGAGAAGCCCCGATTAATATCTCTAATCCCATCTCTCCACACAGGCATGGCAGCTGGCAGAGTGCAGTATTCTGCCGTGTCGCTCTTTCTCCTTCGTTTGCATAAAATGACGTAGTATTTTCAGGTTCTCAGAGCACCCTCCCATCCTCTCCTTGCCCAAGACAAGACAGCAAGTCAGGGAGGAAGACTTTTCCAGCTCCAGGATCCTGTGGTGACTCTCATGGGGTGGCAGCCAGTTTACTCAACTCCCCACCCCCACCCCCACCCCGAGGTCACAGGGATGTTGTCCGCTTCTCCTGGGCATCCTTCTGCCCTCACCTCCCACGGCGCCCTGTCATCCTGATGAGAATTATCAACCTCCCCCCACCTGACTCTACCTCCCACACAGAGTGTTTGGCTAAGGGCTAAGCACCTGGCCCAACTGGAGAGTGCCAGCCTCTTGGTGGCACTGATTGGTCCAAAGATGGACACATAATAAAAACAGACCAATCAGGGCCCTTCCCTAGGATTTCTCTACTCAGGCCTGGGAAGGCCCACCCAAGTGGGAAGACACCCATCTGTGGCAGGAACAGGCAAAGAGGCGGATTATTCTGCAGCCTTTCTCAAGGCTACTTCTTCCATTTGGTGAGCTACTCCAGGGGCCCTCACAACATTCGTGTCTGCGTGGCTCGTTTGAATAGGGTTCCTGCCCCAGGTGGTAGCGCTTCACATTAAGAACCTGGACTCTGGAGCCAGCGTCTTTGCATCCCCTCCAGCGCTCGCAAAATAGCTTGGTGCCTCCGTTTCCCCCGCTGTAACCCACATTGGCTTATCGTGAGGGTTAAGTGAATGATGACAGCACCTGGCACCCTAGAAGCCCTTAATAACATCAGCTCTTCAGCCAGGAACATTCTGGATCCTACACCTTCTGGGACTTTGGCACCTCCCTCGCACCCACAGTCCGCCAGTCTGCCTGTCAGAGCAGCCTGGCTCCGGTCTGCTCCTGTCCTGCTGAAAGCTGGGCTCTGACTTCCTGCCGCGACGGGGCCACATCGGTCAGTCCTGCTCCCCGCTGCTCAGGCTGCGTTTTCACGAGGGTTACAGGGATGGCAGAGCTAGGAAGGCCGGCCTTCCAGGCCTGGAGCCAGGCCTGGAAGGTAGCTCAGAGGCCTGGCCAGAGACGGACTGACTCCATGAGGGAGACCCAGAATGCCTCTTCCCTCCGCGACTCACTTTGTTTCAGGCTCCAGCTCATTGCACATGCCTGAAACCGTGCTGGGAAGTTCTCAGTAAGTGCAGAGATTGTCATACCCAGGTGCCCAGCTCCTGCCCCCAAGGAGAGCGCCCTCCGGGGGGCTGCTCACCCCTCACATGAACAGCAGGCAGCCCCAAGGAGCTAGCAGAGAAAAACAGGAAACTTTCTCCCTGGGGGCTCCAGAGAACCAGCCTCCATTTCAGACCTCTGGCCTCCTGACCCGCGTGGGAATGAATGTCTGCTTACTGAAGTCAGTCGGTTTGTCACAGTATGTTATGACAGCCCTAGAGAATACCAACTCGCACACTGTGCCACTGACCATTTGGCTGTCCTACTAGGAGTATTTCAACTTTGCTCTCTCTTTGCCCAGGAAATTCCATGTTGAAGCATTTATTTTTTGGAAGTGACTGGAACAATGCAAAGACGTGCCTGCAAGGGTATTCCCAGTAGTTTTGTCCAAAATGGTGAAAAACAAGGAAAAAGCTAAACACCTCCCCACGGAACTTGGTCAGATAAATGGTAGTACTCCATGCGCTGAACCGCGCGGAGAGATCACGTGGGCGCACATGCCGAAAGTTTCAGGTCAGTGTGTCTGCACAAAACGCATCAACCTTCACTACAAGAATGATAAAGTGAACTTCATTCACATCGTGAACTTGTATGCATCGAAATACAACATCAAGAAGTTGGTTTCCAAAGCCAGTTCCCCACTAACTGGCTGGAAGGACTCGGGCGAACCACTTCAAACCGCCCCCCCCCCCCGCCCCTGAGAAAGAAATGGCGTCCAGCCACAGTCAGGCAGCTGGGTGGGGCAGAGCCGAGCCTCGACCTTCCATCTCCTGCTTCCCAGGGGCCAGAGCACAGGACAGTTACAGTCTATGGGGGGATGGGGGGAACACGTGGGCACCTTGGAAGGATCTCAGAGAATCAGCTCCACCAGAGGTTGCAAAAACAGCCCCCAGCTGAGAGCCGGTCCAACAAGAATCTCAGATGTGTAACAAGAAGCCGGAAGTCCTAACTTGGCAATTCCTCACGTGGCAATTGATTGAAACGAATCCAAAACCCAGATTCTTCCCCCAGCTGGATGCCTCCTCCAGGCAGCAGTTCGCAACCTTTCCCCCGCTCAATCGTACTTGGATTGTCGGTGCTCCTCCATTTCATAGCCAAGGAAACTGAAGTCCGGAGAGGGGTGTGATTTGCCCAAGGTCACACAGGAAGAGCCAAGATCTGGAAATCTCTCGTTTGGGGAAAACAGGATTTGGGACAGTGACATAGAGCTGCCCACCCCAAGTCAGTCCCTGCCGCACACTGAAGGCAGCCCCGGCCAGTGACAACCAAAAGGAAACTGGAGCCAGCTGAGTGTCAGACGCAGATAAGGCAGGTTCAAACTCCAGCCCCTACTCCTGCCAGCTGTGTGACCTTGAGCAAGGCTCTTCCCTCGCTGAGCCACAGCCTCTCCTCTCTAAGGCGGGGGCAGGATGCCCTGGGTAAGAGATGGGGTGGCGCTCCTCGCCCACCCCAGGGGCCCTGGCCAGGTCCCACGGCCTCCACGGGGTTTGGACGCCTGAGGCTGGGACTGTGCTTGCTTTGAATTCTTCCCAGGAGACATCCCGACGTGGTTGCCACATAGAGTGCCTGTCCCCAGTGCCTGTTCCCTCAACCTCCCAGCTCTGCTGGCAGGGAAAGAGCAGACCATGTGGCTTCCAAAGAGGCCTCAGCAGAAGAGGCTTGGTGGCACTGGCTTGAATTGTCTCGGTCCCCTGCCCCCAGCACCCCTCCCCCCACTGAAGCACCTTAGAAGTCTGAGCAGGTGCCTACCATTCCTCATTAATACCTCAGTCTCTGCCCAAAAGCTTCATCTTTTTCCTCTTTTTTTTTTTAAACAAGCTCCCTCTTCAAATTGCAAATGCTGGAGGGGATTAATTCATTAGCTCCCAATGAATCATTTCCTGGGCCTCTGCAAACACTCAGCCAGGGCTGGGCGGATGGTCTGGCTGGCCTGGCTTCTCCCCTCCAGGAGTCGGGGTGGACCCTGCCCTCCCTTCCCAGAGCCCTGGGGTTCAGCCAGCTCCTCGCATAGCAAAAATGAGGTGGGGGCAGTAGTTGGGCAGAAGTGCCTCCTAGGAGGTCACTGCACCCCCTGCCAACCTGCCCTGCCTCTGTGTCCCTCCTTCCCTGACCCAGGGCCTCGCTCCTTCATGGGCCCGGCCCCTTCGGACCTGCACATCCTGAACTCCATCGCCTCCCAGGCTTTCCCTGCCCATGCCCACCGTCCCCCAGACCTGCCCCGGCACCAGGCTGGAGCCTTTGCTCTCTCTCCCCCGGCCCCACCAGTCCTCTTTCCCAAATGCCCTTCCCATCCCCTGACCATCGGCCTGAGCCTCGTGACATGTCACCGGCCACTGCAGACACTCCTTGTTTGGTCCCCGGCCTTCTCTCCTTTTGCTCCCCTCTGTCCATGCTCCCTACCATCCCGTAGCTAGAGGGAACTTTCTAGAACTGCCTGGCAGTGGCCTGCCAGGGCTGCTGGACCCTCCCGGAAGGGCAGCTCGCCCCAGCATGCACGGCCCCACCAGCGTCACCTGCCTGGCTTCTCGAATCAGACCACACCTACATGTGCTTTAATGCCCCCCGTGTGGATGACAAAATTATTCTTCGTTTCCCTGAGAATTGAACGGGGCGGGGGGGGGGGCGGGGGGGCGTGGTTTACCTGGCGACCCTGGTGTCAGTCCAAATACCTCGAGCATCATGAGGTTTTCGTAGAACCTTTTAGGATGAGTGCATTTAAGTGAGATCTTTGGGACACGTGCCACACCATTGTCCACTGGCCATCTGAAATGCAGATGGAGATGGGAATCTTGTGGTTCCATTTGCTAAACCTGGCAACCTCAGTCCTGCACAGGTCATAGGGACCAGAGCGTATGCCGGGGGTCACACAGCTCCCACCTGGACCCCGACACTTTGCCCTCTAATCGGCCTGGAAGGCTCCTTTCCAGTCCACGGAAGGGGCTGGGGCCTGGGGACTCCCGGGCAGGAGCCCACACTGCCCACTTCCTTGCCCCCTGGGCCTCAGTTTCCTCCACAGAGGAATGAAGAGGTGGTTTCTCTGCCCGCCTCCCAGCCTCGTCCCAGGGCCAAACACCTGAGCAGAGCCCTGGACACGCCCAGAAGGCAAAGGGGCCAGTGCCAGCGGGGCAGCCCTGTTCTTTGTCTCACTGAAGGACCTTGGCTAAGCAGGACAAAGGTCTTTTCTTTTCCCCAGAGCACCTTGTAACCTGTGAAGCCGCCCGAGGGACAACTCAAGCGAGGATCTTCAACAGGTGCTGGAATCATCAGAAGAAACTTTCACAAGGCATCAAGGTGAAAGTTCCCTTCACAGTGGGGAGACCTGGCGGGTGCCAGCAGCTGGAGGACTCACCACCGGGCCTCTGATCCCAGTCTCCGGATTTATGGAGACCAAAGAGACCTGCCAAGTCAACGCTTGACCTGGGATTAGAGCCTGGGCCAACAAGGACATTGGTTCCTGAAGATGACCCTGGCGGTGGGGGTCAGGAGAACGGCCCTGGTCTTGGGAGCTGCAGGGAGGAGAGCTTAGAGGCGAAGGCTCACACACTACCCCTAACTCTCCACGGTTCAGCAAAAGCAAACAGATCGACAGAGATTAAGGGGGGTGGGTGTCAAATAGTGACAACTGGTGAGTTCATGGTACTTTTCCCGCACTTCTCTGTTCATGGGACATTTTTCCAAGTAAAAGTCCGAGGGAACATGCACCCAGAATAAAACGTCAGGAGTAGGAGCACCTTAAAGCCCCTGCAGCCGGACACCCTTTCTTGGAGGAGGAGCCTGGGAACAGGGCACCTTGCCCTGTGGTCACACAGTGGGTGGCAGCCGAGCCTGTTCCACTTGGTTTGAGTCCCAAGAGCAAGGAGGAAACCACCTCTTCACTGCAGTCCCAGGTCTTCTCCTCTCCCCAGGCTATACCCCCTGAGGCCGCTCTACATTCCTGCAGGAGGTGAGCAGCCCCCAAGGGGTCTGGGAAGAAATCTACTCCTTCCTCTCCAAAGAAACTTGAACCTGCACTGGCTGCCCACCACCCCTGAAGGGACGCCCCTGCCTTCCCAGGTGCAGGCAGGATGAGACAGGCAGGGAGGAGAGGGAGGCTCAGAGCCCCGCCTGCCATGGCTCAGTGGGTTGAGGGCCAGCCTAGGGCCTAAAGGTGGCCTGTTCAGTTGCCCAAGAGCACACGCAAGCCTCGTCCTGGCTGGGGACTTGTGAGAGGCAAGCAAGCCATCTTTTTCTCTCTTCCTTCCCTTCTGTTTAAAAAATAATCTCTAAAAAGAGGGAGATTCAGGGAAAAGGGGTCTCACTTGGCTATTGCAAGTGGGTCCAAACCCTAGGAAGAAACCCTCCAGTTTGGGGAAAATAAATGCCCCTGGGCCAGTCCCTCTCCAGGGGCAGGGACAGCTGCAAGACAGGATTGCTGGGCCGGGAACCAAGCCGCCTGGAGGGTGTGGCTGCAAGGAGTGTCTGGTGACACAGGAGTCACGACCGTCCAAAGCTCCTAAGCAACCCTCCTGACCACGTGGGCGCCCCAAGCACACAAAATCCATCCCCAGTTGGCTTCATTTTCAGCCTTTGTCCACTTCTGCGCCAGGTGTGGCCTCCCCAAGTTCATGTGTGGCCATGGACAGTGTCACACAGCTAAGCAGGAGCCAATGCCAGAGTGAGGCCAGACTGGTGGGCAGGACATTTTCAAGGGAAGCTTCCAGATATAACCCGGTGTGAAATCTCCTTCTGTGCTGTACTCAGTGACGTGTGTCAGTGGACTGACGTGGAAACACAGGCAGGATTCCTTATAGCAGGAGCAATGTTGTGAACGGTGTTTTACGTAGAGAAGCAATTGTGAAGAAATTCACACAGATAAAGAAGGAAAGAAATAGCCCTGGCTGGTGTAGCTCAGTGGATTGAGTGCAGCCTGCAAAGCAAAAGGTCACTGGTTCAATTCCCAGTCAGGGCACATGCCTGGGTTGTGGGCCAGGTTCCCAGTGGGGGCCACATAAGAGGCAACCACACATTGATGTTTCTCTCCCTCTCTCCCTCCCTTCTGTCTAAAAATAAATAAATAAATAACATCCTTTTTTTTTTAAAAAGAAGGAAATAAGTGGCCAGTTAACATGATTTTAAGAGAGGCAGTAACAGTATATATAACTTTAGGGGGGGAACAATGTCCTTTTTGAGGACGTTAAATACATATAAGTTAACTGGCAGTACAAGGCAGGAGAACAGATTCCATTCTAACTCTGATGGTTACATCCGTGGTGACCATCAACCCCAGCATAACGAGGAGCGCAAGGAAAACCAGAGGCTGTCCATGGCAGTGAGGAGGCTCTGTGGGGAAGGGCACCTCTGCAGTGGCTGACCTAAGCTATGGTCAGGTGTGCTGAAGTCCAGCTTTCCGATTTGATTACTTCCTTTGAAATATTCAAATTGCGTGCCCTGCCTGGAGTGGCTCTGTTGTTTGAGCATTGCCCCACAAACCAAAGAGTCACTGGTTCGATTCCCAGTCAGGACACATGCCTGGGTTGCAGGTTTGGTGCCTGGGTGGGGTGCATACAGGAGGCAACTGATCGACATTTCTCTCTCACATTAGTGATTCTCTACCTCCCTTCCCCTCTCTCTGGAATTAATTTTTTAGAATATTTTATTTATTTATTTTTAGAGACAGGGGAAGGGAGAAAGAAAGAGGGAGAGAAACATCAATGTGTGGTTGCCTCTCAGAAACCCCCTACTGGGGGCCTGGCATGCAACCCAGGCATGTACCCTGACTGGGGATCTAATGAGCAACCCTTTGGTTGGCAGTCGGTGCTCAATCCACTGAGCCACACCAGATGGAATCAATTTAAAAAAATTTTAAAATAGTGATCATGAAAAGTGAAATAATATCTACTGACCCTTGTATGCCATGGTGTTAGACCCCTCTCTCTGTCCCTCCCTCCATGCTATTCCCAGCTCCCTTTTAAAGTCAGGAGTCACTCCCCACCTGCCTAAATCTTACTCCAGGACTTCCCACGTTCCCCCACAGCCCAATTCCATCCCCCACCCCTGGGGGCCTCACACTGTCTCACCTGACCTCACATTCCACCACTGTCCCCCAGCTCTGGCCGCATCAGCCCCTTTGGCTTTGCTGACACTGTGCCTGTCCACCCCATTCCCACTTCCAGGCTCTCCCAGGTCCTTCTGCCTGGCCAGCAGTCCGTTGCAGGAACACATCGCCCACTGCAGGCCGGCTGCTCGGAGCACCAGGAACTCGGATTTGGATCCAAAACCATGATTCTAGGAGGGTAAGGCCAGAGTGCTTCTGGGGCCAGCGTCCGCCTACCCAGAGGAGGTGTCCACTGTCTGCTAAGTTTACGCATTCCACAAGTATTTAAGAGCGCCTACTATAAGCAGGGGACTCCGAAGCCTAGTGGGAAGCCCATAGGTCACTGGGATGGGGGAGGCTGGGGCCAGACATCCCCAGGGTACACACAGCCTGACTTCAGCTCACTAGTTAGTGCTAGGTAGACCTCAGGGTCTGCCTGAATAGGGGATAGGCACACGCCTTGTGGAGACAGAACACTTGATGTACTACCCACACAATAAGCCAGGGTGGTCCTCAGGCAGCTGGGGACAGGGCTCCAGGGAGGGGGAATGGCCTTTTCAAAGGCCTGGAGGTGAGACGGAACTCAGCAGAGCCGGCACAGGAATGCCCTGAGGCCCAGCCACGTGCTCAGAAGCACCATCAGGGGCCAGGCCAGGCGGAGCCTGCTCCTGCAAGCCTGGAAAGCTGCGGTGGAGTTTCCGGATTTTATTTTAGCTCGCATCTCGGGGGAGGGGGGGCGCCATCTTCTTCCCTTTACGCTGGCAATCGAGGCCCAGAGGCGGCCAGCGTCGCACAGGAGAACGCACAGCAGGCGGGCGCGGCCTCGAGCACGTGCGGTGCGTCTCTGCCGGGGCGCCCTCCCAAAGTGCACCCGGGAGTGGACACGGAGGGGCCCGCGCTCCGCCTCCCGTCCCCGAGCCCGGACTGGGCCCCGCTGGGTCCCGCCCTCCTCCGAAAGTGACGTGACCGCGGGGCGGGCCCTGGGCGAGGCGGCCCCTCGTCTCGGCGGCGGCGGCGGCGGCGGCGGCGGCGTGAGCGCAGCGCGGCACCACCATGGGGGCCCAATTGAGCACGGTAGGCGGCGAGGGGCGCCGGGCGCGGGGCTCGGCGTCACTGCGCACCGGCTGGCATCCGGACATCAGGCTCCCGCAGCACTGACTGCGACCTGGCCGCGAAGGGCGGGGCTGCGGGGTGGGGGTGCGGCGGCGAGGCACCCCACCCGGCCGCACCCTGGCCGGCGGCGCTCTGCCTGGCCCTTCCCTGGTCTGGGTGTGCCAGTGGCTGGGGTGACTCACGCCCTGGCCTCGGACGGGGACCGGCTCCCTGCCCCGTGGGCGTGTGAGAGGCGGGCACCAGCTGGTGGCCCTGCCTGCTGCCCTGTCCCCGTTGGTCCTAGGAATGGGGAGGAGGAGTGCGTGCGCGAGTGTGAGAGAACGTCTGTGATCCAGAAGTTTGTATGCGACTGAGTGTGACTGTGTGTGACTTGTGATTGTGTGAATGTGACTTGTGAAAGTATGCCTGAGCAAGTGTGAATGGAATGTGAACGTGAGCGTGTGCATGTGTGAATGTGAGTGCACATTAGTGTAAGTGCTCACGTGTGTGACACTGGCTATGTGAAGGGTGACTGGGTGTGAAGTAAGTGTGCCTGAGTGTGTGTGTGTGTGTGTGCGAGTGAGTGAGGGTGTGAGACAGAGATTGGATGTATGTGGCTGATTGAGCAGGTGTGTGGGAGTGTGAATGTGGGAGGATCATCTGCATGTGTGAATAGTGTTAGAGTGTGAACGTGTGTCTGAGTGTTTGTAAATGTGAGAGTGAAAGTGTGTGTGTGAATGCATGTGATGTCCCCGGAGGGATTTTGCGTGTCTTTCAGCAGCAGCTACCGCGGGCCCTTTTCCCGTTACCCCAGCAAAGCTGGCTGCTGACCTGGCGGGTGAGGGGCCCGTGCTGTTGGCTGTGTGACAGTTGGAGGACGTGCACTCACACTTGGCCAGCGGCGTGTGGCACAGCCTGAGTTTGTGGGACTCCAAAGTCCACTGTCACTTTTGGGTCTGCCCAGGGCCTCCCTCCTTCCCACCAGACCCACCTCCTATCTCCAGTGTCTCAAAAGCCACCGTGGAGGGGGTGGGGGCTTGTGCTCCCCATGGAGACTATAGTCAGAGAGCAGCCCCCACCCAGTGTGCTGGCTGGGTTGGGATGGGGGCTGGCACTGTGAGGAATGGGCCCAGCACCTCCCGCTCCCCCTCCAGCCCAGGCGCCTTGGACTTGGAGGACACCTGCCTCCTTCTGACTTGCTGAGGCTTCTCCAGGATAAAGCCAAAGGGTGTTTGCTCAGGAATGTGTGGCCCAGCCCAGGACTCGGGGACATTCAGACCAAGGGGCAGCCTTGCCCAGGGCAAAGTGTGTGACCACACCTCAGTGCAAGGTCCTGACTGTGTTCCCAGATTTTGCCCTCCCCTGGCCCCCATCCTCATGGTGCTTTCTCACCTTCTAGCTGTTGTTGGCTCCCTGGCAATTCCCAGCTTGTGGCTGTTCCACACCTTGTCAGCCAAGGCCCTCTGGCACCTGCCATGGGAGGGGCGGAGCCCCATCTTGGAGTCAGGAGACCTCATCCATCCAAGCATTGGTGGGGATTGCCCCTTCCTCATGGGCCCTGCTGGGACCCCCACTTGGCCCGGAACCCCCACAGCAGACCCTGGCCAGGCTGCCTGGCACAGGGGCGCCCCGCAGTCTGCAGGAGCCAGCTCGGGCTGCTGTGCCAGGCACCTTATCTGGGACGTGCAGGCTCTGAAGGGGGCCTCCTACCACACCCCAGCGGGACTCCGCCGGTGTCTTGGCACTTGAGTCTCCCACCACCTGAGGGGAACGTTGGGGACTGTGGCTCCCCTGCCCCTGGCCCAGCTGTGAGTGCACAGTGGGCCCAAGGCCACAGGTAGACTTGAAGGCTGTCCCACTGGCCCTGGCAGCTCCTCCTCCTCTGTGTTCCCTGGGAAGCAGGACTGGAGCTGTCCTTAGAGGGCGGCTCTGCTGTCCACCTGCCCCTCCTGCTGGGTTCCCTTCTGCACTTGCAAGCTGGGAGCCCTTGCCCCCGCCTTGCAGAACTTCCTCCACTCCCTCCCACTTCCTGAGAAGGGGACCCAGAGGGAGGTGGCCACACACCCCAGTGGGACAGCTGGCAAGCAGGCAGCAAGCAGGTAAGCTTCGGCCCAGGGACCCTGGCATCTACTCTGCCCAGGTCAGGTGTATGGGATGGGCAAGACCTCACCTGGGCAGAGTGGATACCAGGGTCCCAGTGGGGCTTCCAGGGGGTGGGCAGCTGGGCAGGCAGGACACCCTGTGGCGGGGAGCAGGGCCACCCAGCTCCTCAGGTGCGGTGGGTGAGCCAGGGACATTCTGTGCCTCTGGCACCCCATTTCCCACTCCCCTCCTGTGTTGTCAAGGTGAGGAAAGGCAGGTTGTGGCGGGGGGAGGGGGGCAGTTGGTTTCCTGATGGGACAGAGCCCAGCCTGCAGAGCCTCAGGCCAAGTCCTGGGAGGCTGTCGTTGCCCAGACCCCCTGGTGGCTGGGATGGGGGGTGGTGTGTATGGACATATGTTTACATGTACATACTTGTGTTTACGTGTACAAGCAGCATGGTGAGGAGGACCTGGGGGGAGGCCTTGGCCTCGACCATCTGCCTCTGCTTGCTCTGCCCACTGCTGGCGGGGGTGGGGGGTGCTCCTGCTCCAGATCACGGGGACGGCCTGTGAACCTGGCAAAGCCTCTCACTTTCCGGAGACCGAGCCTTCGCCCTCCACTGCACCCTTTTCTCTCCCCAGGTTTGTCTCCCCCACTAGCTTGAGTTCCTCAGGGGTGGGGTCCCCGGGCCAGGGTCCCCCAAGTCCAGCACAGGCCCTGGCAGGTGTGCCCACTAGTGTTGGTGGCCTGAAGGACTGAGGGCGTACCCACAGCCGCCTCCCCAGATGGTAATTTGGGGGCATACGAAGTCCTCCTCTGCTCTCTCGATGGCCAGGCAGGCCCCGTGGGCACAGAGAGGCCTCGTGGACTGGGGCTCGCTACGTGGACTCAAGCCAGACACCTGGCCTCCAGTCCTGGCCCTCCAGATTATTGCCCAAGCCTCACCTGTTTCCTCACCTGACATACGGGTTGTAACTGCTCTGCCTTCCGGGCTGGAGGGTAACTGGCCCTGCGGAGCCCTCTGTGGTAAGGAGCAGGGACTGGGAGGCCACTGCCATTGGCCGGCTGCCTAGCAGTGGCCCCAGTCCCACCACAGCTCGGGGAGGTGGGTGTGCCCACAGGTGAGGACACAGCCAGGAAGCCTGTGTTCTCTGGAGGGCTGTGGGTTTTCAGATAGACAGGATGGGTCATGCGTGCCCCCCCCTCGCCGGGGAGGGATCTGGACTCTTGCCCTTATTCCTGAAACTTCCAGACTAGAGTCAGAGAGAGACCGGGGGATGGGACTTGTCCCCTCACAGGTTTATCCACAAATAATAATTGAATGTCACTGCTCTGAGCCCCAGGGACGCACTGGGGATGAGACGCATGGGTCTCCCTGACCTCCTGCGGCTTCTGCCGCAGGGCCTGCTGCTGTGTGTTGACTGTGACCACTAGTGAGGAGTTTGTGCCTGGGGCTGGCACCTGGAAGGGCCAAAGCCTGTGGTCAGGGCTGGCCTTCAGAGCTGTTGAGGTACGAATCTTTCTCGTGGCCCAGCACATACCACAGGCCAGCATTGGTGGGCTTGGGACAGGCGAGAAAAGTAGGGTGAGTGATGGAAAACCGAGAACCAAAGTTCAGAATCCACCCTGGGTCTCCGTGAACCTCAGTTTCCCCATTTGTCAAGTGAAGAACACAGTTGGCCTGTCTCCCATTACTGGGGGTCATCAAAAGCAAAGGTGTTTGCACATTGAGGCAAGCTGCAGGTCGAAGGGTCTTTTGTTAGTGAACTTGGCCTTGCACTTAAACAGCTGCGTTGAGGGAAGAGTAAACACAGCCCAGCTGGCTCTCAATGTCATGTAAGTTCATTTCCAGGGCTCCCAAACAATGGTGATTTCCCGAGAACGTAATATCACTCAACTTTTTCCTAAACAGTGTTCCCCGTGGGTGTGGCTTCTTGTATTGATCTGGGAGCGGCCTAGAGTCCCCAGTCCTCCCCCCCAGGGAGTTCACAGAGAGGGCACGGAGGCTGTGGAAGCCCGTTGACCTCTGGCCTGATGAGCTGGCTAACCAGTGCCCGTCCTGGTGGAGCTGACATTCGGGCTGGGCTCTGAGTGATGAAGAGGAGTTGGTCGGTTGGCTAAGGGAAGAGAAAGGGCGATCTGGTGTGCAAAGGCCTGAGGCAAGAGGGGCCAGGGGCTGGTGGTGTGGCCGTCAGTAGGGCCTTGGAGTGTGGGCAGTGGGGAGCCCCGGGGGCGGGGGGGCGGCAGCCTGTTGGTTTGGGCAGCGGGGCCTCCCTGTGGGAGGCAGCACATTGGGCTGTGGTGGGTGTGGGGGGTTGGGGCACAGAGGGGGTACCTGGCCCGGGAGCAGGTTCCGGAAGAGCCCTTTTTCATGCTTGCCAGGCCTGAGGTTGAATCCTGGCTCCACCCTGACTTACTGTGTGACCGTGGGCAAGTCACTCAGTCTCTCTGAGAAACAGGGACAACATCGTCACTTGCCGTGAGTGTGGTCTCCTGAGGATTGACGTTGGTGTGACTGGGGGCAAGTTACCCATCCTCTCTGGGCCTCAGTTTCCTCAGGGCACCCAGGGCCTGGGGTCGAAGTGAGGATTCTCCCATGACCCATACCTAGAGCATTGTCACCTTGGGGACATTGGCCACATTCGCTCTGCGTGGCCTTTCCCTGCCTTATTTCCTCCTTAGTCGTACAAGGGAGCACCCTCCTGCACTTGAGGAAGTTGGGGACTGGGATGGCAGTTTCTCTCCTGTGGTCCTGAACTGGGGACCCCCGAGTCCAGGGCTGCCCGACAGGGCCTTAGGTGAGAGCTAGGTGGGGAGAAGCACCCACGGCACGGAGAACACGGTAGGTGCTGGTTAACTGGGCAGGTGGCCCTGGGCATCTCCCAGCCTTCTTTTTAGACCCTTCAATAAAAGACTGCTGGAACCGCCCCGCCTGGTTCCAGGAGCTGTAAATCCCCCAGGGCTAAGGCTGAGTGCGCGACCTTCGGACCATAAGCCACCTGGTTCCAGGAGCTGTAAATCCCCCAGGGCTAAGGCTGAGTGCGCGACCTTCGGACCATAAGCCACTAAAAAGACAAAGCTTAATTAATCTCCCTGGCAGGGACGTCATCACTTCTGCTCCTTTTTCCATAACTGGCCCCCAGTGCCTGATCAGTTGGCCAGTGACAGGTAGGATTCCCTAAGGGGGGAACGACCTAAGACAGGCATGATCATGTGGGGGCCCCAGGGAAGGAATTGGGGGGCTATGGAGAAAGGGGGCGATGGCCCCTCGCCCCTCAGCTTTGACGAAGCCGGAGTCCTCAGTCTGTCTGTGAGAAGTCTCCGAGAATTCCTTGGCTATTTGCCTCCTCTGCCTGACTTGAGTCTGAAACAATGATAGAGGGCAGTGCAGCCCTGTGCTGGGAATGGCGGGCTCCCCAGGTGATCAGGCCTGAGAAAGGATATGTAAAACCCTGTGAAGCCTGCTTTGCTAAGAATGCTCTTAGTTCAATGATAAAGGTCCAAGCAGGAAATGAGTTTGTTTTCGAAAAGTTTTGTAGCCTTTTAAGCTGATAGACCCTGACTTAGAAGAAGCCCTAATAGTTCTTTGTGTGGTATCTCCTGTTTACTGCCTGACAATGATTAATAAGCTGTACCTAAACTCCTGTGCAAATTAAACCCAATAAAAGCCTGTCTAGGCAAGGGTCAGGGCACTCCCCCCTTGAGAGAGTTGCCAGGCCGCTCCTAGGCTCTCCCCCCTGGAGGGAGTAGCCGTGCGTCCGTTTCCTCCACAGGACTCGGTAGTCCGTGTGAATTTGTCTTGGTTTTCCATCCACAACTGCCGAGGGCCCCGTGGGGGGAAGCCTCAGCTGCACCCAGCCTGGGAGAGACGCACATTGTTCTGAGCCCAACAAAGGGCCTGTCACCTCCGCTGCAGCCAGGGAACTTGAAGCCACTGGGCTGGTTTGGGGGCCAGGGGCCAGGCCGGGTTTTGGATCTTGGCACCTCTGCCCTTCCTTCACTTGGGTGTTTCAGATCCCCGGTGGTAGGGGCCCCCTGAGGGTGGCAGGAAAAGCCCCTGTGTGTCTACCTACAAGTCCCCTGTCACAGAGCACTCTGTCACCTGGGGACCCCCATCTCATCCCAGCTCCGCCTACCCAGGAGGTAGGCGGGGCCATGGCTCTCACCTTCCTCCTACAGAAGAGAACGCTCAGGTTCAGAGAGGCCTCCTCAGGTTGATAGAGAGTGGGGAGAGCTTCCAGGAAGGGGGGCAGGCAGTAGGGTTTGGCCTTGAGAAGTGAAGGTCATCTCGCTTAGCCCTCCACAGGGCAGGGCCACTTCCATGTCTGTGTTCTGCAGAGCACCCTGCCTCTAGAGCCCCCCGAAGGAAGCAGAGAGGCCCCCACGGGAGCAAGGAACTTAGCTGTGAGCTTCCTTAGCTGTAAGCCGAGGCAAAAGGGGGACCTTGTAGAATTAGGGTAAGAATGCACCCAGCCGTTTGGTGAGAGAACTGAAGTCAAGGCGATTTCCCAGGACAAGGTAGCGAACAGCTTGAAACAAGTTTGAGAACCACTGTTTTGCGGAAACTTTTGGGTCTGGGCCTCACCCTTTGATACGCCAGCCCCCACTTTTTATTCTGAAAGAGTTTCAAACTGACAGTGAAGTTGCAAGAATATTTAAGGGGCTCTTGCATACTCTTCATCCGAATAGACCAAACGTTAACACTGACTGTGCGTTTTATTGTGTGTGTGTATTTTGAAACTATTTGAGTGTCATGGGTGGGGGGTCCTTTGCCCCCAGATACTTCCGTGTCTCTCTCCTAAGAACAAGGACATCCTTTTGCCGTACCACAGGGCAATGAGCACATCATGGGAGCACCGTGGACGCCAAGTCGATGTCTGATCGTGGGCCCGAGGTCCCATTTCACCACGGTCTCCGAACTTCCCTTCAAAACTGTTTCCTTCCCCCTGCCCCAGGCCAAGATCTAACCCAAAACCACATGTGGTGTCCAGTTGTTCTGTCTCTTTGGCTGCAGCATTAGTTTCCTGGGCTGCCCGAAAACTATCACAAACGAGGCGGCACAGAACCAGGGAGATTTACTCTCTGGATGTTCTGCGGGCCAGAGTCTGAAATCAGCGTGGGGGTAGGGCTGCTCTCCCTGGGGGCCGACCGGCGCCCTTCCTGCCTCTTCCCGCTCCCCTCATGGCTTGTTTTAGAGAAATCCAAACTGCCCTTTAGGGTCCACATGAGACTGAGCTGTGGGGGGCAGGGCGTGGCAAGGAGGGGCCACTCGAGATGCTGAGCATGGGCCCGATGCTGCAGTGTCATTGCAGAGGCAGGTGGCCTCAGGTGACTGTGACCGGTCGCTTCACTTCTCCGAACTTTTTCCTCATCTAGAAAATGCTAGTGATGCCACTCGAGCCCTCGTAGGATTGTCGTGAGTTAACGCCTGGGTGGGGCTCAGCCTGGTGCCAAGCAGTGCCTCTCGGCACTTCGAGACCCCTGCAGAGGGCCTGGTCCAGTTCAGCTCAGAGAGGGCAAGGGGCTTGCCCAGGGTCACACAGCCAGCCAGGACAGCTCAGTGCCTTAGCTGCCACTCCCAGCTGAAGGCAGGACCCCAGGGCTCAGGAGTCTGCTGGGGGAACACAGGTGCTCAGACCTCAAGAATAAGCACGATTACTTGGGAACCTGACCGAGCTCTCTGGCAGCTGAGGTGGAAGGGGCATGCACTGTCGTGTAGCTCCTTGCCCTGTTCCTCAGGGAAGTGGGGCTTTTCTGAGGACTCTGGGAGGCACCAATGGGCTTCATGAGTCTGGGTTTTGTGACCTCTCCCAGCCGGCACCAGAACACATGCCGGGTTCCCTGGAGGAGGGTGGTGAGAAGAGGACGTTCCCGACAGAGGGGACAGCAGGGCAGAGGCATGAAGCTGTGAACCAGCTGGTGTGCTGAAGGGAAGGGCAGGTGACAGGCCCCTCCCCGTGCCCGTGCTGACCTGATGGGCCTGTCCCTGTCGTTTCAGTTGGGCCACGTGGTTCTCTCCCCAGTCTGGTTCCTCTACAGCCTGCTCATGAAGGTGTTCCAGCGCTCCACCCCGGCCATCACCCTCGAGAGCCCGGACATCAAGTACCCACTGCGGCTCATCGACAAGGAGGTGAGTGCCGGCCGTGCGGGGGTCACAGGGCGGAGACCCCCAAGGCACCTCTTTCTTTGCCAGCATCACAGCCTTTGTCTCAAAGTGCTCTGGACTCGGCTTCTCTAAGGTAGGACCTATTTTCTGCCCCTTTAATGGATGAGAAAAGCAAGGTGGTGTCTGTTTCTATGGCGACCAGTGAGTAGCAGAGAGATTTGAACCCCAGTCTCCGACCACAGAACACGTTCTCTGAACCCCACACTACCCCACAGAAGGCCTGGCACAGAGGGACTCCTTAGGGCCTTTGGACCCAGGCGCCCCTTTAACAGATGGGAAAACAGAGGGCGAGAGAGGAGGAGGGTGATTCAGGTCACACTGTAAGGCAGAGGGAGAGCCAGGGCCCAGGCTCAGGCCTCCCAGGGGTCCCGGGGGCTTCAAATCCCACTGCCCCTTCCCTGAAGGCAAGGACTCCTCCCCTCCTCCCCTGCCCCCAGGGGCCTGTACTCAGGGCCAGGCGTTGATTGCCTCCGTACGGCTCCACTGTCTCTCCCAGAGGCTTGTTCCTGCCACCTTGTGTGAGGGTGCCCTGTTTGACCTTCTGGTCCTGGTGACAAACCGCCCCCTCCCTCCTTTCCCTGTGCACCTTACTCTCCCCTGTCAAAGCCCCTCCCTGGTGCTATTTCTGGTCCTTGCAGCTACCCCAGGGAGGGTGTTACAGGGGAAACTGAGTCACGGAGCACAGAAAGTCACCTGCCCCGGGCTCCACCCGAGTCTCAAGTCTCCCCCGCACGAAGCTGAGGCTTCAAACCGTTGGATTGTGTGTCTGTGATTGTACCAGGAGTTCACAGAGGCAAAAAAAAAAAAGTCACCGCCTTCCAGATGAGACAGCTTATTTTTTCAATATGTTTTATATACATTTTTTCTTACTAAGATGAAATCATAAGGTTTCTAGAGAGAGAGAGGGGGAGGTAGAAAGAGGGAGAGAAACATCTATTGGTTGCCTCTCACACATCCCCAACTGGGGACCTGGCCCGTATCTTAGGTGTGTGCCCTGACTGGGAATCGAACCGACAGCCTTTCAGAAACTTTGTGGGATGGTGCCCACCCTGCTGAGCCACACAGGTCAGGGCCGCCTTTTGATACTGTTGCTGTGCGCCGTCACGGGCCCGGCCCGGGGAAGGGCCCCTGTGGCCTGCTCTTCTCTCCAAGTGGGATGGGACCAGGTGATCACAAGCTCCCTGAGTTGCCGAGTGTCTTCTGCTGACTGTCATGGCCGGCAGCCTCCTGGACAGTAGCCCCAGGTTGAGCTGGGCCCAGTCTGGCCTCCTGACCCTGCTGTGCCCCAAGAGACGCTGTCCGGCACAGTGCTCGTCAGTGTCTTTCCCTCATTTCTGTGCTTCCTCCCTAAATCGCCTGGCTTGTGGGTTTCTGACCTTGGACCCCAGGACCAGTCAATAATTCTGGAATCTGTTTCCAGAAGCCTTCAGGCTCTTACCAGAGTGCAAAGGCTTCTGGGGGTGGGGGGGCAGCTTCAGGCCAGGGCTGTGGGGTCAGAGAGGCCCGCCAGCCGCTGACAAGGCCCTTGTCCAAGTGGTGGCTGCACGGCGTCTTTCCTGCAGCAGTGCTCAGAGTGGTGCTCTGTGCCTTTAGAGACGTCTGCGTCCCCATCGCCCCTCCCGAGTGAGACCACTCTCTCTCGTGGACCTCATCACCTGGCCGTGTGTGAACAAGTGCTGGACACCTAACCTGTCCTACCAGCCGCCCCCCACCCCCATCCTCCTGGCCACACCAGGTGCAGGGGAGACCCCCAGCTGTCTGCTGGAGCCCTGGTCAGGATCAGGGCGTTGGGTTCGGTTCCCAGCTCTGACCACAGCTTACCTGGCCTCACTTTAAGACCGCCCAGGGCGGGGGTGCTTCTGGGGCTTTAATCCCGGCTTCTTCCTCTTCACCAGCCTCTGCCCCCGCCTTGGAGGGAATGGCCGCCAATTTCCTGCCATGGACCCAGGCGATGAGGCTACCCTGCCCCCTGCCGCCAGCCGCCGCTGCCCCGGGGCTTAGCTGGTTCTGAGCAGTGGTTTCTAGAGCCCCTCTCTGGAGTGCAGGCCCGGACACTCGGGGCCTTGTCTCGGCTCCACCCCAGTGTGCCAGCCTGGTCCCTGAGCTCTTCCTGCTGCCTCAGGACGCTGCTCAGTCTGGTGGCAGAGGCGGATCCCTCCCCCCTGTCCCTGGGATTTTCCGGGCCATCTGGCAGCCTCCCTTCAGAATCCTGAGCTTGCTTCCTGCTCTCACGGTCTTGCTGTGGGGCCCTAGGCATGTCACGGCCCTCCCACGGGCCACCAAGGACAGAGGCCCCCCCAGGGTGTGCCTGACCTACGTGTTCTTGCACACATGGGTGCAGGCTGTGTGTCCACATACGACAGCATCAGTGTCACTTCCCTGAAAGACTTGGGTGCGCTGGGGAGGGTGGGGGCTCTGAGGTCCGGTGGCCCCTCTGCCCTGGGTGCCATCCACCAGGTCGGGCCTCCTTACAGGTCATCAACCATGACACCCGGCGGTTCCGCTTTGCCCTGCCATCCCCGCAGCATATCCTGGGCCTCCCTGTTGGTGAGTGCAGCCCCAGCCCAGCCCACACCGGGGCGGGTGCTAATCAGAGAGGTGGGCACTTAGCACTTCAACTCAGGAGAGCAGGGAAGGCTTCAAGGAGGAGGTGGTGGCTGCTGTGGGCCTTCAGGGGTAAGTGTCAGAGAGGGAGAGAAAATGCCCCGGTGTCCCTGGCAGTGGCGCCAGCACAAACAACAGGGTGGTGGCAGGAAGCTGGGACATGGTGGGAATCCCTGAGGGGGCAGTGGGAGCTGAGTCAGGGCAGGCGTGGAAAGCTGGGCGAGCCCAGGACAGTGGGTGGAAAGGGCCATAGGCCCTGCGGGCTAGTCCCTGACCCAGGGTGCCCTCTCCCCATCCTGCAGGCCAGCACATCTACCTCTCGGCTCGAATCGATGGAAACCTGGTCATCCGGCCCTACACGCCCGTCTCCAGTGATGACGACAAGGGCTTCGTGGACCTGGTCATCAAGGTGAGGTGTTGGGGCCACAGCCACGCAGGGCCAGGTGTGAGGGTGACCACATCATAGCCAAGGCCTCCAGAGGGCCCCTGTCTCCCGCAGCCTGGTCCCTGAGTGAATAGCCAACTGTACTTTGTCAGCAACAGCCATGTGGGGCCTCGGCAGAGGGCAGGGGCTGGGGCCCAGAGTCACTGTCCTAACTCCAGTGTGTGGGCCCCCAGGGGCCCCTTGCTGGCCATTCATGGATGGCAGGACAGAGGCAGAGCCCCCGCTGAGTCCTGGGGTGGGCACTAGGTCTGTGAGGGCAGGAAGGGAGCTCACCCCTTTAGTCCTGGCTCTAGCCTCAGTCCCTTCCCAGCTTAGTGTCATTCAGACCCCTTGCGGGGTGCCCAGGCCTGGTCTCGGGACCCTGTCTTTAGCTGGAGAGCTGACAGTGAACGTGTGGTCCCGCGGAGATCAGCGGTGCCTCCAGGGGACAGGTGTGGTACTGAGCATGTGCAGCGGCACCAGACCGGGGTCAGGGGTGGGGTGACGGGAGCTGCTCCCTGAGCGGGTAGCAGGGAGGCCAGGGCTGGCGACTGAGACCGGGTGAAGAGGGAAGAAGAGGACGCTGCGGGTGCAAAGGCCCTGAGATCCCAAGGAAGCACAAGGACAAAAGCAGCCAAAGGGCAGTGGGTCAAAGTCGGGGTAGGTCAGTGGGGCCAGGCAGGGCCTCGGAGGCCCTGGTAGAGTTTGGGGCTTCGTCTAGAAGCAGAGGGAAGGTGGTGAGGGTTTGGGCATCGGCCCTCACGGACATCACTCCGGCCGGGTGTGCAGGCATTGGGGAGATTCAATGCAGGGTAGAAAGCGCACAACGACCAGGCCCATCCTGGTGGGGAGACCTCGCTGGCCACAGTTGGCCCTGGATAAAGGTCAGAGACCCAGGCTGGCACACAGTGTGCTCTGACCGCCCTTCCTCTCCCTGCTCTCCCTCCGCCTCCCCACTCCACACAGACACGTCCCCGGGCCGAAGCCACATCGGGCCCCTCTCCCTCCCCTGACCCGCAGCTCTTTCAGGCTGCCTGGCTGTTGCACACCCTGCCCTCCCCTGCCGTCTTTCCCCTTCTCTGCCCGCCACACCTGCTTGCCCTCCAAACCCCAGGGGAAGTGCCCCCCAGGAGCCTTCCCAGCTCTGGGCTGGGTGAGCTGCTGATCCTCTGTCTCCCCGTCTCTTTCTCCGAGGGTTGTAGACTTCTTTCCAAAGCCGGAATCCCCAGGGGCACAGGGCAGGAAGTTGTTGTAAGACTGATGTTCCTATGACAGCACAAAATGGGAAGAACCAAATGTCCACCAGGGGAGGGCGTGGCCGAGCCCATTTCCTGGAGCCTTTAGCTTTGCTGTGCTGACCGCCACTGGCATCTCCCAGCTGGAAGGAGTCACAGAGGGTTCTTGGTGGAATGTGAATGCATCAAATCAAGCCACTGGGTTGGCTGCCTTGTATGCACCAGGCTGATGTTTCGGATTCCGAGCACATGTTAGGGGGAGGGCAGACTCCTGAGGTATGGGGCACAGATGGGTAAGTTTTGATGGGTGGATGGGGTATTGTGTGAGAGGGCCACACACAGGCTGCAGAAGAGCCCCTGGGAGTCACTTCTGAGTCACGGCCCAGAGCTCACCCCCGCAACCCTGGGAACAGGGGACTGAGGACTGAGGACTGTGGGTGTGTCCTACAGGTTTACTTCAAAGACACCCATCCCAAGTTTCCTGCCGGAGGGAAGATGTCCCAGTACCTGGAAAGCATGAAGATCGGAGACACCATTGAGTTCCGGGGCCCGAACGGGCTGTTGGTCTACCAGGGCAAAGGTGAATCGGGTTGGAACCCCCTAAGGGCCTGGCAGGCTGATGGATGGTGGGTGTAGGGCCTGACGCTGCTGCCGTCTGCCTGGGTGACTCTTGTTGGACAAGCTGTCTCCTCTCTGGGGCCTCAGTTTCCCCAGCTGTATAGGGAATAAGTTGGCTGGCGCAAGCATCGCAGCCTGGCCGCCCTTGGGGGCCACATTCAGCCCGAGGACCAGCCTCGTTTGGCTGAAAATGAGCGGAAGAAAGGGTTGCACTGAAAGCTTCCCGCGCGCCAGGCTCTGCACCTCGCCCCGTGCCGTCTGTGCAAGGAGCCCACCCTGAGTCCCTCTGGTGTTTGAGTCGGTCCCGGCATCCCACCATCCTCTCCCTCTCCCTAACCAGCTGGGCTTGTGTGGTGGCCACCTGCACCTTGGGCCCCCAAGCGAGGCAGGCTCTCCAGCCCGTCTGACCCCCAAACACAGGGCCTCACCCCTCCTCCTTTCCGCAGGAAAGTTTGCCATCCGTCCAGACAAGAAATCCAACCCGGCCATCAAGACGGTGAAGTGTGTGGGCATGATCGCAGGAGGGACAGGTGTGTGGACCCAGAGCCCCTCTCAGAGTCCCCTGGGGGAGAGGGGAGCAGGGCGTGGGACGGGCACAGGTACAAGCAGCTGTGAGCTGCCTGAGGCAGGGACCCCGGCCTGTTGTCCCTCCCCCGGGCACTGGCCTGTATGTACACAGTGGGGGCTCACTCGGCCCTGGGGGCTGCCGTTTGCAGGCATCACTCCGATGCTGCAGGTGATCCGCGCCATCATGAAGGACCCAGACGACCACACCGTGTGCCACCTGCTCTTTGCCAACCAGGTCAGTGGGCGTTGGTGAGACGTGCAGACCAGCTCCTGCTGAGAGGGGACGAGGGGCCTGGCGAGGTGTTCAGGGAGCCGCACGGCTCTGTGGGGACGCTCGGGATGGCTGATGTGAGAGGGCCGCTCTGAGCATGGCACGCACAGGTGGCCTCGGCAGCAGCCGGAGGGCGGCTTCTCAGTGCAGAGCCCAGTGTCTGACCTGACACTTGCGGGTGGAGAGGAGCCAGGCACCTGGTGCCACCCACCTGAGATTTGCTCCCTTGGCTGCTTCCTGCAAACCTCAGAGCCGCTCCATGAACAGCTCAGAGCCCACCCGTGAAGTGGGCAAAAGCCAGCCTGGCTGGGGCTGGCCTGGAGACAGAGGGGCTGTTGTCACCGGTTGGGTGCCGAGACCCCTCTGCACGAGGTCCCTGGGCTGGGGTTGTTGGGGCAGCGTTTGCTTGGTCTCGTCATCCCTGAGTGCATGTCTTCCTCCTATACCTGCTGCCTGCCTTCCCCGGCCTGCTGTGTGGCCTTGAATGAGTCACTTTCCCTCTCTGGGCTTTGAGCCCTCAGCTGGAATGAGCAAGGTCATCACAGGTCTTTCTTGGTTCATTGTTTCGTGACCCATTACGTGGGTTCTATAAAGCGATGTCCCTTCAGGGGGAGGCCAAGATGAGACATTCCTCGCCTTCAGTGTCGGGGCCCTGTGCCTCTCAGATACGGGTTCCCCTGGCCCAGGCTCTGCACCATCCGTCCATGAGGACGCCGAGCCCAGAGGGACTGGGGCTTGCCTCAGGTCCTCGGACTCGGGCACAGCTATAGGAAATTGCCCGGTGGCCACCCAAGGCGACCTTCACGAGGCTCAGGGGGGATGAAAAGAGCCAGAAATCCCCAGCTGCTGGTGGGGCAGGAGGGCAGGCAGCAGCTTGACGGGGCTGTGCGGGTTCATCTCTGTGGAGGCTGCTGGCCCCGTCACCCCTCCAGGGCAGGGCATCTCCCCACTTCTGTAAGCTCTGCACACGGAGGCCCGGGAAGGGCCTCATCTGTAAGTGTCACAGGACGTGGTAGAACCAGCACTTGAACCGGAGCGTTTTTTGTGAATAATAACTGCATAGTTTGGAGAACATTGTTTTGTTTTACATTTCTGGGAGCCTTTGTAATGCTTGGCTCAGTGGTGCTGCTGGTTTCCCCATCTGTGTCTGCATCCCCTCCACGTGGAGGCTGGGGTCGCACTGCCTCGGGGAGCTCCACGGGCCTTTCTGGAGGAGCAGGAGTGAAGAGTGTCAATAAAGTCCTGGTTTTGTATGAAAACCGTTTGGACCTCGGGGGCTCTCTGAAGGGTCCCTCTGAGTGAGAACTGCCACTTGGCCCCAGGCGGGTTGTGGTCCCTGCCAAGCCTCACCCTGCCGGGAACACAGCCTTTCAGAAGGACAGTGGGGGAGAGGCGAGTGCGGCCAGGCAGTTCTGGGACAGAGGGACTGATGGCCTGAGGACGTCGAATCCTGAGAGAGTAATACGTTCTCGGCGGGGAATGTCCCCCTTTCGTATGATGAGATAATGCAGAACAGTCTGGAAGACATCATAGACGTGCACACCCAGGAAGGTGCTGAGAAAGGAGTAACAAGGAAGAATTTACGCCCTCGGTGTTAAAGCGTACTGAGAAAGCATCAGCGATGAAAACGCTCTCCAGCCGCACGTGAGGCCTGGGCTTCCTGGACCTGCTGCGTTCTGGGTAACACAGTAAAAGTCTAGGCTGCCGGAACATGCTAGAACATGTGGCTGTTTACATTTAGATGAATTAAGATTGAGGTTAAAAACCCACTTTCACCGTCTTAGCTGCCACACCGCATGAGTTCCGCGGCCACTTGTGGCCGGTGGTTACTGCCTTGGATGACGTAGATTGAGACCGTGCCGGTCACCGCAGAAAGTTCTGTTGAACTCGTCTGACCTAGTGACAGGCCTGAGTGTGTGTGTGACTTTACACGGACTGCAGGGGACACCGCAGACCCGGGGCGAGAGACGGGAATGGGTGCTGGATGCTCTTCAGTAGCCCATGTGCTAAAATTGGCACAATACAGAAATCCACGTGGCCCCGCACAAGGACAGCACACACATTCCTGAAGCATTCCATATTTCTCCACAGAAGTCATGGGTCCGTGAAAGATTTCCAGAACATGAGGAAGGCTTGTATCTTTCAGAGGGCAAAGTGATCTCGCAATGTAAAGAATTTCCTTGGGGTGAATTCCAAGGAAGTTTGTCATTGACCTACGTTCCTGAACTGTGCGTATTTGAGCTAAGGAGTAATCTCTCTTGATAAGTGAACAAGTAAGAAATACAAAAGAAAAAGAGAATGGGTGTTGGCTTAGTTGCTATGCATTTGGAAAAAACTAAATAGATTCCCTCTTTGCCTTCACAGTAAAATGAAGTTTAGGTTAAAGATGTACATGGTTGTTTTTTTTTTTAAAAACAAAACATTGAAGCTTTAAAACTAGTGCTGAGCATTTTCCCAAGAAGTGTTGGTGAAGGAATGAATGATGGGGGCCGGACGTCTGTCAGCGGAGAGCCTGTACAGCGAAAGGCTGATGGGGCGGCTCCTCCGCTGGAAAATTAAGAGCATATCAGTGTTTTGTCCTGGCTGGTGTGGCTCAGTTGGTTTGAGTGTCATCCCCTAACCAAAAGGTTGTGGGTTCGACTCCCCGTCAAGGCACATACCTAGGTTGTGGGTTTGACCCGTGGATGCCCCTCTTACATGGATGTTTCTCTTTCCCTTGCTCTTTTCTAAAAGCAATGAAAAAAATGTCCTTAGGTGAAGATAAAAACAAAACACACACACATATTTTTATATGGAAGGGGAAACATACAAGATAGAATTAATATTAATATCTTAATACTAAGAGATTTGCAAACTAGTAAGAAAAGATACGACTAGACCAGTGACAAACTTTTACTTATTAGTAATAAAAAAATAAAGAGAGTTACTTTCCATCAGTCCGATTGGCATAGATTAAACAGTTAGGACCCAGTGTGGACAGAGGTATCAGAAGATAGGCAATGTCAGTCGTCTCCCTTGGGGGGTCCAGGAAGGCTTCCTGGAGGAGAGGACAGTGGCCTGAACCCTATAGGGCTCTGTGGCTGCAAGCTGTTTGTTATTCCCTAATTTACGGATGGACAACCAAGGCTTGTCCGAGGGATGAGGGTGGCAAACCTTTATTCTTTTAAGTGAACCACTCATTATTTTAAGTATGGTAACCACCCCCTAGGGATCATCCCAATGAATATTTTGGCACATTTTCCTTCCCGTCTCCTTCCTCTGTGCTGGAGTTCAGTGCTCCCATCTATGGTTTTGTTTCCCACTTTCTCAACTCCCCCCGACTATATCGTACACGTTGCCCATGACGTGAAAAACCATTGGCAAACTGCATTTGGAGCGCACACCTTCACCCACAGCCTGATCCGCTCCCGAGGCGAGATGAGTCAGGGGTGAGCATTTTCAGGAGTCTGGAGAGCTAAGCCCGACTGCTTTCCTGGAGCCTTGCCAAGGGTGTGGCCCACAGGTGGGCGATGAGTGTCTCCTAGGGCAGTCCCTGCCACCACCCCTCCTGACCACTGGACTTGTCCCCCACACAGACTGAGAAGGACATCCTGCTGCGGCCCGAGCTGGAGGAGCTGAGGAACGAGCATTCTGCACGCTTCAAGCTCTGGTACACGGTGGACAAGGCCCCTGAAGGTGAGCGATGGGAGCCCCGGATGGGCCGGGGTCGGGGCGCTGGCCTGCAGCTCCCTGTGCTGAGTCCTCCACGGTGCGGAGCCTTCTGCTCACATGGCGCTGAGGTGCACACTCTCACAGTGGCCCTGTGAGGAGGAGGTGGTGTGATGCCACCTCTCAGATGTGCAAAGAAGGATCGGAGAGGGGGAAGAAGTGCCCCACATCGTACAGCTAGAAAACTCCAGAGACAGGGCTTGGACTCAACTCACTTGCTCCTCCTCCAGAGCTGGAGGCCTTCCCCTGGCTGCACTGCACTGCCCCCTGCTGGACAAAGAAAGCTGGTCTTCCCTGCTGGGGTGGGGGTGGGGGGTGGCTCACTGTGGCCCAGTCTCCAGGGCCATTGCTGCGGCCAGGGCTAATATTTCCACTGTGTATACCCTGTTAGGTACTTTGCCCCCATTTTCTCTTCAGTCATCTGCCTGGGGCGGGGGTGGGGTGTTGGGCTGATTTATGGTCCTACCTGTCCAGGTGTTAAGCTCTTTGCCAAGGTCACAAGTTGGTTGTGGAGGAACGAGAACCACATAGGCGGCAGTGGATGGAGCTATCCCCAATGTCACAAGGTTGCCCTCTGGGAGCTAAACCTCTTCACTCTCCTGCCTTAGGTAGATGTGGATGCAAAGCAATATCTTTGCTGGGAGAAAAGCAGCAGGTCTGGTACTCTTCTTGGTAGATAATGCCCATGGTGTTTGCTTCGGGGTCGGTAGACAGTAGGGAGCGGTGGGAAGTGTGGCAAGCTGGCGAGCATCTGGCCTGTCCAGAGTGGGGCAGCCCCTCCCAGCTGCAGGCATTCGGCTCTGCGGGACCTCAGTTCCGTAGCCCAGGCCTTCCCGCTTTTGGAGGGAAGCCGAGTTTGCATTTTCGTGGGAAGTTTCTACATGTTAGAAATGACATTTTCTTTTTTTAAAAAAAGTTTTAAAAAATGTATTTCTTTTTAGAGAGAGAAAAAGGGAAGGCGAAAGAGGAGAGAGAAACATCAATGAATGTGTGGTTGTTTCTCACATACCCCCTCCTGGGTACCCAGCCCAAAACCCAGGCATGTGCCCTGACTGGGAATCGAACCGGTGGCCCTTTGATTCACAGGCTGGCGCTCAATCCCCTGAGCCATTCCAGCCAGTGCAGAAATGATGTTTTCGAAGTACTCATAGAGGCAGCAGCTTGTCATCTTGTTCAGGGTCTGCCCCCCTGCCCCTGCTTGGCCTCCACTCCTCACACAGCCCACAGTTCCCCGGGAGGCAGCCACAGTGGGGGGAAGGCACCACCCGCTGCTTCTCCAGAAACGAACAGATGGGCTCTAGGGGCTGGTGCCCGTCTAGTGAGCCAGGTGGTCTGGGCCCACCTCTGAGAGAAGAGCCTCCTTCCCGGGGGTCAGTCGGGTCCTGGGCCTGGAGGGACGGGCGGACCTGACAGCCGTATCCTGAGGCCTCTGGCTGGACCGGCCGTCCTGGGCCAGCCCATCCGAGCTGTGTGTGTGTGCACGGAGCCACCTGGCCCCGTGGGCTGATGTTCGAGCAGGATGGACAGAAAACAGGTTTCTTCATCAGTTACAGAGCGGAGGAGCAGTGGTCAGTGAGACCCAGAGAAGATGGAGTCAGGCAAGGGGTGGGGGTGGAGGTCGAGCGGGGGACGCGGGTTCTGGGGGTCCGATTGGAGCTGCCCTTCTTCTGGTGAAGAAGGGGACATTTATCTTGTCCCCAGGTCTCAAACAGAAGGGGGAGAGAGAAGGGTAGTTCAGCTCTGCTGTGGTCGTGGGTTCTGACAGTGTGGTAGGCCAGGCCGTCAGCCACATGGGCCGCCTTCCCTGTTGCCCGTGGAAGGCCCCGTCCACAGGAAGAGGGGCCGCCGCTGACCCCTGCTGGTGTCGCATGGCAACGCCATGACCGAAGTGGCCACCTCCCAGGGACTGTTTTAAGAGCAGTACCGGTTACAGGCCAAGGGAGGTGCTGTGGGTTTTCTCCTATCATTTGGTACTTACGTTTATTGTTACCCCAACTGACCCACATTTCAAAAGCAGTTACGATATTGCTGTAACATGGGGTATAAGCTGGACTTCCAGAGGCTGAGAAAGAAAGTGGTAACTGGCCAGCCTGACTGTCGTGGCGCTGAGCGAAGGAGCAGGAGAGGGGCCAGCTCACGCAGCAGACTTAGGCTTTCCCCACAAAGCCGCCTCAGTACACGGATAAGGAAAGATACACCAGCTTTGAAAATCCTTGTACAACTGAGGTATGTCTTACAGACCTGCCCATTTCGTACATCAGCAAATAGTTAGTTCCACTCCACGCGGTTTTTTTACAAAGTCCTTTCAGACCTGTCGCCCCACTGTAAAGTGGCATGTGTCCGTGCCCTCCCTCGTTCCGGATGGATCTGGGCAGCTTCACGAGACCCCGAGGCTGAGTCAGAGTGGAACAAGTGGAACGTGGGAGGGAGAGAACAACAAGGGCAGGGCTGTGACACGGGATCAGAAATGAGGTTTGCACACAAACACGGGCTGGGATGCACGTGCTGCCGGGGGCCATGCGTAGTCTGTGTCCCCAGCGGCCAGAGTGGAAAGGGAGATGTGGTCAGTGACTGAGGTCAGTGTCTGTGACACACAGAGTGCTCCACCGTCAGCACTCCGTTGCCAAGACTAGCTGTGACGGTCTCGGCCCCTCCCAAGGGTCCCCCATCAGGCGGACAGAGGGTGGTGCGGTGAGTGTCCTCCATCTAGGCAAGGTCCCCCAGTCACCTCCTCCTGACCTTAGGCTTACAGAGCTGTGTTTCTGTGGAAGTCAAGGACTTTAGCGGAAAACAGAGGCAAGCCAGATAACGAGGTGTTGGGGGCTGGAGGGACTCGGAGGACAAGGCCATCCCCAGCCTCATCCAGTCCTGGCAGAGCTCTGGGCCCCTCTAACAGAGGCAGGACTCCTTCCTTGCTTCTCCTGCCCCTCCCGTCTGCTGTCCACCCTCCTGCTTGGTCCTGCCCTCTGAACCTCTACCTGCTGCCTCTCTCGCATCCCCATCGCCCCTCCGCCCCGCCGGAGCCACGCTAGAGGAGAGGCCTGGGTGATCACCCCAGCCACTGCCCAGCGCTCAGGGGTTGGCCCGGGTTTGGGCGCCCACAGTGGGATCAGGACGTGGTCGGCGGTGGCTCCTCAGAGGGGAGGTCGCATGCAGCTGATGGTGGGCATCGTCTGGTCCCTCCATTCGTCTGTCCCTCTGGGGTCATTTGAGAGGACCGTGGCTGCATGGCCAGCATGTGCCCTCACTCCCCAGGTAGTAGTTGTCCCCACTGAACATTGAAGAACTGTGAGGGAAGGCGAGCTTCATGCGGGGTCCCCTCCTCACTCATCCAAAAGAAGAGGCAACTTGAAAGAAGGCGGTAGACCTCTCGCCAGACCTTAGAACCCTGTGCGGCAGGCAGGATAGCACTGTGAGGACAAATGCGGAAACTGAGGCACCGAGGGGTCATTTGCCCAGCAGATTGGAAGCCAGAGCTAAAGAGGAGAGGTGGGCGTCTGTACCCCTCCTCTTCCTGTCTTGTACCCCCGACACGGCCCCCAGGTGTCTGAGCCCCTCCTCACGTCGGAGCCCTGCCAGCCTCCATCCCCGTTAACCCGCTGTGTACCCGGGCTGGGTGGCCCCCTCCGGGAGCAGCCCTAGCGGCACATCAGTTCCTGTTGGACAAGACCCCCTGCCAGCCTCATCAGGGGCGCTCTCAGGTGCTAGGAGGAATGAAAGAAGGTTCCAGATCTTGGCCGGGGCCTGGAGGCATGCCGTGTGTGTACATGTGTGAGATGGGGAGGCAGGCAGGACCAGGAGGGGCCCGTGCTGCTGCGTCTGGAGCTTTGGTTTGTGTCTGGACTCTGCTGTTTTCAGGCTCCTTGGCTGCTTGTTTGGGGTCGTTCCTTCCTTCATTATTAATTGAACAAGTACTGTGTACTGGGCTATCTGGGCAATGAGAACACAGCTTTGACCCAGACAGGGCTCTTCACAGGCCAGCGACACTCTGGGGGGAGCAAGGGTCACACAGTGGGGGTGTGGGAGAGGCATCAGTAGAGAATGTCAAATTGGCCAGCCTGGGGTGGACACTGGCATGGGGGTAGACATCTGGGACCTGGAGTTCACATCCTAGCCGAATGCATCTCTCATTGTGTGACCTTGGACAACTCAGGTCTGGGTCCTCTGAGCCTCAGTTTCCATGTCTGTAAAATGGGATCATCAACCCTCTCCCTGTCCACCCATGGGGCAGTCCTGAGGGCCACCTGCAAGGCCACATGGGAACTGTGAAGCGCTGTGTTTGGGCCATGGGCAAGCCAGGCCAGGTCAGGGCACCAGGGAGGGTTTGCTTGGATTAACCCCTTCATTCTCTGAGGAGGTGACTGTAGAAAGGAGGGAGGCCTTCCCACGGGAGCGTCATCGGCCCAGGGAGGGCGTCGGGTGGGTGGTCAGTCCCCGGTGGGCCCTGGTGCAACACTGGAGCTCACAGCGTCTCCTGCCCCACAGCGTGGGACTACAGCGAGGGCTTTGTGAATGAGGAGATGATCCGGGACCACCTGCCTCCCCCAGAAGAGGAGCCACTGATACTGATGTGCGGACCCCCGCCCATGATCCAGTATGCCTGCCTGCCCAACCTGGACCGCGTGGGCCACCCCAAGGAGCGCTGCTTCTCCTTCTGAGGGCCAGCACTGGCCACCTGCGCCCCCCGCCCCACCCACTGTTCGTCCTCATGTGCCCTGTCTGCACCCGCCCCTTCCTGCCATCTATAAGGTCACTTCCCCCTCATCTCACACTGGCCCTGGGCTCAGCTTGGCCTGCCCATGCCTGGGTGGCCGTTCTGCTGGGCTGGCCCCCAAGGGGCCCCCTTGGGAACAGGGTTCTGTCACAGTGGGCCACCACAGCCACCTTTGGGGCAGGTTCCTGTCTGACCCTCACTAGTTCTTACCAGTGATGCCCGGCCCAAGGTCCTGTCCCTCCCTCACCCCACACACCCCACACTCCTGGGCCAAGGCCATCTACACCATGTACGACCCACCCCTCCAAGAGCAGACCACAATCTGTAAGTAAACATACGGGCAGCCCAGAGTTGTAGGTGCCAAGGACTCCCCTGCCACAACCTTGGAGCCTTGCCTGCCGCCTCTCACTTCCTGCCTCAGGGCCGGGCCGGGCCTTAGCACCTGACACTAAATACAGTTACTGCCCCAAAGCCCTTGGCAGGGACTGCTGGGGGCGAGAGGCTGCCCCCACCCCAGGGCCCGGGGAGGAGGGGGCTGGTTGAGGGCCCCTCTGGCTGGCACATGGGCCCACCCGAAGCCTCCACATTTTCTCCAGTACATGCAAATGTTCAGCAGTTTTGGGAGCTCCAGGCTGTCAGCTTGGTGGTTGGTTCAGCTGGTTCGGCCGCTTCGGCGTCCTGGGCCACCGACCCTGACAGCAGAGCTGAGACCCAGTTCATGTTTATTTATTCTTCTGTCCTAAACCTACCTGTCCTGCTGCCTGCGCCCCAGTGCCGGGGGTGGGGGGGGCGGATTTTGAGCAGACCCTCCCATCTGAGCCACATTCTCGGTGGCCTCAACATTGCCTTTAGACAACAGTGGGTTAGCCTTTGCCTATCGGCTTTTTCAGAGTCATTTATGAGCAGAAAAACAGTTGAAATAAAACTTTGCTGATAGTAACCCTTGTGTGGCTTCTCGAGGCTATGACCTATGTCCCTCTGGGGGTGGCAGGGAGAGGGACAGGAAGGGGCTGTGCAGAGCCTGGCGTTTGGAGAGTACAGAAAAGTATACACAGGAAAAAAGATAACGCCAGACATCCAGAGGCAAACATGACTTTAATGAAACCACAGGGTCCCCTCTATGGCTGCTGCCTGTACCCCTAATGTCAGATGAACTCTTAGCCTAAGTCCAAGTGGAGCGGGTCCCCTATGGTTGGACAGTGAGGCTGCTTTCAGTTTGTGGATCTTGTACATGACAGTGGCGTCCTTACCCTCCTTCCAGGGCGTTTGTTTTAGGACAGGTTCCTGGAGGCAGAAGGCTGGGCCAGAGGCTGTGGACCCTGGGAGGCTCAGGTAACTTAGAGAAAGCCAGTGTGGCTGGAGTGGAGCAGGGAGGAGCAGGGGGTGGGGAGTTCACAGGAAGAAACCTGAGAGGCTGGGCTTTGGGGGCCAGGGGAGCCCCCTTTTTCTCTCCTCTCACCTATTCTGTCCCCAGTGGTCTGGAAAAGGACTGAACCTGGGAATCCCTGGCTCCAAGAATCCTTCACACCTACTGTGTGCCGGGCTCTGCTGAGCAAAGGACACATAGTAGGTCTCCTCATTTCTGTCTCCATCTGGAGGGTGAGAAAACAGGCCTGAGGGTCGGGGTCTGAACGGACACCTGCTTGAGCCCACTAGAAGCTGTCTCTCAGAGCAGGGAAGAAGGGCATGAATTGGACTTGGTCTCCCTGCTCTCCCCTGGTCTCAGTTTCCCCACCTGTAAAATGGGTGCGTGAACTAGGTCTGTGATTTCCCACCCTCTCAGACCTGATATCCTTTCAAATGACATACATAACAACCCTTTTACACTCCTGAAGGGAATTCACAGGTAGTATCACCAATTATACTATATAAGAGCAAGAAAGAAAAAGAATTTATAAAATGATGCACATTCCAGCCTGTAGATGCTGCCCGAGTACCCCGAGAAGGAGGGTAGAACAGGGGTTTGCCCAAATGCCAGGTTCCTGAACTATCACAGCCCCAAATGCAGCCAGGCTCCAGGGCTCTGTCCTCTGGCAGGAAGCAGGCCAAATTTTTCCAGGCGGGGCACAATCCTCCGTCAACTTCCAAACATTTCCTTGGCTACTGCGCAGCTGCATTGCTGGCATTTCCGTGTTTTTTCACACCGGATAAAAAGTCCTGCGTGTTCATACAAAAAATGGAGTGAAGCCCGGTTCAGAATCGCAGCAGGCCTCTCGGCCCCTGGAATGTCACCAGCGATGGAAAACTGTCTCCACCTCCACGTGATCGAATCCCTGTTGTCCAGACAACCAAACAGGACCCCACAAAGCTCGGAAATGCCTTTGAGGAAAAGCTACCCCGCTGTGAACCCAGAATAGGTTGATCTCAGTTATTGGTCCTATTGTGCTGGCTTGAAAAAAAAATCATTGAACTTTTTCTACATTTAAAGGGCTACAGGGTTTTCACTCCTGCATCCTCTGGCCGCTCCCTAGTTTTTCCACACCTGACCGCCACGTTCCAGCCGGCCGCGGCTGAGGCCGAACCTGGAGGCTCCTCCCGCACGCACCCCTGGGATGGCGGGCTTGGTGGTCGCTGTTCGCAGCTGAGAAATGGGGGGCCAGCCTGCTAGCACGTATCACACCGCCCAGTTGAGACCTGGGTTCTCCTCTGGTGCCCAGCCTCAGACCTTACGGCTTTACCACTGCCCAGTCTTTCCACGGAGCATCTGGTGCCAGATTTTTTAATTGTAGCGCCATGTTCTGTCAAGAATAGATTACTCCTTATTAACCAATTTCAGTACCTAACTCCATTCGCGGTGTTAGACTAAGAAAATTATACCACCATGAAATTCATAGACCCGTAAGTTCGTACTCGACGCTTTCCTAAAGACGTGGTACGTTCTTACTGACTCGCCGAGTGCGTCAAGCTCGGCGCTGGAGTCACATCAAGGCAATTCCACGAATAGAACACTTCCATGAGTCTACCTTCGCAATGACCTGTGTTGCTTGTCCTCTCCAGATCAGTAGGATGGGGAACTAGTAGGTGAAGCCATTTACCTGCCGAGTGCGGCCGACAGCCGCTCGGGTTCTGCACTTCAAAGTAGTAGCCTTAGCTCAACCGCACTCTGTTTTTTACAATTCCGTCTGCTTTTTAAGCATAAAGGGACGGGCAGATCGCGACTCCCAGGCATCCCGCAAAGTAGGCGGGTCACCTTAGGGGCAACCTTTACCCGCTCAAAAATTCGTCTCACATTAGCAGTGAGGATTCGGGCGTCACCCCGAATCGTTATTTTCCTTACTCATAAGTTTAAGGCATAAAGGTGTAGTTTTGTTACTTCATACATAATGAATTTTAATCCTATTAATTCTACGGTGAGTTTCAAACTTGATCGTTGAATTAAGATTCCCATTCCTTTGAGGTTGGTCTTAATACTGGTTAATACTTTATGTCGCTTTTCATATTATTTGTCCAAGGGAAAATACAGAACGATAACTATCCGACCCTACATATGCAGATAAGCATACTGTGTCGCTAAGGCTCCTGGAGAGCGTTCCGCCCCTTCCGGTTCTTGCCTTATTTGAGCTGTCGCGAGAGTTCATCGACCGAGCGCCGGAAACAGCCGCACCGTGGCGGCTGAAGGGGCGGGGTCTAGGCGTAAGGGGGAATCCAAGCTGCTCTGTGGTGCAAGATGGCGGACATCTCCTTGGACGAGCTTATCCGGAAGCGCGGGGCTGCGGCAAAGGGACGGTGAGTGGCGTTTTCTCCCTTCGGGGTTTGGGTCCGCGGCCTAGCGGGGCTCGGGGCTGAGGAGAGAGAGGCCCCGGCGCGACGCGGGGGGCCGCCTGCTCCCGCCCCTTGCCGTAGCCGGGCTGCTCATTGGCCCGGCCGCCGCCGCCGCCGCAGGCCTGGACATCCGGCCGCCTACTGGCTGCAGGCACCGTCGCTCCGACGGGCCGGGGGAGGCTGGCGGGGCCGCAGTCCGCGGCGGCGGCGGGGCCGGGTTGCCCTGGGGTCCCCAGGGTCTGCCCAGCTCTGCCCCCTTCCCTCAAGACAGGGCTTGGGCCGCGCTTCTCCGTGCTCTCAGCGCGGCCCCGAGGGAGGACGACTGAACTTCAGCGGAGAAGCGACTTGCTCTGCCTCCGCCCGGACCTTTAATTTGCACACCCTTTAACTGGCGCACCCGGTTCCCCGCTCGGAGCCGCTGCCGTTAGCACTCGCGTCCCTGTGCGCGGCGTGCTGGGCGGCGCGCTCGTGTACCCGCGGTGTTGTCGGCCCGTTACGAACGGGGTCCCCCGTTTCCAGGCGCGGAGCTGAGCGCGCCGGGGCGCTGGCGGAGGCGGCCTCGGGTGTGGGCAGGAAAACCGGCCGGAGGTTGGCCGTTTCTTTCTCTCTTGTTTATTTTCTCTCTTGTTAAATTGAGTTTATTGGGATGACTGTGGTGAATAAAATTACCGAGGTTTCAGGGCTGCGACTCTATAACACGTCATCTGTGTGTTGTCTGGTGGGCTCACCGCCCCGAGTCCAGTCTCGCTCCATTCCCGTTTCTGCCCCTGTGCGCTCTCCTGCCCGCCCCTTCCGCCCCCGTTGGCCGCCGCCGGGTGGTTGTAGGTCGGTTCTCGGAGAAAACTCGGCTGAGCGAGGAGCTTCGGAGGTGATCTGCTGGACGTGCCCCAACTCCCTCCCTCGCGCCCCTCCAGTGTTGTCAGTCGCCTCCAGCCCGTGCAAGGCCCCGGTCACCTGTGCGCGTGAGTGGGCGTGAGCTGCTGGCGGTTTTCCAGCGCACGCCAATTAGTTTAAATGTGTACAGCCGGCTGCAAAGATGTTACATACTGTTTTCTCAGTCATTCACTCAGCAGATGCTTGTTAATACCGCCTCGTGCTTGTGGCTGAAGTACAGATTCTTTCCCTTGCTGTCTAAAATGTGCCCCCGCCCCAGTTTACTGGCCAGCGCTTCACCTGGCTTCTGGTTCGGTTCATGACATGCTCTCAGTACTCATTCCCCCAGCCATTCCTCGGGACTAGTTCTCTCCTAGGTCTTTCCTCTAGTAACGGGCGTGGAATCGGTGCTGCATCCTCTGGCCACTTCTAAACTGTCCCGGTTTCGGAGTTTTGCTCAACAGTTGCAGAATGAGCGGGCATCGTAGGACGTGCTCCCTGCAGTCCCGCCCCGCAGGCCCTGACTGCAGGTGGTCTCTGTCTGCTCAGCCTGTACTGTTTTGGTGTGGGTGTGGGCAGAGGCTCGGGTGGGGCAGTGGGTGGGGCTGCGGGAAAGCCGCCTGTGTGCATATGGGGCGAAGAGCAGGGACTGTGCCTGCAGCCTGGCAGGCCAGCTGTGGGGTTCTGTGCCTCCCCGGCCAGCTGACTTCTGAGCTGGGCAGTTTCCTCATTTGTAATAATGGTTACTAGTAGGTCATTGAGAGGGTCAAATATAAGAACATAAGAATGTATATTTTATCCGGAAAGACCAAGGTTGCGGGTTTGATCCCTGGTCAGGGCACATACAAGAAACAACCAATAAATGGGTCAATAAGTGAAACAACAAATTGATGTCTCTCTCCCCCTTCTTTCTCTCTCTCAAAATCGATCAATCAAGAAAAATAAAAAGAATGTATATTTTAAAGTTTGTACCAGGCAGTAAGTGTTGTTCAGCAAGTGATGCTAATTATTGCGGACCTTTCCCCAGAGGAGTAGAAGCCCACCCTGGCTATTGTGGTTCAGTTGGTTGGAGCATCAACCCATAATCGAAAGGTTGTGAATTTGATCCCTGGTCTGGTTCCATGTGGGAGGCAACTAGTCAGTGTTTGTCCCTTTTTCTCTCTCCAAAAGCAGTGAAGCCCTGACTGGTGTAGCTCAGTGGATTGGGCCTCGTCCTGAAGCCAAAGGGTCACCAGTTTGGTTCCCTGTCAGGGCACAAGTCTGGGTTGGGGGCATGCAAGAGGGAACCAATCAGTGTTTCTTTTGCACATCGATGTTTCTTTGCCTCTCTTTCTCCCACCCTTCCCTCTCTCTAAAAATAAATAAAACCTTAAAAAAAAAAGAAAAAATGTCCTCAGGCAAGGATTTTTTAAAAAGTAGAAGCCAGAACCCCTTCTGTGGACATGCTGGGTAGGCACTGGGGCCAAGAGCCAGGCTGCTCCCGTTCGGTTCCCTGCTGCTCCCACTTTCCATAGGGTCTTTTGCAGGTTAATTACCTGTTTCCTGATCTACGAAATGTTGGCAGTGCTGATTTCATTAGGCTGTTGTAAAGACTGAGTTAAACGTCTGAAGAACTTAAAAAGTGAGCATGAAGTGCTTGATAGATGTTAGCTTTTTTCTTTTTATTGAAAGTGTTTAAGTAAAGAAGTAACAACCAGTTTTCATTGTGAGGATGTTGCTTTGCTACCATGTGCAGATCGGACTGGGGGCATGTGCAGGCGAGAGACTGGTATGGAGGGAGCTGACTGCGTGCTCTGAGTTAAACCTGCCAGAAACTCTGTTCTTAGTTTACTTCACTGCCAGTGAAGAGAAAAACTAGATCTCAAGGTCCCTGTCAAGAAATGTAAAAAGTCTGAACCAATGTCTTTTCTTCATGTTTTTTAGAAGATTCCTTACTGGGAACTTTGGTTTAACATTGCTTGGATGTCCGAGGAACTTTGATCTTAATAATTTAGGAAGAACCTGTATTTATTTCAGAAAAGTAAAAATACCAAAAGACTGAGCCTATAGAAGTGTAAATAACCCTTTTCCCCACAGGGCATGAAACGTGCTTGTACTTCAGAGCGGCCATTCTCTTGCAGTGTTCACTGCACCTTGTACATCAAGAAATGGGTCGTTACTGTTGTGTGGGCCCTGATTGAGTACTGCTTCATCCAGGCCACGGTGAGGCATTGCTTTTTCCCCACGCACAGCACACCTGTAGTGACTTCAGTTGCTCTAGATGCACAAATGAGTCTCCTCGGGGCAGCACTGGGCACCAGCTGCTGTACAGGCCTGTCCCTCTGACCGTTGTCTTCCCTCAGGTGTGAGGGCATCATTGATCCGGTTAGTTAAGGACTCTGGTTTGGTTCTCAGAGGGCAGCTCTCTATGCTGCGTCCATACAGTTAGATGAAGGTGGCAGGCAGCCCAGGTGGGAGGGTTGGGCCTCGAGTGGGGCAGGTAGGGGCCACGGGCCCTATCAGCGGGGGCGGGGGGTTAGGGAGCTTTTCAGTTCAGGCCAGAGCCCTGGTCTGGGTCCTCATTGCTTTTTTTCCCCCTTGAAATAAGATAAAGGAGATGTGTAACTAAAGCAAAGAAGAGGGAAAGTACTTACCACATAACTGAGAGGAAGAATTAAGATTTAAAATATCTCCACAAGACTCTCTTAGAGGGCAGGAGGGTAACGATTTGTTTTTCTTAATGTGTCTAAAGTACTAATTCAGAATTGACCCCCAGAAATAGAGCCAGACTGTTTTTCCCCATAAAGATGACCTTGACGCACATGTACTCTAACCCAGAGACCCCAAGGATTAAAATCCACTTTGTAATAACCTAGGCCACAGTTGTTGGCCTGCATCCTTTGGACCAGATGCACGTCCAGACCAGCCGCCACTCTGCCCTCCACAGACGGAGCCGAGACGGTGAGGCACTCCTCACCCCGTACAGACCCTGTCCAGCCATCCTCGTGTTCAGGCTCCAGTGGGGCATTGGCGCTCTCACCCACAGCGCCCTGCCCAGGACCGTGGAGTCCTGGCAAGTGTCTGGAAGCAGTGCAGTGTTGCACTGTTCCGGATACAACAGGGTGGGTAGTGAAGAGACTTGCTCGAAACATCCCTCTCCCCTCCTCCCAAATGTTTGCTGAGGCCAGAAGTGCAGTGTGTGTTTGGGGATCATCTGGTAGTCTGCAGGCAGAAGCTGGGGCCAGACCAGGGGCTCCACTGAAGTGTTGAGCTTTGTTAGGGAACCCGCGACAGTTCTTGGGGCAGCAGGGTAACATAATTGACTCTCTGTTTTAGAGACCTGCTTCTAGCAGGAATGTTTATTTGAGAAATTCTTGATGAGTAATGCTTGCCTTATAAGCAAACCTGCGGGGATGAATAGCCGTCTTTTCATGCAGGAACAGGAGCAGTGGTTATGAAAAGCCTAAGCACCGCGCCCTGCTGAAGCTGTCCTGGAGAGCAGTCGAAAGACCTGGGAAAGACCTGGTGTGACCAGGGAACTGAATGCCTGGAATTGAGGGAAATTAGCTTACTCACCCAAACTGTATCACCTCCCTTTCCCAAGTGTACCTTTTGCACTGCTCCAGTAGATAATATACTGCAGCACAAGGCTGGTACTTTCTAGTGGTCTTTCTTGCCTGACAAGCAGTATGGTGTGTGGGTCCCAAGTGTGTGGACATCCTCTGTTCCTCTGTGCGTGTTTACTTACCATCTGGCCACTTGTGAGTCGGCTTTTTCCCTGAGCATGATTGGAGTCCTAAGATTTCCCTTAACCTGCAGACAGTACTCACCCTTCAAGTTGTGGTCTTTTTTTTTTCTCCCAAGATTTTATTTATTTACATTTAGAAAGAGGGAAAGGGAGGGAGAAAGAGGGAAAGAAACAGTAATGTGAGAGAAACATTGATTGGCTGCCTCTCACATGCCCCCAACTGGGGACCTGGCCTGCAACCCAGGCCTGTGCCCCGACTGGGAATTGAACCGGCAACCCTTTGGTTCCCAGGCCAGCACTCAATCCACTGAGCAGCCAGGGCTCTGGTCTTTATTTTTGACCCATGCTTAATTTATTGGTACTTGAACTAGATATAGTGAAGTTTAAATCCAGCCTTCACCATTATAGCTGTGTGATTTGGGATTTTCTCCTTGAATCTCAGTTTTCTTCTCTATAAAATACAGATAATAACCTAATTCTCAGACTTGTGAGGGTTAAAAGTGGTATGTCAAAGTTTATGGACCTTCAGTAAGTGCTCAAAAATGTTGTTGAGGTCACCTTCTTTATAAAATTTTTCATACATCCTAATAGCCAGGTGCCCGCCTCTGTGTGGCTGTGGTGGACATTGCTTACCAACCATAGGCTCCTGTGGATTCTCAGGAGTGTACTTAACAGCCATTACTGATTATCAGAGAGGGAAATGGTTGAAGAATATGAATAAATTAAGATTACAGAGGCCTAATCTCTGCCCCTCATTTGTTGCTGCACTAATCTGCCCCTTTCTCCATTCTCTGTTTAGGGAGACGGAATTTGTTTTCAAGAATCTTGTTCTCTGTACAGCCATTGATTTTTTTTTCTTTTTTTTTTAAGGGAGGTAGAGAAATGTCAGTGTGTAGTTGCCTCTTGCGCGTGCCCCAGACATGTGCCCTGACTGGGAATTGAACCAGTGACCCTTTGATTCCGAGGCCGGTTCCCAATCCACTGAGCCACACCAGCCAGGGCACAGCCATTAATTTGATTACTGTCACTGTAGAGCTTTACCTTTTCTAGAACTTCATGGAAATGGAGTCTTTCAGTATGAATTCATATGCCTGGCTTCTTTTACTCAGCATGATGTCTTCGAGCTTCTATCTGTGTTATTTAATATATCAATAGTTCATTGCTTTATATTACAGAATAATACTTAATTGTGTGGATGTACCACAATGTATACCCCCTTACCTGATCATTGACGTTTGATGTGTGCCTAGCTTTTGGTGGTTATGAATAAAAGCTACTCAGAAAAATGAAAAGAATCTCCTTGTTTCTTTAATCACTCCAAATAATCACTTTGAGTTGGTTATTTGTTCCCTCCCCACACTTTTTAAAAATACATTTTATTTATTTACTTTTAGAGGGGAGGGGAGGGAGAAATGGGAAGAGAAACATCAGTGTGTGGTTGCCTCTCATGCACCCCCAACTAGGGACCTGGCCTGCAACCCAGGCACGTGCCCTGACTGAGAATCGAGCCAGCAACCCTTTGGTTTGCAGTCTGGTGCTCAATCCACTGAGCCACACCTGCCAGGGCTGATTTTGTTTTATTTTTCAGAAAGAGTGTAAGGGTGGGAGAAGAACATTGATATGTGAGAGAAGAGTAGATTGGTTGCCTCTTGCATGTACCCAACTGAGGACCTGGCCCACGACCCATGCATGTGCCCTGGCTGGGAATTGAACCAGTGACCCTTTCGTTTTTGGGACAAGGCCCAGCCCACTGAGCCATACCAGACAGGGCTAGCTTTAGTTTTTGAATGCATAATTGATACCATGGGGCCTAGATTTGTTGTATTTCGTGCTATTATAAAGTCACACAGCCTATCACATGATAATGAAACCAGAAAAGTCAACATTCATGCTGCCTGTTACTACCAGAACCAGTAAGCAGAGACAGACTGAATCTTTATGGGTGCTTTATTCAGATGGCTGGCAATATCAGAAGACAGCAGGTTACATTTCCTTACAAGCCGTCCTTTTTTATAAGGAGGAAAAGCGTAGGGAAGGGATTTGGAATTCAGGAAACAGGTTAATCAGGTAACGTGGCACCTCTCAACCCCCAAAGTTTTTCCAGGTGGTGCTTTTAGGCTGTAATTCCCGTCGCTGGGCCCTGGTTTGCACAGTCTGTCTCACTGCTCGCTCCTTTGCCTGGTTTATGTGCATGTGGATGTGTGACTGTGGTCAGCCAACCGCCCCGCACCCTCACTGGGTCTGCCCATTGCCAATTCGCACCTGGGATCTGCCAGCCGCCGCCGGCACGTCTGGGTTGGTCTGACCGCTTTTTTCTGCGTGATCCCGCTCCGACAGCCGCTGACTCCACCCCTCTTACCGGTCTGGATGAATGGTTCCTTGTTGTTGGACTTCCCTACAGTTCAATTTTCTGTGTGTTGGTTGCGTTTTTGTTACTAAAACTTTGTTGTCTTTAAACTTGGTTGTGCAAGGAGGTACAGTGTTTCCACCTACGCCTCCATCTTGGCTGGAAGTCTCAGATACCATCTTGATTGCTTATGGTCTCTTCTGGGACAAAAAGGTTGAATCGTTTGTGGTCACCTGAAGTTAAGGTAGGCCAACCTTCAGTTCCTGAAACAGTAGCTTTTTACATGCATTCACTTCTAATGCTTATTAACTATTACCTAAAACTAAAATTTTCCAACTCCCACATCACTAACAGCATCTTACCTCCTTTAGTTGCAAGTGTCAGGAAGCCCTTGGTAATGAGGGTACCCAGGTGATGGGAGGAGGTGGGATTTGGAGAAGACAGACGAAGACAGGAAATCTTCAGGGCAGGCTCAGGTTTGAATTAGGATGTGTCTGATCCCCCTGGTGGATGTGCTCATCAATTAAGTCTTCCACTGTTGACGTTTATGCAGCCTGGTTCCATTTGTCCTTTCCTGAAGTTGTTGCAAGAGTTAGGATCTTAGGGGCAGGCAAGATCCTGGTGGGTCCCCTTTTAGGGTTAGGGCCAGGGTTACCCTATATGCCCTGGCTGTGTGGTTAGGCGCTAGAGAAGCGATTGGTGGCCAGGATCCTAGCGGGAGTTACGCCGGTCGGTGGGGGCTGGCTGGGGGCTGCCTTTGCAGAGGCAGTCTGCTCGGGGAGAAGCACTTTCGGGGACTGCCACCACTTCTCTCTCACCTCCCCTGGGGCCTGGAGTAGGAAAGAGGGAAGCGTGGAGCCTGTCACAATAGAAAGATTGTGGGCTCCGTGGTCCAGTCCCAGCCATGCCACTAGCCCTGTGATAGGATTCTTACACAGAGGAGGTAGGAGTGGTAGCAACTAACAGTATAAGCTTGGAAGAATAATGATTTATAGGAACCCTGTACGGGCCTTAGCACATAGCAGGAGCTCTGGATCACGAAAGCTCTTTGAGCCTTTGTCATTCTCCTGGTGCCTGGTTGACACTGGACAGGAGCTACAGGGCGTGCCCCTGAGAAGCTCTTAGTCCTGCAGGAGGTACAGGCTTGTAAACAGATCTTTGTGATGCAGCATGATAAGTGCCTTAATGGAAACTTGTCTGGAATTTGCATGCTCCTAGGAGAGACCCTGTAGCTGTGGAAGTGATAGGGGAGAAGCGAAAGAATGCTGGAGGTGGAGGGGGTGGGGCCAGGTGCTCAGTGCCTCCTGCTGCCAGAGCTGCAAGAGCAAGAAGCCTCAGGCTGGGCTGTAGGGGGCATTTCCCACACTCTGACTAGAACGTCCTGTGTCCCTAATGGTGTCTCAAAATACCTGGTATAGGAAGCAAAACACTTTTTCTAAAAAGTATGTATTTTTTACAGAGAGGGGAAGGGAGAAAGAGAGGGAGACAAACATTGATCGGTCGCCTCTTGCACACCCCCAACTGGGGACTGGCCAGCAACCCAGCCATGTACCCCCACTGGGAGAGGTACCAGTGACCTTTCGGTCCATAGGACAGTGCCCAGCCCACTGAGCCAGAGTCGGGGCAGGAGCAAAACACACTTTTACCGAGTGGTAGAAATTGCCAGTCCCTCCTTTGTAATTTTGCTTCCAATGCAAGGTTAGAAGCCATAAAACTGGGAAGGAAGTCTCTACTAATTACTGCATTGGCCAAAGAGTGAGTTTGGTTTTTTTTCCCCTATAAGATGGCGCTAGTAGCACCTAGTTGTCTTTAAGTAGTTCTCTTTAACGTCACTTGAAAGAAACAATTTGTTAGATTGTGTTGTATTGGGACAGCTGTCGTATCAGTGTGCATTTAAAATAAATTTACCAAAATTAGTGAAGATTTATGTGACCATTTTAATTTTGAAGATACAAGGAAGTAACATTTTTGGCGTATTATGCCTTACTATTTCAAGAAAGACTTCTGGCCAAAATGGAGGTGTAGGTAGATACACTTTACCTCCTCACATATCCAAAAGAAAGACAACAGCACATTTAACAACAAACCATAGCCCTGGCTGGTGTGGCTCAGGAGACTGAGCTCTGGTCTGTCAACCAAAGGGTCCCTGGTTCAATTCCCAGTCAGGGCACATGCCTGGGTTGCGGGCTGGGTCCCCAGTTGGGGACACATGAGAGACAACCACACATCGATGCTTCTCTCCCTCTCTTTATACCTCTATTCCCTTCTCTAAAAATAAATAAAATCTTTAAAAAAAAATAACTGCCAGAAAATCAAACTGCATGGAAGTCCGACAGCCAAGGGAACTACAGAAGAAACATTCATCCAGACTGGTAGGAGGGGCAAAGACGGGCAGCTGGGAGGAGGACTGGGAGGGTGAGGTGGCAGCTGGCAGACGACGCCGTCCCACATTCGTGTGTGGAACAACTGGGGAGTGAGACAGACCGTGCAACCCAGGGTTCCAGCAGACAGGAAAGGGAGCCTCAAACCCACTGGCTGTAAGAACCTATGGGGGCTGCGGTGGCGAGACAAACTCCCAGTCTCACAGGAGAGTTCACTGGAGAGACCCACAGGGTCCTAGAACAGACACAAGCTCACACACCTGGAATCGGCACCAGAAGGGCCCAGTTTGCTTGTGGGAAGGGGGAGAAGTGGCTGAAAACTGGTCCAGAGCCAAGTGAGCAGCGCTGTTTCCTCTGGGACCCCTCCCCCACATACAGTGCCACAACCCAGCAACCTGGGTTGCCCCGCCCTGGCAAATACCCAGGGCTCTGCCCCTTACAACCTAACAGGCCAGCCCACACAAAGAAATTTGGCCCAAATAAAAGAGCAGGTCAAAGCTCCAAAAATACAACTAAGCGAGGAAGAGAGAGCCAACCTGTCAGGTGCAGAGTTCAAAACACTGGTAGTCAGGATGCTCACAGACATGGTTGAGTATGGTTGGCTCAGGAAGAAAAGAGAGGAAGATGCGAAGGCTATGCAAAGTGAAATAAAGGAAATTACACAGGGAACCGACAGTGAAGGGAAGGAAACTGGGATTCAATCAACGATTTGGAGCAGGAGGAAGAAATAAACCTTCAACCAGAACAGAATGAAGAAACAAAAATTCAAAAAATGAGGAGAGGCTAAACGTTCCAACACCCAATCATCGGGGTGCCAGAAGGAGAAGAGGAAGAGCAAGAAACTGAAAACGTATTTGAACAAACCATGAAGGAGAACTGCCCCAGTCTGGCAAAGGAAACAGACTTCCAGGAAGTCCAGGAAGCTCAGAGAGTCCCAAAGAAGTTGGACCCAAGGAAGCACCCACTAAGGCACATTGTAATTACATTACCCAAGATGAAAGATAAGCAGAGAACCTTAAAAGCAGCAAGAGAAACGGGGACAGTTACCTACAAAGGAGTTCCCGTAAGACTCTCAGCTGAGTTCTCAAAAGAAACTTTGCAGGCAAGAAGGGGCTGGAAGGAAGTACTCAAAGTCATGCAAGGCAAGGACCTACATCCGAGATTGCTCTGTCCAGCAAAGCTATCCTTTAGAAAGGGAGGGCGGGTAAAGTGCTTCCCAGATAAGGTCAAGCTTTTAAAGGAGTTCATCACCAAGCCCTTGTTATGGGAAATGTGAAAGGGACTTATCCAAGAAAAAGAAGACCAAAACTATGAGCAGTAACATAACAACAAATTCACAACTATCAACGACTGAACCTAAAAACAAAGACAAGAACGAACTAAGCAAACGACTAGGACAGGCACAGAATCACAGAAATGGAGATCACATGGAGGGTTATCAGTGGGGAGGGGAAGGAGGAAGAATGGGAGGGAGGTACAGGGAATAAGAAGCATAAATGGTAGGTACAAAATAGACAGGGGCAGGTTAAGAATAGTATGTAGGAGGACCTGGCTGGTGTGGCTCAGTGGATTGAACACTGGCTTGTGAACCAAAGGGTCACTGGTTCGATTCTTAGGGCACATGCCTGGGTTGCAGGCCAGGTCCCCAGTATGGGGTCTCTGAGGGGCAACCACACATTGATGTTTCTCTCCTTCTCTTTCTCCTTTCCTTCCCCTCTGTCTAAAATAAGTAAATCAAGTTTTTATTTAAAAAAAAAGAATAGTGTAGGAAATGGAGAAGCCAAAGAACTTATATGAGTGACCTATGGACAAGAACTAAAGGTGCAGGGGTAATGCTGGTGGGAAGGGGGCGCAAGGCAGAGAGAGATGAAGGGGAGGGAAAATGGGCAACTCTAATAGCATAATAAAATATACTTAAAAAATAAAGCTACCTGTGTGAGGAAAAATATAAATAAGATATTTTTTAAAAAGAAAGGTAATTCAACTGAAATGAAAAAAGATTCGTGCAGCATGTGGAGAAGGTGGCTGTGGCTGATCAAACTTGTCAGAAGTGGTTTGACAAGTTTTGTGCTAGAGATTTCTTGCTGGACGATGCTCCACGACTAGGTAGTTTAGCTAAAGGTGATGGTGGTCAAATCAAGATGTTAATTGAGAACAATCAATGTTATACTACGTGGAAATGATGGAACGTCCTCAAAACATCCAAATCAATAAAGTTATTGGTGAAAATGAAAAATGTGTATTTTATTTTATAGGAGAAAAACACATGAACCTTTTGGCCAACCCAGTATTTGTCTCCTCAGACAGGGAGCAGTTTTCTTGTTCCTCCAGCCTCCTTTATTTTCTTGTTTCTCCAGCTATTGATATCCAGATCCACTTAATATTGCAATTTTTATTTGTAGGCTCAATGTCAGGCCAGGAGTTGGAGGGGTTCGATCTCACATTGGGATCCAGCAGAGCTTTGTCAGCCAGCCAGCACGCACAGCCACCTTCCAGCAGAGGTTTGACGCTCGGCAGAAAATTGGCCTTTCGGATGCTCGGCTCAAGCTGGGAGTCAAAGATGCCCGGGAAAAGCTTTTGCAGAAAGATGCCCGTTTCCGGATCAAAGGGAAAGTACAGGATGCCAGAGAGATGCTGAACTCCCGCAAGCAGCAGGGCACAGTGCCCCCAAAGCCCCACCAGGTAACTGATGCCCGGGAGAAGCTCAGCTTGAAGCGGAGTTCCCCTGCTGCCTTCATGAATCCCCCTGTCGGGACAGTGACCCCAGCTCTGAAGCTCACTAAAACCATCCAGGTATGTGTGGCTCTTGTCATGAATTCCTGGAAGCCAGTGATAACTAGATTCCGGCAGGGAGCAGGGGTCGGGAGCATTTGGGTGAGGTGACAGCTCCCCCAAGTCTTTGTATAGTAACCATATGAGGAAGGCAAGGTATTAACCCAGTTTTATATAAAAGAGGGGGACGTCCAGAGAAACGAAGTCACATTCTCAACTGAGGTGGTTGGGGAGGGAAGACAAGGGAAGGGACAGAACTTTTGTTGAGCATGTGCTAGGTAGCAGGCCCTTAACGTGTGTGACCTTACGTATTCCTCACGGCCACCCTGAGGTTATTATCCCAGCTTTATTAAAGAACCTCAGTCTCAGAGATGTCAATTACTATGGCCAGAGTTACACAGCTAGTCATTGGGAGGACCTGGCTCCTCGTGCTTTGCCCTGGCCACTTGCACAGCCACCGCCCCAAAGGGAATGGAGACAATATCAGTATCATTTCATCTTCACAACAACATTGGTAATGGGCATAGCAGCAGGCAGTGTTCCTTGAGCCAGGTTCATTGAGCCCTGCTCATGCATAATCACCTGCTCTGTGAGACGACAGGTCTTCCTGTCACTCTCCTTCTTTGGGTATGAGGCACTCTGCAGGGCCTTTTACCAAGGACCAAAACCGAGTGTCCCTTGTATTCCAAGTTCAGTGATCGTGCACGTGGATCCTGTGGTATGAATTATGACCAGTGGGTGTTTCTAGGTTCCACAGCAGAAGGCCATGACCCCACCCCATGCCCATTCTGCTGGAATGAGGATTAATGTCGTCAATCATCACCAGTCCAAACAGGTAGAATGTGAGTGTGTGTCCTGTGTGGATGTGTGCAGATGTGAGCACAGGCATGTGTTTGATTGGGCCTGATGGGTGGGTTAACTGATGCCTGGCCCGAGGTTCACAATTAGAAGAATTGGGGTGGGGTTACATTTGACTTTTTGTGTTTTATGTGTCTTAAGAAGTTTTGTGCCCTGGCCAGTGTAGCTCAGTGGATTGAGCACAGGCTGCAAACGAAAGGATCGTTGGTTCGATTCCCAGTTGAGGCACATCCTTGGGTTATGGGCCAGGTCCCCAGTGGGGGCCATGTGACAACCACACATTGATGTTTCTTTCCCACTCTTTCTCCCTCCCTTCTCCTCTCTCTAAAAATAAGTAAATAAAAAATCTTTTTAAAAAAAGAAATTTCATAAGTGGAGAGGGACAGAGAGGCAAATTGAAAGCATACACCATATCTTCGAACTATAGGATGCACCCCCCAAATTTGGGAGGAAAGGGGTGCAGCCTATAGTCCGAATGTAGCTTTACATTTACGTTGGTGAAATATTTATGTTGTTAAGTATTTTACCATATTTTTCTTCAAAAATTTTTCCCAATTTTCCTCTAAAATCTGGGTGCCTCTTATGGTGTGAAAAATGTGCTATATTTTTAATTAATATGTGCTTAATACAAAAAATTTACAAAATAGAAAAAAATTTAGTAGAATAAGATCCTTGTGCTCCTGCTCTCCAAAGCCAACTGTTGACATTCTGGCCTGATTCCTTCTTGGTTTTTAAATGCCGTTCTTAGTTAATTGACACGTAGTTGTCAATTATAATTGTGGTTATATTCTTAATTTCATTTTGTGTCATTCTTTTTTCACTTTATAAGTCAGGCATTTGTCTGTGATTCACATTTACTGTAAGTGGCATTTGTAATAACTGCACAATCCACTGAGTTGACGCTCCAGTTGATTTATACCATTTTACTGTACTTTTCACTGTTACAAATTCTCTGAACATCTTTGTGGATAATGCCTTTTCTAGGGTTTAGGCTTATTTCTGTAGATCACATTGCCTGGGGTGGGCTTTTCAAGCCAAAGGATATAAGTAGATATTTTGGGGACTCTTCCTAGCCATTGTCCACTTGTAGAAAGATACTTCTGATGTACCTGGAAGTTGCAGCCCTTCCATCAGGCCCTCGTGGGTGGGGAGCCACCTGTCAGGATGTGAGTCCCAGCGTCCTCAGGTGCCCCTGCCCCTCCACCTCAGTCACTCCAGCATCTTCTCCCTGCTGCCCTTGCTCCAGACCTCGGTTGGTGCCCACGTGCCCCTGTAGCTTGTATTTCTCTGTTCTCAGAATGTGTATGACCTGGATGAAGATGATGACATGGCGGCTCCCATTCCGAGTAAGATGAAATTTGCCGTCTCGGGCAGCTTTCTCCACCATGTGGTAGGGCATTTTACATGTTTCATATGCTCGCTGTGTGCGTCTGGTTGGGTGGAGGGTAGAAGTGGTGGGAAGTAGGCTTTTCAGCTCGGGAATATTTCTTCATTTGGGTCTTAGGATTTTCAGAATGAACTAGTCCAACCCCTCATTCTATAAATGCTGAGACTAGGGGATCTAGTGATTTGTTTAAGGTCCCACAACTAGGTCTGAGACCCTTTGGGAGAAATGTTAATGACCCCACAGGGGGTTCTTTTATTTCTGACAGAACAAGCTACGTGTTCCCCTTTCCTCCATGGTCATCAGCTCTGACCCCATTCCTAAATCTGGATTCCCTTGGTTAGTATGGTAACAAAATACCTGAACCTTACTGGTGGGTTCCACCAGGTACAGCCTGCTTGCAGGGAAAGTTTGATAGACTAGGATACTGGTCAGATACCGTGCAGGGAAGGAGATCACGACATGGGGAAAATACGGGAGGTCTTTGCAGACAGGGAGGCCTGGGGGCATACAAACCAAGTGCCTTTATTTTGTTCCCGGGCCCAGAGATTCCGTTTTGGTCACTGCACTGAATGTATGGACCAGTTTCCTGATTATCAGTGAATCTCTATAAGTGGTGTGTGAAGGTGAACAATGCCAGTATCTTACAGAGGGGCTGGCCTTTCCCGTAATTAGACTGCTGGGCCTGCTGTAGAGGGATCTGGCTCAGTAACTAACCCTCATTGAGGTCCCTGAAATGCATGTTTCTTGTAACCCATCTAAGCCGCCTCCCCCCCTGCTGTGAGATAGGCGCCACTACTGCCCTATGCTAGCGGGAGGGCCAGGCACAGGCAGGTCAAATAAACCTGCTCACTGTCACCCAGCTTGTAAGGGGGGAGTCTAGGAATTCGGGCGTAAGCAGTTCTGCTCCTGGGCCATGAGTGTGACCACTGCCCTGCACCGGCTCTCGAAACCAAGAAAGTGGCTCGAGGGAAGTGGAGCCCAGCCAGGGAGCACGGGTTATCTAAAGCTGGAGAAACTGGTGAATCGACCCTGTGCCATAGTCTTAGCAGCTTCACTCCTTTCCCTCCCCGAGTCAGTGCCTGCTAGACACCACCCTTAGTCAGCAAGACCACCTGCCACTTCTGCCTTGTGCGCCTTTTTCCTCGGACACATTAGTACCAGGGACTTTATTGCTTTATATTCCTGAGGGACCAGACCCCCAGCTAGGGGTTGCGGGGGGAGGGAATGAACTATGTCTGCTGGTCTCCATGTGCAGACTTTGCCAGTGTGTCTTTGACAGTCTGGGAGCTGCTAGGGCCAGACCTGCATGTGGTGGTGCCTCTGGGTGGCCAGACAAGGACCAGAAAGCTGGGAGTTACGCCTGGAGCTGATGATCATTGTGATAGAAACACATGTGGGAACACACTTGACCCCAAGCTTTGGCCTTCTCACCAGCCCCAATTGTTGGGGTTTTAAAGTCTAAACAGTATGTGTGAGCCTGTGGGTCCTGGGGGGTGCTGTATGGAAGCTTTTTGCCAAGGGCTTCTAACCCTGGAAAGTGGCTTCCGTGGGCGTGTGTGCAGGTTGTGTTTTTCTCCCCTCCCACCCCTTCCCTGTGGGATGTCGCTGGCAGCCCTCTGGCTGTAGGCCACTGGTAGAATTGGGAAGCTGGGAGGCCTCGGGTGGAGCTTGTCAGCCCCTCGCTGGGCATCCAGGTTGCCAGCCTCTCAAGTGGCTGTCTGCTTCTTTGTGTAGGCTGGGCTGAACAGTTCCAAGCTTTCCGTATCCAAGGCCCCCCCTCTCACCAAAGTGGTTCAGAATGATGCCTATACAGCACCTGCTCTCCCTTCCTCGGTTCGAACAAAAGCCTTGACCACCATGTCCAGGACACTAGTGAACAAGGAGGATTCCCCCAAAGAGCCGCCGCCTGCTGAGGTGAGGTGAAGGTGAAGGAGAGGCAGTGGCCGCGGCAGTTGGCCTGTGCTGGGTGGGCAGTGTGCTCTGTTTGCCCTGCTGCGTTCTCACCGCTCTCTGAGGCGGGCATTGCCACCCCCTTTACAAATGAGCAAAACAAAGACTCAGCGGTCCGTGCACGCAAAGCGCTTGCAGACGAGTGGGGAAGACAGAGGCTTGGACAGAGCACTGTGTCTCCTGACACAACAGTTGTGCCTAGGAGAGCTACCGGGGACACTGAGGACAGAGCAGCTAATTCCACTGGGCACATCTGGGAAGGTGTTAGGGATCGGATCCTGTCTGGGCTGGGTGGGTCTTGAAATGGGGGTGGCATTCCAGGCAGAGAGGCTCAGAGGCCTGAAAGGCGGCCCAGAACATTTGGGAAACAAGAGGCTCTGTCCCTTTGCATTGGGGTTTGGGGACATATTGGGTGGTGGGCCCTCCGGGCCACTGGCCTGGGTTGAGGTCTGCTGTTGGAGCAGCTTTTCTCTGCCTTCTGGTAACACGCTTGTCTGTGGCAGCCTATCCTCAGCCCTTTGGAGGGCACCAAGATGACTGTGAATAACCTGCACCCTAGAGTCACCGAGGAGGACATCGTTGTGAGTATTTTGCCCTCCCAGAATTTGACTGCTATGTCAGGGATCCCCAAGGCCCCCGCCAGGTTCCGATTCTGACAGTACTCAGCACGGAGTCATATCAGGGCTAAGATTTATTACAGGACACAAAGCAATATCAGCAAAGGGAAAAAGGGTTCGTGGGCAAAGGCCTGGGGACACTAGGCACAACCTTCTAGAGTCCTCTCCCAGTGGAGTCACACCGGATGCACTTTATTCCCCCAGCAGTGAGTCCTGATGATATGTGTGAGTTAGAGAAGCCAATTAGAGACTCGGTGCCCAGGGTTTTCATCTGGGACTGGTCACACAGGCACCCTCTGCCTGGCACACACCAAAACTCCAGGCTCCCGGGAGGAAAGCAGGCATTCAGCACGAACCACAGCTCAGGCCCCGTGAACTGCTCTTGTCAGAGCGGCGGGAGCCCTCCCAGAATCCCAGTTCCCAGACGCCAGCCACGGGCCAGCCTTGGAAGCAGGCCTTTTAGGGGGTATCACTCATGGGGCTGTGTTAGCTTTTTGTGCCACTTCTGCACCAGGGCCTGGGCTCATGCCGGGATGTGTCCCAAGTGGGCTCCTTTGGTCCTGGGGCATCCACTAGTGGCTCCTGTTTTCCTGAGTCTTCAGAACTTTTGCCTCCTCCAGGGATTTCACACGATGATTCCAGAGGAAAAGAAGTGAGATGGACTGGTGTTACCTGGTGGCTGACCCCTCTGGGTTGCCCTCCTGGTCCATCCTGTCCCACCCCTTGGTAGTCACAGGCAAAACCCAATTCAGGTGCCTGGTGAGCAGGGACCCAGATCCAGCCAGGATTTCTTTTCAATCCCATTCTCACTCAGGCACCCAGAAAAGCTGTTAGTTTAGAAACCCAGGTACCCTTTTAACTCTGAGCTGTCAGATCACAAAAAGAACACAACTAAAGACTCCAGCTTTACCCTGCAGGCGAACCCAGGGTCTGGAACGGCCCACACCGGCCACTATGTTGGTTAATGGTTCTGTGGGACACACAGATGCCGTGTGGTTGCTGTTAGGGCTCAGCAGGCACTGCAGTGAGCAGGCATGTGGGAATGGGGTGGTGGCCAGTTTTGGGTAATACTTGGCAGGCGATAAAGAACTAAAGCAGTTTTTTCCTGATTGTAAAAGTAGTAATACCTACCATCTATTGAGTACTTACTATGTACCAGGCACTTTGTACGCAGAATCTTTGAAAATACAGAATAGTGGAGAAACTAATTGTCTCTAAGATCACTCAGTGAAAACTGCCGATAACAGTCATCCTCACTTCTTTTCTACCCAAATAGGTCATGCTAAAAGAAAGACAGTAGTAAAATTGGGATCGTACCCAACTCAGTTCCATGTGTTGATTTTAATATTTGTTTGTTCTCTCCTTTATGATTAAAAACAAATTGAGTCTCTGTCCTCCTAACAGCCTTGCAAAGGGCGGTGGCGGTGAAGAAAAGGCTTGGGTATTAGCCTCTTGCTCTGTCTGTATGTTGTATTCCCTTTCTGGCCTCAGTCTCCTGGGCTGTAAAATGAAGAGGGATTAGAGTAAAGAGGAAGACAGTATGTACCCAAAGCACTCCCTTAACAATGATTTCAGCTAAGCCGTACAGCACCCTGGAAGGTAGGCTAGACCGGTCCTTTTCGGGAGAGAAAACATCACAGAGGTTAGTGACTTGCTAGAGCCATGGGTTGCACAGCCCAGGGGAGGCAGGTCCCGGAGACAAAACCGGGGTCAGTCTGACTGAGGGTGCCCAGCCAGCCTGGTTTTACTCTCTCCTGGTCAGCACTGAAAGTCCTCTGTCCTAGGAATGTCCTCAAGCTGGGACAGTTGATCCCTCTCTAGAGGGAACTGCAAAACTTAATTTCTGACAAATTGCTGTGCATCGTACTAGCCACTGCCTTTGAAAAGCCTACACACTCATTCTCAGGACAGAGCCCTCTGAGAACTCTCCATCACTGTTACCCCGTGAAGGAGGGAAGTGGGCACTGAGGTGGGGGGACCTCAGGGGGCACTTACTGAAGGCCACAGGGACTCCACAGCTTGTAAGCTCAGGCCTGTTTCTCACTGCCAGCATAGTTTCTCCCCTCTTCTGGTCCGTGCTGAGGCCTGTGGATGTCCCAGGAAGACCACCTAAAGGGAAGCCTCCCTGAAATCCTGGGCACGAGGTGTGTTTAGCTGTAGTGTGGACACCAGTCAACCCGGAGCCCTCAGAATGTATGGCAGGGAGGCAGCAGGATGACAGCCCGAAATTCTCCCCCAACCCTAACTTCTTTATCTTTGCAGGAGCTTTTCTGTGTATGTGGAGCCCTGAAGCGGGCTCGGCTAGTCCATCCCGGGGTAGCGGAGGTGGTTTTTGTAAAGAAGGATGATGCCATCACTGCATATAAGAAATACAACAACCGGTGTCTGGACGGTAAGTCTGGGAGCGGGCAGCTGCTTCACCTTCCCACTCCTCATTGCTGACTGTCAGGCGGCAGCCTTCTGAACAGGCCCTCCTTTGAGCTGGGTGGGAGGGCATCCGGGTGTAGTCGCCCCTCTGGGGCCTTCTGTACACCAAGACCGGGCGGGGAGGTACAGTTTTTGGATGGTGCTGAGCTGCCAGCTGCCTGTCCCACGGGGCCCCGGGTGCTCACTCAGCCCTAGCACCTCAGCTGGCCAGCAGGGAAGCACCATTTCTCTGTGGATGGTTCTCTTAATGAGTCTTGGCAAGTATACCAAATGCCATAGCCTCCCCCTTCCACATACTGGTTTGCTCACTGCTAGGACACAGGCTCCTTAATGGCCTAGAGCCTCAACTGAATGTTGGCACCTGGGTGAGCTATGCTTTTGATGAGTAAATTTCCCTGAACTCAGATCCCCGTTGCTCATCTCAGGAGAGCCTGTACAGAGCTCGTGTGCCCTGCTCCTCCTGCCGGTCCCTTGTTCTTTCAGTGTTTGTTGGGGGCCTGCTGTGGAGCAAGGCCCTGTGGTAGCAGTGGAGGGACAGAAACCAGTAACACGGTCCGCGGGGTTTTGCTTCGCACAGCCCTCATGACTAATGATGTTGAGCATTTTTATGTGCTTTTTGACCATTTGTGTATCTGCTACGTTTTTTTGTTCTTTTAGAGAATAAAGGATTTTTTCATGTATTTTATTGATTATGCTATTACAGTTGTCCCATTTTTTTCCTCCCCTCCATTCCCCTCTGCCCAGCGCCATCCCTCACCAGCATTGCCCCACCCCACCCTTAGTTTATTCATGTCCATGGGTCATTCATGTAAGTTCTTTGGCTTCTCCATTTCTGATACTGTTCTTAACCTGCCCCTGTCTATTTTGTACCTACCATTTATGCTTCTTATTCCCTGTACCTCCCTCCCATTCTTCCTCCTTCCCCTCCCCACTGATAACCCTCCATGTGATCTCCATTTCTGTGATTCTGTGCCTGTCCTAGTCGTTTGCTTAGTTCGTTCTTGTCTTTGTTTTTAGGTTCAGTCGTTGATAGTTGTGAATTTGTTGTTATGTTACTGCTCATAGTTTTGGTCTTCTTTTTCTTGGATAAGTCCCTTTCACATTTCCCATAACAAGGGCTTGGTGATGAACTCCTTTAAAAGCTTGACCTTATCTGGGAAGCACTTTACCCGCCCTCCCTTTCTAAAGGATAGCTTTGCTGGACAGAGCAATCTCGGATGTAGGTCCTTGCCTTGCATGACTTTGAGTACTTCCTTCCAGCCCCTTCTTGCCTGCAAAGTTTCTTTTGAGAACTCAGCTGAGAGTCTTACGGGAACTCCTTTGTAGGTAACTGTCCCCGTTTCTCTTGCTGCTTTTAAGGTTCTCTGCTTATCTTTCATCTTGGGTAATGTAATTACAATGTGCCTTAGTGGGTGCTTCCTTGGGTCCAACTTCTTTGGGACTCTCTGAGCTTCCTGGACTTCCTGGAAGTCTGTTTCCTTTGCCAGACTGGGGCAGTTCTCCTTCATGGTTTGTTCAAATACGTTTTCAGTTTCTTGCTCTTCCTCTTCTCCTTCTGGCACCCCGATGATTGGGTGTTGGAACGTTTAGCCTCTCCTCATTTTTTGAATTTTTGTTTCTTCATTCTGTTCTGGTTGAAGGTTTATTTCTTCCTCCTGCTCCAAATCGTTGATTGAATCCCAGTTTCCTTCCCTTCACTGTCGGTTCCCTGTGTAATTTCCTTTATTTCACTTTGCATAGCCTTCGCATCTTCCTCTCTTTTCTTCCTGAGCCAACCATACTCAACCATGTCTGTGAGCATCCTGACTACCAGTGTTTTGAACTCTGCACCTGACAGGTTGGCTCTCTCTTCCTCGCTTAGTTGTATTTTTGGAGCTTTGACCTGCTCTTTTATTTGGGCCAAATTTCTTTGTGTGGGCTGGCCTGTTAGGTTGTAAGGGGCAGAGCCCTGGGTATTTGCCAGGGCGGGGCAACCCAGGTTGCTGGGTTGTGGCACTGTATGTGGGGGAGGGGTCCCAGAGGAAACAGCGCTGCTCACTTGGCTCTGGACCAGTTTTCAGCCACTTCTCCCCCTTCCCACAAGCAAACTGGGCCCTTCTGGTGCCGATTCCAGGTGTGTGAGCTTGTGTCTGTTCTAGGACCCTGTGGGTCTCTCCAGTGAACTCTCCTGTGAGACTGGGAGTTTGTCTCGCCACCGCAGCCCCCATAGGTTCTTACAGCCAGTGGGTTTGAGGCTCCCTTTCCTGTCTGCTGGAACCCTGGGTTGCACGGTCTGTCTCACTCCCCAGTTGTTCCACACACGAATGTGGGACGGCGTCGTCTGCCAGCTGCCACCTCACCCTCCCAGTCCTCCTCCCAGCTGCCCGTCTTTGCCCCTCCTACCAGTCTGGATGAATGTTTCTTCTGTAGTTCCCTTGGCTGTCGGACTTCCATGCAGTTTGATTTTCTGGCAGTTCTGGTTGTTTTTTCTTTTAAATTCTTTTTGTCCTTCTTTTGGTTAGGCAAGGAGACAAAGTATCTCTATGCCTCCATCTTGGCCAGAAGTAGCTATTTATTTTTAAAGAAAGAGGGCCCTGACTGGTGTAGCTCAGTGGATTGAGCGCAGGTTGAGAACCAAAGGGTCGCTGGTTCGATTCCCAGTCAGTGCACGTGCCTGGGTTGCAGGCCAGGTCCCCCATGAGGGCCACGTGAGAGGCAACCACACATTAATGTTTCTTTCCCTCTCTTTCTCCCTCCCTTCCTTCTCTCTAAAAAAATAAATTTAAAAAAATAAGAAGAAAGAGGAAGGGAGGGAGAAAGACAGAGTGAAATATCGATGTGCAAGAAAGAAACAAACATCAATTGATTGTTTGTTGCATGCCCCAAACTGGGGACCTGGCCCACAACCCTGGCATGTGCCCTGACTGAGAATTGAACCAGAGACCCTTTGGTTTGCAGGCCAGTGCTCAGTCCACTGAGCCACACCATCCAAGGCATTTCTGTGTCTTCTTCGGAGAAACAGAGTCTTTGCTCACTTTTTTAAAAAGTTCTTGTTTTTATTTTTTGATTGAGCGCAGAGAGAAGGGAATGGGGGGTGGGGATAAAGAGTGAAAAAAACTGATGTGAGAGAAGAACATCAATCAGTTTCCTCCTACACATGCCCCAACTGGGGGCTGAACCTGCAACCAGAGCATGTGCCCTGGGTGGGAATAGAATCTGTGGGCCCTTGGTGTGCGGATGACACTCAGCGAAGTGTGTGACACTCAGTGATGTGTGTGACACTCTAATGTGACACTCAGCGATGACACTCACTGAGCCACACTAGACAGGGCTCTTTGCTCACATCTTAAGTGGACTTTTTTCTGGAGCTATCAGAATATTTTATACATTTTTTAAAAAAATCTTATTGATTGATTGATTGATTTGAGAGAAGGGAAGGCGAGGGGGAGAGACAGGCATTAATTTGTTGTTCCACTTACATTTTCATTCATTGGATGGTTCTTGTCTGTGAACTGACTGAGGATTGAATCCACAACCTTGGCATATTGGGAGTTCTTTATGTATTCTTCATATGAGTCTCTTAGACAAATGGTTTGTCAGTATTTTCTCCGATAAAAGTAGTGTGTCTTTTCACTCCTCGTTTTAAAGTGTGCACTTAGAGTGATGTGTTTTCCTCTAAGCACTGCGTCGGCCACATCCCGTAAGTTTTGATATGCTGTGCCTTTATTTTCATTCATCTCAAAGTGATTTCAGATTTCTTTTGTGATTTTTTTCTTTGAGTCATTGGTTATTTAGGATTGTTTTGTTTTATTGCCACATGTTTGCAAATTTCCCAGATTATCTTGTGAGTATTACGGACAGTGTATATTTTGTTCTGTTGGGTAGACATCTGCTGGGCCTGGTTAGTTTGTGATGTTATTCGAGTCTTCTGTTTCTTTGCTGCTCTTCTGCCTGGTGGTTCTACCCATTACTAAACACAGAGCATGGAAACCTTCAGCTGTCGTGTGTTACTTCCCCTTTCGCTTCCGTTAGCTTTTGCTTCGTGTATTTGAGGCTGTTATTAGTTGAGTGTCTGTTTATAATTGTTCTGATTGTTTCCCTCCTAATAGATTCACCCTTTTATCGGAAAGCATCCCTCCCCTTCCTTAGGGTTGCAACTTGGGTGCTATGTCTTCCTTTACTTTCAACCTTTTGTGTTTTTTGAATCCAAAATGTGTCTTCTGTAGAGAGAACGTATCAGAATTCATTTCAGATTAATACTTAGTTCCAGTGAGAGAGGGTGTCACTTCTTCATGGTTCCATCCCCTCTCTTTGTGCTGCCGTTCCTTTGGGCAGGGGTTGGGTGGTTTGTTTTTTCAGGAGAGTAAAGTTTTTATTCACTCTCCAAGAAAGGAGAGGGGCATGGTTGTGGAGAGATGCATTGAGGGGTTGGAGCTTTGAGCTTTTATTGGATTATAATTTGATTTAAAAGGGTGGGGGATTGTTCTTGTGTGGCCCCTGGGCTGTTGTGCTATTGTGACATGAGGCTGCAGTTTGGTTCATTGTTATTTTCTGCCTGTGGCTGTAGGGAGAGGTAAGTTCTGTTCTTGTTTCCAGTAATTTCCAGGCTGATCGCTGGCTGCGAAGGTGGGTGAGGAGGCAGCTGTCTCGGGGTCCAGAGAGACAGGAGGGTCGTAGTCCTCTCTCTGACCCTCCCAGAGACAGGGCTGGGGGCAGCCCGGCTGCGCCTCCGCAGCCCACTGCTGCCCTAGTCACCACTCTCAGGAGGACAGAGGAGAGGGAGCAATAGCGAGTACCCCTATTTGGGCCACCAGAATGTTCGGGCGGTTGGTGAAGAGGGTTGGGAAAGCATTCACAAAGGGAAGAAGGCATGGAGAGTAAAGGTTTTATTCACTCTCCAAGAGAGGAGAGGGACATGGTGTGGAGAGATACAGTAGCCTGTTGGGCTTCTTTCAGTGTTTGAAAATTTTCCCAAAAAAGCCCCGGCTTGTGTGGCTCAGTGGATTGAGCACTGGCCTGCAAACTGAAGGATCACTGTTCGATCCCCAGTCAGGGCACATGCCTGGGTTGCAGGCCAGGTCCACAGTGGGGGCACGTGAGAAGCAACCACACACTGATGTTTCTCTCCCTCTCTCTCTCCCTCCCCCTCTCTCTAAAAATAAATAAAATCTTTTAAAATTTTTATCTTATTGTTATTCTCCTGATCACATTTTGTATACAGTGGGAGTGTAGTACTCAGTACAATTAATCTTTCATGACCAAAGTGGAAGTCTGGACATACACTTTTGAATCCTCTTTTCACTTAATTTCATACATAAACACTTCCTGTACTGATTGCTACATGAATAAGGTTGGATGCTGTTACACTGAGCCCACTTTCTCCCTCTCCCACTCTGCTCCCCTCCTATGTGAAGTGAGGTCTATTGCCACTTTGCTTCTCGGTGCCGTCATTGCCAAGGTTTCGTGGACCTCACCCCCTGGGGTTTTCTGCTGCAGCCTGGCAGCCGTGTCCCCATTGTGGAGCCAGGGCTGCCGGTGGTGGGTGTGTTGGCTCTGGTGCTGACAGGGGCAGCTCTGTCCTTTCATGCGAGGAGCTGTGGTCTCATGGCAGAGCCTTTTTTTGTTTGTTTGTTTTTCAGGGCAGCCAATGAAGTGCAACCTTCACATGAACGGGAACGTCATCACCTCAGACCAGCCCATCCTGCTGTAAGTTCCAGAGGCAGCGGTGCTGGGAGGGGGCTTTCTCCCTGCTTGCTCTGCAGGATGGCCTCTTTGTCCGAGGGGTAAATTGCCTGTATCACAGCCCCACGCAGTCTAGTTCCTGTGCTCCGAGGGCAGTCAGTCAGCCAGGGTGCTTAGATTTGTACAAAGTGGCTCGTCTCATTACTGCCACAGGGGATTGGCCTCAGAGGCTGCGGTTAAGACCTGTTCCCAGCCTAGTAATCTAGAAACATCTGAGAAGAAAGTGGAGAGTAAGCCAGATGTGTCCCTCTTTGCAAAATTGGGTGCATTGTCCAAGGGAACGGAGAGTCCCACCTCCTGTGGTTCACTTTGCTGAGCCAGTGCTGCTTGCTGCCCCTCGGCTTGTGCACGTGCCTGGCCCGGGACAGAGATGCGTGGAATGTCTAGGCTGACAGGACGTCCTTTGTGGGGAGACCGAGACCCAGGGAGGGTGTTGGACTAGCCAAGGTGGGCGAGGCCCTGCAGAGCAGGCCTGAAAGAGACTGCAGTTTAGAAAGACCAAAATTTGGGCCTTGGATATTGAATTGTGTAATTTGGACAAGTTTCTTAAACTTGTATTCCAGAACTGAGTTGTATTCTGAAAAGTGTGTCTCCTATGGCTTAGTAGGTTTGGGGACCACAGGGCTAAGCAGGGTTAAATTGATTTCTTTGCTTCAGGACTGCTCAGCATGTTTAATGTGCTGGGGGGGGTGTGGCCCTCCCTGAGGGACATGCGTTGCTTTCTACACCTACAACCCACGGCCCCCCGTAGGCTGCCTCTCGGTTTTCTCAGCGAGGAGGAGAGGTTTGTAGGCTTGTTACAGATGAAATAGATAAAGGGATACAGAAAACTTGTAACAGATGCTCAATAAGTGGGGGAAAACTGACAAGGGTTTTGACTCTTCACTGCTCTCCACAGACGGCTGAGCGACAGCCCCTCAGTGAAAAAAGAGAGCGAGCTTCCTCGCAGGGTGAACTCTGCCACCTCATCCCACCCTCCTGCCGAAGTGGACCCGGACACCATCCTGAAGGCTCTCTTCAAGTCCTCGGGGGCCTCCACGACCCCACAGCCCACAGAGTTCAAGATCAAACTCTGAGTAGGGAGTCAGGCAGCCAGACGGGGCGCAGAGGAGAGCAACTCTGCTTCCTAAAGCAATGCTGGTGACCGGTGGGCCGTGGGGCTGGAGCCCCTAGCAGGGGGTAGAGAGCTTCCTCGCTGGACGGGACTGCCTTTCTGTGACGTGTTCTCCCTGTGCTCCGTGTACGTTAACATTCCCTGTAGTGTGTTTCTTCTCCCTCCACCTTCTCACCAAGGGAGGTTCGTGTTGCTCAGAGTGTCTCTCCTACTGACCTCGGCCCCAAACTGATTTCTTACCTGGAAATACGTCCTAAATTCTCTGTGTGGCTTTCTTGTGGCTCTGTGGCATATGGGGCAGGGGCTATTCAAAGGACACTCCTTTTTCCAGTGGTAGGGGCTTGCCTTCATTTCTATTTTTTACCTTTGCAAACAAAATGGAGAATGGAAGCCTCTGCCATCCTGATGGGAGCCAGGTCAGCTCCAGAGCTGGGCCACTAACCTGCCTGATCAGTGGAGGTGGCTGGCATGGGCATCAGCTCACAGGCCTCTCGGCCTCTCAGTACATTGTGGTCTGCGGAGGGCCCTGCTGGTGAGGGTGGTGGTGTGGGGGCGCTGCTGCTCTGCTGGGAAGGGGGCACCCCAGCTCTTGGCCTGAGGGTCCATGCTGCCTCAGGCAATACCCGAGGTAGTCCCTGGGTCACATCTCCCTTTCTCACTGGGTATGTCAAGTAGGGCCCCCGTCCCCACCAGCTCTCGTGGCCTCTGGTGGTCACTGCTGAGAGGATTTGCGTTGCTGGTCCTTCAAGTTTTACTAGCCTACTGCTGATCACATCCTGATTTTGTTTTCCCTTAGTTCTGTGATGTGGGGTTTGGAGGGTTACTGGAAGGGGAGACGTTGGCTTGCTCCTGGCGCTTTCTTTCTGGCCTTGGATATCTATAGGACGATAGCTAGGGGTGCTGGGAGCAAATGTGATCGTGACCACCGAGGGACACAATCTCCATTATTATAAGTGACCCGTCTGTCGGTGACCAGAGAGAGATTTTCCTGCCTTGGCAACAGCGGGGAGGGGGACCGTGGGTGGTGAGGGGGGATTGAGAGAGTAAAGCAACCCTTCCAGGCAGACGGTGGATCAGTCCCTCAGCACGATTCCAGGAGCCGAGCAGGACCCCGGGCAGCTCCGACAGTATTGTTCCAGAGCCATCGTCTGCCTCCCACCAGTTTTTCTGGACTGTAAAGGGAGTCCAAGCTGACAAAGCCAGAGAGAGTTGGGGAATGGGGTTCTGGGAGCTTTGCAGAGTCAGCAGCAAGTTTTGTGAAAGGCACAAGCCTTAAAAAAGGGGCCGAGGCACTAAGAACCTCCGTTTGGGGCCAGCCCAGTGAAGAAAAACCTGGATGGTCGTGTTTCCACAGAGGGAAATCTGTCAGGCAGGAAAGACCCGGGGTTTGAGCCCACCCTCCAGCTTCGAGGTTGCCCAGGCCAGTCCGAGGAATGTGCCTGGTGGTGCTCCACTTCCCTGTTCTTAGAGAGCGCAGGTTTTGTTCCTTTCTTCCCTGTTGGATGGGTGTACATTTAATTCTCAGCAGCTGGAAGACATTCCTCCTACACTACCCTGAAACTTCTTGGCCCAGGAGAGCACCCGAGGCAGTAGGACCTGATTTTTCAGGTCCTGAGCCCAGTCTGGCCACGGCTCGGCCACGGCTCGGCCACGGCTCACCCTCGGCTCCAAACAGTGGTGGGAAACATCCTGCCCACCGGTTCTTCCTTCCCCTCCCTCCAGTCCCATGCCAGCTGCTCTGTTGCCAGAGTTCGCTGAGCCAGCTGCAGCCCTGGCCATCTGGACCCGATCCTTGGGACAGCCTGTCTGCCTCCCCTGGTCTGGATGGCATCGTGGAAAAGGGGGAAGAGAAGGCGGTGGGCCAATCCTGTGTCCTTAACTTGCTACTTCCCTACATTTCTCCATCTGTGTCTCTTCTGTTCAAAAGAAGAGGAAGAGGCCTTAAGGGATGGAGGAGATTCTGTTACTTAATACATTTCTGAATAAATGTTTGTTATTCCTACCTCTGAGCTGTTGTTTCTTCAAAGATTTTACTAAGTGGCCTTGTGGTTCTTGGAACCAGAAACAGGCAATGGCCTTTGCATTCACTGGCTCTGGGCTTGGAGTTCCTCACAGCATGCCTGCCCCACCCCTGCCCCAAGTCTGCGCAGCTGAGAAAAGGGGAGGGGCACTGTGGGGGCACAGGGGCTCACAGCCTCCGGGGCCCAGTCCCTCGCTGGGTGCTGGGCATGGTTGGCTCCAGCAGAGCACTGGGCCTGGTCTCACTGGTGCTTTTTGTCTTGGTTTAGAGAAGTTAAACACAGAAATTTAACCTCTTAGGGCAACTATGTATTGGGGAAATTTAATCTTTTTATTGTAGTAAAATACATACACATTGTGTTGACTTAACCATTCTTCAGTACACAGCATTAAATACATGCACATTGTTGTACAAGCCTCACCCCACCCGTCCCTGTGATGCTCTCATCTCACAGAGCTGCCGCTCTGCACCCACTGGGCGCTAACGCCCCATCTTCTGCCGGCCCCTGGCAACCACGCTCGGCTCTCCGTCTTTCCGGTTGTAACTGCTCACAAGGTGTGGCCATGCGTATTTGTCTTTTTCTGGTGGCTGCTTTTCACTTGACATGTCTTCAGGGTTCATCTGTGTGGTAGCGTGTGTCAGAATTTTCTTCCTTTTTAAGGCTGAATAATACTCCATTGTGTCTGAACACATTTTGCTTATCCGGCCATCCATTGAGGGACCTTAGGTTGCTTCTGCATTGCAGCTGTTGTGCCCGCGGTCTACAGATAACTCCTTCAGACCCCACTTCCAACTCCTCCTTGGGGCATTTGCTGTACCCTATGTTGATTTTATTGCTAAGGTTGTGAGGACTCATTGCTCTAATGTTCACGACACTGCACCATTTGGCTTTTCCGAAATGAAACACTTCCACTTCTGGGAAGAGGAAAATGGTCAGGGACCTTAGAACCAAAGGAATGGCCCCCACTGAGTTACCTGGGTTTTGCTTTGGCTTCACGTACCCCAGATTGTGTGCTGGAGAAGCAAGCAAGCAGACAGACAAACACCTCAAGGGCCTGAAAAGGGACAGCAGACTGAGAACCAGCCCAGAGCTTCACCAGCAAAGGCCAACTTGGGAGCCTTGACTTAGGCCTCACTGCTGTGAGATTTGGGGATGCCCCCAAATCTCTCGCTGGGGTGGTGCCAGGCCAAGTGAAAACTGGAACATTAGGTTCATATCAGCAGAGGCCACGTGAGGAGAGGTGAGGCACCCCAGACCCTTCCCACGCAGATGCTAGCAGCAGGCGCCCCTCACCCCACCCAGAAGTCACTAGGAGACACTGCCGCCTGGGTATCAGCATGCCTCGTGAGGAACCCGAACACCCCCGCCACAGACGGTGCGCTGCCGAAGCCCGAGTACCCAAGATGTCCACGCTTCAGGGGAGAATCACTCATACTGAGGACCAGGAAGATGGCAACTTGGAGGAGGAAAGGCAGTTCCCTCAATACGAAAATGTCAGAGATGGTGGAATTACCTGACAAGGATTTAAAAGCAATAATTATAAAAGTGAGTCAAGAAATTATGAACACACTGCAGCTCTCTCTCCTGGCAGGTGGCGGTGGTTCCTTCAGACGTGGCCAAAGTTAAGGCTCGAGACCTTCATGGCAAGGAAGAAGAGGAGCTGCTCAAACAGCTGAACGACCTGAAGGTGGAACTGTCCCAGCTGCGTGTCGCCACAGTGACAGGTGGTGCGGCTTCCAAGCTTTCTAAGACCTGAGTTGTTTGCAAATCCATCACCCATGTTCTCACCATCATTAACCAGACTCAGAGAATCTCAGAAAATTCTACAAGGGCAGGAAGTACAAGCCCCTGGATCTGCGGCCCAAGAAAACATGGGCCATGCGCCGATGGCTGAGCAAGCGTGAAGAGAACTTGAAGACCAAGTAGCAGCAGCAGAAGGAGCGGCTGTACCCACTGCAGAAGTATGCAGTCAAGGCCTGAGCATTGCAGGGTCAATAAAGGACAAACTGGCTCAAAAAGCCCTGGCTGGTGTAGCTCAGTGGATTGAGCATGGGCCTGCGAATCAAGGGATCGCAGTTCGATTCCCAGTCAGGGCACATGCCTGGGTTGTAGGCCAGTTCCCAGCAGGGGACTCACGAGAGGCAACCATACATTGATATTTCTCTCCCTCTCTCCTTCCCTTCCTCTCTAAAGATAAATAAAATATATTTTTTAAAAACAGGCTCAAAAAATTATGAACACACTTCAAACAAGTAAAAAAAAAATCTCAGCAAAGAGGAAATATAAAGAACCATTCTGAGTTGAAAAATAACAGAACAAGAAAAACAATGGAGGAAAAAAACAGTGAACTTAGGTAAAACTATAGGAATTACACAAGCTGAACAGAAATAAAGACCTTCAGGGACCTTTAACTAAAAATCTAAAATCTGTCATCAGTACTAGTAGGAGAGAAAAAAGGAAGAGCTTAAAAAGTTGTAGAAATTTTGGCTATAAACTCCCCAGAAATAGCAAAAGATAACAACCTGCAGATTGAAGAAGCTCAGGGGAACCCATATAAGATAAACCTAAAGAAAGTCCCACCAGGGCCCTGGCTGGCGTAGCTCAGTGGATTGAGTGCGGGCCTGCGAACCAGACAATCGCGGTTCTATTCCCAGTCAGGGCACATACCTGGGTTGCAGGCTGGTTCCTTGCAGGCCAACTACCAGCAGGGGACGCACGAGAGGCAACCATACATTGATGTTTCTCTCCCTCTCTCCTTCCCCTCTAAAGATAAATAAATGAATAAAATCTTTAAAAAAAAAAAGAAAGTCCCACCAGGACACATCATAATCAAACTTATGAAAACTAGAGACAAGAGAATCTTGAAAGCAGCAAGAGAAATGTTGCCTTATGTGTAGGGAACAATAATTTGAATGACAGCAGATTTCGCATTAGGAACCATGAGTTCAGAAGGAATGGCACGCTTTTCGAGTATTGCAAAAAAAAACCACTGTCAACTAAAAATCCACTTCCAGCAAAAATATCCTTCAGGAATTAGGGTGAATGTAGACATTATCAGATGAAGGAAAGCTAGGAGAATTTGTTGCCAGCAGACCTGTCCTGACAGAATGGCTCAGGAAGTTCTCCAAGAACCCTCGCTGGTGCGGTTCAGTGGATTGAGCACTGGCCTGCAAACCAAAGGATCACCAGTTTGATTCCCAGTCAGGGCACATGCCTGGGTTGTGAGCTAGGTCCCCAGTGGGGGACACAAATTGATGTTTCTCCCTCTCTCTAAAAACAAGTATTTTTTTAAAAGTTTTCCAAGAGACAGACTCATGGATAAATACTAGTCTGACAGGTGTGTGTGTGTGTGTGTGTGTGTGTGTGTGGCCGTTCGGTTGGTTAGAGTGTCACCCCCATACACCAAGTTTTTGGTTTTATCTCCCGGCAGGTCACATGCAAGACTCAACCAAGGAATGTATGTCAAATAAGTAAAACAACAAATCATTGTTTCTCTTCTTTCTTCCTATCTTTCTCTAAAATAATCAATTTTTAAAAAATTTTTATTTTTATTATCTTAAGAGGGGAAGGGAAGAAGAGGAGAGAAACATCAATGTATGGTTGCCTCTCGTGCGTCCCCTGCCAGGAACTGGCCTACAACCCAGGTATGTGCCCTGACTGGGAATCGAACCTCAATTGTGTGGTTCGCAGGCCTGCACTCAATCCACTGAGCTACACCAGCCAGGGCTTAAAATAATCAATTTTTTAAATTTAAACGTATATGCAGATTAATGGGATGGAATGGACAGTCCAGACATAGTGCCCCACCTACCTGGTGGTCTAGTTTTCAACAAGGGTGCCAAGACAACTGAGTGACAGAGTACTCAGTTCAATAAATGGTTCAAAGATAACTGGATACCCACAAAAATAAGTCATTAAAATTAAACACATCTTTGCTTTAATGGATGAATTTAATGAAGTGAAGAGACAACCTACAGAACAGAAGAAAATGCTTGCAAATCATAAATCTGTTGAAGGAATTAAATCCAGAAGAAACTCTTACCTCTCAATGATAAAAAGACAACCTAACTGGGCACAGGGTTTGAGTAGGCATTTCCAGGAAGGGAGGGAGGGAGGAAGGAAGGCAAAAGACAAGTGGCCACTGAAAATATGCAAGGAGGTTTGGATCTTTTGGTCATCAAGGAAATGCGAATTAAAATGCCAAGAGACACCACGGCAAGTAGGATGGCAACAGAGAGTTGGACCCTAATAAATATTGGTGAGGATGGGAGAAGGTGGATCCCCTCATGCATCGCTGCTGAAAGTATAAAATGGTACAACCACTTTGGAATACATTTTGGCAGTTTTCCACAAAAATTAAACAGTTACCATATGACCCAGAAATTCCACTCCTACTCAGTACCCAAGGAAACTTAAAACATGACTGTACACAATTTTACACAAATGTTGATAGCAACATTATTCATCACAGCCAAAATTACAAGCAACCCAAATACCCATTGACAGATGAATAGAAAAGAGCAATGTGGGCCATACATCTGTGGCCATAAGAACGTTCAAGCCTATAGGAAGTTTTATGAGTTTATTAGGGGTATTTGGGCAAACTGAAGATATGCCGAGAAGTAAGCTTGGAATAGATTGAGAAAATGCCCCAGAAAACGGCAGTTTGGCAGTTCTTTATATGCATTCATAATCAAAGGAGGAAACAAAGATTACAAGAAATCCATTGACAATCCAGACAATCATGGTTCGATTCCCAGTCAGGGCACATCCCCAGGTTGCAGGCCAGTTCCCAGCAGGGGATGCATGAGAAGCAACCATACATTGATGTTTCTCTTCCTCTCTCCTTCCCTTCCTCTCTAAAGATAAATAAATAAAAATATTTTTTAAAAAAAGACATTCGTTGATGGTAGATTAAGGAGAGGGAGAAAGCAAAGCAGGAAATCTCTAGAATTAGATAAAAAGTCAAATTAAGAAATCATAGGCTCCATTGAGGGGCCTGAAAAAGAGGATTACGGTGACAATTCAGAAGTGTGTTAACCTAGACACACAAAAACAGAGCTGGCTTAGGGCAAAGGGACACATTTGGCTAAGGAAGCTGTAGGCCCGGGGACTGACTACCCATGGCCTGCCTGGCTAGGGATTCATGATCAGATCACCCTGTGCGGTCACTTTCAGTCACTGAGCTCGTCAGATTCACTACACAGCATGTGCCCTGACAGAATCGAGTCAGTGGCCTATGGGTTTGCAGGACAACACCCAACCCAGTGAGGCACACCACTCATGGCACGTATACTATAAAACAGTTACTGTTATGTGTGTATTCTACCTCAAGAAAACAAAAATATTAGTGACCGAAACAACAAAAACACTTTCTCACTATGCTGCAATTTCAGCAGGACTCAGCAGAGACGACTGGTGTTTCCTCCACGTGTTCACTACTGTGGCTTCATTTCATCAGTTCAGCTGGGGTGAGAACATCCCACGCACCTTAGCTCACGTGACCGCCACCTCAGCTGCAGTATCTCTTCCCATATGCAATCTCGCATTCAGAACTATAGAGCGAGCTTTGCCACGTGCCTGGATCCCAAGAGGATGGAAGCTATGAGCATACATCCTGTGCTTCAAAACCCCAGTATAGGGCGTCTACCACATTCTGTTGGCAAAGCAAGTCCCCAGAACAGCCACATTCAAGAGGGCACATAGATTGCACCTGCTCATGCAAGGAATGGCCATCTTAGTTAAAAAATCTCTAACAGCCCTGGCTGGTGTGGCTCAGTGGATCAGTGCCGAACTTTGAATTAAAGAGTCGCCAGGTCAATTCCCAGTCAGGGTTGCATGGGTTGCAGTCCAGGTCCCCAGTGGGGGGCACATGAGAGGCACCACACATTGATCCTCTCTTTCTCCCTCCCTTCCCCTCTGTATAAAAATAAATAAAACCTTTTTAAAAAATTGCCCACACATGCCATTTGGAGCTGCAATTAGCGGACCTTTGTTTCCAACAACAAACAGAACCAGGTAATATGGGAAAGCCTGCCCTTCCCATACACCTAGAAACTCTTCATTAACAACCTTCCTTCCATGGCTGTGCACCCATGAAAATAAGAGTGCTCCGGGTGCAAAAATGAAGAGTCCGCACACTGGAACGTTAAGTTAGATCGAAGCTATGGCTGCCCTAAACATTTTTGTTGGTCACCAAGGATGTAACCACTGGTTTTCAAAGGCTGAAGCGGGGACAAGGGACAAGGCCATCGGCCCACACCAAGGAGCTACTGGCACTTGTAGTCTTGCATCAAATTCCCTTCGTGGTATCTGCGGGGATCACCTACCAAATAAACTCCTCGTGCCCGAATCCCTATCCCCAGGTCTGCCTGCTGGTGGGAGAACCCACTGTAAAGCACTTGGTCCGAGGAGGGAGCCTAAGGGATCCTCAGAATTCGGGTCTCGATGGGGAAGATCTCACTCACCAACCCGATGGTAACAAAGACCCCAGAGCTGATGTTAACGGGGGGTGGGGGGGGGGCTAAAGGAGGGTGTGCCATGGGACAGAGCGGGCGGTGGATGAAGCTGGCTCGGAAAAGTGGCCATTCTCCACTGTAAGAGGTGGGTCTGTGTCCCTCTGAGTCTGAGTGGGCTCTGCTACTGCTTTGAACAGAGGAGACTCAGTCAGGGGGACTTTGAAAGACTGGTAGTACCCCTACTTCCTGCTCCTACAGACTCTCTGAGGTCCCTGAGGGAGGAGGACTGCCTCCTGAGCCCATGTTCTGGGAAAGCCACAGAGAGGTGCTCCAGCTGACAGTCCCACACGAGCCGAGCCTTCCAGCCACCCAGCTAAGGTGGCAGCCATGCGAGTGAGGCTGACTTGGATCCTGCAGACCAGCCTACACGCTGACTGAATACAGAGTGCCCTCAATCAATACCTTGTGGAGCAAAGGAATCGCCTAGTTGAGCCCTGCCCAAATCCCTAACCCACAAAATCCCGAGGTACAAGAAAATGGCTATCATTTTTCCCAGTTCAGTTCTGAAGCATCAGCTAGCAGTGCAAACCCCTGTGCTGAGCCATCACAAGGACTAGGACATCTCTTCTGCACTGAGGTGGGACACACAGGGGAAGGCAGGGCACTGTAAATGACAGCCCCCACCTTCTAGTCCCAAGCACACAGAAACTAACACTAGCCCTGGATTTCTCCTTTTCCCTCACATTGTGTATCCAATCTGGCAGCAAATCCTATTGGAATTCTTCAGATACGACCAGAACCCGACTGCCTCTTATCACTGGGATGGGCAGCAAGCACCCTAGTGGCCAAGCCATCATCTTTCCTCTGGATTGTTGCAATGGTGTCCTACACCATCCTGCTGCCGCCCATGCCCTCCAAGTCTAATTGCAATGTGACAGCCAGAATGACTGTTACACATCACCCCTTGCTGCTAAAAACCCCACAGTGGCCCCAAGCCATACAGGCAGAGTAACCAAGCGCTTCTGGTCCTCTGCTGGGCCCCTCAGACTGTCCTCTGGCTCTCTGCGCTCCAGCCTCTAGCACAACAGGAAGGCTCCAGGTTCAAGGCCTCTGCCCTTGCCGTTCCCTCTGCTCAGAATCTATTTTCCCAACACCCGAATGAATGCCTTGCTCC